>NC_073719.1:3309254-3992231 GCF_023634085.1 Falco cherrug
ACATTGCCTGCTGATGGAAAGTAGAGAATAAATCCTTTGTTTTCCTTTGCTTCTGTTCATGACCTTTGCTTTTTCTTTATTAAACTCCCTTTATCTTGACCCATTAGGTTTTATTCATCTTATTTTCTCCTCCCAGTCTCTGACTGAGGAGAGGAGTGATAGAGTGGCTTGATGGGCACCTGGCATTCAGCCAAGGTCAAACCACCACAGTACTTTTTTGGCACCCAACATGGGGCTTGAGACAATGGCATTTTTGTACTGTGTACTGTAGCTATAGTAGTTAAGTGGCAAGCCTCTATGCAGGTCATAGAATTTTTTGGCTGCACTGCTTATCTCTTTATTTTGCTGAGCTTGGGAACATGCTAGTACAAACAATGGCTATTTGCTTTGCCCTGGCATTGATGGCCTTGATGTGCTGGGGGAGCTATCTTGTGGAGATGAGGGAATACACCTCCCTACCCCAGACTGATGTAGATGGTTTTATTATGCAGGATCCCGAGGTCTTTGTTCACCCTTATGTGAGTTAATACTAGTAATTAATACTGTTGGCATATTATGCATTTTGTGGAATCTGCTTTCATCCTGGTGTAAGAGAAGACAACTTTTGGGTGAGGCAATACTGAAATGTGCCCTGAGGCAGCTGGTCCCTGGCTGGCAGGGTGTGTGGAAGGATTTGGGCAGATTCCTAGGACAGTTATCACCTCCCATAGCCTAGGACTTGACACCTGAACAGGCAAGCAACCCTGGCGAACTCACACACCACCTGATAGAAGGGTGCTTTGCCTGCCCCAATGAAAACCAGCAGCTTCTAGCACTGTACTGGGGCCTGGCCTGTGCCTATTGAGCCACAGTTCAGTACTCTCAGAAGACCGCGGTTAAGGCAGGGACCCAAAATGCATCTGAGGACACCATGGTTGAGATAGGGACCCAAACAACAACAACTACAATAATTGTCCCAGTAGTGAAAAAGAAAAACTGGACAAGAACAACGAGGCCATATTATTGATTAATAAGGGAGGAGGAAGAAAAGGAAAGGTTTGATCAAGAAGCTGGTCCTTTGACAAAGAAACTGGAGGAAGGAGGTAGAGAATTCACGCAGGAAGCAGAAAGTACCCGATCCCTGACCTCATCAGAACTGCAACACATGTGGAAAGATTACAGTCCCCAGCCAGGTGAGTGGATTGCTGCCTGGCTGATCCAGTGATGAGATAACAAGGCCAACAGTCAGCAATTGGAAGGCAAGGAAGACAAACACCTGGGATCCCTTGCTAGAGACCAGGGAATTGAGAGAGGAACTGGAAAAGAGGCTGCAATTTGCAGCCTCTGGAGAGAGCTCCTATCAAGTGTTAGGGCAAGATATCCATTCAAGGAAGTTCTTGTGAACTCCCCAGGAAAGTGGACTACCACAGATGAAGGCATCCAGTACCTGAGAGAACTAGCGGTGCTAAAAATCATCTACAGTGATCTAGATGATGATGAGATCTCCAAAGATCCAGAGGATGTCCTGTGCACATGGTCCATGTGGAGGAAGGTGATTCAAAGTGCCCCAACATCATATTCTAACAGCTTGGCAGCGATGTATTGCCCAGATATAGACAGACCAACTGTGGAGAGAGTGTCTTCTTGGCTCCAAAACTTTGAAGAAAATCTCTGTCTCTCCTCATCCCCACAGGTCAGCAACTTGGCTGTCAGGGGTGTCCCAAGAAATCAGTCCTTTCCTGCCCTGGTCAGAGGGAAAGGGAGGCCCAGGCACATGATGTGTGGTGCACTGTGGTTCTTCCTGCATGACCTGGGGAGGAGATGAGGAAGTGGGATGGTGAACCCACTTTTAAGTTGGAAGCCCATGTGAGGAGATGAAGACACGGACTCCTGAATCCGACCAGAAGATCCTTTATTAGTCCAAAACTCATGCTTATATATCCTCGTTCATTGTTCACACGCACCATACTAAAATATCATTGGTTAATCAATACTGTTCATAATCAATATCATTGGTTAATCAATACTGTTCACAGCTGAATGGACACCTTTAGATTGTTACTGGAATTAAATATAGAAGTTAACTATAAAAGTTTCTCAAAATGTTCTGGTTGCTTTGTGTTGGTTGTTTTATATATATATAAAACTATACACAAACAGGGAAATAAAAAAATTGCTTAAGAAAAAGGAAAGAAAATAGTATACAGTATTTATAGCTTGGTTACCCCCCCCCCTTTTTTTTTAATTGTAGATAAACTGTTACATGAACATGCAGTACATCCACAACTCTGAATTAATACCTTTTTTGTAGTATGATATAGTCCTATATGAACCATAAATCAACTACATGTTAAATCAGTCTTCTCCGTCACTGTTGTCACTATCTTTGAGCTTCGTAACAATGCCTAGGTCACTATCCTTTAGCTTAGGGAACTTCACCAGGTGAAAATGCAAACATTTATTTCTAATACAAATTTGCAGAATGCATTCTATCCACAAGACACTTTATGGAGAGATATTATGTTGCATTGTGTATGATCTATTAGAAGTGAAAAAATGTTGTTCCTGAAAGAAAACACTTCTTTAGATCATTACTTTAGAACTGGTTTTGCACCTGCTATACTGCAAGAATACCCTAAGCACTAATGTATCTTTGTGGACTTTGAGATATCTGTGTGATTACATTTAAACTTAACACGCAAACTGATTTCAAGTATAACTCTAGGCACAAGTGTGGGAAACGGCATGCTGTCGGGACACAATCTTTCTCACTTACAAGGCATCAAATGGTATGTTACTCAAGTTAAAGTCTAACTTCTATGACAAGTTAAGTACACAGACTAATGCAGCTCAACTGAAGTTTCACCGCTGCAACGGAGTACAGAATACTTTTCCCGCTGACCTTAAAGGTTGTGGTGGTAGTGATGAAGGTGTGACAGATATTTGACTTTTAACCCAAAACAAAATTTCAGCTGTGTTAAATTCACCAATACACAAAGAACACTTATTCCTTCTGAAGCAACAGCTGAGGATTTGAACAGTCTTTTCACCTTGAGCTGTTCCCAATGTAGAGGTTAAGAAAAAAAGAAATAATTCAAAAGGTATTCTGTCAATATGTCGATGCAGTTGTATGTTAAATCCTGGTCACACTGAAATAGGGTTATGTTCTAGCATTTATATATATGTAGCACTCCATTACAATTTATGAACAAAATTCAGAAGTTCATTTTATCTCAAATTGCTTGGAATTAGATTAGGTTGCAGTTGTCATCCTAACAACTACTTTCCATATTTTACCCCTTAACTGAAAAACACACATGATGAAAAAGCATATTTATAGAAACAGAAGAGTAATTGAAAAAAATTCTTATGTTCACAATTGTTTTTCTAAGTCTTATTAGTCACCTTTTTTTTTTTCTTTCTTTTTTTTTTATGCAACCAGAGACACTTTACTGTAACAGAGAAGCCTGTATTTACATCTCTGAGCCCAGACACAAACCGCAGCTGCATGCACCACCAGGCTCAGGGCAGAAACCATTCATGCAGTTACATAGCTATATATCACTACAAGCATGCAGACACCTATTTATCACTAGATAACCATGTTCATCTTTCCTACTCTCCTTCACAATACCTAGTTGTTCTCTCATCTCTTGTTAGGTTAAATATTCTCCGACTTCCTCTCCTATATCTCTCTTCAGACATTCTGTAACCTCCTCTTTTTTGCTTGTTAATTGCGACGAGGCAAAGGTTGTGTGTAGCTGGGTGACCATGACCTGATTTATGTTACAATCAACTAAACGCTGAATACAGGAAAAAAGGCATGGGAAACATAAGGCAAACATCAATAAGGTGGTTAAGATAATTATAATAAATCCTGTAATACTTTTGACCCACGGCCCAAAGTTTCCCAGCCGTGAGAAGAGACCAAAGGCATCCCACCCCTGGCTCTGCTGCAGATCTTTGTTTAAGGCTTTTAAGTTTTGTATGCTTTTGTGGATTGATTCAGAGTGGTCACTCAGATTCACGCAATGCATCCCATCAAAGTCTTCACATCCATGTCCCTGTGCTAACAATAAAAAATCAACAGCAGCTCGGTTCTTTAGCAACATATGACGGACAGAATCGACATCTGTTAATAAGTCAGAAAAATAAAACTAATAGTATTTGTAGTATTACTTTCTTTACAAAGCTAGCAGCCTAATTTATAAGCAAGTTAAGAGCGTGTACTATTCTTACATAAGAGATTAGAGAAGCAAAAATGTGTTACGCTGCATTCCAGAACTCAACCTGAGAGTTATAGTCTGCTGTGAGTTCTGCGTTATAATCATTTGACACATGTTGGGGTTGCGATTGCGAAAGGAAGGGCTGCAATGCCTGTGTGCAATTTTCACTGGCATTATCATAGCTAGTTGTTTTAAAAGCAACCCTCGAGCTTCCTCATGATTGACTTGTTGTTGAAAAATATTCTGAAGCCAATCAATAAAGTTAGTATATGACTCTCTAGGACCCTGCAAGACTGTGGCAAGACTCCCACATCCTGACTGCCTTAATAGCCATCTCCTTCAATTGCAAATAGTTGTCCCTGGGATACCTTGCCTGAGTCACAGAATCGGCACAGTTAATTGCTCCAGCTAACTGCTCATAGTTAACAGCAATTCCCCGATTAAGGTTTTCAGTCAAGGCCACTACACATAGCTCACAAAAATCAGATAACCACATCATATACTGTATCAGTTAGTACCATACAAAGCAGTAACTTCCAATCATGCAGTGTGAGTGTATAAGGCTCTGCCATCACTTTAAGAAGGGACATAGCAAATGTACTATGAATCCTCCCTTCTGCACTGCTTTTCTTAACTTTTTAACAGCCTCGTATTGCACAGGCTGCAACTCTGGATGTTGATTTGGCTGACAAAATACTGAACATGCCATAGCGACTCCCAAATCCCCTTGTTTAAGCGCTTCCCACTTGTATTCCTGCCACCTATCCCTCAGACACCCTTTCACCCTCCCAGAATAAACATCCGGGGGGGGGGGAAGAGAGGAAAAATGTCTAGCTCCTTTTCTGGATCTATAGGACCTGGATCAAAATGTTTATCAGTGTCAATGGAATCATTGTCCGAGTTGTCCTGTTCCCGTGCTTGGTCCTGTGTTGTGAGGGTTGCTGCAATCAGTGACAGGAGCTTTGGGGGCAGAGGAGGTGTGGATGGAGTCACCATCGTTGATGAGGTGTTGAGAAGGGTCGCTCTGTCGGTGGAATTTACAGCCTCCCCTGGTTTAGCACTCGCGCTGCTGTTGGAATTTAGCTTCCCCTGGTTTAGCACTGTTAGTATTAGTCCACACTTGGTGAAGAGTAGCCAGAATTTGCCACCAAGGTGCTAAATGCATTCCCAACACGGAGTCCCCCTCCACGGAAGCATCATCTGCTGACCGCTTGCCAGGCAGGAATTTGCAAAGTGCCATCAGGTGGAAAGTCCGGCACTTTGTCACGGATCCATTCTAACAGAGTCACTAGCTGCGGACCCATCATCACATTCTCTAATAAAGTTTTTGTAAAAGGAGAATACAGTCCATTTTGCATTACAGTTTTCCGTAGTTCCTTAATCATTTCCCAGTGAAACACCTGATATTGGCCTGGGTGTCTATATTGTAATATCACAGTAAACGCGTGCACTCCCTCTTTCATACTTTCCAAGTGCACTCTCCTCCATCCTTCTTTAATCTTTCTCCCGATATCATTTTCATCATCGCTACTGCTTCCCTTATTGCCACTCTGTGGCACCACTCGCTTCTTCCTAACTTTTGACTGTTCCTTTTTTAACCGCAAATCCTCCAATTGTAAATTTAACAGATTTTCACCTTGTCCGTCCTCATCTGAATCCTCCGACTCTGTTCCTTCTAGTTCATCAGTAACATGCTCAGTTTCAGCCTTGCTCTCTTTCGGCTCCATCTGCTGAGCAGCATCTTGTTTTGTTGTTACATTAGCTTCCTGCCCCTTCTCAGTCTCCGACCAAGCCTCCTTAGCAATTCCTGCAAGCTGTTTTTCTGCACGCATCTCTTTCAAAGTCTAATCTCCAAGTAGTCATAATTTGGCTAGCATTCAAGTCTCCTCGAGATGTCTTTTCCCAAATTTGCTCTCCTGCTGACTCCCACATTTTAACATCAAATATTTGTGTAGAGGTTGCTGGGGTGCCTTGGCTCTTTAACCAGGCCAGCAACAGTCCCAGATTACTTTTTTCATATACAACTCCTATTTTTTGCAAAATATGCTGAAACATTCTTAATATACCTTTTTCTTCTGCAGACATATTTGAAACCATTTTTAAAGCTTCTTAAAATTTCTTGAAGTTTCTAAAGTTTCTTGGCTGCTCACCTGTCTCGATGTGTACAGGCGTTGTTTTCTTAGTTTCCTTAGCCCCGGGGGTCTGGGTTGTCCACCTGGTCCAGCCAGCAGGACGATCGATCAGCCAAGACGTCTCCTCCAGAACTCAGCCCTCTTCACAAGCTGTTACTTTTTGCCTAGTTCCATCCTTATCCTTCCAAGGTCTCAGAACTCCACCACAGGGGTCAACATTTGAGGATATTAAGACACGGACTCCTGAATCTGACCAGAAGACTTTTTATTAGTCCAAAGCCCATGCTTATATATCCTCGTTTGCTGTTCACCCCGCAACATACTAAAATATCATTGGTTAATCAATACTGTTCACACGCTTCTTGGCTACATATAATTGGTTAATTACTAAGCTACAAACACACTGATCTTCTTGCATATTTTTTTTCCTCTCTTCCTTCTTATCTATGTGAGTTTCATGTTCTCTAGCCAGCCACCAATGTGGCATCGTGCATCCGCTCCAGCCTTGCTTCATATCCCATTTTTCTTCCAGGCGTTCAGTCAACTTTATCTTACTTTCTTTCTTCTTTAGCCTTCAAGGTACTTCACAGGCATCGTGGCCTCCAGCACTTGCCAGAAAGCTCTCTACACCCATGTACATGAACTGAGAAGGAAGACAGCTGTTAAGAAGGGGCCACCCAAGAAGGCTGTCAGCATAGTGGCTGTAGAAACCCAAGGCGGCAATCAATGATCTCCCAGACATAGAAGAACTGAAATCACCTCCCTTGATCCTCGTGAGGAGAATTCTGGTCTGGCACTGCAAGGGTCAGACAGTGAATACTCTTACGAGGAATGGGAATAAAGGGTCCTAACCTTCGGCCAGGAGGAGGAAAGGAATGACCAGGTATACTGGACTGTGTGGATTCGATGGTGTCACATGCTGGTCCAAGACCAGAGCAAGGTTTTGCTTGTATTCATTCTCGGGAACAGAATTAAGACTCAAAACGGAGTCAAGAGCCAAGGAACTTTGTTTGCCCGACAACAGATTTGCAAATGCAAAGGAGAGAGTGAGAGATAAAGAGAGAAAGGAAGGAAAGAAAGAAGGAAAGAATGAAAGAGTTCACAGCAATAGCTACCAGCCCGGCGCTGTGGTGTCCCAACAGTCCAATTTGTTTCCAAGTCTAGTGGGGGAATGTTCCGTCTGATGTTGGTTGGTTCCATTCTTTTATAGTGTTGTCATGAGCTGTTCTGCTTAACCACACCTTCCACCTGGCGGTGGTGTGCATGCCCAATACCGTCAGGTGGTCCTCAGAGGTCTCCAGGCCCCTTGATCCCTCTGACCCTGGGTCTGGGCACATGCACAGGGGTTGGGTTAAGTTTCTCAGGATTAGCTCCCCCTGTTGTTCCATGGTGTCAGTCGGTGGGTTTCCTGCCTTAACAATGTTGAGACAAACATCTGTTGTGGCGATGGTGGTTCTCACTGACACAGTCTCTTACAGATGGCCTGGCACATCATACCCACAGAAGTATAAGGCTTTGGTTTACACTGCCATCAGGGTATAGGGGCACAGAACCAATCTGGATCTCTGGAGTGACAGGGGGATGCCAAGAATTGTCTGTATTGGAGGCTGAGGTGAGCTTAACAGGGGACAAGTGGGAGAAGCACTCCATTGTGACCGGCTCAGAGGCCCCTCATATCCTTGGCATAGACTACCTCAGGAGAGGGTACTTCAAGGACCCAAAGGTGTACCAACGGGCTTTTGGTGTAGCCACTGTGAATACAGAGAACATCAAACAGCTATCTACCCCCACCTGGCTTCCTGGAAGATCCCTTCATTTTGGGATTGCTCGTAGTTGAAGAACAGCAGGTGCCAATTGCTACCAGGACGGTGCACCAGCAGCAGTATCTCACCAACCAACACTCCCTGGCTCCCATCCATCAGCCGATTCATCAACTCGAGAGCAAAGGAGTGATCAGCAAGATTCACTTGCCTTTTAATAGTCCCATATGGCCAGTGCAAAAATCTAACAGAGGGTGGAAGTTAACAGTAGACTATTGTTGCTTGAATGTAGTGACGCCACCACTGAGTGAAGCTGTACCAGACATGTTAGAGCTCCAATATGAACTGGAATCAAAGGCAGCCAAGTGGTATGCTACAATTGACATTGCCGATGCATTTTTCTCAATCCCTTTGGCAGCAGAGTGCAGGCTGCAGTTTGCTTTCACATGGAGGGGTGTCCAGTACATCTGGAGTCAACTGCCCCAGGGGTGGAAGCACAGCCATTTGTCATGGATTAATCCAAACTGCACTGGAAAAGGGTGATGCCCCTGAACATCTACAATACATCGATGATATCATCTTGTGGGGCAACAAGGCAGAAAAAGTATTTGAGAAAGGAAAAGGAGTAATTCAGATTCTTCTGAAAGCTGGTTTTGCCATAAAGAAAAGCAAGGTTAAGGGACCTGCACAGGAGATTCAGTTCTTGGGAATAAAGTGGCAGGATGGACACCATCATGAGCCTATGGTTGCGGTCAACAAGATAGCAACTATGTCTCCACCAGCTAACAGGAAGGAAAAACAAGCTTTCCTAGGCCTTGTGGGGTTCTGGATAATGCATATTCCAGGTTATAGTCAGCTTCTGAGCCCTGTCTATCGAGCAACCCGAAAGAACTATTTTGAGTGGGGCCTTGAGCAACAACAAGCCTTTGAGCAGATCACACAGGAAATAGCTCATGTGGTAGCTCTTGGGCCTGTCCAGACAGGCCCAGCTGTACAAAATGTACTCTCCACTGCAGCTGGGGAGCATGGTCTCACCTGGAGCCTCTGGCAGAAAACATCAGGAGAAACCTGAGGTCGACCATTAGGGTTTTGGAGCCAGGGGTACTGAGGATCAGAAGCCCACTACACCCTGACTAAAGTATATCTTCTTTTTGGCACCACAATTGCCCATGCTACACTGGTTGTTCAAAGGAAACACCCCCTCTACATATCATGCAACGAGCGCTACATGGAGTAAGTGGGTAGTGTTGATCATGTAATGAGCTCAACTGGGGAAACCCAACCGCCCAGGAATCCTGGAAGAGATCATAGACTGGCCAGAAGGCAGAGATTTTGGAGCATTGCCTGAGGAGGTGGCTCATGCCTAAGAGGCACCACCACATAATGAGTTATCAGAAGATGAAAGGTATTATGCTTTGTATTGGCTCTGGCTGAGATGGAATTATTTTTTCTGATAGCAGCCCTCATAGTGCTGTGCTTTGTATTCATGGCTAGAAAAGTGGTGATAACACACCAGTGTTTTGGCTACTGCTGAGCAGTGCTCACACAGCATCAAGTCTGTCTCTCCAACATTCCCCACCTCACCATTAGGCTGGGGGTGGGCAAGCTCTTGGGAGGGGACTTAGCCAGGACAGCTGACCCAAAGTGACCAAAGGGATATTCCATACCATATGATGTCTGCTCAGAAAAGCTAAGAGAAAGGAGGAGCAAGGGGGGGCATTCATTAATAAGGTGTTTGTCTTCAGAGCAACTGCTATGGGTACTGATACCCTACTTCCCAGCAAGTGGCCAGACATCACCTGCTGATGGGAAGCAGAGAATAACATTTTTTTTTCCTTCGTTTCTGCATGCAGCCTTTACTTTTCTTTATTAAAATGCCTTTATCTTGACCCACAAGTTCTTTTTCATCTTATTTTCTCCCCTTTGCCCTGCTGAGGAGGTGGTGTATTAGAGAGGCTTGGTGGGCACCTGGCATCCAGCCAAGGTCATTCTACCACAATTGGATCTCTTGGTAATAAAATATTTTAAAAAGATGCACAAGCTGATTGTGCATCAAGCTAGTTTTGAATCAATGCAGAAGCAAGTGTTGGCATGCTTCCTATGACCCACTGTCATTTCAAAGGTTTCCTATTTAATGAACAGGTAGTGGCTGGTTTGTGCTAGATTCCAGGCCCACTTCATCTTTGGATGTTGAAACAATGTGGATATCAAGTCATGTAGGATCACAGAATCATAGAATCATTTAGGTTGGAAAGGATCTTTAAGATCGAGTCCAACCATTAACCTAACACTGCCAAGACCACCACTAAACCATGTTGCTAAGCACCACATCTACACATCTTTTAAATATCTCCAGGGATGGTGACTCAACCACTTCCCTGGGAAGCCTGTTCCAACATTTGGCTACCCTTTCAGTGAAAAAAATTTCCTAATCTTCAATCTAAACCTCCCCTGGCACAACTTGAGGCTATTTCCTCTCATCCTATTGCTTTTTACCTGGGAAAAGAGACTAACACCTACCTGTCTACAACCTCCTTTCAGGTAATTGTAGAGAGTGATAAAGTCCATCCTGAGCCTCCTCCTCTCTAGACTAAACAACCCCAGTTCCCTCAGACGCTCCTCATAAGATCTGTGCTCCAGACCCTTCACCAGCTTTGTTGCCCTTCATTGGACACGCTCCAGCACTTCAATGTCTTTCTTCTAGTGAGGGGCCAAAAACTGAACACAGTGCTGAGTACAGGGGGACAATCACTTCCCTAGTCCTCCTGGCCACACTATTTCTGATACAAGCCAGGATGCTATCGGCCTTCTTGGCCACCTGGGCACACTGCTGGCTCATATTCAGCTGGCTGTTGAGCAACACCCCAAAGGTTCTTTTCTACCAGGCAGCTTTCCAGTCACTCTTCCCCAAGCCTGTAGCATTGCATGGGGTTTTTGTGACCCAAGTGCAGGACCTGGCCCTTAGCACTGTTGAATCTCATACAATTGGCCTCATCCCATCGATCCAGCCTGTCCAGATCCCTCTGTAGAGCCTTTCTACCCTCAAGCAGATCAAAACTCCCCCCTCCCCCCCCCCTTGGTTACATCTACAAATTTACTGAGGGTGCACTCAATCCCCTCATCCAGATTATTGATAAAGATATTAAACAGGACTGGCCCCAATACTGAGCCCTGCAAAACACCACTTGTGGATGGCTGCCAATTGAATGTAACTCCATTCACCATCACTCTTTGGGCCTGGCCATCCAGCCAGTTTTTTACCCAGAAAACAGTATGCTCATCCAAGCCATGAGCAGCCAGTTTCTCCAGGAGAATGCTCTGGGAGATGGTGTCAAAGGCTTTACTAAAGTCCAGGTAAACAACATCCACAACCTTTCCCTCATCCACTAAGCAAGTCATCTTGTCATAGAAGGAGATCAGATTAGTCAATCAGGACTTGCCTTTCATAAACCCATGCTGACTGGGCCTCATCACCTGGTTGTCTTGTATGTGCAGTGTGATGGCACTCAGGATGATCTACTCTGTAAACTTCCCTGGCACCGAGGTCAGGCTGACAGGCCTGTAGTTCCCCAGATCCTCCTGGCCCTTCTTGTAGATGGGTGTCACATTTGCTAACCTCCAGTCTTCTGGGACCTCCCCTGTTAGCCAGGGCTGCTGATAAGTGATGGAGAGTGGCTTGGTGAGCACTTCTGCCAGCTCCCTCAGTACCTTTGGGTGGATCCCATCCATCCCCATAGACTTGTGTGTGTCTAAGAGGTGTAGCAGGTTGATAACCATTTCCCCTGGGATTACAGAGGCTTCATTCTGCTCCCCGTCCCTGTCTTCCAGCTCAGCGAGCTGGGTACCCCAAGAACAATTGGTCTTACTATTAAAGATTGAGGCAAAGGTGGCATTAAGTACCTCAGCCTTTTCTTCATCCTTTGGCACTGTGTTTCCCCCCACATCCGATAAATCATGGACATTATCCTTAGCCCTCCTTTTGTTGCTAATGTATTTATAGAAATATTTTTTATTGTCTTTTACTACAGTAGCTAAATTAATTTCTAGTTGGGCTTTGGCCCTTCTAATTTTCTCCCCACATAACTTCACAACACCTTTGTAGTCTGTTGGGGCTCTTGCTGTATTGAATGATTATACTGAACTCTGAAGCAAGTGGAAAAATACTGAAGAAATAAGACGAGGTTACGGCCAGAACAGTGGGATGAAGAAAAAGGAGCAAATTGCAGATGTTTGCTCAAAAGCAAGGCCAACGGGACGTGATAAGAGGAGCTGGGAAACCGCAGAAAGGAGCCTACATGCCAGAACAAGCAGAAACAGAAATCTTCCCAGTAAACAATTGTTAACCAATCATATTATTATACGCTTGTAAAATAGCCAACCACATTATTGCACGCTTATAGAATGCCTTATAAAAGTCTACCTGGTTTGTACAATAAACGGATCAGATCTTGAACTCTGTGAGTATTTGAATCTGACTCCCGCTCGCCCGAAATGCCCGCAGCATCTGGTGACCCCGACGATCCGATGAGGGTCGACAGGATCGGTTAAAAGTCAGGAAGATTCATTAAGGATCGTGTTACAAGCTGCGGAGCCGGCGAGGATCCTGCTGCCAGCGGAGAGAGAGCTGGGCGCCCGAAGAAAGGCGGAACGTGCACGGCTGACCGGTGAGTCAGGAAATTTAAGCAGGATGGGAATCACTGCATCAGTGGTGGAAAAAGCAACTGTAGACAGTTTGATGAAACTGGCAGAAAAAACTGAAACGCCAGTCTCACGGCAGGCAGTAGTTGATCTGCTATGTTGGAGTCGCCGCCGTGGTTACCTTGCTTCTACGCAAGATATATATAATAATGAAACATGGAAGAAAGTAGGAGAGGACTTATGGGAATCTGTGCAAGTTGGGACTAAGGGGGTAAAGACTTTGGCTCGCACGTATCGAGCTGTACGGGGTATGGTCGCGCAATTACCACCCTGGTGTCCTGAAAAGGAACAAGCGGCGAGCGGCGGCGTGCGGCCCGGCAGGCCCCGTCCCGGCTGCGGTTTCTCTCCAAGGCGGCACCCCCCCTCCACCCCCCCCCCCGCTCCGATCGGCGCCATGGCAGTGCAAGCGGCCAAGCGAGCTAACATCTGGCTGCCCCCAGAGGTCAATCGGATCCTTTATATTCGGAACCTGCCGTATAAAATCACAGCGGAGGAAATGTATGATTTATTTGGGAAATACGGACCTATTCGACAAATCAGAGTTGGAAACTCTCCTGAAACAAGAGGAACAGCTTAAGCTTCTCAAGGAAAAATACGGACTTGATTACAAACCCCTCCCCCCCCCCCCCCCAAAAAAAAAAAAAAAAAAAAAAAAAAAGAAAGAAAAAAAAAAAGGAAAAAAAAAAAAGAAAAAAGAAAAAAAAAAGAAAAAAAGAGAAAAAAAAAAAAGAAAAAAGAAAAAAAAAAGAAAGAAAAAAGAAAAAAGAAAGGAAAAAAAAAAAAGAAAAAAGAAAAAAAAAGAAAGAAAAAAAAAGAGAAAAAAAAGAAAGAAAAAAGAAAAAAAAAGAAAGAAAAAAGAAAAAAAAAAAGAAAGAAAAAAAAAAGAAAAAAAAAAAGAAAAAAAAAAGGAAAAAAAAAAAAAAAAGAAAAAAAAAAAGGAAAAAAAGTGCTTCAGATGTCACCTACAAGAAATGCGTTTCTGCTTTGAACTAGCTTTTGAGCCTTTGGGAGTAAACTATACGGCTATAAATCAATCATATTGGGGTTGGTTAGATAAGAAGTATAATGACACGAATTTTGGCTTTAGTGATAACTGTACCTGGTGGAATACTACACTTGTTAAAAATATGTATTTTTTGCAACAGTTGATTTACCGTTTAAATGTATCAATTTATTTACCTCAACAAGAATTGAGGGTGGTTGAGGGATTTATTGAAACAAGGTCTGTCTATATTGTTGTTTGTTATTCTTTTGTTACTTTTAGTGCCTTGTCTTTTACAATGTTTTCAGAGCTGTGTGGAACGCAGTATTAATGCTGTATTTAAAAAGAAAGGGGGAGGTGTTGGGGCTCTTGCTGTATTGAATGATTATACTGAACTCTGAAGCAAGTGGAAAAATACTGAAGAAATAAGACGAGGTTACGGCCAGAACAGTGGGATGAAGAAAAAGGAGCAAATTGCAGATGTTTGCTCAAAAGCAAGGCCAACGGGACGTGATAAGAGGAGCTGGGAAACCGCAGAAAGGAGCCTACATGCCAGAACAAGCAGAAACAGAAATCTTCCCAGTAAACAATTGTTAACCAATCATATTATTATACGCTTGTAAAATAGCCAACCACATTATTGCACGCTTATAGAATGCCTTATAAAAGTCTACCTGGTTTGTACAATAAACGGATCAGATCTTGAACTCTGTGAGTATTTGAATCTGACTCCCGCTCGCCCGAAATGCCCGCAGCAGTAGTCCTCCTGAACTGTCTGCCCCTTCTTCCAAACATCATAAACTCTCTTTTTTCCCCCTGAGTTCCAGCCAAAGCAATCTGTTCAGCCAGGCCAGTCTTCCTCCCCGCTGGCTTGTCTTTCGGCACATAGGGACGGCCTGCTCCTGTGACATTAAGATTTCCTTCTTGAAGAATGTCCAGCCTTCCTGGACTCCTTTCCCCTTCAACACTGCCTCCCAAGTGACTCTGTCAACCAGGTTCCTAAACAGGCCAAGGTCTGCCCTCCAGACATCCAAGGTAGCAGTTCTGCTGACCCCCCTCCTTACTTCTCCAAGAATCAAAACCTCTATCATTTCATGATTGATATGCCCAAGATGGCCTCCAACCATCACATCACCCACAAGTCTTTCTCTGTTTTCAAACAGGTCCAGCGGGGTGCCTTCCCTAGTTGTCTCACTCACTAACTGTGTCAGGAAGTTATATTCCACACCCTCCCAGGGTCCTCCTAGACTGTTTCTTCTCTGCTGTATTGTATTTCCAGCACACATGTGGTAAGTTGAAGTCCCCCACAAGAACAAGGGCTAGAAATTGTCAGACTTAAAGAATCTGCTTAAAGCTGCTTAAAGAATATTTTGTCTGCCTCTTCATCCTGGTTGGGTGGTCTATAACAGACTCCCACCATGATATCTGCCTTGTTGGCCTTCTCCCTGATTCTTACCCATAAACACTCAACCCTTCATCACCATCATCAAGCTCTAGACCAGGGGTCCTCAAATTTTTTAAACAGGGGCCGGCGCGCAGATGAAGTGGCAGGCAGTTATCTGTGGCTGCTTGGTTTCCCCCCCCCAACCCCCGGCGGAGGTGTTCTGTAAATACTAGGGGCCGGACTGAGGACCCTGGGAGGCCATATCCGGCCCACAGGCCGTAGTTTGAGGACTCCTGCTCTAGACAGTCATAATGCTCCCTAACATACAGGGCTACCCCACTGTTCTATACCTTACAGTGGTGTCTCAGTGTCTTTTGTCTTTCTTTCTTACATATATATATATTTAAGAAACAGTTTTATGCTCCTTTTCTCAAGTTTGAAAATCACCAACATTCACCTAGCTGTGCAATCACAGTAGTAAATTAAGTGAGATTGATGTTTGGTGTATATGAGAAACAAGTACTCTATTGCCCCAAACAAATATTTTAATAATATATTTCTGTGGGTATTTCTCGAGCTAGCTTGACAGCATCAGTGAGCGAAAACCGACCTTGGGAGAGAGACACAGTTATGCTTGTTGGAAGGAAGCCATGGGAGCAAGAAGAGAAACTTTAAGATATGGAGTAGTCTGCAGAGCTTGTGGCCTTGTAGATAAAGGGAATTGCTAAGTTGCTGTGTCTGCAATGGAAAAAAAGAGCTAAGAGTGGAAAATTACTCAGCATAGTTACAGGCTGACACGTCAGCCCCCTGTAAAAGTATAAAAGGCTTGCTTGATTTTAATAAAGTGTCTTTGAGGTGTCTTTGATCCACTCTTGGAGTCCGTGCGTCATACGCCACATATTTCTCACTCCATCACTTGGTGTTACCCTTCTGGAGTCCTGCTTCTCCAGAAACATGGTGGGATACAGAGAGAGGTGTCCAGAGACCAGGGTCTTCTCCTAAAGACCAAGTACACAAGTGGTTCATTTTGGAGAAACAGAAAGCACCTACCTGCAGTGGCAAGCCAAGGATCTGAGTTCACCCCCTCTGGTGGTCTGCTGTGGCTTGCAGGGTGTACAGTGTCTGGCTGCATCCTGGCACACACTGTAATTAGTCAGGGGAGAACAAGATTGGACTTCCTTGTCCTGTCTCTTACAGGGAATTTAAACCCTAATGTTATTGCATAATATGCTATTAGAATAAGCAGCTACATTTTTCCTAGTGTCACATTTCTTTGCATAAATACAAATATCAGGTGCCATACATGTTGCAGCACTGGTTTATATTTGCATGGTAATTACCTAAGCAAATTACAGTGCACGAGTAAGCAGAAGGGGAATGGAGAGAGGACTCCCCACCTGGATTAAAGTTTTTCATTGCCTGTGTAACATGTATGTATCCCTGTGCTTTCTTTAGAATGGAACTTGACCCAATAGCATGACACTGAATTATTTGGCACTATCAATTTGTTGAGGTCCCCACATCACTGGTTGTGGGGGAAGCACTTGAAGTCAAGAAGCAGCTGACTGCATGTGTGGCTGAAAACACCAGCTCTGTCCATTTCCAACTGTTCCCTATGCATTCTTATCTCAGCCTATGAGGGTTGAATTCACAGCCTTCTCCTCCCAGTGCTTATAACTGTGAGAACAGAGGTAAAGAAACCATTAGGACTACTAATTTCTTAAGCAGAGATGAGAATATGTCCTACCTAAAAATAAGTCTTCAAATCACCTCTGTTATTGGGCAAGGAGCAGAAGAGTTGGGAAGGGAGGCTTGGGGAAGAGAGATTGGAGCTATGCAGAATGCTTCAGTTCTTCCACTGCCACTTGGTCATTGCTGAGTTTTGTAGCAATAACAACAGGTCTGGGGATACAGCTGAAGGTGGGTAACACTCCCAGAAAATAGCTTCAGTTGGGGGACATCTCAAAAAAGACTTGCAGCTTATTTTAACACCAAGGTTTATGCCACTGTAAGTCATGTTGGCCAATACTAAGTGTCACTGATAATGGCAGCAACGTCCATATCACAGAAAAGAGGTCTTGATCCCCTTACAAATTTTTCACATTATTTTCAGCAGCATTTTACCTGCTTGAGTGCACTATTTTACATCTCTCTAGAGCTGCATCAATAAAGACCTAATGTTCTACCTCTCCAAATGTCTCTCAGATATTGAAAAAAACATAATATGCATCACAAATAGTGAATTTTTAATGCTCTCTTGTCACTGCTTCACTCTCACTCCAGTCAACATTAATCTCTGTTACTCTCTTGACACTGTTCTGTTATGAAGCTTAAGGTGTGCCTGCTACTTTACTGTGCAGGGACAGATAAAAAAAGACTAAGGGAAGGAATAATAGCTCTGTAGTGAAAATAGACACAGCCTTGGATGCAGGCAAAGACAGGATTAGCAGATACACACATACCCAGTCACACTGCAGAAGGCAGCTTATGTGGTTGTGTTACCGAAATCTCAGAATGAAGAACTTATCGACACCAATGTGATGTAGATAAGCAGACACTTCTTTATTAACGGCCGGGTGCGTGAGCGAGTCCTCTCACGATCAACGCACGCCAGGTCTCAAAATCAGACACCATATATAGAACTTGTTCATACATATTCATTAAATATTCATGCATAACCATGATATTTCCCGTAAATCATTATCATATTCTCCTCCTATATCCGATTCTGCACAGTAGAGCTTAGAAAGGTCTAGAAATGGGTCTGGGGTACGATTTGGGTAGGTGGTATATGAGTCAGTGGTCGCGATCTCCCCCTGCCGGAATTACCTTTTACTAAAGTCCACGATTTCTTGGCAGCTGTTCCAGTCGACTCTCCCCAGTTTCCATTAATCTCATATTCTGACATTTCAATACACTTCTACATACAGAAGACTGGTCAAATACAAAGAAACCTTTCAAACCCTAAAGTTATTACCTAAGTTTTAACAATGGTTCTAGCCCCTTCTTCTAGCCTTGGTACAGGATGTACAGAAGATCTCATAGCAGCTTTTACTGTGCAACTATAAGTTTCATTAAAAATATTTCTTATCCTTCTATTTTTCAATTTTATAAAATGATTTTATAAAATCAATTAATCAATCAAATAAAGTCAATCAATCTTAACTTATTAACAAATCGATAACAGTTGTACTCATGCTGAGATCTTTTGCATGATCAGCATCAAAGCATTCACAATTCTGCCCCAAGTTTCACATTTTATTTCATTTATTGATTCTCAATTTATATTTTTATTTTCTTGATTTGGCAATGAAACTTAAAGGTGGGAATGGGGGAGCCCACAGGAGCTGTGAGGTTGTCACAGAAACTGGGGAAGTGACTAGAGCAGGTATGCAGGCGAGGGAGGAAGGCTGAGGAGCCGTGGGGTCTAGTGGAGCAGCTGAGGAAGGAGCAATGAGAAAAATTCCAGCAGGGAAATCATAGCCAAGGAGTTGGGTGGGGAGCAATGAAGAGGAGAAAGAGGTAACATCAAGCAGGGAGATCTACAAACCATTCGGTCTCAAGTGTGCTCCGACGTTCCCCCTAAGATAAGCAGAATGGTTCAGATGGCTGACTATACACCTGGGAAGGCCCAAGGTACTCTTACCATATGGTGCACACACTCCTAATAAAAGCCTAGGGCAGTTTGTTATTAGCTTGTTCCTGTAAAACATACAAGATGTGCACTGAAAAATTAATATTGCACTGGAGAATTTTCTGACTTCTAGTATTTGGTCTCTCAATCCCAACGTTACTCTTACTTCATGTGTGTATACATTCTAACACATCTAAGGAAGCTTAAGTAAAACTACTACAAATTACTGAAAAGCCATATTCTCAGGTTGTCATCAGAGTGCCATGTTAAATCTTTGACTCAGAAAACTAGAAATGTGTTAAAAATGCATTTGGACTTAATTAGATACAGTATTCCTGTTTTAAAGGACAAACCTCAGATTGATCTGTTCACATGAAAATAACAAACATGATATCTTTTAAATTTTTTCTTTTTTAAAAATGTCTTTTAAATGTGTTTCTTTTATATCCCATTGCTTGGCATAATTAGCAATCACTGGTAGTCAGTATGCTCTGCTGTAGCTTACTTCCCTTCAGAAAAAACAAACAAATCAGTGTTTTTTACAAAAGCAGTTTTGAGGAGTGAGGCTGTTCTTTCATCCCATGCTCTCCCACACTCCCCCTGCTTTTCCTACTGTGAATGTTCTTCCAAATAGTTAGGCTGGCTCTGCTCAGTGTGTCATTTGTTATCCCAGGTCTCTCCATAAATAATAAGCAACAGAGTGTAAAGCACATAGGTTTCAAAGTGACTCCCCTTCCTTTATTAGTTACAGATGCAAACAAGGAAATCCAGAGTCTTCCACATTAAAACCTATACCTTCAGCAGAGCTGTTCCTGTAAAACCTCCTTTGAGTGTCAGGCAAGAAGGTCAACTATTGACCAAGAAATATCAAAGCAAAGTCCACACATTAAAGGAATTCAGCTTCCTGGCCCAGTCAACTCAGCACCACTGTCTTTAGGAGGCAAATCTACAAACTCAGATCTTCCTCAGCAATCCTGAGCAGATCCTATTCTTGGAATCCACCTTCTGCATAATTCCCCAGGTAAGAGGGTAAATATATTATCCTCTTCATGAGTTTGGCAGAAAGACTCTGATTAGCCACTAAAGCAAGACCTCTTGACCAGGAACAGTCTATTCTCTTTTCTTCTTTAAATAGCTAGTTACAGATATAACTCTGTGCAAAGTGGATACCTCACGTGGTGATAACAATGCTTCTACCCAGCCTCCAATCCTGCTGGATCCCTCCAGTCCCTTCACCATGTTAGCCCAAAGTTATGGCTACCAGCACCAACCAAACAGGAGAAAACCCTCAGTATCTGACAGTTCATTAAATTATGTGGTAAAACATAATTTTACATACACATTTTTTTTACATAAAAATAAACTTTAATCAAGTGTATAATTGCTGATGTATGACCTCTGATATCTAAACCATACCTCCCAAAAACTTAATCTATGAAGATAATTAAACCAAAAAGAAAACCCACAAAACTTGGAATGGCTTACCTTTGGTACCATCTGACACCTTCAGCCACAGTCCTTTACCCATAGGAGCTTGTTATAGCCATAGTTGAGTTCCCCTCTGTGAGTAGTCACAGGACTGATGTATTGGAACCACCTTTCAGACCTTATTTGCTTTCAAGCCAACTCAGCTGGTATTGCACCAACAGAGTGTCTAAGGCAGGGGTCCTCAAACTTTTTAAACAGGGGATGGCACGCAGATGAAGTGGCAGGAGGTCATCTGCAGCTGCTTGGTTTCCCCCCCCCAACCCCCGGCGGCAGGTGTGTGTGTGTGTCTGTAAATACCGGGGGCCAGATTGAGGACCCTGGGGGACCGTATCTGGCCCACGGGCCGTAGTTTGAGGACCCCTGGAAGCCTTCATATGCCTTCACAGACCTTCCTCAGGCAAAGGTGCCCTCTCTGGAGATTATGCAGTCAACAACATAGCTGTGCCAGTTCCCAGTTTAACTTTGAGAACTGCATGATAGATATAGAGCATTTACAGCCTTCACAAACAAACTTTTTACTGTGCAGCCACCCATTTCACTCATAGGTAAAACCCAAGAGAGCTAAGAGCTGAGCAAAAAATAATGTCTTTTTTTGGATCCTCAGCACACCTAGGCAGCATAACTCTTCCTGCTCACTCTTCCAGTCTGGTCATAGTGAGAACACCTTCTCCTTTACTGGGTGTTGCCATTCTCCTTCCTCACCAAGAGTTATCAGTAATCTGCAGCTGGTACCCTGTATTGCCCAGGCAAGACAGCTCTATTGGTTATTACCCTTAAAGGAATATCTCAGTTTCTCAGATGGTCTCCTCTTCCTGATACAAAAAGGACAATTCAGGTTGCACTGAAAGTGATGGGGAGCTTATAGAAGGGAATAAATGCATATTGCAGGGCTCTCTGGCCCACCAGAGTCAGAGCTCCCTTTGCAGCCTGGGTTAGAACCATGAGCATTGCTTTGCCCAACATGCAGCAAAGAAAAACTGCTTTGAGAATGTCATGGTTTAACTGTGGCCAGCAACCAAGCACCACACAGCCGCTTGCTCGCTCCCCCTCACCCAGAGGGATGAGGAGAAGAATTAGAAAGGAATGTAAAACTCAAGGGTTGAGATAAGAACAATTTAATAGGGAAAGCAAAAGCCACGCAAGCAAAGCAAAACAAGGAATTCATTCACTACTTCCCATGGGCAGGCAGGTGTTCGGCCATCCCCAGGAAAGCAGGGCTCCATCATGTGTAATGGTTACTTGGGAAGACAAAAGCCATAAAGCCAGACTTCCCTCCCTTCCTTCTTCCCCCACTTTACATATTCAGCATGACATCATATGGTATGGAATACCTCTTTGGCTAGTTCAGGTCATCTGACCTGGCTGTGTCTCCTCCCAATTTCCCATGCCCCTCCAGCCCTCTCACTGGCAAAGCCCAAGAAACTGAAAAGCCCTTAACTTAGTATAAACATTACCTAGCAGCAGCTGAAAACATTAGTGTCCTATCAACATTGTTCTCACACCAAATCCAAACCACAACACTGTACCAGCTACTAAGAAGAAAATTAACTCTATCTCTTCTGGTCCAGGAAGATTCTTTGTTATACCCAGAGTGAGATTAAGACAGCAACAAGGTCAAATGCCACTAACCAAGGTAATTTATTGTGCACTTATATAAACAAAACATTCACATGTCATGGTGAGAAAATAGCAATAGGAAAGAGAGGGAAATATAGCAAAAGAAGGAAATCTAGCAAGCAGTCAGTATAGAGTTGCAAGAGAGTCACCACCATGGATCCAGAGGTGTCTCATTGGTCTGTAGTCTCTGTTCACATCGGTGGTGGGGGTCTCCAGATTGCCACTTGTTGTTTGGTGGCACAGTCTTTTATAGGGTGTTCAGGGGCATTGTTTCCCAGACAATGGCACATACCGCATTCCTCCATGGGGCACACATGATTACTGCATAGGTAGGGGTGATCATCCATTTCTAGGCACATCCCTCACAGTGGTGTGGCCTTTCCTTGACCCTGGCCGAAAACTGATGTCAGGCAGCTGTTGGCTCCTTATCTGTTCACAACTGTTAAGTCTTGCAGGAGCTCAGCTAACAAGCTTTGAGGCAGTCAGTTTGAGATATGGTCTCTCACACTATCCCAGCTGAAACCAGGACAGGGTTGTGTGTATTCTTTGTACCACCTTTGAGGAACATGAAACTGTGTCCACAGAATTAAAGAAACCATAGCACATTTAGTCTTATTCTGGCCCTAAATCTCATGCTTGCCTAATTTATCTCTTAGAAATAATTATGAATACACATTCCATTCACCGGCATATTTATCAAACCTGTTTTTCTTGTTATGATAGCATGTGATCCATCAACTATTTAATACAATTATGAAAAAAACCCAGTAATGCTGCAAATAAGGCTGTGCACACATTCCAAGGCTGCGTTAATATCACAAGTCATGAGAGCTTTGCTTTTTGAGGGAGTATCATTTTGTCAGAATGACTGGGTGTGGGTGCCTTTGGATTAAAAATTAGTTTTGTGGGGGTTTTCTGCAATAGCAGTGTACAAGTTCATAGTAAATACTAATCAGAGTCCAAAATCTTTAACTGAGCATCTGAGTTCTTTTACAGCTTCATACAGGAGTTGCTCCTACACAGCTAGTCACCCCACCTAGTACCAGACAGGGAACACACTGAGTAATTCCACATCTCCCTTTCACATAGCCTCCTTTCTGCACTGACCTAAGGCACTGTAGTATACTTCAGATGACTCACCGGAATGCATTGACTCAGCCAGTTTTGCCCAAAAATGCAGAATCTGTGGGTGGGGGCAATTTCAGCTGTTTCAGTCCAAAACATCCATATGATCTTTCTGTTCCCAAATTTTCTATTCCTGTATTAACAACTGTCTCATAGTTCCCAGCTACTCACCTACCATCCTGCAGTGGTGATGAAAGTGCTTGCATATCCATCTTCCCTGGTTCGGCTAGGCTATGCCACCATTTTTTTTTCATTTTTTTTTTTTGTCCCCTCAAGCACCTATTCAGGCAGCATTTGTGGCATATGAAGGCACAGACCCCATGTGAGATCCTTTATTGCATACATAAGTGCTGGTTAGGTTACATACAATTGTTTATCCACCCAAGTTCTGCCCCAAAATGCACCTATATACAATGCAGCAAAGCACCCTTACAACCATTTCACACACCACCAAACTGTTTGATTCCTCCATACTTACCTGAGGAGATGCCTTCTTCCCCGATACTTAAGATGTGGGAGGCTTTGGGCACACTCCTCATTGCAGACAGGTGTGTACAGAATTATGGGCACACCCCTCATTTTAGACAGGTGTGCACAGAATTAATTTGCAGGTGAGTTCAGAGAGCCAGATTTAGTGTTTCCTCACTACATTTTAAGGCATAATCACTCTGCAACCTGGCACCCAGACAATGAACAAAGCCTTTTCTCAGAAAGGGCCCTTTACATCTCAGCTTGCCCACAATCGATTGTTATTGTATGGAGCACAAGCATGAATTACTTGAACAACTCTTGTTTTATCAGCAGAAGCAGGAGGCAGCCACAATCTGATTCCTTTCTACACCTCCTACAAGGGACCCAAGTTAGGCGTCTGCTTCAGATGGACTTAGGGCAAAGGAAGAGCTCTCCAGGAGGGGACATAGCTGCAGTTCTGCTAGTCTTTCTTTCCTATGAAAAACCACATCTATTCCATGTCTGTCTCACTGTTTACACATGGAAATCTGTTTCCTACTCCCTAGGTAAATCTGGCATGTGTTCCTCTAGCCCATTCAGCTCTTGTGGCACATGCATATATAGCTGGCACCATAGCCACAAGTAACCTGCAGAACCCCTGCTGATTCCACCTTGAGCCCTATGAGTCAGTGAGGTGCTGGTTCACCCAGCACAGCTAGGAGCCCTGGCACTTCCCAGTGATTCTCATGGGAAATGAGGTGTCTCATTATTCCTTTCCCTGCCCAGACTTGGTGATTACAATGAGCTGGCAAGAGATGGGGTAGTATAGTGCTACCCCATCACTTTAGCATGGAAGACAATTCCTGACTTAAAAAGCTTTTCTGTTTCCAGTGAGAGTGCAGATGAAAAAGTGAGTAGCACATACAAGGAAGTGTGGGGTTGCTCTTAGTTGTGTCTATTTAAAACTTAAGCATTTAGCTGGGGTACTTATAACCCTCCACCTACAGACAAACAGGAACTTCCAGAGACACATTCATGATATCTGAGACAGATATCTAAAGAGAGCACCTCTGGCAGGCAATTCATCCCATCTGGCACTTTCTCCACAGACTAGAGAGGGAGTCTAGACAACTGTGTTGACGCAGAAGGTTTGAACACAACTTATATGACCAATGTGATCAAGTTAGTGCCACTTTATTAAGGGATACACAGCAATTTATACACTAGTGCAAAGCACACACATTGCTTCTAGATTGCTAATAGGCTAAAGCTGCTTGTCTATTCACTCTCCTGCACTCTATGATTGGTCACGGCGTGGTATCCATGCTCCTCACCTATATGCTGTTTCGACATTCTATTTTCTTATTTTTCAGTCCAACTCCTTCATCTCTTTCCCACGTATAGTTCCTTAATAGTCCAACTTTCTTATCTCTCTGCCAGTACACAGTTTCTTTGTCTCTCTTGGCCTTGCATATGTCCTTCACAACAGCTGCAGCTCATTACAGCTTCGGCCTGCTCAGCCTGCTATTACAACAAAGTTACTTGGTCTGGATTGCTCATAATATGTCTGTTGTCTTCTAGCCACTCCACACAACTGGGTGTCTAACCTTCAGATGGCAAAAATAAGATGAGATTAGTTCAATGCAATATAGATAAAAATAAACATAGGGCATAAGAGTTTCCTTTGGATACCACCCCCAGCTGTTCTTCTACAAAGTTAATGTTGATTTTTTCTTTTTTAATGTTAACTCTTATTTGAAGTCAAATATTTATTTATTTACTAAACAGGTCAAACCAGCTATTATAGATATGCCTGTTGATTAGCAGTAGTTTTGTTACCTCATAAGACAACTGATACACCATTCTCATATTGTGCCATGGTAGCTTTTTAATCAGTCGATCACAGATACCATAGAGCCCACAACATCCCAGAGGAAGACTCTCAAAGATTTCTCTCTTCCACTCCTTGCTGCTTAAGCAGACAGCGGAGTTGCTCAGATGTAAAGGTGGCTGGCCTTACGTAAATATACAGTGCATAGTATATAGACTGTCTGAACGTACCCACAACTCCAGATTTCCAAATTACTTATCTGTGATGGTAGTCAGCAAGTAATTCCTTACCAACAAACTGTTTGCAAAAAGCTCACTGCCAATAGTCCTAATTTCTGCTCTCTTGGTTACACATCAGGTGACACTGCATCTATTCCCTGAATAGATGCAAGAACACACACAAAGTAAGATCTGCATTTCTTTCCTGGTTTAGGACCACAATGAACTAATGTCATACAAAGACCAAAAAGCAAAACAAAGAACAAAATGACATATCCTTCCCTAAACACCTTACAATCTTAATATAAAAAAGAGACAATAAGCAGGGAGTACAAGAAAAATGGCAGTAACGGACAGCTTGTCAGGTAGTACACATTGCACATCTGCAGCCTGGCTTACTCAGGCCTCTGCAAACGTCATGGAAGAAAAGAGCTTGATGAAGACAAGCTGGCTTTCTGCAGAGGCCTGCAGTGGGCTCCAGAACACCAGGCCAACATGGGCTTTCTCAAAGCCAAACATGAAGTTCTCTACTCCTTCAGAGAAAGAAGGAGAAGGTTCAGCAGACTGATTCCAAAATGGCATATTTTGTTGCCCAGAGTAAGACTTTCAATTCTTTGTAAAGGACAGAATTTAAAACATATCCTTCTCTCCTTGGCAGTGATATTTTCCAGCTTTGGCAGCTCCCCATTCAACTGCCTTCCACAAATCCCACTCCAAGGTGCCAAATTTCCAGCATACACATGGATCAGATTTGAATGTTAGAAATGCCATTGAGTGCCTACAACTCAGGAACTATGACCTATTAAAATGTCCAAGTCTCTTTTTGGCTATAGACTGAAAACACTGAAGAGTCTTATAAGAAAGAGAAATAGAGAGGCTGTTAACATATGTTTTAGATAGCAATAGGACATTTCTTTCTAGGCTGCCTCAGATCATGACCTGCCAGTTTCCAATCTGTAGCACACTGAATACTAAGTCCACATCTTTATAAAGGAAATAAAAAAAGATTTCAGTTTTACAAGATCCATAGGCCAGGTGCTACATTAAGAACAAGGGCCAAAGGTATACAGAATTCAAATGAGCCATACTGCTGAGTGCAATGGGATCCTGGAGGACTCCCTTACAGGAGACCACAACTGAAACAGTGCAGTTTAGGTTTGGAGAGGAAAGGCATTAGGACTAGCCTGGCTGCTTTCCATTAGCCCATACTTGCGGCAGGGTGGGGAAAAACTGTAGCTCATTACCCTACCTCATTAGCCCTACCTGCTTGCCTCCTGTCATCCATGGCCTGGTAGCATTGGTGGCTCAGACTGGAGGAACAGGAGCGAGGTGTTAGTGAATCATGAGGGGCTCATACACTTTTTACAGACTTGGTGCAAGGGTTTATTTCCTTCAGGTCTAGCTTACTATTCAATCTTTTTGCAGTAATCAGAGAGCATGGAAATATTTGTAAGCAGCAAACAAAAAGACCACAAACATTTCTTTCATGTTCAAATGAATATTTGTACATCTCCCCATTCCCTTTATCCTGTCTTTAGGTGTGCATTGCTCAGTGGTAACATCTAGCTGTAATTTATTTATTTATTTATTTACATGCTTGGATTTATATCTCACAGGGGTCCATATTGGCCAGCTCAAGGCAAAAGTCAGGAAAACATGAGGCTGTGCTTAAAATATAACTTGTAAGTCACCCACAGAATGGGAAAGAGTCCAACATTAAGTTATTCTATCCTGTCCTTCATTCCCAAATGGAGAAAAGCTTTTAAATCAAGCAAAGCCATTGTACATCCACTGTAACTGGAAGCAAATTATATTATGAGTTCCTAAAATGAGAAAACATGTTTTCAAGAGAACCATAATGCACAGGCCCATGCAGTAATCTAGGTCCCAAATAAGTTTGATATTTAGGACTTTGGTGACATGTGAGTGGCTGCTGGCACTGGCTGTCCCTGATGGGAGTTGCATCCTTCTGACTCAGCCTAACACCCAGTAAAAGTGGTGCTTAATTGGCCACTGCCTCTGTGCAGTGGGACCCAGGGCCACTGTTCAAGGGCAGAATATGATGTATTGTATCTTAGCCTCAGCCTCTGAGGGTATTCCACATTGCTTAGTCCCTTCTGTCTTTTGTTTTTGGGGGGGGTTGGGGGGGGAAGAAAATAAGGTGAAAAAAATTTGCGGGTCAAGGTAAAGGCAGTTTAATGAAGCAAAAGCAAATCATGTGTGCAGAAGTGAAGGAAAGCAAAAGATGTTATTCTTTACTTCCCATCAGCAGGCAATGTTAAGCCACTTCCCGGGAAGCAGGGCTTCAGTATGCATAGCGGTTGTTCCAGAAGACAAATGTAGTAAATAACGAATGCTGCCCCCCCCTTCTTCC
Source organism: Falco cherrug (assembly GCF_023634085.1). NCBI lineage: Eukaryota > Metazoa > Chordata > Aves > Falconiformes > Falconidae > Falco > Falco cherrug. The sequence continues at coordinate 3,337,153 of NC_073719.1, forward strand.
CCTCCTTTCTCTTAGCTTTGATTGCTGAGCAGATGCCATATGGTATGGAATATCCCTTTGGTCAGTTTGGGTCAGCTGTCCTGGCTATGTCCCCTCCCAAGATCTTGCCCATCCCCAGCCTACTGGTGAGAGGGGGACGGGAAGGTTGGAGAGACAGACTTGATGCTGTGTGAGCACTGCTCAGCAGTAGTGAAAACACTGGTGTGTTATCAACACCTTTCTAGCTACCAATAAAAGCGCAGCACTATGAGGGCTGCTATGTAGCTCAGTCAGATCCAATACAAATAATTTAAAAAATAAATTCTTGGAGCATTCATATCTGCATTTTTCATTCCACATTGCACTGCCAAAATGTGCAGAGCCAGCCCTATCTGTTAAAAATGGATGTTAAAGACTTAGAAAAGTATATAATTTTCCAAAGCCGTAGACCAAAGAGCCAGTAGACCAAAGTCTGCAAGATGAGAACCTCTTCAGGGCACATGTACTAACTTATTCAGGAATGAGCAAAATCTGCTTTATCCTGATGTTCTTTGGTTTGCACAGAATAAACATTCCAGATTGATTCACATCATACACAAAGGCCCATTTCTGGCTAAGGGGACCAGGGACTGTACTGTGTTTTGTTTTGTCCTAGATCTGAAAACAAAAGCTTCAATTAGAGATATTATTCATATTCTGAGCAGTAGCAAAAACAATCTGCATTCTGAAAATGGCATTCAGGTATATCCCACTTCTTCAGAAGAAATATAGGTACTCAGCCCTGGATCTGGTCATTCATTTGGGCCAAATGCCCCTTGGGCATGGCCTAACGTGGTCACAAAATTACTTCAGTGGTGATCCTGCCCACCAAGCCAAGCGCACAATTTAACTGTTAAAGCTGACACAAATTCTGATGCAAAGTCTTTTCTTTGTTCTTTGTTATCTCAGAAAGAATGTCATTGTCCCTTGCAGCTGTTATTTTTATCTGACAATAACAACACTTTCGTAGTCTTTACAAAAAATTAATATCTGCCCAAAACCTCTGCTTAAAATAGCACTGTACAGCATTTAAAATATCATTTTTCTTGCATTACTGCTTTTAGGCATCACGCTTAACTCCATGGGATGCCTTTTTATGTGTTGATTTAGGTAGTTGCATTTCCTGTTGCAGGGATGAAAATAAGACATATATTTTTTAAAACTACTCTCCAACTTCCAGTGAACAAAACTGTGTCCCAAATGGCACAGGACGAAGTTCTCATTCCTTTTCTGGTATTGAAGAATATTTACTGTGCAAGTTTTCCTACTGAAATCAGTAAAACTATCTGTGGAATAATGCACCATTTGGGAATACTGGGATACTGACTTTTAACCCTTCATTACAACAGCGCCTCTGTAACTGTAGCCATGTACCAAACCCAATACATTGCCTAGGACAATGCTAACAAAGAACCCTAAACAAATTCGCAAAAAAACAGTAATTTCTCCCTCATGATTAACTGCATGCTTATACTTTTAAATGAGTAACAAACTATACATGAATTCCTGGATTAATATTTTCCAAACATGACATCTTTTATTTTTTTATTTTATACAAAGATTTAATGAAATGATTAATTTAAAAAAAAATATTATGCAGAAAATTAAAGTCTGTTTACATGCTCTGCTATTCCAAGATGCTTAAAATATCGTTAACATTTTGGGGAAATGGGTCAAGAAGTCAGGGAAATTTGAAGTTTAAAATGAGGTTTTACCAGTTTCTGAAGATTGCATACACACACAGACACACACATTTAGGCTCGTGATAATGTAGAATGGCTTGTTCTAGGGCATCACCATGGTTCAGATGTATTATCCTTGACTCATTGAAATGACATTTTTGGTTGCTGATGATGAAGGGGGCTAGAAGATCAGCAATCTTAAGTAGCTACTAGAAATGCTCCACAGGTTGCACAGGGTTCTGAACTCCTGTCACCCAACACTAAGGGGACAGACAGGTTCTTTTAGGAATCCTTGGCAGAATGATGGTGGCACTAAATCATAGTTAAAGCTTTATTTTCTTAACAGGATATTATAATTAGTATAGCACAGAATTTATGATTAGAATGGCACAGGATTTCTACAAGCAGAATCAATATAGTACAATTTATAAGCAGCATAATACAGAATTTATAATACAGCTTAATTTATTATTTCTAATCACCTAGATCCTAATTTAACTTATGATTTCTAATCACCTGGACCCTCTGCAGATCGAGTCAAATCTTAATACATGGTTTTCTGTATCAATATAACAATCATAATCTAGACTTGAAAATCATAGAAAAGAATATGAGTCGCTCAGTCTTCAGAGGAAGCAGATGATGGCGGAGGCATCCCTGGCCTTGCTGTAGCAGATACCACACAGGAACCCACAGCGAGGGCCAGGGCAATTAAGCAACAAGAGCAAGGGGAGGGAAGTAATATGCAGAGAAAGGAAGGCAAATGGACATTCTTACAGCATCTCCTTTGGCTTGTATATCTGTGACCAGCTTGGAAAAAAAACAGCCCAGCCACTGAATATAATCCTGAATTTGACAAGGAGTGCCCCAAGACTTTTATTCATTCATGATATGCTTCAGATTTTGAAGGAGTGAAGATTTTATATTCAACTAAAATTTTTCTGCATGTAAAGTAATTCTGTTGGAAACAGATGATCAGTTCTTAAATTTCAAAAGGACTTTGGGACTATTACAAAGCTCTTCAAGTACAAGTCAGGTTCCTTGCCCATCTCACTACAGGGAGCAGGAGTGCTTACTACATGTATTTCAGCCAGCAGGCTTTTGCTTAAGATGAGTAAAAAGTGCAATGTACAGTGAGAAGCATGGGAGACCCTTGCTTTAGTAGTCACCCATTTGCTCTGTCCTGAAGGTGTGCTTTTCATTCTACGTAGAACAGGGTCCTCAAACTACAGCCTGCGGGCTGGATACAGCCCCACACACACACACACACACACCCCACCCCCCCCCACACACACCCACACACCCACACACACCCACACACACCCACACACCCCCACACCCCACCCCCCATCCTACACACCCCCACACACACACTCTCTCTCTCTCTCTCTCCTTGCTAGGATATGTCTTTGGCAGGAACTGTATGTTTCTCTTCAGGAGAACCACTGTACAGGGAAAGATGAAACTTGAAAGCGAGCCTGGCATCTTGTCCTAAACCTTAGGTGCAGAAGATTGGCAGTTCTGCTGCTCAGAGCTCCACAGTGTGCAGCTTGGCAAAACAGCATTTACTATGTGGATCAGGAAAGGAGGTGCAACAGTGAAGACTGTATACTAATAACCCAAGGTCCATTTAAGACTTGGTTATAATAAAGGCAGGAATCCCCTCAACCTCACATGTCTATATTAAAAAATAGGCATCCCATCCAAACTAGTAATCTTGGCACTCTCCCTATTGTCAGTGGTGAGAGACACACTCAAGAGGGTGATTTATCCTTCCTTTTATGGGTGCATGCCCTAGAACAGGGGTCCTCAAACTTTTTAAACAGGGGGCCGGTGCGCGGATTAAGTGGTAGGAAGTCATCTGTGGCTGCTTGGTTCCCCCCCCCAAACCCCCCAACCCCTGGCGGGGGGGTGTCTGTAAATACCAGGGGCAGGACTGAGGACCCTGGGGGGCCATAGTTTGAGGACCCCTGCCTTAGAACAATGTCATTCACATTATGAAAGGAATTTTGAATAGAGACAAGTTACAGTCTTAACACCTTGTCTCCTCAATAGATTTTAGCAATTCCCAATTAAAAATGGCAGCACTACCACAGGGGTGGAAGCATCTGCAAGAATACTGAAGGAAAACAACCTTTTTTTTTGGCTACTAGTCATGTGAACCTGCTTCAGGAAGTTGTAGGTAACGTGATACTGAAAATGCCTGTGGTCTTCAGAGACTGATCTATACCCACATTCTCTCTGTAACTAGCCGAAAGGGAGCTGTGCTGGTAGCAGGAACAGCAAGCTATTTTTGCCATACAGCATGAAAGGGCAGGATGACAGCTCTCCAGCTAGCTTCAGAAATTAATATTCTCCATTAACAGAGCAGATGACAACACAACAGACAGCACATTTGCCAAAGAATTCATTACAGTGGATTACTGTGGCATGGATTGCACTGCTGTGTAATGAACCCTTTGTTAGGTGTAAGCTGCACATCCCTACATGAGAGGCTTGATCAAATGTTCAAATGTTTCATCATTTTAGATTTTCATCTAAAGATGAAATTGCAATACAGTTGTAAATACTGACTTTGTTTCCAAAAAAGCATTTAACTCTAAAAGAAGGGGGACGTATTGCCTCCCTTGCCATCAATATGTAGAAGTTGCACTGCAAGTGAATTCTTAGTGAGGTTCTTTTTGTATATACCAGCCATGTTTTCTTCTTAATTTATCTATTAATGTGGTTTTGCTCCACTGAAGTAAGTGAAATAATTCCAGCTTTTCACTGATGCAGAGGAGATCAGAATCTGCTGGCTATGACATTAGCCTTCAGATTGCCTGTTCAAGCATCATTAAGCAGTTTTTTATACAGAACTACACTGCTGAGAGGGGGGTGTAGCTTTGTAGTTAAAGCTCCAGCACTGGTTTAAGGCCTCTTTGTGCTACTGTTTAGGAGATTTAAGGGATAAACACCTGTGCTAAGCATGTAGCTCTGGATGACTCAGGGAGATTTGGGAGCCCAAGGACTGGTAGGGCTGGCTTTATTGTCCTTTTTCATATAGTGTGTGAGCATGGAGGGAGCGATCCCCTAGTAAAAGAGATCCATCCACACCATAACCATACACAAAACTTAGAGCTGCCCTGAATGAAGTGCTCAGTTAGTGTCTGGACTACAAAATCCTCTCCAGAGAACATAATTATATTCTTCCGTGTAACCTAAATCTGCAATATAAATACAAAGAGAACAGTTTAGCGTAAATGTGTCTTTACATAAGTATATACCTGGGTATGGTTCAGTTTTAATATACCATTGATATAATCATCAATTAAGAAAAAATGGCATCTGGTAACCCCATAATTTCAGAGATGCTATAATCAGAACAAGAGAGGTTATTTGGAGAGCTTCAAAGAACCTTTCTCATTCCAGAATCAGATCTCTTGTTGATCTTAGTTCCTCCTCTGAATAATAATACTGAAGCTTTATTAGTTAATCAATAAGACATGATACAGGGTAAGGTTATTATAAGATAATCACACCCTAGAGTATTTTGAGGCATGAGCCTTATGCCTCTAATCAGATTGGGGTGAGATTATCTTTTGATAATCGCACCCTTGGGGACTGGCTCATTTCTATTATGAGAAAATTTTACGGTTGGGGAAAATGTGCGTTTCTGCTGTAGAAAAATGAAAATGGTAGTTTATAATTAGAAGCTATTTCTCCCAAACTGAAAAATCAGATTTCTTTTTAGAATGCTCCTATTGAATTCCTCACTATCCATGATATTTTAAGGCAAAAATAATTTCTAAACAGGTGACATGCTTGGGAGTCAGTTTTAACCTACTGTATATATCAGTATAGATACATATATATATATGCACCAAAGAAGCACACAGGATGTTGTGGTTTAACCCTGGCTGGTAATTAAGTACCACACAGCCACTCGCTCACTCCCCCCTCACCCAGAGAGATGGGGAGAAGAGTTGGAAAGGAATGTAAAACTCAAGGGTTGAAATAAAAACAATTTAATAATTGAAATAGAATAAAAATGAAAGAACAATAATAACAACGATGACAATAATAGTTATAATGAAAAGGGGAAGGGAAAGAATAACATCCAGAAGGAAAGGAAAAAAGAAACACATGGTGCACAATGCAACTGCTCACCACCCGCCAAGCAATGATCTGCCCACCCCGGCCAGTCCTCCAGGTATGTGTACCAGGCATGCCATCCCATGGTATGGAATACCTCGTTGGCTAGTTTGGGTCAGATGTCCTGGCTGTGTCCCCTCCCAATCCCTTGTGCCCCTCCAGCCTTTTCACTAACAAGGCCCGAAAAACTGAAAAGTCTCACATCAAAGCCAAAACACAGCACCATACTAGCTCCCAAGAAGATAATTAACTCCATCCCAGTTGAAACCAGGAAACAGGAATCAAATACCCAATGATAAGTTTGCCATAAAGGTGAAAAACAAAGATAGGCATTGCGTTGTTTTCACTAACAAAAAAAAAAAAAAAGAAAAAAAAAAAGAAAAGAAAAAGGCTGGCAGATTAGGTATTGTTTCTGGTGTCATATATGCTATACATCAGATTTCTGTTTATATACATTAGAATCCTATCTGCAGCGAGTTTTTGTCTTCTATTTACTAATAGAAAATTGCAATATTGATAAAAGTTTAATTTAAACTAAAAAAAAAAAGCACATTGCACTGAAAAAGGAAATAACCTTTTTGAATTATAGGATTAGAAGTAACAATCACACTTGGGTGTGTACATTGAAAATGTACACATATACTGTTTATAAACAAACTCACTGTAGACAGATGTTTTGGAAGTGCTTTACATGACTATTCATGAGAAATATTAATGAAAAGAGTCTCAAATTAGCAATTTAGAGGCGATTGAAATTTTTAGATATTTACAAACAAAGATCCATATGAAATGTGTGTGTGCACACAATCAATCCAGGATCACTAGTGACAGAAGTCAATGATTTTGCTGAATAGGAGTATTATTAAAAATAAAACCTCAAATAACAATAAATTCAAGGCTTCACCCTCAACCTAGGGTTCTTTTTTATCATTGGAGCTCACCTCTGTGTTTCCCCTCACCTACCCCCCCTTTGAGAGACTGGGAAAGAAAAGCACAAAGAGAAATAACTAGTCCCAACTTACCCAGGACCCCAGTGACAGAACCAGAAGCAGAATCATAGTCTCAATGTGGAACAAATCACTACACTATGACTTGCTGTGTGCCTGAGAAGGCCCAATCAACTAAACTGAGCCCATGTTAGGGCTCTCTTATGTATGCCTACTCATAGGAAAACGTTCCACTGGTGAGAATACACCAGTATTCCCTTTGTGGGGAACTACTGAATCTGAGCCTTACTGCAGAAAGCAGAGAGCACAAGAAGTGAGCTGTGACCTTTTGAAGAAGATCCAGCTGGTAAGAAGTATCCAAATCCAAAGAGAAGATGTGGCAAAGCAAGAGCTGCTTCACAGCCCATGTTCCTACTTCCATGTTCTTCTATGCTCACTTCCATCCTCTCTGCTGGTTATGATTTTTCTAAACATTGCCTGCAATTTGTAGGTACGTGTGGTTCTTCTTCCATAAAATGAAGGAAGATATTTTTAAAAAAGGGATTTTTCTTGCTGTTCCCTTCAGCACAAGGACCTTTCCCACCTCTATTTGCTGCCATTATTCTTAGCCATAGCTGTTTGTACAGTCCAATAGCATGAGAGCTTGTGAACTCTTAGGGGTCAGAACAACTACTAAAACTATTGCAACTAATTCAGGACCTTTTGTTGATCTACCAGGACAACGCTTGTTCCTACATATTTCAACATGGGGCTATTTCAGTTATTATGGTATATGTTTTGATTCTGATCTTCCTTACTGCAGATTTAGGTAAATGTAATGCTATTGAAATGTGGTGGAATGTGTGGAACCTCACAAATACAGGGTGAACAGGATTTAATTCTAAGGAGGCGTAAGCAGCAGGATCAGGCCTAATACTCAGATGCTTTAAAAAAAATCAACCTCAAACTTAATGGAAAACCTCACAGGAATCAAGTACTCAATCTTTTTTTCTGTCTTATGGCACTGAGCTGTGAGCTTGTGTGTGATTTCTGTTCCATTTCATAGTTAGTCACACTCAAACCAGCAGAAGGAAGTGTGCAGAAGAATTGTTAATAGCTCAGATTGTTCTGTGCCATTGCCCTGAACATACCCACAAGTAAAGCAAAGAGCAAAAGCTGTCACAGCCTTAACATTTAGACAATGCAGCACGTGTGCATGTGGTTGGAGCGTATGTTAACAGTATAACTGTGACTAGTTTTATATGATGCCCTTAAGGATCCAAACTATGTAGGCTTTAGTCATGCAGTTGAGTCTTGCAGCTATAATTTCTGAAGCATCTTTGAGGGCCAATTTGCAAAAGTAATCCCAAAAGGCAAGTGAGTGCCCTTTTGGTTTTCCTTATATATCATGTTATTGCAACAGTGTCCAGTGGGAGTGGGGGTGTGTTTTTGCATCTGAAGCCAAGAGGGTCCCCCGTGGAGAGTCGGCCAACTCACGACAATCACACCAATATGGCTACATGCCATGCTCACTTTATTAAACAAACAGGTCATATTTATAACTTAAACTGACTGCTCACCTGACTTTACACACAGGTGATTGGATAAAAGTTTCTGGTCACTTGGGCATCCGTGTCGCTGATTGGTGAGCATGCTGCAGGCGCCTGATCAGAGTGTGCTGATGAGAGTGTGTTGATTTTGCAGTTCCTGGGACTTGCTCTGCACCTGGCTTCTTGTTTGTGCATAGCTTGTTTTCTTTCTCACACTGCTTGTTCCCAGGACAATTTAAAGCTGCTCTGCAGCTTCAACTAACAGGCCTGGGTTGCCCAACCCGGACAATGGTAACATATGTCCTCGGTCCTTTAAAAATCCCTCTACATATCCCCCTTTTTCTTTTTGGACAACCCATGTCTGTTTCACAATAGATGTTAAACCTTTCTTCAAACAAGAAAATAAACAGCCAAAAACTAAAAACATTACAACAATGATTATAACAAAGCGTATTCCTTCCATCAATAACGTCTTTAACCAACCTGTTATCCCCAATCCTCTCAACCATTCATCAAAGGGTTTATCATCAGCAAGAATATGCTTCATGTTTCCCTGCAGTTGTGACAACTTCTTGTGCATAGATATGGAATGATCGGAAAGGTTCATACAACACATCCCTTCAAAATCCTCACAACCGTGTCCATGTGCTAATAACAAAAAATTATTTGCAGCTCTATTTTGTAATGTAGCATGCCTAACACTATCTACATCAAGCAATAATGAACTTAAAATCTGTGATGTAAGATTAAATTGTTTCTCTCCCCAGAACGCTAACCTTCGTATATACTTAGCATTTGATGCTGCCATTGCCCCCGACATAAATATGGAGGCTAGGACATTTGCTGTTACAGACTGCAGATCGACTCGGTCATTACATGTTTCATCAAAGGTGCGCAGTGCCCTCCGTGATCTATGAGATTGTGGAGTCATTTTCAATGTGTCTTTCATATGTGGAGCAAACAAGGTCAAACGCCCTAAATAACATGGTCCACCGACAGGATACAAAGGAATCCCTGGCCACGCTCTGTCCCCACATATCAGAAAGACTCCCGGTGGCAACTGATAACCCCCTGATACATCTATATGGACACCCCCAGTTTTCAGTTCACCCCAAATAGGTGAACCGGTTAGATTTTGAAACCCTGTATAAAACCCCCGTTCACCTTGACGTGTTAGCCATAACTGCCACGGGTCACCAAACCAAATTACTCCAGTGCCATTCATGGGTTGAAGTGGTGATGACATGTGGGTACAGTCTGCCATACCAGTTGCAGTTACATTAACATATTCAACAGGTACAACGCTAGCCAATAGGTCTAACTCCTGCAAAGGTAAATGATGTGGCTGGTTTAAATACTCAATAACTGTCTTCTGCCACGCTGCATTACACATAGAAGGCCAAACATATTGCCCATTCGGACTCGTACCATTCTGACTGGAAGTCATATCCACTTTTTTAACATTCCAAAAACCATCAAAATTTGTTTCATTCTCTTACAGGGGAATACCAATTAAACAAGTTCTAAAGGGGTTGTCGGTCTGTTGCAGATTTAAACAAAAGTCTGTTACCCTCGTGATATTTGCCCATGCACCCATATGTTTGTCCTAGGCAAGATGTTAAAAATACTTTGGCCAATGGATGAAAAACTCATCAAGACTAAAACAAGTATACTCTTGCAATTTCCACTTTTTTTTTTTTTTTTTGTTACATTCCACCCCACAAATCTGTGCTTTCACAGATTCTGATGATGCTGTCTCCAATCAGCATGGTATTACACTAGTCGTATGCTTTCTCTTGCTTCATGCCCGCTTACTAATCAAACACATACACTCTTTACACCATTTACATTTAAACTTTGGCTTACAGAACCGTTTTACCCCACATAGCATGCATTGACATAATACCCGCGGGTTACATCCCTTGCAACATAGACAGTTTATTCTGTCTGCTCGCTCTGAGTCTTCTCTTCCATCTTCTGATCTTGACATACAGGTCGCACAAACTTGCTAGGGACCCATATAGGTCCATTATCTGTGGATATACAAAAATAACCTCTACCGATAAAGAACACCGGATTAGGTCCTTCACATACACCTGAAGCCATATTTTTATACAAAACATTCAAACCAGGAACTGTAGTTGTTTGGTTCCCTCGCGCTGTTTGGTGATGCATAACAACAGGTGGTTGGTCCCTCTCTGTCCTCCGTAAGGGAGAGATAGCTTAAGGTAAACAACACCTTAGTCAACCGTTTAGTTACGTCTATGTCCTGCGATACTTTCTGTCTCTGAAGATAATCCTTCAGGGTATGGTTTGCCCTTTCAACAACTGCTTGCCCCATTGGGGAGTGAGGAATCCCTTTAACGTGTTTAATTCCCCAAGTTGTCATAAACCTAGCGACTCGTTGACTACTATACGCTGGAACATTGTCTGTCTTTATTTCTGCAGGTACTCCCATGACAGCAAAACAAGACATTAAGTGTCTCTCCACATGTAATGCCTTTTCATCGGTTTGTGCAGTGGCCCATATAAAATGAGAATAGGTGTCAATTGTGACATGCACATACTTAAGCTTCCCAAAGTCAGGTACATGTGTTACATCCATTTGCCAAACCTGAAGTGCCTTCAGACCTTTTGGGTTAGTGCCCACCCCTAAACCAGGCCCATGATGACTACATTGAGGACAGGAGTGAACAATACCCTTTGCATCTGCTATGGGTATTTGATACTGTCGATGTAAAGACTTTGCATTCTGATGAAACATCTTGTGGCTGTTACGAGCTTCTTCAAACTTATTTGTTGGAGGAGTTATTGCCAGACAGCTGACTGCTTCATCAGCTCTAGCATTACCTTCGCCCAACCCAATGGTCCACTGATGACTTCTAATATGCATAATACAAAATTCATGTTTTCTCTGTCGAAAAGTACTACGCAGTTGTATAATCATTTCACCAAGATGTTGGTGCTTTGTCTCTCTCAACAAGGCATCTTCAATGTGCTGTACTACACCAACTACGTACAATGAGTCTGATACTATGTTTACAGGTGTGTCATTCCAGCTTCCCAATGCCCAACACACTGCTTTCAGTTCTAAGGTTTGAAGGTTGTCCCCTGGTTCACTGGTGATCACTTGTTTCTGCCACTGATTATCGGATTGCCAAACACATGCAGCCTTCTTCATCTTTTGTCCTGCATCTGTAAACAATGTTGGACCTTCAACTGGTCTTTTTGAGCATAGCAGTCTCGCAATCCACTGGTAATGTTCTAACATCTTCCAGAAAGGTCCTTTTGTCTGGTTGTTGCGTACAACACCTGTATAACCCATCAAGACCTCCTGTATGGCTGTTGAATGTCTCAGGAGCCACTCATAATCATCACCACGGACTGGAATACTGATATCTGCCAATTCAGTCCCATCAATTTCAACAATCCTGTCCCTTCCTTTTCTCACCAAGGCCGCTACTGCTTCAGGACGACTTAAAATACGATGTCTAGGTTGCAATGGCAAAAATAACCACTCTAAAATGATCGCCGTATTTTCCCCCTTTTTCTTTTGCCATTGTAAAATAAGGGCAAAAGGTGAAGTGGCAACATAACAAACCAAAGAAGATAACGGATGATGCACGGAGACTTCCACATTTAAGCGAACAGCATTTAAGCTAAACCGCATTTAAGAGAACCGCTTTTAAGCGAATAAATGGGTCCCTGTTCGGGCGCCAGATGAAGAGGGTCCCCCGTGGAGAGTCGGCCAAATCATGACAATCACACCAATATGGCTACATGCCGTGCTCACTTTATTAAACAAACAGGTCATATTTATAACTTAAACCAACTGCTCACATGACTTTACACACAGGTGATTGGATAAAAGTCTCTGGTCACGTGGGCGTCCGTGTCGCTGATTGGTGAGCATGCTGCAGGCGCCTGATCAGAGTTTTCCGATGAGAGTGTGTTGATTTTGCGGTTCCCAGGACTTGCTCTGACCTGGCTTCTTGTTTGTGCATAGCTTGTTTTCTTTCTCACACAATGCCTGTTCCAAGGACAATTTAAAGTTGCTCTGCAGCTTCAACTAACAGGCCTGGTTGTCCAACCCAGACAATGGTAACATATGTCCTCGGTCCTTTAAAAATCCCTCTACACTGAAGCACATCAGACAAAGCATGTCAGAAGACAGCATTCCTTCTGTGTCCCAATCTCCCAATTACTTTGAAGTTTGGCATGTGTTTAGTGTTCTAAAAACTTCTATTTATATGGTGATTAAAAAAAACCCTACTTGATAGTTTGCATCAGCTGCTGTTTATTGTATAAAGAAATGGTTTTATTTTTTTAATTGATAGGTCTTTTTAATTGCAGCACAGCTGAAAAATCACAGTTCTAAAATATAAAATTAGATACATATGCCTATGGTGATCATTTGAAGATGATCATCAGCTAATCACAGACTGTCCCAAAGCCCACCAAAGTCAGTGAGAATCTTTCCATTGCATCCAAGGAGGGAACTGTAATACCTGACAAATTAGGTATTACACTGAGGAGGTACAACAGAGGTTCAGCTCATCCTGAGGAAAAGCCAATATGCACGTTGTTACACCACATGAGTTGTAACAGACATATGGACTATCCTAGGATGCTCCCCACAGCTTTGTAACTTATACCAGGGACCAACCTCTGCATGATCACCTTGCACAACTGCCCATGGTCTGTTCATGGCCCAGGCTTCTGACACTGCTCTGCCTTCTCCACTTCAGCTTCTACTATTCCTTTAAGCAGAAAATGTTTAAGACTCAGCCTACAGTAGCTCTGTCCTGGCAATATTTCTGACTTGCTATTATACTGGTTACTGGTGTCGTAAATGGGCAAGGCTGTAATGGAGCCAAAATCTGGGCCATATGTTGTCCAATTAGCTAAATAAACTTGGATTTAAAAAAGCAAAGATGGCAAGGGCATTGTCTTTGACACTTATGCTAAATTTGCATTTGGCATGTTAGTCCTAGGACCTTTCTTCTTTTTATTATTATTACATCATGAATCTTCTTATTAGAGTATTAATTTTTAATTCCTTGTTGACCATAATACCAGGAAAATTGAAATTAACATGCATTTGTTTGCCAGCTTTGTTTTGGGAAATACTGCAACAACCCTTTTCAGGGGGAATTATATAAAGTGATCCTGCTTTACTTGTTCTGGTATCTTAGACATGTATGATTACAACATAATTTGGGGATTAATAATGATTTATTATCCTGTGCACCATTTACTGATTGGCTGAGTTTGTAATAGCAGAGCAAGCATGCTGAATAGAGACACATTAGCACAGAATATTTTTTTGACAAACCACCAATGGATTAAAAATTAAACTAGAAATGAGAGATCATCTCATGCAGTAAATGTAGTCTCAGAAAAATTCCTCAAACTATTTACCAGCATCTCCTTAATAGCAAAGCTGCACAGGCACATATCTATATTTTCTAATTAATCTAAACTTGATAGGTATGCAATATACAATATTAATACAGTGGGGAGGAATTAGTCCGTTATTAGTAATAATAAGCATACTGTCCTGGTTTCAGCTGGGATGGAGTTAATTATCTTCTTAGGAGCTAGTACAGTGCTCTGTTTTGGCTTTGATGTGAGAACAATGTTGATAACCCACTGATGTTTTTAGTTGTTGCGGCGAATGAAGAGACAGGACGCAGCTTGATGCAAGCAAATGTCAATTTATTGTACAGAAGCACGCGGTTTTATACACTTTCAGAAGCTGCGCGTTTTAAACAGATTGGTTCTTGAAGCTAAGCATTGCATACTAGGCAATCCCTGATTGGTGGTTAACTACCAGCAATTAACAGCTAGGTGTTACCTTTCCTTGGCACCATCCTTGGTGCCATCCATCTCCCACTCCCCTGTGCTCTGTAAACATGTCTCATCATGTTAATTGTTGTCTAGACAAGCTCGAGCACATTCCCCTCAGCTAACTGATTGCCACGCATGGTCCTAGTTTCCAGCCCGCTCCTGCATCTCCCCCTTCCTGTTGCACAAAAGGAACCTTTGAAACCGAACGAGTAAAAACAAGGTATAAGTAATATAACTAAGACATATTATCAGTGTCAAAATAACCCACTGTCTCTGTTCCGTACAATTTTACAATTTCCCCTTTTTGATTTTGAACAGCTAGTACCAGGTTTGCCATGTTCTGCAGGGCCCTTGCAAACATGACAGCAACCAAGGTAATAGCAAACAATACTGCCAATTGAGTGAATGGATGCCAAAAAAGGCTGAAATTTTCTCAGATTTTGATAACATGTTGCTGGAATGGGGCGCCTAAAATCCACGCAGCACATACCATCCAGATCCTCACAGCCATGTCCTTGAAGCAACAACAAAAAGCAGTGGCAATTTTGACTCACATTCTTAACTGCCTAACAAACAAGGTGATTTAACTCTTTAATGCTTTCCCGCTGTTACTCTGGATTGACGTGCGGAGTTAGACTCTATAACTCAAAAGTTATAAAGTAGGTATGTTTATTGCGCGCAGATGCACGGGGGATCGCTCCTCCACAAGCGTGCATGCCCGAAGTGACGAACCATCTCACATTTATACAATAAACCAAATGAATATTCAATTAACGCCTATACATATTCGTTACCTAAACCCCGCTTCGTATGTTAATTAGCTTATCAGTCCTTTGCCTGGAATATGGTGTTCTTGCAGGTTTGTAGGTGATTCATGTTCTTGTGACCATCTGATCTTCTTCAGCAAGGAAACTTAGCACTCCCTCCCTCTAGATAGCATTTGAATGTCTCTCATCCTTTTCTCATTCTCTTTTAAATAGCCCCTATGTTAGAGGAAGAGGGGCAGGCATCCTCAAAACTGTAGTTGTCTCCTCAGAGCTGTGTGCCTATGTGACCAGACACCACACCCATGACCAGTCACCATACCCACATTCCTGAGTAGACATATACAATCACAGTCGATGTCCATTGTCCCCATTTCACACCATTTCTCCATATCAATCCCCCCTTTTCTATCAAACTAAGTAAATTCTTTTACTTAAGCAGTCTTCCCGAATGATATAAAGCATCATACATAAGTGTTACCCTTTTAAACATTCTCCAAACCCACAAATATAATGGTTAGTATTAAGGAAATTCCTAAACTGATCAATAAGATCACAATGGGGTGTACCATAGTGTTAAGAATTCCTGTTGCAGAATGTGACCAGCCAAAGAGAGTATCCCACCAATTATGGTTTCCATCCTGTTCTACCTTTTTTAAAACTTTCTTGATCCCCTCTACATCATGATGGATCATAAGAGTTTCGTGTCTCTTTTTTTTTGGTTTCTTCCAGTATATGTTGTAAATCTGCATGTTTTATAGTTCTTTTATACTATTTATATTTAGTTAATTTAAGATCAAGCGTTAATGGGGTTGTTGTAACTGTGGTGATGGTAGGAACAGTGGTTAGCATGATTGTTACTTTGATCTTACAAGTCAGAGCTGTTCTTGGGGATTCCTTTCCTAGGCATATTATAAAGATGGGCTCGGTTAAGGTAAAATTGTGCCAACATTCCCGTGAATTAAAGCACGTGGTTGTATTTAGAAGGGCAAATTCCTTATCTACCTTTCTGACATTAATCAGGGTGTCTCCCGAAATCTTGGTGTTATCCTTTTCATTATATGTTTGACACCCTACTTTTATCCTATCTCCTAATTTTCCCCATAATCGGTCGACTTAGTGTACATCCTCCCGATCCCATTGATTCCTTTGGTATACATCATTTTCAGAAAAAAACCACCATAGCTAGTTTTGTCTTTGAGTCCACCTTTCCCATTATTCCAGTGTGTTTTTTCTGGGCATGATTCCAAGGCCAGTTATCAGGCTCTTGGTTGTAGGCAAGAGAGAGGGTACAAAAAACCACAAATGGTTTAAACCCACTATTGATCATTTTAAGAATCTAAACGTTCCTCATATATACACATAAAATCTGTTTTGATCAAAAATATCTTTGTTTGAGTTGGGGCTTACTGATAACAAGTTGGGCAAGACTGGCCACTGGCTCAGTCCCAGACTCTTTTGTTCTATATTGTTTGTTGTGGTGCCCTTCCCATATGGTGGATCCGCAACCGCTCAGGTTCACTTACTTGCCACCCACATTGTTCCCATTTGTCCGAGTAAATTTGAGTTTCAGTTCTTTTTTATCTGGGGTTACTTTCCACGAAGTTGCAGGGGCTTTCTTGATCCGGGTATGGTGAATCCAAGAATTCTGTCCCTCAACCTTGATTGCAGTGTAGGTGGTGAGTAGGACTTGAAAAGGTCCGTTCCACTGTGGTTCCAGGGTTTTATCTGTAAAACACTTAACGTATACATAGTCCCCTGGTTGTATATCGTGAACAGGTCCATCCAGACCCCTACGTCTTCCCATCACATGCTTCTCAATTCTTATTAATTGTTTGTTTAGTGCTACCATATAGGAAGTCATTGTTTCTTCACCAATCTGTGAAGACGTCCCCTTTTGTACCCCATAGGGTCGTCCATATAAAATTTCAAATGGGCTAAGCCCCTCTTTTGCTCTTGGTCTAGTTCGAATTCGTGTAAGAGCTAATGGCAAAGACTGGGGCCAAGTTAGATTTGTTTCTTGACCTAACTTGACAATCTGTTGTTTGATTAGATGATTCATCTTTTCCACCTGGCCACTCGATTGCGGTAAATATGGGGTATGTAATTGCCAATCTATTCCTAGATGGTGGCTGATCTGTTGTACTATTCTGGACACAAAATGTGGTCCTCTATCCGAGGACATTACCGCTGGGACTCCAAACCTAGGTATTATCTCTTGGAGTAGTATTTTGGTCACTTCCCGGGCTTTAGCAGTTCGGCACGGGAAGGCTTCTGGCCAACCTGAAAAGGTATCTGTTAGTACCAATATCGATACCCCCCTTTTCTAGGAAGTTCCAAGAAATTGGTCTGCCAATGTTGCCCTGGAACATTTCCTCTACTAATGTTCCCTAGTTTTATTTTATTTGCTGTATTGGGATTATTGCGTAAAAACATTTTGCATTGCTGAGTCACCTGTTTTATTACAGTATACAAGTTTCACCCTATCAATTTCTGATTTAGACTTTATATAAAGTATCAGCTCCCCAATGTGTCTTATTATGTTCTGTTAGGGCTGTGGTCCATATTAAATTGGATGGTACCACTATACGACCATCCCTCAAATAAGTCCACTTATTTATTTTTATTTTATCATTCATGTCCTGAATTACCTTTATGTTTTCTTTAGAATAGTTTGGCTCCTGATCTGTATTTACAGTTTGGATTTTATCATCTGGTATTAAGGATAATTCCTCCTTTCCTACCTCCTCTGTTACTCGTCTGGCCTCATGGTCGGCCAGGCGGTTTCCAATTTCCAAATCAGTGCCTCAATGGGCTATCTTATGTTCTTTCTTCCTGGATGACCCTCTTATAACAGAGGGGGCCATTCCTCACATCAAGGTCTGGCATGGCATATGTTCCCACTGCTCAGCGCCTACTGGGTTGCAGCCAACAGCAGAGCTCAAGATTCTTCTTGGTGGCAAACACAGAGGCCAACCCAGTCTTGCCCTTGACTATGGTAGGAGGCATCTGACCAACCTTATTCCTTGTACTTCGTTGTCAATGCAGAGTTTAAACTGCACATCCTGTAACAAGTCACTGTCATGGCAAAACACACAGATTTACATTCGTAGAACTACTACAGAGTGTATTTTATTTCACTTTTTCTGCCAATATCCCCACAGCCTTGCTGACCAAGGAATATTGTTTTTATCTGAACTGGGCAAGCCTCCCCCTTATCATTTTTACTGTAACAGGTAAAGCATTTTTCACCTTTCCTGGAATTTATTTTCAGATACACCTGGTTAAAAATTTCTTTTACTTCAGGGAGGTCCCCTTTTCCTCTTTTCTGTTGAATTAAAGATAAGCTCAAGATTTCAATTACTTGATCATATTTAACTTTTAATTTAATTTCCCCTTCTTTAAACGCCTAGATGTTCTAATAAATCTCATGCCAACAAAGATTTTAGTGAATTTGGCATTCTTATTTGTTTTTTTAGTTTGTATTTTAAAGGTTTCAGGATGTTTTCCTGGTGGCCAGCAGCTCCCACAACTGTAACAAATTTATTTATTTATTTTTTACTGAAGTTTAACAAATAAGTTGGTTTTGTATTCACTAAAATTCCACCTCATACCCATTGCCTGCCCTAAAGGGGCCGTTACCGGTCCTGTTGTACTGCAAATGCTGCAGCAATTGGGGTGACATTGTCAGGTCCTTCTGCTCAATTGTCAGCAACAGCAACCCCCTCCTCCTTACCAGCAGAAGGGTTCAGGGCAGGAGATGCTCTTCCTGCTCTGCAGGTTACACAAGCCTGCCTCTGCAACAGCACTTCTAACTCTTTCTTACCCTGAATGCAAATCTGCTACTTGTTGCTTTAAGTCTGTGTTATTACATATCATGCCTTTGCAGGCAAACAG
The DNA here is from genome assembly GCF_023634085.1 of Falco cherrug. NCBI lineage: Eukaryota > Metazoa > Chordata > Aves > Falconiformes > Falconidae > Falco > Falco cherrug. The sequence continues at coordinate 3,355,974 of NC_073719.1, forward strand.
AAAACACCCTGCCATGCATCCCAGCATGACTCAGTCGCACCTTGGAGGGGGTACGGGGGTTTGTACAAACTCACCCCAATACTTCCAACACTTTCACAAGGTCTTTGATTCTCCACCCACCCCCGTCTCAGGTTTTACATACATCAGTACAAGTTTTTATCTTACAACGTGTTTCATTCTGGTTGCTCCACAGAAGGAACCGCAACCCGAGCTTTTTAACACAAACATTTCAACAAGAAAAACTTTCTAGTTTAGGTCTCAGGGTTTTTTTTCCCTATCCTTTTCTAGAGCCATCATCAAAGATCAGGTGATGTTAATCCCGCACTCTTTCTAGTGCTAGTACCATAGGATACCGAGGGGGTACTAATCCACAGTCCTTTTGCCACTCGGGTTTGTCCCGGAGGACGAAGAACATGTCTGCATACGATACTTCGTCCCATTTTCCTTCTCTTCTCAGAAACAACATTAATTGCAGGAGAGTGTTATAATCTAACGTTCCTCCTTCCTGAGGCCATTTCGCATCACTCCCCAATTTATACAAAGGCCACCACTGATTACAATATTTAACCAGTTTCCTTCTATTTTCGGTGCCACCCTGTCCTGCGATATCCCTCCAATGTTTTAATATACAGCCCAAGGGCTATTTTTCACAGGGCTTACTCCTTGCATTTCCTATTTCGCAATTTTAATTACTTAGTTTTTCTCTGGCCGCCTTAGCCACCCAAGGTCGGAAACACGGATAGAGCTCCTTACTCGTATTGCACTCAAACGCGTGTCTCAAGCACTCTTGCACTCACACTCAGTCAAAATAATTAAGCTATACACGGAAAATCAAAATGTGCATCTCAATCACACCATTCACACTCTCCGGGCAGCCCTCAGTCACACAAGCAGTATGTTATACGGTACCGTGCACTATTAACAACTTTTAGGAACACTAACAGTTCACAAAGTATGCATTTCAATGAACAATTGCCAAAAAACAAACAACAAACAAAAACCAATTTTTCCTGGTCTTAAGCAGAGTGTTAAGTTTTCCGCTATTTGCCTAGAATTACCAGAATATTATTATTTTTCAACGTACATTTCATAACTCCAAGTTTTGAACATGTAACAAGACAACACATAGAACAAACAAGACACAGAGCGCTATTTCAGTTGTTACATTCTAGGAATTCCCCAGTTCTTAAGACAACCTAAAGGAAGTTTTTAGCTTCCTCTTTTTCCTACGCAAAAGTTTCCCTTTTACTTTTGCTGTGAGGTCCCTCTTGTTCCTGTGAGATTCCGCCTTATTCCGTCCCGCCCCCCGCTTTCTGTCACGAGGCCTCCGGGCTTTTAGGAATGGCAGTAACCTCGGGTTTGCTCGATCTGCCCTCAAGATCGCTAGCGGCCACCCCTTGGTCAGCAAACCCCCTCCCAAGGTACCTTTCCTCCTGGGGACTACGCTGCGCGCCGGACGTCTCCGTGCGTCTCACCAGCCGCCCCGTTACTAAACATACCGTTTTATCCGTGGACCCAGGGGTTTCTCTTCTGCTCCCGGGTGAACAGCTGAGAAGAGGAGGCTCCTCCGAGGAAATCTCCCGGGGCGCGCCTAGGAGCGTCCGCTCCGCAGCTGGTCCCTCAGCCGAACAGAAATCCTCCTGGCTGGCTCGCCAAACTGACGTGCGGAGTTAGACTCTATAACTCGAAAGTTATAAAGTAGGTATGTTTATTGCGCGCAGATGCACGGGGGATCGCTCCTCCACAAGCGTGCATGCCCGAAGTGACGAACCATCTCACATTTATACAATAAACCAAATGAATATTCAATTAACGCCTATACATATTCGTTACCTAAACCCCGCTTCGTATGTTAATTAGCTTATCAGTCCTTTGCCTGGAATGTGGTGGTCTTGCAGGTTTGTAGGTGATTCATGTCCTTGTGAGCATCTGATTTTCTTCAGCAAGGAAACTTAGCACTCCCTCCCTCTAGATAGCATTTGAATGTCTCTCATCCTTTTCTCATTCTCTTTTAAATAGCCCCTTTGTTAGAGGAAGAGGGGCAGGCGTCTCCTCAAAACTGTAGTTGTCTCCTCAGAGCTGTGTGCCTATGTGACCAGACACCGCACCCATGACTAGTCACCATACCCACATTCCTGAGTAGACATATACAATCACAGTCGGTATCCATTGTCCCCATTTCACACTATTTCTCCATATCAGGATAAGAGAAGAACCGCTGCGACAAGTTCCCATCATAGCCTCCTACTGCATTAGCATCTACAGAAAGACAATTATCGACATTCAAAGTGTAAACAATATCAGCTTCATTTGGATTAACATTATACATAGATGGAAGGGCACACCAAACAAGAACTGGTTCAGTCAAAAAGTTCGAAACATCGCATGCCTTCTCTGAACATACCTCGGGGTCATTCCCTTCATTCCCTCTCTTTTTTATGCAAAGAGAAACACTTTTACCATAACAGAGAAGCCCCTATTTACATCTCTGAGCCCAGACACAAACCGCAGCTGCATGCACCACCAGGCTCAGGGCAGAAACCATTCATGCAGTTACATAGCTATATATCACTACAAGCATGCAGACACCTATTTATCACTAGATAACCATGTTCATCTTTCCTACTCTCCTTCACAATACCTAGTTGTTCTCTCATCTCTTGTTAGGTCAAATATTCTCCAGTTTCCTCTCCTACATCTCTCTTCAGACATTCTGTAACCTCTTTTTTTGCTTGTTAATTGCGATGAGGCAAAGGGGGTGTGTAGCTGGGTGACCATGACCTGATTTATGTTACAATCAACTAAACACTGAATACAGGAAAAAAAAAAAAAGGTATGGGAGACATAAGGCAAACATCAATAAGGTGGTTAAGATAATTATAATAAATCCTGTAATACTTTTGACCCACGGCCCAAAGTTTCCCAGCCGTGAGAAGAGACCAAAGGCATCCCGCCCCTGGCTCTGTTGCAGATCTTTCTTTTAAGGCTTTTAAGTTTTGTATGCTTTTGTAAATTAATTCACAGTGGTCAGTCAGATTCACGCAATGCATCCTATCAAAGTCTTCACACTTGTGTCCCTGTGCTAATAATAAAAATCAATAGCAACTCGGTTCTGTAGCAACATATGATGGACAGAATCAACATCTGTTAATAAGCCAGAAAAAAAATATAGTATTTGTAGTATTACTTTGTTTAGCAAGCTAGCAGCCTAATTTACTAAGCAAGTTAAGAGCGTGTACTATTCTTACAGAAGAGATTAGAGAAGCAAAAATGTGTTACGCTGCATTCCAGAACTCAGCCTGAGAGTTACAGTCTGCTGTGAGTTCTGCATTACAATCATTTGACACATGTTGGGGTTGCGACTGTGAAAGTTGTCCATTTACAATTTTCATTGGCATTATCACAGCTAGTTGTTTTAAAAGCAAACCTTGAGCTTCCTGATGTTCGACTTGTTGTTGAAAAATATTCTGAAGCCAATCAATAAAGTTAGTATTAAAGTTAGTGACTCTCTAGGACCCTGCAAGACTGTGGCAAGACTCCCGCATCCTGACTGCCTTAATAGCCATCTCATTCATTTGCAAACAGTTGTCCCTGGGATACCTTGCCTGAGTCACAGAATCGGCACAATTAATTTTCTCCAGCCAACTGCTCATAGTTAACAGCAATTCCCCGATTAAGGTTTTCAGTCAAGGCCACTACACATAGCTCACAAAAATCAGATAACCACATCATATACTGTATCAGTTAGTACCATACAAAGCAATGACTTCCAATCATGCAGTGTGAGTGTATAAGGCTCTGCCATCACTTTAAGAAGGGACATAGCAAATGTATTATGAATCCTCCCTTCCCGCACTGCTTTGCTTAACCCTTTAACAGCCTCGTATTGCACAGGCTGCCACTCTGCAGGTTGATTTGTCTGACAAAATACTGAACATGCCCTAGCGACTCCCCAAACCCATCACTTAAGTGTTTCCCACTTGCATTCCTGCCACCAATCCCTCAGACCCCCTTTCACCCTCTCCAAAAATACCATCAGCGCAACAGGAGAGACGAGGGGGTGGGGAAAAGGTCTAGCTCCTTTTCCAGATCTATAGGACCTGGATCAAAAGGTTTATCAGAGTCAATAAAATCATTTTCCGAGTTGTCCTGTTCCCGTGCTTGCTCCTGTGTTGTGAGGGTCGCTGCAATCAGTGACAGAAGCTTTGGGGGCAGAGGAGGTGTGGACGGAATCGCCATCGCTGATGGTGTCTTGAGAAGAGTCGCGCTGTCGGTGGAATTTACAGCTTCCTCTGGTTTAGCACCGATAGTAGAATTAGTCCACACTTGGCAAAGAGTAGTCAGAATTTGCCACCAAGATGTTAAATGCATTCCCGACACGGAGTTCCCCTCCGCGGCAGCATCATACAATTGGCTGCTGTCTGTACACACTTTCATTCTTTCAAAGTCTCTAAGGTTTCTTGGCTGCTCACCTGTCTCGATGCATACAGGTGTTATCCTCGGGGTTTAGGTTGTCAGCCTGGTCCAGACAGCAAGACGATCGTTCAGCCAAGCCGTCTCCTCCGGAACGCAGCCCTCTTCCACGAGCTGTCTTTTTTCTGTCCTTATTCTTCCAAGGCCTCGGAACACCACCATAGGGGTCACCATTTGAGGAGACTGAGGCACGGACTCCCTGATCTGACTAGAAGACCCTTTATGAGTCCATATACGTCTCTTTCTGGGGACGAAGCCTGATTCCCCATTACGGATTTCCCACAGCTCACCTCTCAACTCCGGAGGGGTTTCAGGCCGGCTCCTGCTTCCTTTCAGCAGATCATTCAAAGTTCTGTGGGATTCGCTGCATGTCGCTCAGATAGGCGATTCGAGAGCCCTTCACGTTAGATCCTTAAACGTATCACGTCGGGGTCACTAATTTGCGGCGAATGAAGAGACGGGATGCAGCTTGATGCAAGCAAATGTCAATTTATTGTACAGAAGCACGAGTTTTTATACACTTTCAGAAGCTGCGCGTTTTAAACAGATTGGTTCTTGAAGCTAAGCATTGCATACTAGGCAATCCCTGATTGGTGGTTAACTACCAGCAATTAACAGCAAGGTGTTACCTTTCCTTGGCATCTGTCTCCCACTCCCCTGTGCTCTGTAAACATGCCTCATCATGTTAATTGTTGTCTAGACAAGCTCGAGCACATTCCCCTCAGCTAACTGATTGCCATGCATGGTCCTAGTTTCCAGCCCGCTCCTGCAAATTGTTGCTGGGTAATATCTATACTAAGCCAAGGACTATTCAGTTTCTCAGGCCTTGCCAGCCAGAGGGCTGGAGGGGCACAAGAGACTGGGAGGGAACACATCCAGGTCAGCTGACCTGAACTAGCCAAAGAGGTATTCCATACCATGGGATGTTGTGCTTGGTATACAAACCTAGGGAGTTAGCCGGGGCGGGCAAATTGTTGCTCAGAGAATGGCTGGGCATTGGTTGGTGGGTGGTGAGCAGTTGCATTGTGCACCATGTGTTTCTTTCTTCCTTTCCCTCTGGATGTTATTCTTTCCCTTCCCCTTTTCATTATAACTATTATTGTCATCGTTGTTATTATTGTTCTTTCATTTTTATTCTATTTCATTTATTAAATTGTTTTTTTCTCAACCCTCGAGTTTTACATTCCTTTCCAACTCTTCTCCCCATCCCTCTAGGTGAGGGGGAGCGAGCGAGTGGCTGCATGGTACTTAATTACCAGCTAGAGTTAAACCATGATACATACTATGACCATGTGTCATCAAAAGAATTATCAGAAACTTTGATTTATCAAAAAATACTGTGAATATTTAAAATGTCAACTGATTTACAATGCATAGATGAATCTCTAGGGCAATAATATCATTTATTCTCTGGAAAATAGTGTACCTCCAAGAGAAAAGCACAATAGAGAGAGAAGGAGGAGGAAAAAACTAAATATAAGTTCTATAAGCAAAACAGTAATGCTCACAGGCACTGTGAACGTTTAACTACTAAAATTTTTAGATGATCATCACAAGAAATGTATGCCAAAGCATGCTTGCTCCAAGTTCTTGCCAATAAAGTCTTACTGGACTTTGCACTATTACAATCTAATATACTGATTAAATGTGTGTGAGAGAGAAATAAACCATGTTTTTGTAAACACTGTAGTGCATTTATCAGAGTAGTAATTTTCTAAACAGTCAGGTTGGCTATTCAGATGTGGGATTTCTCATTGCAATAATACACTGGAATGTCCCCCAAACTAATTTTTATCTATTAGATAAATGATACATAGAGTAAACATTAGCATTAGACTGAAAAGGATAGTAACATTTCTATCTAGTCTACATGGATATCTAAAAACACTAAGGGTACAGGAAAAAAATACAAGCTTAAGGGGTGACATTAATTTTGTCCTTAAGTTTCTCCCTGAATAACATGGTGTCAGCTTATACTGGCTGTTTCATACTTCTGCTTATATGAAAACTTCAGTATTATGTACCTATCTCTCAAGTATTAAACACTAGTCATTCTTTTCTTTACTAACAGCTATTTGCAGTGTGAAAGCAGATCCCCCGTTCCTTCTGTGCTCTCCGTAAACATAAATCATGTCACTTGCCTTGACAACATGTCTTCAGAGTGTAGTTTCTTCAACATGATTTTGCATTTGTATGGAATTTCCCTTTTCAAGGAAGTATATTCCTTCATTTTCATTTCAGGATGTGATTCCCTTCTAGAAATTTGCCCTATTTCTTATAATCTGGTTTTAGTGATATTGTGTTTGTGGCATAGTAATGGTCATTCACCTAACTTAAAGGATGAAATGTATTTTCCTAGTTTTGTTAGCATGAGAAATAATTGAAGATCTTGCTTACTAAAACCCAGCCAAACAGAAAAACCCTCAAGCCATGTTACCATGAATCCAGAGTAACATTGGCAGCAAGATACAGAATTCACAATAACATGGAACTGAACTGTGGAGAAAGAAAATGTCCTGAATTTTACAGCAGCCAATATTTGTCAATGCTGGTGAAATGAAATATACTTTGCTATTTCTTTGGGCTTTTTTGAAACAATGCACCTGAAAATAGTCTACCCTGAGTCTCTGCCACTGTTAGAATCATTAAAGACAAGAAGGGACCTCTTGAGATCAACTAGTCCATGTCCCCTGCTTAAAAGTGGGTTCTGCTACAGCAAGTTTCCCAGGACCACGTCCAGTTGGGTTTTGAGTATCTTCACAGATGGAGACTCCACCTCTCTGGGCAACCCGTTCCAGTGTTTGACAGTAAAAAAGTGTTTTCTTGTGTTCAGATGGAATGTCATGTGTTTCAATTTGTGCCCATTGCCTCTTGTCCTGTCAGTGGGCACTACTGAGAAGTCTGGCTCCCTCCTTTTCATTCCTTTCCATCAGGTATTTAGACACATTGGTAAGATTCCCCCTGATCCCACCTGTTCACTGGGACAGAGAAAGCTGTGTAAAACATCAAGGATCTGCCCCTATAGAAAAGTACTGCATGATCTCTAATTGCCACCTGCAAAACTATCTGACCAGAGAAGTGAATTTCTCTCTCACAATTCATTGAAATGACATAAATACTGCTTTCTTTAGAGCTGCACTATTCTACCAGAATTTCTCCAAGTTTTCTTATTCAGAGGGAAAAGTCTTGACAATCTAGCCTTGAGTCGTTCATGCTATGAGAACAACGTGCTTCCACAAATAAGATTTCCATCCTTTCACCAGAACACATCCACATGATGGGATCATTTGGGCATTCTTTCTGGGCCTAGGTAACCTAAATACAAAGCCTACTGCTTCAGCTTTCAGAATGCACTTTATTTCTCAATTTCAAAAACATTTTCAGAGCACAGGAGTCTACCATGAGCTACTAAAGAGTCTGTATGTAAAGATGAGAACGTTGATCTGTCTTAACATCCAGTTATTCTCAGGAGCCATTCTGTATAGTTGGTCAACAAGTGACAGTGGCTTCTGATACAGAGATGCAAGTGTATTTGGAACTGGACTAGATGAGCATTCTTTCAATTCATAGGCAGTGGCTGCTACGTAAAGGAAAGCATGTCAACTCCTGCTGTAGATATTTTTTTTTCTGTTGATATAGGAAACTGGTATTACAGAGAAAATTCTGATCCAAACAGATCATAGAATCATAGAATGATTTGTGTTGGAAGGGACCTTAAAGATCCTCTAGTTCCACCCCCCCTGCAATAAGCAGGGACACCTTCCACTAGATCAGGTTGTTCAAAGCCCCATCCAACCTGGCATTGAACACTTCCAGGGATGGGGCATCCACAACTTCTCTGGGCAACCTGTTCCAGTGTCTCACCACCTTCACAGTAAAAACTTTCTTCCTAATATCTAATCTAGATATCATTTAAAGATATCTAGATAAGCATTTTAAATAACCAAGACTTAAATCTAAGATAGAATTATATTAAAATGTCCAGTGGCCTCCATACTGACCATGTTATTTTTAATGAGAGAGGTTTCAAGGTCAATAAAACAATTCTGAAGACTGAAAATTAAGGAAGTCAAATAGTCAATTGTGCTGCTTGGCATGTGTCCCATGCACTCCATAGCATACTGTTTGGACACATCTGGTTGGCTACTGAAAGCACGTAGTATCTTAGAAGCTTTCTATTGAAGTTTTTGTTTAGTTAGAGATTTTCTGTGTAGGGGGAAAAGTCAGAGGAATTACATTCTCTGAAACAAATGACTGGAATGCAGGGTGGTGGCCAATCTTGTCCCCCAGAGAGGGGATGATGAGCAATAAACTTTTTTCACCTTGCTGCTTTTTTTATTCAAGATTTTTCATTGAGTTTAAATACCACCCTAGTTCTTGTCACAAGATTTATAAAAACTTATCATGAAGACATTACTTAGTAACCTATTAGGTAAGTGTAGAGGAAGTATAGAGGAATGAAGCTAGGTTAATAAACATTGATAATATCCAGCTGTGGGCTGGCTTCAGGGGCGGTGGGTTGGCTGACATGGATAATGTGCAGCTGTGGCTGGTTCCTGCTAAGTAGTTAAATAGCTCTAAGGGGTACAAAAGGGATGGATTGTAGAGGTGGAAAGAAGGGGGTGTTCCAGATCTTGGAGAGGCTCTGGGAGAGGAGGAGGAGTGGCTGACTGAAAGAGGAGCTGGAGAAGGAAGACTCTAGATGCAGTAGGAGCAAGCAGCAGAGTGGACTGGCCTAGAGAAACAGCCTGGATGGTAGATGAACTGTTGAAACCTTGGTGGCTGTGCTGAGGCAAGGTGTGGGAACTACTTATTGATGTTAACCTGGTATGGGATGGTAAAAGTTTTGTTGCAGCTGACTAGTTTTGATAGTGCTGTGACAGGTAAGATCCTCAATGAGAGAGGAACAGGTTGCCAATATTGGACTCTGCTCAAAATTCTTTCTAGTAGCTCTCTCCAATGCATGAAATTTTGGCCTACTGAAGTTAGTGGCAAAGCTATGCTGACTTTAACTGGCAGGGTTTTTCTCAGCCACTCCTAAACACACTCTGGTGGGCATACAATACCTTACTGTAAACTCTACATGTGTACACTTTGCAACTTGTTAACAACTTAATGATTTTTGCTCTCAGGGGAGCTCATCATGTTAATCAATGCTCCAAGACCAGTAAAAGTAGTCAATACATATTGTAATAACTTATTTTAAACCTGTGAAATGGTCACACAGCTAGTAATGCAAGAAATCAGGAAAGAACATGTGACAGCTGTCCTGTAGTACCATTCCTTGGTAGTTCTGATGTTTTCCATTACCAGGACTGGTGTAATTGTCTAGGAATCCAGAACTACACTTGCCATTCTTTGCTCACCAGTGTATTGTGTGTTTTCCACAAAATAAACAATACACAAAACCACAGTAAAAGTGGGAGAGAGCTACAACTCTTGGAATAAAGATGGGCTGCCAGCTCAGCTGTCATCAGCAAAGCTGATTTAATTTCCATTTGTGGCTTCTTCTGCAGGGTTTAGATTAGGCACTTTCCTAGAAAGTAACTATTTACTGATAGTAGGAGTTGACACTACCCACCCTGAACTGTGAATACCCTAGTTTTGGTCCACAAAATCATTAATAAAATGCAACTCCCATAACTTGCAATTGGCAGAAGTTATATGAATTCACTGACCTCAGCTACAGAAAACACAAGCACCAAATTTGATTTCACTTTAAAAAATGTTCTATGGTGTATAAGTTAATCACAGATATACATACTTTGTCTCTGAAACCTTATTTTAAACCCAACCCTTATCCCCAAAGCTGTTTTCAGATCACCTAACAAAGGCTTTTTAGTGTATTAGTAAAAGTATGGTACTCCAATATGAGAAATGTCACTCCAAAAACTTTCTACTTGAAGCTGGTTATTCACATATGCCAGTTGATAATGAATCAGTTATTTTTAATGAAATCATATGATGTCATATTTTATAACTGAGAATTTGCAGGAAAGGCAAATACTTCCTTCTAAAAATTTCTTTCCACTCTTCTCTTTGAAGCGCTGAAGGTTGAAATGCTGGGGATAAATTGTGTCCTATTTGAGTGGTTTCTGGAGTTTACCCCTCATTGGATCAGCTCAGTGGACAGCCTGGAAACTACTGATTTTATTTTTCTGTAATGTCCTTGGAGAACCAAATCAGAAATGGTAAATGTCTTGGAACAAAGAATCTAATTTGAGACTAATATAGTGTAGCAAGGCCCTATATTAGCCAGACAGGCTGCTTAAGTCACTGAGAGAACTTAAGTACTCAGACCTACATACGTGATTTCTGCTGAAGTGGGGCTTTGAGCAGAAGAGTTTGGTCCAGAGAATGCCCTGGATTCTGCTCCCATCTCTTCTACTTGCTACCACTTGCATCCTTAGTCAGATCTAGTAATGGATTTGAGCATTCAAAACCGGATTTAGGCATGCTTGAGGTGTTTTAAGTCCCTATCTGTGATGCCACCCTTCACCCACACAGTGGTCATTTTTTAAATTAGGCTTACAAACTTTGGGCTTGAGAATACCATAAGCACTATCATCTGATTTGTGACTACTCCCACCAGACCAGGCAAGCACTACACAAGCACCGCAGGACCTAGAAACTTGAAGAGTGACATGTAAGCCCTGCTCAGTAAATGCTCTCCAAGCACACCTAACTGAAGATGACAGAATGAGATCCTTCACAAAATGCAATTGTATTTGCTCTCATTTTCAGACCCTGTTCTTGGTGGCACAGGTAACTTATCTATCCAGCCTAATGGCTAGAGCACTTATCTGAAGTAGGAAATCCAAGTTCAGATTCCTCTTTGGTTGCAGTGAGTTCAAGTCCACAAATCTCCCCTCACAGAAGACAATCCAAATGCCCAGGATACAGGCTATGAAGCCAATGTAAGCAAAGCAGCAAGATTTACTGGGCAGCAGAATCATAGAATCATTTAGGTTGGAAAAGACCTTTAAGATCATCAAGTCCAACTGTTAACTGCCAAGTCCATCACTAAACCATGTCGCTAAGCACTGCATTACACATTTTTTTAAATGCCTCCAGGGATGGTGATTCTACCACTTCCCTGGGCAGCCTGTTCCAATGCTTGACCATCCTTTCAGTGAAGATTTTTTTCTTAATATACAATCTAAACCTCCCCTGACGTAACGAGGCAGTTTCCTCTCGTCCTGAATAGTGAGCAAATAGTGAGCACCAGAATAGTGAGCAAAGGGCATGATTCTGCAGTGCTTAGCGTCTCTCAGGCTCTCCTGGGGAAAAAGTCATAATCAGCCTTGTGCTTCTCCAACTATAATCTCCAAACGCATTTGGAGGGGAAGGAGTGAAACAAACATAAACGTAGTGTTCATTTTAAGGCCCACAATACTCACAATATTTTCACTATGCAGGCATGCTTCTTTGAAATATTGTGCCTTTATCACAAAAGCAATGCTAAATGGCTACTCTGTCAGAGAAATTTCTAACTGGCTAGCTAGTCAGCTTACTTCTGTCTTTTAGTTTCTGGGATATGCATGTCACATTCACAAACTCAGCTCTGCCTAATTTCATGCCAGAAGTTATACAAAACCCATAAACAGGGAATCGATTATGCTGTGAAAGGGAATAAGAGTTTAAGGATTCCAGAGGAGCAATGTCGGTAGTACTATTAATGAGTGCTGCAGGTGCCTTCATTGTTCTAATAAAGCACACAAACAATGTGCCAGCTCTAAAGATATTATGCTCTGACTTAGCAACACAGAACAGTGCAAAAATGGAAAAAACAGCAATGTGTCTTTGCTGAGAAGCATAAGAGAGCTTTATGGAAGGAAGGAATTTTAACAATGGGTTTAATGGCAATACAGAAGAGTACGCTGGGCATACCAAGTAGGAACCATAAGTAAGGGAGATGGAAGTTACATCCTCCCCATATGTGTGCATCTAAGTCTAACTACTGCTAAACAGAGTCAAGGGCAAAATGTCATGGAAGAATACAGGTACTTAGGAACACACAAAGGATAATAGCATGGAGATTTATGATAAGAAAATTATTGTGCTTTAATTAAACACTTCTGAAGGCTATATTTTTAACCATTACATTGTTAATAAAACACCAGGTGCAAATAATTTTAGGAACAGAATGAGTCACAAAGTACATGGGAGATGGCAGGGACTATCATGAGCATTACTGCACAGGGAGCATGGCTGAGAGGCAGGAGGCAGCAGATCTATTTGAGATTCTGCCACGAGCTTCTTTCTTAACTGAGTGAATCACAAAGACTCAAATATTCAAAAGCAGCTTCTAATTCCAGATGCTTTGCCTTAGATACTGAGTCTGTCTTTTCAAAAGTGCTGGACACCTGCAGCTCTCCTTGTAGTCATATGGGATATTCTCTGGATGAAGTCATAAATATCTGAAGCCAAGTTCTGAATAACTAAGAGTAAGGTTTCATGTTATGGCAAAACTGATCAGCCAGCTAGCTGCTGGTAAAAGAGCTGTCCTGCTGCCGCCTGATTCTCCCATGAGCTGCTTTTGCTTTTCTTGGGGTAGGTCTGACCTCACAGAGCCAGGGGCTAAACTGGCAGAAATATTCACTTGTGGGAGATTACATATCTTCTGGATTAGCTCTTTGAGTTATACTACCTTTTGGCTATGCAAGCACTAGGGGCAGTAAGGAGGAGTAAGGATTCCCTCTGAGGCAGCCACATTTCAATTTTGAACACATATGACTTATCCTCATAATTCGTTTCAGTCTCACTATTTGTAAAATAGGGATGGGGACAGGTTATTGTAACACTACACTACTGGGAATATATATGAGGAAGTACAAAGACTAAGAGCAACCCCACATAAATACAAATCCTAACTAAAACGTTCTTATCCTCATGTTTCTTTCACAGCCCTGCCCACTGTATTCCTTTTTTGTCGTTCTCACCTCTCTCCTTATTAATGCTATTGAACATACGTATTTGTTTCAATTCAGTTTTAATTGGAAGACTCCCACCGTATCAGTCCTATTCTTCTTCAATAGGACTTCAATCAGTCCTATTACTTTTAGTTTCGCTCCAGCTGTGCTGCTGCTTCTTGTACCCTGAAACATTACTCCTCAATCAATCCCTCTTATCAGAGCCTGACAGGAGGTGCTGCTTCCAATTCATCAGCTGGAAGAAAAAGGTGATGCCAAAACGGCACAGAGTAACTGCTCAGAGATGAATTTTGTCTTTAAGCAGCAAAGGTATTTATTTCGTGCAACGTTGGGGATCTAGCCGATTCGCACCGGACAAACTAGCTCCAAAGTTTTCAGTGAAAAGTCAGGTATTTTATATAGTTTTTGTGAGAGGTTACACAGCATCTTTACATACATACTCATTTGATTTTGACACCCAGTCATTCCATTCACAATAGGTGGGATCTAGGTGGAGTAGACCTTTCAATTTTCTTTGTTCAACGATTTCCTGACTTGATGGTCTCCTTATCTCCTTTAGGTGCCCACCTTATCTTTTCTAATTATTCAGAGTACATTCTTTTCTCAACACAAACAGAGCATCACCCAGAGCATAGTACCAAACTCATCCTGACTAATCTTTTTATTTTAAGACCTTGTTCTGTTTCAAAGGACACCAAAGCCATTGGCTTTTTCTAGCAAACATATAATGTGTAAAAAAACCAGACCAGACATCTTGAGGAGATATGACAGAGAGCATGATCACCTACCTCACATCCAAGCTAGATGAAAGATAGTATTTCTGGGAAAGAAAAAAAAAAACAGAATAGAAAAACATCCTGTCCCTTAATTTGGAGGATCATTATGCAATGTAAAATACTATTGACTAAGACTTTCAAAAGCAATAGTGATAAAATTACATTTTCTAATTGGAAATAAAAACTAAGTATAGGAGGCAAAAATTTTCTTCAGGTCCCACTATCAACTGGCAGCATTGTCGCTGGAAGCACTGGTTTCAACTCAATAGAATATTCACTAAATATGTTGTATAAGAAATCCCCTCTGACCACCTATTCTACCTCCTGTTTGATTCTGGCTACAAGATTTCTTCGAGCCAACCCCTTTATAGAATCATTCTTTCCCTGGAAAAGAGTCATTTTGAGATATGTAAACCTGACCTATCCTTTTATAAGTAAGTGTATGCACATATTAGGCCATGAACAAGACTCTTTTCAAGATGTAGATCATAAATATTTACTAAACGTTTCAAGTGTTCCTGGACCAATTCTTTTATTAAAATAGAATATTATCAAAACTCCTAGTTATCCTTAACTCTGCTGGCTGTAAGCTCATCCTCCTTTACTTACCACCTTTCTGCAATTCCTACCTTCTGCTTTACAATATGAATTAATGTTTAGTTTACCCTTTCTTTAGAGTTGTTATTTTTGAAATAGCTGCTTTAATTTTCTCTCTAAATGGGGGTTTTAGTCCATGTCATCTGCATTTTATTCTGGGATTTTGGGATCCCATTTGCATTAAGAGGTTGCTTCCCTTAAGTTCTACCAGCATTACCGCAAATGTAATTGCTCTCTAACTCACTTCTGTTAAAATGACTCAATTTATGTTAAACACAGTTTATCTTTAAAATGTTTTTAGTAGATGTTTTTAACCAGTTAATATTGGCAGAGCTGTTAGAGAGCAATTGCAAACACAGATCCAGTTGGACAGTGACCCACAACACAAAAGCTTTGGCAAGTAACACTGGGGGCCAGCTTCTTAACTTGTATCAGCTATAAGCAGAATAGCTCACCTGACCATGCCCCAAATTACAGGTGTGGATCTTAATTTTTTTCCTAGAAGTTAAAGAAAGTCCAACTCAGACTAAAGAGACATGCGGTTGGTGTATCAAGCTTTATTAGGGCCCCAAGTACACCTCTTCTCCAAGTATTTAGCTGCCTATGGCTCAAGATCAGTACTGGCTTTATGCAGCTCTGTGGCCTTGAGTCAGAGGGCTGTGTAGAAAGAGTGGTGTGAGAAAAAGCTGTGGGAAGTGAGGTCCTGTCCACCTTCGCTCCAGAGCTGCTTTTAAGCTCAGTCTCTCACCCTCAGTCTCTGCCTGATTTGTTGCAGGAATGCCAGTGCTTGGTATTCTACCTTCCTTATTCTGACTCTAATCCTGACCTGATCACTTGACTTTCTATCTTGATCTTGGACCTGTCTCATCACTACAGGCTTGCCTGGTGGTCTGAACTGTTGGCTAAACCTCACTGCCATCACTGGGTCTGTGTAGAGAGCTTTATGGCAAGTGCTGGAGGCCACGATGCCTGTGAAGGACCTTGAAGGCTAAAGAAGAAAGAAAGTAAGATAAAGTTGACTGAACGCCTGGAAGAAAAACGAAATATGAAGCGAGGATGGAGCAGATGCACGATGCCACGTCTCGGTGGCTGGCTGAGAACATGAAACTCACAGAGATAACAAAGAAGAGAGAAAAAAAGATGCAAGAAGTTCAGTGCATTTGTTGCTTAGTAATTAACCAATTATATGTAGCCAAGAAGCGTGTGAACAGTATTGATTAACCAATGATATTTTAGTATGTTGCGGGTGAACAGCAAACGAGGATACATAAGCATGGGCTTTGGACTAATAAAAGGTCTTCTGGTCGGATTCAGGAGTCCGTGTCTTAATATCCTCAAATGTTGACCCCTGTGGTGGAGTTCTGAGACCTTGGAAGGATACGGATGGAACTGGGCAAAAGGCGACAGCTTGCAGAAGAGGGCTGCGTTCCGGAGGAGACGTCTTGGCTGATCGATTGTCCTGCTGGCTGTACCAGGTGGACAACCCAGACCCCCAGGGCTAAGGAAACTAAGGAAACAACGCCTGTACACATTGAGACAGGTGAGCAGCCAAGAAACTTTAGAAACTTCAAGAAATTTTAAGAAGCTTTAAAAATGGTTTCAAATATGTCTGCAGAAGAAAAAGGTATATTAAGAATGTTTCAGCATATTTTGCAAAAAATAGGAGTTGTATATGAAAAAAGTAATCTGGGACTGTTGCTGGCCTGGTTAAAGAGCCAAGGCACCCCAGCAACCTCTACACAAATATTTGATGTTAAAATGTGGGAGTCAGCAGGAGAGCAAATTTGGGAAAAGACATCTCGAGGAGACTTGAATGCTAGCCAAATTATGACTACTTGGAGATTAGACTTTGAAAGAGATGCGTGCAGAAAAACAGCTTGCAGGAATTGCTAAGGAGGCTTGGTCGGAGACTGAGAAGGGGCAGGAAGCTAATGTAACAACAAAACAAGATGCTGCTCAGCAGATGGAGCCGAAAGAGAGCAAGGCTGAAACTGAGCATGTTACTGATGAACTAGAAGGAACAGAGTCGGAGGATTCAGATGAGGACGGACAAGGTGAAAATCTGTTAAATTTACAATTGGAGGATTTGCGGTTAAAAAAGGAACAGTCAAAAGTTAGGAAGAAGCGAGTGGTGCCACAGAGTGGCAATAAGGGAAGCAGTAGCGATGATGAAAATGATATCGGGAGAAAGATTAAAGAAGGATGGAGGAGAGTGCACTTGGAAAGTATGAAAGAGGGAGTGCACGCGTTTACTGTGATATTACAATATAGACACCCAGGCCAATATCAGGTGTTTCACTGGGAAATGATTAAGGAACTACGGAAAACTGTAATGCAAAATGGACTGTATTCTCCTTTTACAAAAACTTTATTAGAGAATGTGATGATGGGTCCGCAGCTAGTGACTCTGTTAGAATGGATCCGTGACAAAGTGCCGGACTTTCCACCTGATGGCACTTTGCAAATTCCTGCCTGGCAAGCGGTCAGCAGATGATGCTTCCGTGGAGGGGGACTCCGTGTTGGGAATGCATTTAGCACCTTGGTGGCAAATTCTGGCTACTCTTCACCAAGTGTGGACTAATACTAACAGTGCTAAACCAGGGGAAGCTAAATTCCAACAGCAGCGCGAGTGCTAAACCAGGGGAGGCTGTAAATTCCACCGACAGAGCGACCCTTCTCAACACCTCATCAACGATGGTGACTCCATCCACACCTCCTCTGCCCCCAAAGCTCCTGTCACTGATTGCAGCAACCCTCACAACACAGGACCAAGCACGGGAACAGGACAACTCGGACAATGATTCCATTGACACTGATAAACATTTTGATCCAGGTCCTATAGATCCAGAAAAGGAGCTAGACATTTTTCCTCTCTTCCCCCCCCCCCGGATGTTTATTCTGGGAGGGTGAAAGGGTGTCTGAGGGATAGGTGGCAGGAATACAAGTGGGAAGCGCTTAAACAAGGGGATTTGGGAGTCGCTATGGCATGTTCAGTATTTTGTCAGCCAAATCAACATCCAGAGTTGCAGCCTGTGCAATACGAGGCTGTTAAAAAGTTAAGAAAAGCAGTGCAGAAGGGAGGATTCATAGTACATTTGCTATGTCCCTTCTTAAAGTGATGGCAGAGCCTTATACACTCACACTGCATGATTGGAAGTTACTGCTTTGTATGGTACTAACTGATACAGTATATGATGTGGTTATCTGATTTTTGTGAGCTATGTGTAGTGGCCTTGACTGAAAACCTTAATCGGGGAATTGCTGTTAACTATGAGCAGTTAGCTGGAGCAATTAACTGTGCCGATTCTGTGACTCAGGCAAGGTATCCCAGGGACAACTATTTGCAATTGAAGGAGATGGCTATTAAGGCAGTCAGGATGTGGGAGTCTTGCCACAGTCTTGCAGGGTCCTAGAGAGTCATATACTAACTTTATTGATTGGCTTCAGAATATTTTTCAACAACAAGTCAATCATGAGGAAGCTCGAGGGTTGCTTTTAAAACAACTAGCTATGATAATGCCAGTGAAAATTGCACACAGGCATTGCAGCCCTTCCTTTCGCAATCGCAACCCCAACATGTGTCAAATGATTATAACGCAGAACTCACAGCAGACTATAACTCTCAGGTTGAGTTCTGGAATGCAGCGTAACACATTTTTGCTTCTCTAATCTCTTATGTAAGAATAGTACACGCTCTTAACTTGCTTATAAATTAGGCTGCTAGCTTTGTAAAGAAAGTAATACTACAAATACTATTAGTTTTATTTTTCTGACTTATTAACAGATGTCGATTCTGTCCGTCATATGTTGCTAAAGAACCGAGCTGCTGTTGATTTTTTATTGTTAGCACAGGGACATGGATGTGAAGACTTTGATGGGATGCATTGCGTGAATCTGAGTGACCACTCTGAATCAATCCACAAAAGCATACAAAACTTAAAAGCCTTAAACAAAGATCTGCAGCAGAGCCAGGGGTGGGATGCCTTTGGTCTCTTCTCACGGCTGGGAAACTTTGGGCCGTGGGTCAAAAGTATTACAGGATTTATTATAATTATCTTAACCACCTTATTGATGTTTGCCTTATGTTTCCCATGCCTTTTTTCCTGTATTCAGCGTTTAGTTGATTGTAACATAAATCAGGTCATGGTCACCCAGCTACACACAACCTTTGCCTCGTCGCAATTAACAAGCAAAAAAGAGGAGGTTACAGAATGTCTGAAGAGAGATATAGGAGAGGAAGTCGGAGAATATTTAACCTAACAAGAGATGAGAGAACAACTAGGTATTGTGAAGGAGAGTAGGAAAGATGAACATGGTTATCTAGTGATAAATAGGTGTCTGCATGCTTGTAGTGATATATAGCTATGTAACTGCATGAATGGTTTCTGCCCTGAGCCTGGTGGTGCATGCAGCTGCGGTTTGTGTCTGGGCTCAGAGATGTAAATACAGGCTTCTCTGTTACAGTAAAGTGTCTCTGGTTGCATAAAAAAAAAAGAAAGAAAAAAAAAAAGGTGACTAATAAGACTTAGAAAAACAATTGTGAACATAAGAATTTTTTTCAATTACTCTTCTGTTTCTATAAATATGCTTTTTCATCATGTGTGTTTTTCAGTTAAGGGGTAAAATATGGAAAGTAGTTGTTAGGATGACAACTGCAACCTAATCTAATTCCAAGCAATTTGAGATAAAATGAACTTCTGAATTTTGTTCATAAATTGTAATGGAGTGCTACATATATATAAATGCTAGAACATAACCCTATTTCAGTGTGACCAGGATTTAACATACAACTGCATCGACATATTGACAGAATACCTTTTGAATTATTTCTTTTTTTCTTAACCTCTACATTGGGAACAGCTCAAGGTGAAAAGACTGTTCAAATCCTCAGCTGTTGCTTCAGAAGGAATAAGTGTTCTTTGTGTATTGGTGAATTTAACACAGCTGAAATTTTGTTTTGGGTTAAAAGTCAAATATCTGTCACACCTTCATCACTACCACCACAACCTTTAAGGTCAGCGGGAAAAGTATTCTGTACTCCGTTGCAGCGGTGAAACTTCAGTTGAGCTGCATTAGTCTGTGTACTTAACTTGTCATAGAAGTTAGACT
Source organism: Falco cherrug (assembly GCF_023634085.1). Taxonomy (NCBI): domain Eukaryota; kingdom Metazoa; phylum Chordata; class Aves; order Falconiformes; family Falconidae; genus Falco; species Falco cherrug. The sequence continues at coordinate 3,375,862 of NC_073719.1, forward strand.
TTAACTTGAGTAACATACCATTTGATGCCTTGTAAGTGAGAAAGATTGTGTCCCGACAGCATGCCGTTTCCCACACTTGTGCCTAGAGTTATACTTGAAATCAGTTTGCGTGTTAAGTTTAAATGTAATCACACAGATATCTCAAAGTCCACAAAGATACATTAGTGCTTAGGGTATTCTTGCAGTATAGCAGGTGCAAAACCAGTTCTAAAGTAATGATCTAAAGAAGTGTTTTCTTTCAGGAACAACATTTTTTCACTTCTAATAGATCATACACAATGCAACATAATATCTCTCCATAAAGTGTCTTGTGGATAGAATGCATTCTGCAAATTTGTATTAGAAATAAATGTTTGCATTTTCACCTGGTGAAGTTCCCTAAGCTAAAGGATAGTGACCTAGGCATTGTTACGAAGCTCAAAGATAGTGACAACAGTGACGGAGAAGACTGATTTAACATGTAGTTGATTTATGGTTCATATAGGACTATATCATACTACAAAAAAGGTATTAATTCAGAGTTGTGGATGTACTGCATGTTCATGTAACAGTTTATCTACAATTAAAAAAAAAGGGGGGGGGGTAACCAAGCTATAAATACTGTATACTATTTTCTTTCCTTTTTCTTAAGCAATTTTTTTATTTCCCTGTTTGTGTATAGTTTTATATATATATAAAACAACCAACACAAAGCAACCAGAACATTTTGAGAAACTTTTATAGTTAACTTCTATATTTAATTCCAGTAACAATCTAAAGGTGTCCATTCAGCTGTGAACAGTATTGATTAACCAATGATATTGATTATGAACAGTATTGATTAACCAATGATATTTTAGTATGGTGCGTGTGAACAATGAACGAGGATATATAAGCATGAGTTTTGGACTAATAAAGGATCTTCTGGTCGGATTCAGGAGTCCGTGTCTTCATCTCCTCACATGGGCTTCCAACTTAAAAGTGGGTTCACCATCCCACTTCCTCATCTCCTCCCCAGGTCATGCAGGAAGAACCACAGTGCACCACACATCATGTGCCTGGGCCTCCCTTTCCCTCTGACCAGGGCAGGAAAGGACTGATTTCTTGGGACACCCCTGACAGCCAAGTTGCTGACCTGTGGGGATGAGGAGAGACAGAGATTTTCTTCAAAGTTTTGGAGCCAAGAAGACACTCTCTCCACAGTTGGTCTGTCTATATCTGGGCAATACATCGCTGCCAAGCTGTTAGAATATGATGTTGGGGCACTTTGAATCACCTTCCTCCACATGGACCATGTGCACAGGACATCCTCTGGATCTTTGGAGATCTCATCATCATCTAGATCACTGTAGATGATTTTTAGCACCGCTAGTTCTCTCAGGTACTGGATGCCTTCATCTGTGGTAGTCCACTTTCCTGGGGAGTTCACAAGAACTTCCTTGAATGGATATCTTGCCCTAACACTTGATAGGAGCTCTCTCCAGAGGCTGCAAATTGCAGCCTCTTTTCCAGTTCCTCTCTCAATTCCCTGGTCTCTAGCAAGGGATCCCAGGTGTTTGTCTTCCTTGCCTTCCAATTGCTGACTGTTGGCCTTGTTATCTCATCACTGGATCAGCCAGGCAGCAATCCACTCACCTGGCTGGGGACTGTAATCTTTCCACATGTGTTGCAGTTCTGATGAGGTCAGGGATCGGGTACTTTCTGCTTCCTGCGTGAATTCTCTACCTCCTTCCTCCAGTTTCTTTGTCAAAGGACCAGCTTCTTGATCAAACCTTTCCTTTTCTTCCTCCTCCCTTATTAATCAATAATATGGCCTCGTTGTTCTTGTCCAGTTTTTCTTTTTCACTACTGGGACAATTATTGTAGTTGTTGTTGTTTGGGTCCCTATCTCAACCATGGTGTCCTCAGATGCATTTTGGGTCCCTGCCTTAACCGCGGTCTTCTGAGAGTACTGAACTGTGGCTCAATAGGCACAGGCCAGGCCCCAGTACAGTGCTAGAAGCTGCTGGTTTTCATTGGGGCAGGCAAAGCACCCTTCTATCAGGTGGTGTGTGAGTTCGCCAGGGTTGCTTGCCTGTTCAGGTGTCAAGTCCTAGGCTATGGGAGGTGATAACTGTCCTAGGAATCTGCCCAAATCCTTCCACACACCCTGCCAGCCAGGGACCAGCTGCCTCAGGGCACATTTCAGTATTGCCTCACCCAAAAGTTGTCTTCTCTTACACCAGGATGAAAGCAGATTCCACAAAATGCATAATATGCCAACAGTATTAATTACTAGTATTAACTCACATAAGGGTGAACAAAGACCTCGGGATCCTGCATAATAAAACCATCTACATCAGTCTGGGGTAGGGAGGTGTATTCCCTCATCTCCACAAGATAGCTCCCCCAGCACATCAAGGCCATCAATGCCAGGGCAAAGCAAATAGCCATTGTTTGTACTAGCATGTTCCCAAGCTCAGCAAAATAAAGAGATAAGCAGTGCAGCCAAAAAATTCTATGACCTGCATAGAGGCTTGCCACTTAACTACTATAGCTACAGTACACAGTACAAAAATGCCATTGTCTCAAGCCCCATGTTGGGTGCCAAAAAAGTACTGTGGTGGTTTGACCTTGGCTGAATGCCAGGTGCCCATCAAGCCACTCTATCACTCCTCTCCTCAGTCAGAGACTGGGAGGAGAAAATAAGATGAATAAAACCTAATGGGTCAAGATAAAGGGAGTTTAATAAAGAAAAAGCAAAGGTCATGAACAGAAGCAAAGGAAAACAAAGGATTTATTCTCTACTTTCCATCAGCAGGCAATGTCCAGCTACTTCCAGGGAAGCAGAGCTTCATTATGCATAGTGCTTGCTCCTGAAGATAAATGTCTCAAATAATGAATGCTCATCCCCCCACCCCCCACCCCCTCCTTTCTCTTAGCTTTGATTGCTGAGCAGACATCATATGGTATGGAATATCCCTTTGGTCAGTTTGGGTCAGCTGTCCTGGCTATGTCCCCTCCCAAGAGCTTGCCTGCCCCCAGCTTAATGGTGAGGGGGGGATGTTAGAGAGACAGCCTTGATGCTGTGGGAGCACTGCTCAGCAGTAGCCAAAACACTGGTGTGTTATCACCACCTTTCTAGCCATGAATACAAAGCACAGCACTATGAAGGCTGCTATGGGGAAAATTAATTCCATCTCAGCTAGACCCAATACAATGACAAGGTGCAACAGTTTTTAGTGAGAGTGAAGGGGGAAACTTAACAGAATACAATATGAGCAGGGTTTGCATGGCAGACAGGAGCTTTCTCACTTGCTTAGTTGCTATCAGCTGGCACAGTTATGTAGTATCAGATGCACGATGCCATGTCTCGGTGGCTGGCTGAGAACATGAAACTCACAGAGATAACAAAGAAGAGAGAAAAAAAGATGCAAGAAGTTCAGTGCATTTGTTGCTTAGTAATTAACCAATTATATGTAGCCAAGAAGTGTGTGAACAGTATTGATTTAACCAATGATATTTTAGTATGTTGCGGGTGAACAGCAAACGAGGATATATAAGCATGGGCTTTGGACTAATAAAAGGTCTTCTGGTCGGATTCAGGAGTCCGTGTCTTAATCTCCTCAGGTCTGCTCTGCTATTTGTGCTCAGGTACTGTGGGACTGCACCCTTATCCTGGTTTCAGCTGGGATAGGGTTAATTTTCTTCTTGGGAGCTGGTGCAGTGCTGTGTTTTGGATTTGGTGGGAGAACAATGTTGATAGGACACTGATGTTTTCAGTTGTTGTTAGGTAATGTTTATACTCAGTCAAGGACCTTTCAGTTTCTTGGGCCCTGCCAGTGAGAGGGCTGGAGTGGCACAGGAAACTGGGAGGGTGTCCTGGTTTCAGCTGGGATAGAGTTAATTTTCTTCTAAGTAGCTAGTACAGTGCTGTGTTTTGGCTATGATGTGAGAACAATGTGATAACTGCACTGATGTTCTTAGTTGTTGCTGGGTAATGTTTATACTGAGTCAAAGACTTCAGTTCCTTGGGCCCTGCCAGTGAGAGGGCTGGAGGGCCACGGGAAATTGGGAGGGGACACAGCCAGGACAGGTGACCCAAGCTAGCCAAAGAGGTATTCCATACCATATGATGTCATGCTGAGTATATATAAGCTGGGGGAAGAAGAAGGAAGGGGGGGACATTCGGAATTATGGCATTTGTCTTCCTGAGTAACCATTACACATGATGGAGCCCTGCTTTCCTGGGGATGGCTGAACACCTGCCTGCCCATGGGAAGTAGTGAATGAATTCCTTGCTTTGCTTTGCTTGCATGCATGGCTTTTGCTTTACTTATTAAATTGTTCTTATCTCAACCCTTGAGTTTTACATTCCTTTCTGATTCTCCTCCCCATCCCTCTGGGTGAGGGGGGAGTGAGTGAGTGGCTACATGGTACTTAGTTACCAACCAGGGTTAAATCACGACAGTTGTCAGTGATGCCGCTGTCCTGCCTGCCTTGGCTCCTGGCTCACCTTCCAGAGTGGCCTGCCCTTGCTGCTTCCTGCCAAGTATGACTGTGAACCTTTGGAGGGTACAAAATAAATTCTTATGCTAATTCTGTGGATAGAGCTCTTAAAAAGCATGCATACAGGAAGGAATATTTCCACATTTTAAAACATCTCTTCTATAAAGGCTACAGAGAGAAAGGAAAGTCAGATGAGTGATCGAATCTACCGCTGTTGTATGCCTCAGAATAGAGAAACTTAAGGAAAAAGCACTTGATTTTCTTGTAGGGATGAAACATCCTGACAGCAATTTTCTGAGCTTGACTGTCTGAGCTGTACTAGCTAGACTACCAAAGTGCTCCTCAAACAAATCCGATGTATACTACTGTATTCAGTAACAATCTAGATTTGCACAATTTTAGTTGGTTGTTTTTGCTAACTGATGTCTGTTCTAAATGCATACTCCATATGCTCAAAAATTAGGAGCAGACCTGGCATTGGCAAGGATAGGCAAGCTGACAGTTACCCACATTGATATACATGTAATTAACGATTCAAATTCAAGAACATATATTTATATGTTTTACAAAGCTGACTGCTGCTGTTACAGTAAAGGTAAATTCGTGTCAATGAGATATCACAGTTGTGAGGGCATTTCATAGAATCATAGAATGGTTTGGGTTAGAAAGGACCTTTAAAGGTCACCTAGACCAATCCCCCTGCAATAAGCAGGGATGTCTTCAACTACATCAGGTTGCTCAGAGCCCTGTCCAACCTGACCTTGAACATTTCCATGAATGGGGCACCTACAACCTCTCTGAGCAACCTGTTCCAGTGTTTCGCCACTCTCGTTGTAAAAAATTTCTTCCTTATATCTAGTCTAAATCTACCGTCTTTTAGTTTAAAACCATTACCCCTTGTCCTATCACTACAGGCCCTACTAAAAAGTCTGTCCCCATCTTTCTTATAAGCCCCCTTTAAGTACTGAAAGTCCCCAATAAGGTCTCCCCAGAACCTTCTCTTCTCCAGGCTGAACAGCCCCAGCTCTCTCAGCCTTTCCTCATAGGAGAGGTGCTCCATGCCTCTGATCATTTTTGTGACCCTCCTCTGGATCCATTCCAACAGGTCCATGTCCTTCTTATGTTGGGGGCCCCACAGCATGAGAGCGGAGTAGAGGGGCAGAATCACCTCCCTCTACCTGCTAGCCATGCCTCTTTTGATGCAACCCTGGATGCAATTGGCTTTCTGGGCTGCAAGTGTACATTGCAGACTCACGTCCAGCTTTTCATCCACCAGTACCCCCAAGTTCTTCTCAGCAGGACTGCTCTCAATCCCTTCACCCCCCAGCCTGTACTGATAACCAGGCGTTATTGCCCGGTATAAGTTTTTCCTCTTATTCACTTTAACTTTGTCCTCAGGTGCTTGTCAGCCTCCACAGAAGAGTATTGAGACACTAAGTTGTCCCATTACTTCCAGTTTGCCTATGCTGCAGATCCCAAGGCTGTAGGGGAGAGAGCTGCTGCCACTCTGCTACTCCTTTCTGTGTGGGAGGGAATTCATGGAACATTGGCTCTGTCTCCTAATTCACCGTCAGCACAGCTGAATGAGGGTGGAGGGAGAAGTAACATGTACCACGAAAAGGGCTGGTACAGATTACATCATATGTAGAATAAGGGGAAAGCAAACATCAAGCTGGGACTAGTCACAGCTACAGTTCCTTGTTTGCTCTGTTGGCATCAAGGCTATGCATTGCCATTTATTCAGGGCAGAGTGCAATGGTTCCAGGCTAGTTTGTGTTTTTTGGTGCTTCTACACAGTTTCATCTGTGGTCTTGAACATACATTTAGTTCTGTACAAAAATATTTGCAATATTATAAAAATAATTCAGTAGCAAACCCTTACTGACTCCATGTGTTGCTGACATGCTTTACATCCTGGTGTCTGTGTCTTTTCCTTTTGCTTCTCATTACAACATGTTCTTGCCAAATACGTGTACTACACTGTGGTGCTCTAGAGACTACTTCAGCTCATTCCAGAGATTCTATAGCTCAGAAGTAGCAATACAGTAATTCAGTAATAGTTAGAATTGCTTCTCTGTGGATTTGATTTAAACAAAAGTTGCTGTGAGTTAGAATTAGTATTTAACTGATTTAGTGTTGTGGTTTACTCCCATCCAGCAACCAAGCACCACGCAGCCACTTGCTCACTCCCCCCTCAACCAGAGGGACGAGGGATGGGGAGGAGAATCGGAAAGGAATGTAAAACTCGAGGGTTGAGATAAGAACAATTCAATAATTTAAGCAGAACAAAAAGGTAAGAACAGCAATAACAACAACAACAATAATAATAATAACAACAACAGCTATAATGGAAAGGTGGGAGAAAGGATAAAATCCAAAGGGAAAGGGAGAAAAGAAAACAAGTGATGCACAGTTCAACTGCTCACCATTCGCTGACCGATGCCCAGCCAGTCCCTGAGCAACGATCCCCCAGGCCCTGGCCAACTCCCCAAGTTTATATACCAAGCATGACATCCCATGGTATGGAATACCTCTTTGGGCTAGTTTGGCTCAGCTGACCTGGCTGTGTCCCCTCCCAATTTCTTGTGCCCCTCCAGCCTTCTTTCTGGCAAGGCCTGAGAAACCCAAAAAGTCCTTGACTTAGTATAAACATTACCCAGCAAAAACTAAAAACATCAGTGGGTTATCAACATTGTTCTCACACCAAATCTAAAACACAGCACTGTACTAGCTACTAAGAAGAAAGTTAACTCCATCCCAGCCAAAACCAGGACATTTAGCTTAGTAGTAAATGTAGTACTAGCACTGCATTTGAAACTAAATATTGGACTGTCATCAAAGCATATATTTGTACATATATTTGTAATTAATATATTGGTTTAACACACATTAATTGTGGGGTGTTTTAAACCCTAACTGTAATTTTTGTACTGTTCCTGATTGATCCCAAAGAATTAGTGCACCTCTCATTTACAGGATTAGGAACCCAAAATGCACAAACAGCCTTCATCTAGAGTGAACTGTAACAGATGATCCTAAGGAGTTACCTTTCTCTTACAATAGAATGGGAGTCAGAGTTCACCCTTTCAAAAACCTGTGGTACCATTAGAGGTCTGTTTCTGTATCTATGTTTAAGAGGTTGATGCAGACTGTAAGCAAAACTGTTCTAAAACAGCAGCTAGGTTAGTTTAGTAATTTGCTTGGCAAATTTATCTGATTTCTGTTCAAAGGTCAAAAAAGCTGTTCTACAAAGCCTAGACAATGAAAGATGCCATAAATTATTATGTATCCAACAAAGATAATTCAGATCAGTTTACTTTTGAATTATGCAATGTGTATCCTTCTAAAAAAAACACATCAAGTGCACAGAACACAGTCTATATTTTAATATTGCAACTGGTCAGAGATTTGCTCTAAACCAAAACCTGAATAAAGCAAATCTTGCATTGATTTGACTAATGTTGATTGACTAAAGATGTTCAGTAAGCATGTTCTTTACAAAATTAGCAGTCAGCTGGCTCGGTATTTGATTTAAATAAGTATTTTATCAAAGCCAGATATGTCTTTCTAATTCAAACTGCTCTTCTGTTTTTGCCATGCACTGACACAGCCCTTCATTTACCACATTATTTCTTATTCCCAACCTGCTCATGCTCAGCTGCTGATTTAACAACACCTGCCCTGGGTCAGAACATTCAGTGCTTCCCAGTGATGAAGTCCTCTCTCTGCCTCCTACTCTTTAAATATGATGTAATATCCTATCATGTCATCTTTCTATTTAACTTGTGGAACTGGAAAATAGAATTTAGTTAAGCAGTTTGGCGATATTATAAAAACAGGTGATTTGGCTTAGCTTCTAGCATTTTGCTGGACGTCTAGTTAATTTGTCAGTGAAGAAAAACATCTGATGTTAAATTGTCTTATAACAACTTTTTGAATACTGTTTCAAAACAGATTTTCCTTCCTATTTGTATTTTTTAATTTTTATTTTACAAGAGGATTTTTGCTAACTTGTATATATGTATTTTTAACAGGCAGAGTTGAAAGTTCAAGTTCACTCATGATTAAACATAAAATATTCAAACTAGACATCAAAATGCAAGTATTCTATGAATATGTAGTGCATGTACAGTTCAAACAAAGAACATTAATCTGTGCAAATGTTTTTCAGTTCTGGCATCAAATAATAGTTAGCTAACCCTATTCAAATCAAGAGAAATCAGGAGCATTTCAAATAACTTAGGAAGTTATCGCAGATGGAGTGACATACCACTCGTAAGACAGAAGCAGCAACATACTTTATTGATATAAACCAGCAATCTAAAAAAATTAAATGGTAAACGCGACAGTGGTTTATCAAGATTCAATGGCAAGGTACACAGAGGACAGGGTCAGACAAAACTGTCAGGGAGACCCTCCCATTGAGTCATGAGGTTCAGAAAGGACCCCCTTGCGTTCTAAACTCTTTCTCAGTGCGAAAGGAGCAGTGTTGGTTCCATCTTAATCATATGGGATGTGAGATCCAACCTGTCTTTGCCTTTGCTGGACAGCTTGTGTAAATTCACACTACCCTAAGCATTTCTGCTCATGCTCTTCTTTCCCAGTGTGCTTGTTTCTCCTTGGTGCCCACCCTACTGCAGGGCCAGGGGTGGGTTATGTTGCAGTCGGCACTTTTTCCTCTACACTACATTTAGCTTTCTCATGTTTGTTGGGCAAGGCCCTTGACTAGTGCTTGGACTTTTCCCGCTTCTTTCTGTTAAAACTGAATGGATTCTTTAAATATTAATGCTGTGCTTTGGGTTTCCCAAGTTCTAAAAGGGACACTAAAATGTTGTTAAACTTGCCTTGCTGCTATTCCTAAACAATCTGCTGTGTCCTATCTCTGTCTGGTTTGAATAACAAGTGCAAACTGGTTTCACTTGCAGGTTCTCACTGATGAACACAGCATTATTCTTCTTTCCAGAACAGCAGTATTTTTTTAATCATTACAATTGTTAGATTTGCCTCATCTTCCTTCTTTCACCCTTTCTAACATTAAAAATAGCAATAAACCTGAAATGCATCAATGAAGCAGTCTGTTCCTATGTTGTCTCATTGGAGAACTGTGACACTGTTTAGTCCTTGATATCAAAAGTAAGGAAAAACACTAATTGATTTGATGCTTTAAATGATCTCCTGTTTTTAATAAATATTTTTCTCCATTCACTTATACAAGACAATTTTGATTTTTTTCATGTCTGTCACAGGTACTGTAACATCATTTTCCACACTTTTACATATTTACTGGGCCTTAAGGCTATTGCTTTATTAACATGACAGATACTGATGGAATAGAAATGTGGAACTTGTGCATGGTATAAAACCAGAAGTGGTAAACAAAACTGGCATAGAGATATTGTAGATTTATTTAATGATTTTTTGTTTTGATTCTGATAACATCTTGTAGAAATCAGGACTAATGCAGTTCTCATGAAATTTTCCACAAATTATCTTGAGGCAAGTATGGAGTAATTGGGTCTTGAAAACATGTACAGCAGAAAATATTTTAGACAAATACAGTCTGCATTACTGAGGAAGTTATAACATGTAAATACTTAAAGTGCATCTTTGAAATGTAATAATACATAAATTCTTAGTCTAAGTATTATCAGCACAAGGATTTATTGGAGTGGGTGGAAACATTTTTGGGGATAGGGAGCTTGTTTCTTTTTCTCTTTGATTTGTTAAAGTGAAATATACCACTAAAAATGTGATGGGAAGCTGGTCTCTGTCTTGGAGAATTCCAGAAAATCCTCAGCTTTGTCAATGGCCTGTCAATATTTTTGTCCTATTGAGTCTGGCTGGAAAACAACTTTGCCTAAATACATACCACTCCTGTGAAGAAAGTGGTGCATTATTTAGCCCTAAACGAATTAGACTATACTAAGCAGATTGGCAAGTGAGGAGACCATTAAAAGATGAAAAGGGAACACTGAGTCTCTTTTGTTTTGAATGTTCTTTAGAAGGGTACAGAGTGGAAGACACTCACGTTTTGTTTTTATCAAAAGTAATCCAATCCTCTCCTAACCTTCATTTTAGGAGGCTAAACAAGCCAACTTAAGGAAATGTCTTTGATTTGCCACTTCTTCTCTGAGAGTAGTTTCTGTATGTCCCTGGGACACTCAGTGTCTGGAAGGCTTGTGTCCCCAAAGCACCCCAGCCTGCCTACTATCTCAAGTTCCTCCTGTGGTTCAGATACATCTGAGATGATCTGGAAAGCTTGTTCCAGTGAACATGATAGCTTTGTGGGAGACATCTGTGCTGCTTCAGACTAAACTAGATAAGCAGCAGCTGGAAAACAAAACCTGTTTTGGAAGTGTTAGGTGCGTTGGTGACAATGTAAAATAAAAATCAGAGAAGGATAATGTTCATTTATACTTAAATCGTGGCTGCATGCCTCCGCATGTCCCTGTGAATTTTAGGTTTACTTCAACTGAACGCTAAGTTTTTGAAAACTGGATTTATGTATGGTCATTGATAATTGCTCATATAAGCATTTGCCAGCAACTGCTAAAAGATATGCACTCTGCTTTTTGCTTTACTTATCTACGCTCAGGTTTTTAGACCTCTCAAGACAGCCAGGTCCTACATCCAGATATCTTTAGCAAAAATCATGTCTCACAGAAAAAAATATTTTTCCCCCTTCCTGAAATTTTGTCTTTCAGTTCAGTGGGGATGTGTATTGGGTTTATGTAGCAAGGTTCTGGTACTAGGGGGGGTACAGGGGTGGCTTCTGTGAGAAGATGCCAGAAGCTGCCCCCATGTCCAACAGAGCCAGTGCCAGCCAGGTCCAAGATGGACCTGCCGCTGGCCAAGGCTGAGCCAATCAGCAATGGTGGTAAAGCCTCTGTGATAATATATTTAAGAAGGAGGAAAAACTGCTGCACAATGGTAGCTGGAAGAGAGGAGTGAGACTACATGAGAGAAACAACTCTGGGGACACCAAGGCCAGTGAAAAAGGAGGGGGAGGAGGTGCTTTCAGGTGCTGTAGCAGAGATTCTCCTGCATCCCATGGAGGTCCACAGTGGAGGAGATATCTACCTGCAGCCCTTGGAGGACCCCATGTGAGAGCAGGTGGATGTACCCTGAAGGAATCTGTGACCCTGTGGAAAGACCGCACTGGACCCTGTGGGGGACCCACACTGGAGATCTGTTCCTGAAGGACTGCACCCATGGAAGGGACCCGTGCTGGAGCAGTTCATGAAGATCTGGAGCTCATGGGAAGTACTCATATTGGAGAAGTCTGTCTCCTGTGGGTGGGACCCCATTCTGGAGCAGGGGAAGAGTGTGAAGGAGGAAGGAGCAGCAGAAACAATGTGTTATGAGCTGACTGCAACTCTCATTCCCCCTCCCCCTGTGCCGCTTGAGGGGAGGAGGTAGAGAATTTGGGAGTGAAGTTGAGCCCAGAAAAAAGGGAGGGATGGGGGGAAGGTGTTTTTAGATTTGTTTTTTTTTCTCATTGTTGTACTCTGATTTGATAGGTAATAAATTAATTTCCCCAAGTTGAGTCTGTTTTGCCCATGACAGTAATTACTGAGTGATCTCTCCCTGTCCTTATCTTGACCCACGAGCCTTTTGCTATATTTTCTCTCCCCTGTCCAGTTGAGGAGGGGGAGTGATAGAGCAGCTTGGTGGGCACCTGGTGGCCAGCCAAGGTCAAGCCACCACTGGATGTTACCAGCTGGTGGTAGTACATTACATTTCTGTCACTACCACTGACTGCTCACAGGCTGTCGCCTTCTACCAGAGTCCCAGGGTATCATATCCTGAAATTTTAATTGTTTTTTTTTTAATGAAAGTGGATTTATAAATATGTTTAATAATATATTTTAATTCAGTTTGAAACCATGTGATTTTTTAATTATAGCTTTATTGTCACAGGTTTATTAAAATAATTCTTAGCAAAATTTTCTTCCAAGGTACAGAACACTGAATTAAAAGAAAAGTAATTCTAAATCATGTGCTAAGATACCCTGTAGTGGTTAAATTTATCAGTAAGCACTGAATCTAATGAGTCCAGTTGCAGAGCTACCCAATTAATGTATCCTTGTTATGGTGGAGTTAGTCTGAAATAAATGCATACTACCAAGAAGGAACTACCTATTTAATCAGCTCTGTTAAGACACTAGGCTTTTTAACCTGTTACTACCTAAAGCTGCTACATAATGACTAAAATATATCTGTCAGTAAAGACAGGAACTTGATATCAAAGACTGAGACATTTGTTTTACTACAGGTAATTTCTCTTAAAAAATTACAAGGTAAATTTTCTTTGGTATTGATTTATCCTTACTATTTTTTTAAAAACAAAAAGGATGGAACAAAAGCTTGAATGAGTGACTGACAAACTAACACTGAAGATATCTTATTAATTTAATGTTGTTTAATGTGTTGAATAGCAAATCAGCTTGGAAACCAGAGTGAGAGAAACAGAAAATTTTAAAATGCTGTAAGCTTTAAATAAAACATAAAAACATTTTGTGTGTATGTGTGTGGGGAGAGTACCATTACAGATAAGTCAGTGTTTGATATGTAGCATATAAATACAGGAAGTTTGCAGAAGGTGCCATAATACCTGTCAATTATCAGCAGGCAAAAAATGCAGATAACATACATAATTCATCAGTATACTTCCCTTTGTTGTTGACTGATTTAGCTCCATAACATAACTGCTTATTCAAAACCAGGTGTTTAAATTCAAATTACCTCTTCAAAATGTGTTCAGTTATTATACTGTTCAGATGTATACATATGCATTGCTAAATGTTAGCAAGGAAGACTACAACTACGCAAATTTATACGTGCATACAAATTTGTTGTATTATGAGGAAGAAAAGAGGTGTTAGTAATATCAGTCAGTGCTTATATTCTTGTATGAGAGAATGTTAGCCAATTCTGACTTTTAAATAGTAAACATTTAACAATTAAAATTATGTGAATGTCCTTAATACATTTGTTATTTATTCTGCTAGTCTCACACAAATTTTTTTAATAATTGCAAATATACTTTAAAATTAATTTTAAAAATAGTGTAGAGGTAAATTCAGCTTGATTTCTCCTACCATAGCTTTTAAATGTGCCTGCTTGGAGTCAGATGGATATTAATAAAAAGCCATCTATCTAGATGAGGACTAGCATTAAGTGTGGAACAGATATTGTGTGGAGGGTTTTCATGCTTTTTTCTGAATAGGAGTGTCCTAGATTTAAAAAACCTAATAGAAATACAGAGGTTCTGGAAATGATTAATATCCATTGCTTGCATATGAAGAGAGAAAACAGTTCAGTGTTTGGAGGGTGACAGATCTGAGATACAATAGAAATTTGTGTACAGTATAAAAAACATAAAGTAGAAATAAATGAACTGCTTTAATTTACTATTTCAGAATACAAGAAGGAAAGGACACGTGAAAATAAAAGGATAACAAAAAGAAAACTCATCAAAGGAAATGCTTTCTACATAAAAGAAAGCTTTTCGCAGTTGGAGTTCACTCCCACAAGGTGAGTGGGAGCAAAAAGCTCTTTTGCATAAGTAGGATTTCTAAAAGGTTTGAACTTTTATAAGTGATGAGTGCATTCACACCCATATATAAAGGAAGCTGTGAATGTTCTCATTGTGTATGAAGGTCCATGTTACCAAAGCGGCTACTGTCCGATGAATGCATTTCCCTTATGAGGAGGTTGTTTGCATTTGCCTGTTCTGGGTCTGATTCTGGGTAGGTAGATGTATTATGCACTACATCCTGTGTAAATGCTTACTAAATAAGCATAAAAACCTTCCACAAAAATATTTTTTATTCAGAAAATTATTTTCTTGAAATATCAAATTCTCAATGAAACTTTGCTTCTTATTATAAGGTAGCTTTCATATCATGCCCTCTCCTTAAGTGTAGTAACATTTTGGGTCATACAGTATACAATATTGATGACAGCAGGACCTTAGGATGAGGAAGGCATTGGGTTGCTTGTTCTGCTGGATACACAGCAATAGGCCTGGACAGAGATATTACAGCTGCTATGGTCTTGTGAACCTAGGTTTGTTCTCTCTTTTTCTCTTCACTTACATGGCAGTGTCCAGCTCTTGCTTCCTGATGTTCATATGCCATTCAGGCTGATAGGATGTACACATTTTTTAAAAATGGCATTTCTACTTAAAGGAGAGAAGAAACAATCAATTTTCAGACCCTTTGAGTGTGAAACCTTTCACCAAAACAGTAGTGTGGTGACGCAAGTCGAGGAAGACTGAAAAACACTATGTCTGCATGGCTGGGTTTGGACAAAATGGCCTTTACTGTTTATAAAAATTGCTTATATATCTTAGATAGTACATGTGTCAGACACTGATAGGCTTTCTGTGTTCTTCTTCTTCCTTGCTATTTGCTGTTGCTGTAGGTGCCCGTATGCTGGGGTTTTAAGTTCTGGTTCTTCACACCCTGTTTACATACCTGACAATTTGTGGCTGTCTTAAAGGTACACGACTAAGTCTTTGAAGTCAACTAACTTGTCTGCAGACCTGCTGCAGACCCCAACTATATAAGGGCGGGTTTTAGACTAATAAAGGGTCTTCTGGTCGGATTCAGGAGTCTGTGTCTTCATCTCCTCAAATGGTGAACCCGATGGAGGAGTTCTGAGACCTTGGAAGGATAAGGATGGAACTAGGCAAAAGGTGACAGCTTGTGAAGAGGGCTGAGTTCCGGAGGAGACGTCTTGGCTGATCAATCATCCTGCCGGCTGGACCAGGTGGACAACCCAGACCCCCAGGGCTAAGGAAACTAAGAAAACAACGCCTGTACACATCGAGACAGGTGAGCAGCCAAGAAACTTTAGAAACTTCAAGAAATTTTAAGAAGCTTTAAAAATGGTTTCAAATATGTCTGCAGAAGAAAAAGGTATATTAAGAATGTTTCAGCATATTTTGCAAAAAATAGGAGTTGTATATGAAAAAAGTAATCTGGGCTGGTTAAAGAGCCAAGGCACCCCAGCAACCTCTACACAAATATTTGATGTTAAAATGTGGGAGTCAGCAGGAGAGCAAATTTGGGAAAAGACATCTCGAGGAGACTTGAATGCTAGCCAAATTATGACTACTTGGAGATTAGACTTTGAAAGAGATACGTGCAGAAAAACAGCTTGCAGGAATTGCTAAGGAGGCTTGGTCGGAGACTGAGAAGGGGCAGGAAGCTAATGTAACAACAAAACAAGATGCTGCTCAGCAGATGGAGCCGAAAGAGAGCAAGGCTGAAACTGAGCATGTTATTGATGAACTAGAAGGAACAGAGTCGGAGGATTTGGATGAGGACGGACAAGGTGAAATTTTGTTAAATTTACGATTGGAGGATTTGTGGTTAAAAAAGGAACAGTCAAAAGTTAGGAAGAAGCGAGTGGTGCCACAGAGTGGCAATAAGGGAAGCAGTAGCGATGATGAAAATGACATCGGGAGACAGATTAAAGAAAGGTGGAGGAGAGTGCACTTGGAAAATATGAAAGAGGGAGTGCACGCATTTCCCGTGATATTACAAGAGACACCCAGGCCAATATCAGGTGTTTCACTGGGAAATGATTAAGGAACTACGGAAAACCATAATGCAAAATGGACTATATTCTCCTTTTACACAAACTTTATTAGAGAACGTGATGACGTCACAATTAATAACACTATATGATTCTATACAATTAGCAACATTGATTTTAACACTGACACAAAGGCTGTTCTGGAAGGACAGGTTTGCTGAGCTTTGTGAAATAGCCACAGTTAACAACTTTAGGCCAGATGCTGACCCCCTCTGGAGAGTTGGAACTTCACACTTGCTTGGAACAGGTCCCTTTGCCGCTCCTGAGATTCAAGCATGGATGGCTCTGGACATTTTGCGGGAATCCACAAGGCTGGCACTGCGAGCATTTGCAATGCTGCCAGAGTCAGGGAAGCAATTAGAGTCATTTACTTCTATTAAACAAGGAATTAATGAGCCCTACATGCAGTTTATCGATAGGCTGAGAGGCTATAGAGAAACAAATTGAGCACCTGGAAGCCTGGGAATCATTGCTATTGCGGTTGGCATTGGAAAATGTTAATCTGGATTGTTAAAAGATTTTAATAGACTTACCACGCAATACAACTTTAGTGGATGTGGTGGTGGTAGCAAACCGTGTAGGCTCATTAACAGACCATGAGCAAAGAATGACAGGAGCATTTACTGTGGCACTTCAAACCATGGCAGCTTGGAAAAAATGCTACAGCTGCGGACAGCCAGGTCACCTTAGCTTTCAGTGCACTAAGGGTAGAACTGGTGGTAGTGGTAAAACGAGGTGGACACCCAGGATATGCCCACGGTGTCGAAAGGGGAGACATTGTGTAAATCAATGCTGTTCACATTTTGACAAGAAGGGTAGGCCTCTGCAGCCTTTGCAGGAAAACTTGATGCGCAGCACAGGGCAGGGCCACGCCAAGACACAAATGCCCCTGAATGTGACAGGCAACATGAACAGCCTAGGCGGCACTCAGGGTGTTTGGACCAACTCATCACAAAAATTCGAGGGAGTGCTGGAATGGATGTAATTACCATAGAAGCATAACTCTGATAGACTCAAGGGTGTGTACGGTTGCGGTGAATGTGCGTGGACCTTTGGGCCATGGACTTAATGCTTTGTTATTAGGACAATTAGTGTAATGCTCCAAGGAGTATTTGTGTTGCCTGGTGTCATTGATGCGGATTTTGAGGGTCAAATCAAGGCTATGGTATGGACACCAAGCCCACAGGTGTCGATAGATAAAGGGACACGATTGGCACAGCTAATTCTTTGTCTCTCTCAACAAGGCATCTTCAATGCGCTGTACTACACCAACTACGTACAATGAGTCTGATACTATGTTTACAGGTGTGTTGTTCCAGCTTCCCAAAGCCCAACACACTGCTTTCAGTTCTAAGGTTTGAAGGTTGTCCCCTGGTTCACCGGTGATCACTTGTTTCTGCCACTGATTATCGGATTGCCAAACACACGCACCCTTCTTCATGTTTCGTCCTGCATCTGTAAACACCGTTGGCCCTTCATCTGGTCTTTTTGAGCATAGCAGTCTCGCAATCCACTGGTAATGCTCTAACGTCTTCCAGAGAGGTCCTTTTGGCCGGTTGGTGTGTACAACACTTGTATAGCCCATCAAGGCTCCCTGTATGGCTGCTGAATGTCTCAGGAGCCACTCATAATCATCACCACGGACTGGAATACTGATATCTGCTGGTTCAGTCACATCAATTTCAACAATCCTGTCTCTTCCTTTTCTCACCAAGGCCGCTACTGCTTCAGGACGACTTAAAATATGATGTCTGGGTTGCAATGGCAAAAACAACCACTCTAAAACGATCGCCGTATTTTCCCCCTTTTTCTTTTGCCATTGCAAAATAAGGGCAAAAGGTGAAGTGGCAGTATGACAAATCAAAAAAGATAACGGATGATTCGCCATTCGGCGACCACACCAGCCAGTCTGAATCTTGCGGAACACAACTTCTAGGGCAGCCTGCTGTTCTGGTGAACAAATTCGAGGGCTCTTGGCCTCTCTGCCGTGCAACCAGGATCGGAACGGTTGGAAATCATCGCTAGTGAGGCCAACTATATTACGAACCCACTGTAGATTTCCTAATAGCCTTTGAGCATCATGCAGATTAGTTATTTGTGTAGTAAGAGTTACCTTCTGGGGTGGATTTGAGCATCCGAGATAAGCCAGCCCAGATATTTCCATGGGGCCGAACGTTGAACCTTCTCAGGCACCACAACCAAACCACATGATAGAAGGTTGTCAACAAGCCATTTAATTTGATCATCTGAAATCCCTTGTTCAGCAGACAATAAAATATCGTCCATATAATGATGGATCAGGACGTGAGGCCAACGTTGTTGTACTGGAACAAGTGCCAAATCTACAAAAGTCCGATACATCGTAGGGGAGTTCTTCATTCCTTGTGGTAAAACAACCCATTCATACCGTTTGTCCAGAGCTGCACGATTTATTAATGGCAGAGTGAATGCAAACCTTTGCGTGTCATCAGGATGTAAGGGAATCATGAAGAAACAGTCTTTCAAGTCTATCACAACAATTTGCCAGTACTGAGGGATCATCGTAGGAGTTTGAAGACCAGGTTGTAACGCTCCCATTGCTAACATCTGATCATTAACTTTCCGTAAATCATGTAAGAATCGCCTTTCCCAGTTTCCTTTTGTATCACAAAAATAGGAGTATTCCAAGGACTTGTAGAAGGTCGAATATGACCTACTCTCATTTGTTCCTGCACCAATTATTCAGTAATGCGCAGCTGTTCTTCTGTTATCGGCCACTGGTCTACCCAAATTGGATTTTCTGTTAACCATGTGATCTTCAGTATGGGTGGCTGCCGATCAGTGGCCGTGGTGCAGAATGTTGGTCAGTTGTCATAACTAGTCCCAATTGTGACAAAACATCCCGTCTAATCAACCCTGATAATGTATGTGGGAGTTGTATTACATATGGCCAAACTACAATAGCTTGGCTGTCTTCAAACTGCAATGTAATCAAGTCTTTACTCTATTTTGGGACTTTTGCACCTCATACGTCTATCACTTGGGTGATCGGAGCTTCCAGTTCCCAACTCTGGGGCCATAGATGTTGATTAATGATGGTGACATCTGCCCCGGAGTCTAATAGAGGTTCCAGAGTAATTTGTTGACTGCCTTTCTTCAATTGAATCTTCTGATATGGTCTTTGATTGAGGTCTAATGTGAAACACACCTCAGGTCCGGTAAATCCAAAATCGTCTTCTCCTCTTATCTTAGATGTCTAGCCTTGTTGTCTGAGTTGCTTATAATATTGTCGATGCATAACAAAGCTTTCATAGGGAAGTATTTGAGGAATTTTACTTCCTTTTGGAATAGTAACAGGTGGTTGTAATGCATAGGCCATAACTTGTACGTGTCCCGTAAAATCTGCATCAATTACTCCAGGTAAAACAATTACTCCTTGCCTTCCTGTCAAAGATCTCCCCAATAAAAGTCCTCCAATTGGAGAATTCATATTACACAAAGGTCCTTTTACTTCAGTTGGAATTAAAATCACTTCTTTATTATACAAAGTTACTTCTACTGTGGTTGCCACGTCCACCCTGAGGCTCCCCCAGGTGGCTGGGACATGCTGGTATAAGAAACCACATTTCTCATCTGTGTTGTTGGATCCTGTACTTGTGTCTTCGTGCGTAGACCCGTCGCGCTGTGCTGCATGTTTCCCAACCTGTTATGTCGACAAGCAGCAGTAGCATGTGAATCTGAATTACATGTGTGACACCAAACAGTCTTTGAACAAGTATGCCTTATATGTCCAGGTTCACCACATCGATAACAAATACCAAATCCTGATTTACCAGTGTTCCCTTTTTGCTGTCCTCCTTTATGATTTGATAAGGCTGCTACAATTATATGCCCTTGCTCCTTCATCGCAGCAGTAAAGGCAGCCGCTTGGTTATTTTGTTCTGCTCGAGCAGCTCTAATCATTTCTTCTATGGGACTTCCTAGGGGTAATGTTGCTAAGATCGCCCTTGTTCTTGGATTAGCCCCTTCAAAGGCGAGGGTGCGGAACAAATGTTCCTGCAGATCCGAAGGTAAATTAGAATTGTCCTTTATTGCTGCAGACAAACGGTCTACAAATTGTCCGTAGGGCTCTGTTGCCCCATGACGAACAGTGGCATAGGAAGCAGGTTTTTTCTTGTCTGGCACAGACAAAAGGGCTCAATGAACTAAAGTTTGAGCAAGTTGATGCATTTGTATAGGATGCTGAAATTGAACCTGCGTAGTAGAGTAAGGTCCTTGCCCAGTTAACATATCTGCCTGTAGACCATAAAGTGGATCTCCTATATCTGGATCTTGATGTCTATTTGCTTCCTCTACGGCTAGTCTCTTCCACTCAGTGGACTCGTGATGGTTCGTTAACTATGATCTCGAAGCACAAAAATCAAGGCGAGCACACCAAGGGGTTATGCTTCAATTAAACAGCACAATTTTATTGTTTGCCTGTAAAGCGGCGTGCGATAGGTAGAAAGACAGAAAGTGAATAAAAGGTAAAGTAAAAAGAAAAGGAAAGAGCATTATCACTAGCACCACGGGTCCAAGGCTTCCCTATGGTCCCAGGTCCAGGCAGCGTCCCACCGGTCCTTCCGATCGTCATGATCCTTGGTGGGAAAGATATCCAAAGTTCAGTTGCTAAGAAGGCATCTTTTTATGCCAAGCAACACACCTTGCTCCTCCTCTGGTCCATGGACTGCTGCCAGTCTCCGCCCTCTCGAGGCAGGTTATCTTGCCCCAGAGGCGGGTAGCTTCAGACTAGGAGGCGTGTTCTTGTATTGTTTTCTGTTTCATTGTTATGACCACGGTTGTGATCCATCTTCTGGACAGCTGTTATGTGGCCTTATTCAATCCCAGGCTGCAGGGAGTGGCATAGTACTCCTCGTACCATGCAGTTCTCCTTCCCAGGGTCTTTGTGTCTTGGTGTCCATGAGGACCACATTCCATCTCCAGGTCTCTGTTGGCAATGTTGAGACAATATTGTTCTCTTTAGACCGACTCTTACAAGCCTTTGAATGCAGACCATGAGTAGTAACCGTTAGCTTTGCCTGTTGTAATATTTTCCAATCATGTGGCTCCCATTGTGCACCAGATTATTAATCACTACTGGACACGCTAACGAGCTAGTCACCTGCCAGTCACCCTCCAAAACAGCATCACGAACAACACCGGATCAGCGCTGTAGAATTGGATCTTTTCTCGAGTTCAGCATTGGAGGGGCAGATGGGCTAACTGGAGGAACTACAGGTATTGAAGTAGTAGGCAGGTTCATTTCAACTCGCTTTTCCAGGTTTCTTAATTTATCTATTACCTCCTGTAAAGATTTCTCTGTATTTTTATCACAAAGCTTCTCCCCGCCTTCCTCCTCAAATTCATCCGATGATGTTTCAGGAAGAGGAGGATACAACATCGGATGGTGCTTTTGTCCCCCTTGATTTGGTCTACGAGCTGTAGTCGCCCTCCTTTTTGGCCTTGCTCCACCCACAGCTCCGATTGGTGCAGCATGACTTGTTGCTCCTCCTTCCTGGGGAGGCTCAGCAGCCTCTTCCAGTCTCAGCTCAGTTACAACAGACCCCCGAGGAGTAACTTCCGGATTGTCCGCTGTCTTATCTAAAAGCTCCTGTACCGTTAAACATGCAGGGGCGGACATACCCTTCATAGGACGAGTATACCCAACTCCGAAAAATGTAGCCAAGAGAGAAGGCTTAGATGAATCACCCTTCTGCTCTATTGGCTTTTCTACCACATCTCCTCCCAACGCTTCTATAGCTGCTGCCGCTTTTTTTTCCGCCTTCATAGTTTCCAGGGTGTTAATTATAGACCACCACGTAGCTCCTAATGCTTTAGATTCTTTTCCTTCTTTACCTCCCTCGATCATAGTATCCCAGAGACAATTTCTACTTCTACCTCTACTTCTGTTTCCTTAGTGCTCTCACCTCTTTTAGAGAGGATACTAGTTAAGAGCCTAATTGCCGCGTCTATTTCCATTGTGGTCTTACCTCGGCAGAGGTGCGATCTGCAGCTCTGACATCGAACTCTGGACTTCGCTTTTGCCTTCCGGGTTCCTCCCGCCTCCGACCATCCAGCTCCCAAATCCGAATCTGAGTCCGATGCACGGAGACTTCCTTGTTTAGGCGAACCGCGTTTAAGCGAACCGCATTGAAGCGTCTTAAAGGGTCCCTGTTCGGGCACCAGATGAAGAGGGTCCCCGTGGAGAGTCGGCTGAGTCACGACAATCACACCAATATGGCTACATGTCAAGCTCACTTTATTAAACATTCAGGTTATATTTATAACTTAAGCTAACTCTTCATGCGATTTTACATACAGGTGATTGGATAAAAGTCTCTGATCACGCGAGCTTCTGTGTCGCTGATTGGTGAGCATGCTACAGGCGCCTGATCAGAGTGTGTTGATTTTGCGGTTCCCAGGTCCTGTTCTGCACCTGGCTTCTTGTTTGTGCATAGCTTGTTTTCTTCCTCAAACTGCTTGGTTCAAGGACAATTTAAAGTTGCTCGGCAGTTTCAACTAACAGGCCTGGGTTGTCCAAACCAGACAATGGTAACATATGTCCTCGGTCTTTTAAAAATTCCTCTACAGTTTGTAAAGTGGAGGACTGTGCCCATCAACAGAGTTGCAGACTTTGCCTATGTGGTGGGTATAGTCACTAGATTGGAAAGGTCATTCTTAAAGCATGTCAATAATGAGTTATTGTTTAACAAACTGAAAACCTTGTGGGTTTTATTGAATAATCAAGAAGAAATGTATTATATTTGTCATCATTGTAGTCATACCAATTTACCAGGATTTTGCTCAGAGGGAAATGCTGAAGCTGATCGACTCACACAACCTGTGTTTGTTTTGCCAGTTCCTAATTTGTGGCAGCAAGCTAGGGTGTCACATGAGTTTTTTCACCAGACAGCAAAAGTGTTGCAGAAGTAGTTTAAAATTTCAATTTCAGAAGCAAAAGCCATTGTGCAGGTTTGTCCAGATTGTCAGCATGTAGTGAAAGGACCTACCGCAGCGGTAAACCCAAGGGGCCTAGCAGCGCTCCAATTGTGGCAGACTGATGTTACTTATGTAGCAGAATTTGGGAGGCTCAAATATGTTCACGTATCAGTAGACACCTTTTCTATGGCAATTTGTGCAACTGCATTGTCTGGTGAAACTGCAAGACATGTGCAAACACACTTTAGACATGCGTTTGCCACCTTAGGAGTACCAAAACAAGTTAAGACTGATAATGGGTCTACATACATTGCAAGATCTACCAAACAATTTTTTGAACTTTGGGGAGTGATGCATATCACAGGTATTCCACATTTGCCTGCGGGTCAAGCAATTATTGAATGCACCCATTTGGTGTTGAAACAATATCTGGCTAAACAAAAACAGGGGGAACTGTGAGAGTCACCGGGAAATAGATTAATGAAGGTTCAATATGTAATGAACTTTTTACGTTTGACAGGGGACAATGTAGTACCACCAATTGTAAAGCATATGCAGACTATGTCATCTGGATGGTGGAGCACAAGGAACAAGTGAAAGTAATGGTGAAAAATTATGAGGGAGAATGGGAAGGACCATTTTTGTTACTAACCTGGGGATGAGGGTACGCTTGTGTACTTACAGACTCAGGAACAAGATGGGCGCCAGCGAAATGGGTCAAACCTGCACTGAGTCAAGATCTTCCAGAAGATGGAACACGATGGTGAGGTTTATAATGGTGACAATCATTTGGAGGCTGGGAAGCTGTGATGTGTGGAAAGTAGTACCGAGAAGAAATACATGGGTGACATATGCAAAATTGACAGGACAAGATGTAGAGGAATGAAGCTGGGTTAATTAACATTGATAACATACAGCTGTGGGCTGGCTTCAGGGGCAGTGGGTTGGCTGATGTAGATAAGGTGCAGCTGTGGCTGGTTCTGTTAAGTGGTTGAGAGCCAATGAAGAGAGAGCAGCCGAGGAAGAAGCAGAAGAAGAGAGAGTGGGCCCTGAATGAGGTGAAGGCAGCATAGGGACTGTATGAAGAGTATGCTGGTATGGGATGGTGAAAGACTTTGTTGTAGCTTGATAGTTTGGAGAGTGCTGCAACAACAAGACTCGATGGGTTTATCTTTAGTGATCCCAGGGGACCCCTTTAGGACATGTTTGGTAGGAGTAGGATTAAAAGATGAACAGAATTTGAAAGCAATATTTAAGGGATATGTGACATCAGACTTAAATATAAAACAATGTTGCAGAATGGCTGTGTGATCATGGCCACGACTCCCTTAAAGATCTTTGTGAAACAAAGTTAGCGTAAGTTAGCTGAAGCAGGCCTTGCAGCTATGCTGAGGCATGCTGATAAGGAAGCTGAGAAAAACACACTGACCTTGTGCCTAATGTTGTAAATAACTTTGAGGAATTTGCGTAGACAAGAGAGAAAAAAAATATGTAGCTAGCTATCCGCAGAAACCGCAAGTAGGAGGACGTATGAAAATGTAACCCTTTAGAGCTTAGCCAATCAGCAGATGACTAGTAGGCATAATTAACTGGAACTGTATATAAGACATAATCGCGCCGTAATAAATCGAAGCTTGCTTTATCACTCATATTGAGTTTGCCTGCTTGACTTCCCTCGCCGTTGACAAAACAATATAGAGGCAATAGAACTGCTATTAAAAAAATTATTGAAGCCCTAAATAGAATAGGTTTAGAACCAGAAGAATTGGATTTATTTGTCACAGGAAGAAACCAGAGTTGTGTTACCTTTATGAAAGACCGGGAGAAAACAACGGATGCCACAGGCGTGCTTGCTATGCTTTTAATACAGCTTGTTTGAGAGGAAGGAGTGAGCCCCCTGCTCAATGATGCAGATATGAAGAGAATAAGTACAGAGAATTATGCATATAAAAATACAACTTGGTGGTGTGGGTTGCCAACGGTAACACCATCAGCAGTGGTAGCCACAATTGTCAATCAATCACCAAAGGTTTTGCCGCTGGGAATATTTCCAATCTGTGGCGACAGGGCCTGGTCAGGTATCCCGTCTCGACCAGTAGGGGGACCATGCACGCTAGGAAGATTGACAATGTACCCAAGATGGCAGAGCTGTTAAATTACACTCAAAGCAAGAAAGATCGAAAGCAATAAGATCTAGGGGTATATACAAAAACCTGCAAATCAAAAGTACAGACTTGGGGAGAAGCCTCATGAGTGTTAGAAGCCATGTTTATCCCCCATATTGTGGTAGGTAAAGCATTAGGAGAGATAGATAAGTTAGCATGTTATATGGCAAAGCAAACTAACTTGACAGCAAACATGATCTTGCAATTAACTGTAGATGTAGGATCAATAAGACATGCAATTCTTCAAAATAGAGCAGCAATAGATTTTTTTATTAGCACAGGGACATGGGTGTGAGGATTTTGAAGGAATGTGTTGTATGAACCTTTCAGACCATTTGGAGTTGATTCAGTCAGTTGCAAAAATTGAAGGACGTGTCAAAGGACTTACAGCATGAACTATTGGGAGATTGGTTGCGGAATTTTTTAAGTCATGGGGAATCACCGGATGGTTGTAGGAGCTTATAATACACAGAGGAACGTTGTTATTGGTAATTGTAGTTATATTGATGATTATTCCCTGTATGTTGAATTGTATAAGATCTATGATTCAAAAGCAGTTTAACCTGTATGTTGTTTCTGTTCAAAATAAAGCTCTCTACAATTTCCCCTTCTTTATGGCAGGTGCTGGAGGCCACGATACCTGTGAAGGACCATGAAGGCTAAAGAAGAAAGTAAGATAAGGTTGGCTGAATGCCTGGAAGAAAAATAGGATATGAAGCAAGGCTGGAGCGGATGTGCGACGCCACGTTGGTGGCTGGCTGAGAACATGAAACTCGCAGAGATAAGAAGGAAGAAAGAAAAAAAATATGCAAGAAGTTCAGTGTGTTTGTAGCTTAGTAATTAACCAATTATATGTAGCCAAGAAGCGTGTGAACAGTATTGATTAACCAATGATATTTTAGTATGGTGTGCATGAACAGAAAAAAAGGAAATATAAGGGCGGATTTTAGATTAATAAAGAGTCTTCTTGTCGGATTCAGGAGTCCGTGTCTTCATCTCCTCAGAAGAGGGTATGAATAAAGCTGTGTAGTTGTAGAAAGGAGACCAGGCAGGTCAGGATGTCAGGTGGCAAGGAGGGAGAGCAAAAATCTATTAAATCAGATGACATGTAGAGATCTATAACATGGAAGTGATCTGAAAAAGGTAAGAAAGGTAGAAAAAAGGGCCAGGGATCTGTCCTCTCCTCCTAGGTTGTAGTTCACCAAAGGCCCTCACCTGACAGCTTGCCCTCATCCTGTGGCCCTTTCCAAACTTTTATATTTCCATTATTGGCCTGAACAAGGCTTTGAACAAGAATAAAATGTCTCACAGATGAAGGGAAAATCCTACCAGTTCAGCTTAGCAAAATGTTTTGGGCTAAGTTTTCAAAAGACTGGAAATAGCAAAAAAAGAAGCAATTGATTACATCCCAGTTTATACAACTAAAAAAAAAGGCAGGACAGGCTGCAAAACTAGCTTTGTGGGAAGAGCTCAGGCTGACTCCCTGCCCCTTCTCTGAAGATCCCTTGGAGTCGGAGTACTTTCCTCCTCGGCTGCCAAGGTGTTTATCCTTGCTGTGTGGGTTCTGGAGCCAACTGATAACTCAGTGGCTGGGGCATCCTTTGGCTAGACCTGAGGAGAATTTACCAGTACTGCATCTTATTTTATATATTATCATCCAAACTAATCTCTGCCAAAGATGCTGTCTATTTGTTTTAGCAAATGCAAAATCAAATATCCATAATTAAGATCAGGTTTTAGATGTGATGCTTTGGTTAGCTGCAAATAAATTCAAATCAATTTATCAGCATGTAAAATAATGTGTTGCCATATTTGTCCCACTCATAACATACACTACTTATCTATCCACAGTAGCACTTCAAAAAGTAAGCAGCATATTTTGAAACATGCAGAAGGATAATTTCTCATAAGTTGCCAAAGCTGTACTCAAACATACATGCTGCATAAACAAAATATTTATTGTACTCACAAATTATATGTATATTCTAAATGTAAAAATGACTGTACTTCTGATTATTTCCTCCAAGTATATATAAAATAGCGCCAAAGGGCAGAACATTACCAGACTAGTTCAATCACACCTCAGGCTTCCTGCAGATTCACTGAGAAGATGTTCTCCATACATTTATTTGTCTTTTTTGCCCTTTCTCTCACCCTTGGTGATTGCATGCATGGCCACTAGGTGGGAACAAGACGGCAGGAGGTCGAGGAATATGAGCTGGAAAGAACTGCAGTTTGGGATGGGCAGAGGATGTTTGTTCCTCTGTAGTAAGATGGAGTCACCCAAATATGGACAGTGGTCAAACAGCAGTGAGGGTAAAGACACTGGGAGACCAAGAAAAGTTAGGAAAAGAGAAGTTTAAGAAGGTTCTTGCTTAAGTTTTGCCACCAACCTACAGACAAGGACACTTTGGCTGCACTTAATGTTTTATTCTCCTAAGGTTAGCTAGGTAATTTTTGTCGTGCTTCTGTTTGCACCTCCAAAAGGCTTGTGAAGGGTGAATGTGTTCTTTTTGTATGTACTAGGCGGTTAGGTAACGCAACTACAGCTATTGTCCAAAGCAACTAACTCAGGATCCCCTTAAAAAGTCCCATAACTCTAGTAGGACCTGACACATTGTCAAAATACTTCTCACAATTTGGGATTGTAAATACTTAGTTTATTTAGATTGGTGATTCATAACTCATTTTTATTTACACATCTCTAAGAAAATTTGACAAAGGAGGAAAAAGCAAGAATATTACCCCCTTCCCTAATTGGAGTGATTAGGGCTTAGCACTATCTAGTGATTTCTTAAAATATGTAGTGGGGTATTAAACAGAGGGGATGATGCAGAGGAAACATGAAACAACCAGCCCTAGAGATGTAAAAGATGACCTTTGGGTAGCAAGAAAAAAGTTTATCCCCTAAAATCCAGTATTCTCTCATTTATCAGTGCTTCTACTCATGCATACCAGGAAAAGTTACTTTTAGGCTTAGATGGATGTAAAGTCTGCAAGATGTAAAGACAGTCAGACCAGTGATTTATGATGAACAAGCTGGAATGAAATTTTATTGTTTTTCTCACTGACCTATTAAGGATGTTTTTTGAGTATGGACAGAAACTTCTGTCATTCACTAAAGGTATTCCCACTGGGTAGCAGTCATGGAGTATGCCTGAGCCAGGACTGAATGTGATTTATAGAAAAGGTGCTGTTTATTTCTATGCCCTTTTGTTACTAATAGAAAGAGCACAATTGTATATAATTTTTAAAGTAATAGGGGAAATATTCATGCTTTATGGAAAAAATAGTTCTTTACAGGCAAAATTGCATAGCACACTCCAGTAATATAAAAATGATTTTGTAGAAGAATTATAGAGGAATTAATGCAGGTTAATTAACATTGATAATATACAGCTGTGGGATTGCTTGGGGTGGTGGGTTGGCTGATGTGGATAATGTGCAGCTGTGGCTGGTTCCTACTAAGTAGTTAAATAGCTCTAAGGGGTATAAAAGAAGAGCACTGGATGAAGAGAGACCTGGAAGAAGTAGAAGACAGAATGCCCTGAATGTAGGAGAGACCCTAGAAGATGCAGGGGGCCTGGATGAGGAGAGGCTGGCTGGAAGAGGAGCCCAGAAAAGAAAGAATTTGGATGCAGCAGAGGCAAGAAGCAAGGTGGACTGGCCGGAAGAGAATGAAGAAACAGCATGGACAGTAGATGAACTTTGAGGTTTATCCATATGCTCCAAACATAGAAAAAATATTTAATTATTAGTCTTTTGTGATTTACTAGCAATGTTTCCATCATTTCTAGAGTCCATATGATTCTTAGGAGTAACATGACCCTTTCTAAATGTACTGCTTCTAGCCATGAAGGCAGCAAGGGACATGAATAATGCTGTGTTCTTTGCAGAAGTGATTGCCTGCACTGATGTAGTAGTGGAACTACATATAATAGTCCATCAGACAGGCTGACGTGTTATCCCAAGATGGTGTGTTGAGGCAATGAAGAGCAGTCGCTATATTAAGCATCTGTTGAAAGGGCAGAGTCAGCTTAAAATCTAGCCAACTTTCAAGTTAGTTAAAAGCAGTTCTATATTTTCCTACTCATCTCCTAAAGGACTTGTGAAGTTTATTTACAAAAACATGTTTTTTCCTGCTATGTGAAAGATGCACACAAAAGAAGAAACTGACTTAAAGTGAAGTTAACCACAGATAAAAGTGCAGGCAGAGTAACCAGGGAAATATTTTTGTTCTGCATTACTTGCAACAGCTGGTATGACTCTCAATGAGAAAGGTGTAGTTATGTGGAGAGACATGAAGAAGCAATTGTTGAATCCACCTTCGTTCTGTCAGACCACAACTTACCATATAAAAATTTCTGCAAGACCATCACAACATGCTCCAAAAATAACAACAAAAAATATTTATTTGACTAAATTTATCAACAGTTTATACATGGGACAGCAGAGGACTAATTCAGATCGAGACATTTCCTGTTATATTGCCCTCCTTATTTCCATTCACCCCACACCTTTTTTTCTTTATATGCAGACAGTAGAACCTTCACCTTATCTAGGAATTGTCATTCTTTATTTTTTTTCCAGGTAAACTTGGAAAAAATATTTAAATTATCTTTGCACTACAGTTGAGCATATAAGGCTAGTAGTATTTGTATTTTTAAGTATACTTCACACAAAATTAAGGCTGCTATTTGTCGCGACGGAGGGAAGACACAGTCAATCAATATGAGTGATCAGCAGACTTTGTTTATTGAACCTTACAGTCACCTTTTATGCCTTCTTATAATTAGCTCATACATATTACAAAAGTTAAGCTCATTATTGGTTAGTTGCCTAAATACCAAGCCCGCCCCTAGTTTCTCTTCTGTAGTTTTCTGTTCCCACCTGCAACATTCTTTTCCCACCGCAATCTTCCTGTTACTGTGTAACAAGAACAGCCAAAGACAGTGTATTTTTGCTTTACTTCAGATAAGCTGAGAGCGATGTGCATTTTTGTCCAGCCAGCTGGACTATGTCTATGTGACCCTTTTCAGCTAGCCAGTTATCCACAATTCCCCTGTTTTTATTTTGGGTGACACAGGCTTGGTTGACCATTTTCAATAACAGCATTTTAACACAGGAAAATACACAGCCAACTTATAAAATCTCAGTTCAGAAGTATAATTCCTGAAATACTTGAAAAATAAAGTTAGCTTGAAGCTTTAATTTAGATGCTCTTTCTGTTCCAGTGATATAAAAAGTTTAAAAAATTCAAAGGTAATTTTAAAGTTCTGAACATGGACTAATGCAAGCTCAAAACCCAAAAAGAAACCAAACTGATGTTTGACTAGGAATATTTGCAAATATTTTAGTGGAAAATCCCTGACCATTAACAATTTTCTGTCCAAATAACAACTGCCCTTATGCAACCAACCAGTCCATACATTTTCTGAAGAATACCTCATTGATATCAAAGAATTAACAAAGGGGAAAAATTAGTTCTAAGCTATATACATTCATAAGTGGATTTTTCAATAGTTACGTACAGATTTACACACTAAGCCATAATGGCTTGTAGGTGATACACACAAGAAGAGTACGTTGCTTATCTGTCTGAATGTCTATGCTAAATTTGACAACTGTGCCACAAGCCAAGCCTACATGGGTGCTGTGTGTTATGCACGTACCTTAACAAACAGAAGTATAATAGACAAATTCCCAAGATCTAGTCCCCAACCTAATTATATTATTTGTAGCCAATTAAGGAAAATAACACAAATGTGCATATCTACATGTGCACACACCTTTTAGTTCAGAACCAATCTGTGATATAAGGCCTTAGCCTTATGGCATCATCGAATCTTAACGAGTACAGTAATTAAAAATGCAGTCTTACTGTAAGTGCGATTTATGCTGACATTCCCTCAAATGCTACATGTGAGTATTTCTCGCTCAACTGCCTCAAGTTAAAATAGTAGTATTTGTTAATATGTATTAAAAATCATTAATTCTCTACAATAGCAGTTGACTTCCATAACACTATGTAAGCAAAAGAGGCTTAAGATGGGTTTTCTGAATACTAACAATTTATTTTAGACTGTCTAAACTCAGGTCTTGAAAGATTTCACTCTGCCAGACGTAGAAACACTGTTGCACTCCAGCTGTGATATCCCTTTTCCCAAGTTGTCACATGCACATCTCGCTCAAGCAACATTATTGTTAAAGTTTCTCTCTGCTACATAAAAGCATATTGCACTTGCAGATATAAAAGACAGCACCCTTACTTAGATTATTACCTTATTACCTCATAACTCTTAGTATACCTTGTGTCTCTGATTTCATCACTTCAAAAATTCACCAGAAGCAGATAAAACCACAGCCTCAGACTAAACTACACCTTAACTGCTGATTCAAATAAAGGCATTCTCTTCAGATATGCCTAATGCTTACAAATAATTTTGGCTGGTTTTGATCAAAAAACTATTATTACAATAATGATCAAAAATAATAATCCCGTTTGCAAAATGCCTTTAAGCCAGCCTCCTAGTCCCAACCAATTTCCACATTCAGAATACAGCATAAATACAGAATACAGAATAAATTATCTCCATCAAGGCAAAAAGGCTTCTCTTTAAGCACAGAGATGTTTGCTAGGTCAAGGCAGAAACCCATTTCTTGTAGGGGACATCTGAAGCACTTTTTTTGGTGGGTTTGTAATGAATTCCGTATTTTTCCTTGAGAAGCTTAAGCTGTTCCTCTTGTTTCAGGAGTGTTTCCAACTCTGAGTTGTCGAATAGGTCCGTATTTCCCAAAAATATCATACATTTCCTCCGCTGTGATTTTATACGGCAGGTTCCGAATATAGAGGATACGATTGACCTCTGGGGGCAGCCGGATGTTAGCTCGCTTGGCCGCTTGCATCGCCATGGCGCCGATCGGAGGGGGGGGGGGGGATGGTGCCACCTTGGAGAGAAACCGTGGCCGGGAAGGGGCCTGCCGGGCCGCGCGCCGCCGCTCGCTGCTGCCGCGGGGGTCCCAGATGCTATCCCATACGCTAATAACCCGGGTAATTCCTTGTTACAATCTATGTCCTGAACGCTCCGCTTTTCTAAAAAGCATATGAGCGAATCGTACGTCGCTTGTCTCTCCATACCTTCGTCAGCGCTGTTGCAGCCTTTGCGAGACTTCGGCGACGCGTGGCCGGCGGGACCCTCTGTAGGTGCTCCCGGGCGCGGGGACTGTGCCCTTCCGCCTCCTGCGCTGCTTTCAGGACCGGTACCCGAATCTCCGTCGAACCGTGGCTCGCAGGTTCAGCCCTCTCTAGGGTCCCTGTTCGGGAGCCATTTGTCGCGACGGAGGGAAGACACAGTCACTCAATATGAGTGATCAGCAGACTTCGTTTATTGTGCCTTACAGTCACCTTTTATGCCTTGTTATAATTAGCTCATACATATTACAAAAGTTAAGCTCATTATTGGTTAGTTGCCTAAATACCAAGCCCGCCCCTAGTTTCTCTTCTGTAGTTATCTGTTCCCACCTGCAACATTCTTTTCCCACCGCGATCTTCCTGTTATTGTGTAACAAGAACAGCCAAGGATAGTGTATTTTTGCTTTACTTCAGATAAGCTGAGAGCGATGTGCATTTTTGTCCAGCCAGCTGGACTATGTCTATGTGACCCTTTTCAGCTAGCCAGTTATCCACAGCTATTAATGCTTATACTATTATGCTTTCATTCATTAAGGTAAGATCTATACAAATGATACCACAAATACTCTTGCTGAGATCAGCTTAAGCCAAAGTAGTAAATTTTGCATAATGTTCTCTTTGCAGATGCTGATGTGCATTCTCATTCAGACTGTAGTCCAAAATGATTTTTCAGTTCTCAAACCACTTTCAAACAGTTGTCTTCTGAATGCTAATTTCACTCCTGTGTTGGCAGATCCATATAAAGCATGTAATGAATGTTGCCATGGTTACACTCTCCATTTAGTAAACAGTATGAAATAACGAAGAGGGTCCTCCATGGAAAGTTGGCCAAGTCACGACAATCACACCAATATGGCTACATGTCTTTTTGAGCATAGCAGTCTCGCAATCCACTGGTAATGTTCTAACATCTTCCAGAGAGGTCCTTTTGGCCGGTTGGTGTGTACAACACTTGTATAGCCCATCAAGGCTCCCTGTATGGCTGTTGAATGTCTCAGGAGCCACTCATGATCATCACCACGGACTGGAATACTGATATCTGCTGGTTCAGTCACATCAATTTCAACAATCCTGTCTCTTCCTTTTCTCACCAAGGCCGCTACTGCTTCAGGACGACTTAAAATACGATGTCTGGGTTGCAATGGCAAAAACAACCACTCTAAAATGATCGCCGTATTTTCCCCCTTTTTCTTTTGCCATTGCAAAATAAGGGCAAAAGGTGAAGTGGCAGTATGACAAATCAAAAAAGATAACGGATGATTTGCCATTCGGCGACCACGCCAGCCAGTCTGAATCTTGCGGGACACAACTTCTAGGGCAGCCTGCTGTTCTGGTGAACAAATTCGAGGGCTCTTGGCCTCTCTGCCGTGCAACCAGGATCGGAACGGTTGGAAATCATCGCTAGTGAGGCCAACTATATTACGAACCCACTGTAGATTTCCTAATAGCCTTTGAGCATCATGCAGATTAGTTATTTGTGTAGTAAGAGTTACCTTCTGGGGTGGATTTGAGCATCCGAGATAAGCCAGCCCAGATATTTCCATGGAGCCGAACGTTGAACCTTCTCAGGCGCCACAACCAAACCACATGATAGAAGGTTGTCAACAAGCCATTTAATTTGATCATCTGAAATCCCTTGTTCAGCGGACAATAAAATATCGTCCATATAATGATGGATCAGGACGTGAGGCCAACGTTGTTGTACTGGAACAAGTGCCAAATCTACAAAAGTCCGATACATCGTAGGGGAGTTCTTCATTCCTTGTGGTAAAACAACCCATTCATACCGTTTGTCCAGAGCTGCACGATTTATTAATGGCAGAGTGAATGCAAACCTTTGCGTGTCATCAGGATGTAAGGGAATCATGAAGAAACAGTCTTTCAAGTCTATCACAACAATTTGCCAGTACTGAGGGATCATCGTAGGAGTTTGAAGACCAGGTTGTAACGCTCCCATTGCTAACATCTGATCATTAACTTTCCGTAAATCATGTAAGAATCGCCTTTCCCAGTTTCCTTTTGTATCACAAAAATAGGAGTATTCCAAGGACTTGTAGAAGGTCGAATATGACCTACTCTCATTTGTTCCTGCACCAATTATTCAGTAATGCGCAGCTGTTCTTCTGTTATCGGCCACTGGTCTACCCAAATTGGATTTTCTGTTAACCATGTGATCTTCAGTATGGGTGGCTGCCGATCAGTGGCCGTGGTGCAGAATGTTGGTCAGTTGTCATAACTAGTCCCAATTGTGACAAAACGTCCCGTCTAATCAACCCTGATAATGTATGTGGGAGTTGTATTACATATGGCCAAACTACAATAGCTTGGCTGTCTTCAAACTGCAATGTAATCAAGTCTTTACTCTATTTTGGGACTTTTGCACCTCATACGTCTATCACTTGGGTGATCGGAGCTTCCAGTTCCCAACTCTGGGGCCATAGATGTTGATTAATGATGGTGACATCTGCCCCGGAGTCTAATAGAGGTTCCAGAGTAATTTGTTGACTGCCTTTCTTCAATTGAATCTTCTGATATGGTCTTTGATTGAGGTCTAATGTGAAACACACCTCAGGTCCGGTAAATCCAAAATCGTCTTCTCCTCTTATCTTAGATGTCTAGCCTTGTTGTCTGAGTTGCTTATAATATTGTCGATGCATAACAAAGCTTTCATAGGGAAGTATTTGAGGAATTTTACTTCCTTTTGGAATAGTAACAGGTGGTTGTAATGCATAGGCCATAACTTGTACGTGTCCCGTAAAATCTGCATCAATTACTCCAGGTAAAACAATTACTCCTTGCCTTCCTGTCAAAGATCTCCCCAATAAAAGTCCTCCAATTGGAGAATTCATATTACACAAAGGTCCTTTTACTTCAGTTGGAATTAAAATCACTTCTTTATTATACAAAGTTACTTCTACTGTGGTTGCCACGTCCACCCTGAGGCTCCCCCAGGTGGCTGGGACATGCTGGTATAAGAAACCACATTTCTCATCTGTGTTGTTGGATCCTGTACTTGTGTCTTCGTGCGTAGACCCGTCGCGCTGTGCTGCATGTTTCCCAACCTGTTATGTCGACAAGCAGCAGTAG
Source organism: Falco cherrug (assembly GCF_023634085.1). Lineage (NCBI taxonomy): Eukaryota > Metazoa > Chordata > Aves > Falconiformes > Falconidae > Falco > Falco cherrug. Next base: position 3,411,337 of record NC_073719.1, read on the forward strand.
CATGTGAATCTGAATTACATGTGTGACACCAAACAGTCTTTGAACAAGTATGCCTTATATGTCCAGGTTCACCACATCGATAACAAATACCAAATCCTGATTTACCAGTGTTCCCTTTTTGCTGTCCTCCTTTATGATTTGATAAGGCTGCTACAATTATATGCCCTTGCTCCTTCATCGCAGCAGTAAAGGCAGCCGCTTGGTTATTTTGTTCAGATCGAGTAGCTCTAATCAACATTTCATCTACGGGACTTCCTTGGGGTAATGTTGCTAAGATCGCCCTTGTTCTTGGATTAGCCCCTTCAAAGGCGAGGGTGCGGAACAAATGTTCCTGCAGGTCCACAGGTAAATCAGAATTGTCCTTTAATGCTGTAGACAAACGGTCTACAAATTGTCCATAGGGCTCCGTTGTGACCTGACGAACAGTGGTATAGGAAGCAGGTTTCTTCTTGTCTGGCACAGACAAAAGGGCTCAATGCACTAAAATTTGAGCAAGTTGATGCATTTGTGTAGGATGCTGCAACTGAACCTGCGTAGCAGAGTAAAGTCCCTGCCCAGTTAACATATCTGCCCGTAGACCATAAAGTGGATCTCCTATATCTGGATCTTGATGTCTATTTGCTTCCTCTACAGCTAGTCTCTTCCACTCCCTCTCAAACATTAGATATTGAGAAGGAGTCAATAACAGGGAAGCATGTCCAGCACAATCAGCAGGTGAAAGAACGTCTTCTGTGAAAATAAACTGTATGATCTGTCGTGTAGCCTCTGAACGCAGGCCATGAGTAGTAACCATTTGCTTTGCTTGTTGCAATATTTTCCAATCATGTGGCTCCCATTGTGCACCAAGGTTATTAACCAGTACTGGACAAGCTAATGAGCTGGTCACCTGCCAATCACCCTCCAAAATAGCATCACGAATAACACCAGACCAACGCTGTAGAATTGGATCTTTTCTCTAATTCAGCATCGGCGGGGTAGTTGGGCTAACTGGAGGAACTACAGGGATTGAAGTAGTAGGCAGGTTCTTTTCAACTCACTTTTCCAGGTTTCTTAATTTATCTATTACCTCCTGTAAGGATTTCTCTGTATCGTTATCACACGTTTTCTCCCCGCTTTCTTCCTCAAATTCGTCCGATGATGTTTCAGGAAAAGGAGGATACGATGTCGGATGGTGCTTTTGCCTGCCCTGATGAGACCTACGAGCTGTCACCACCCTCCGATTTGGTCTTGCTCCAACCACGGCTCCGATTGGTGCAGCATGACTCGCTGCCCCGCCCTCCTAGGGAGGCTCAGCATCCTCTTCTGGTTTCGGCTCAGTTACAGCAGGCTCCCGAGGAGGAACTTCCAGTTTGTCCACTGTCTTATCTAAAAGCTCATGCACTGTTGAACATGCAGGGGCAGACATACCCTTCATAGGATGAGTATGCCCAACTCCGAAAAGTGTAGCCAAGAGAGAAGGCTAAGGTGAATCACCCTTCTGCTCTATTGTCTGTTCTACCACATCTCTCCCCAACGCTTCTATAGCTGCTGCCGCTACTTTTTTTCCGCCTTCATAGTTTCCAGAGTGTTAACTATCGACCGCCACGTAGCTCCTAACGCTTTAGATTCTTTTCCTTCTTTACCTCCCTCGATCGTAGTATCCCAGAGGCAATATCCCACTTCTCTCCATTCCACAATACTAAACAATAACGCGGGCTCGGGGATCTTATTCTTTTTTCATGCCCAGGGAACTAAGGTCTCCACTTCCGTTTCTTTAACGCCCTCCGCTCTCTTAAGGAGGATGCCAGTTAACAGTTTAATTGCCGTGTCTAATTCCATCGTGGTCTTCTCAGAGCTCTCCCCTCTCACAGAAAGGATATCAGCAGAGAAGCCCCGCCACACTCGTCACGGTCTTCCTTAGTGCCCCCCCCTCTCACAGAGAGGAATTTAGCGGAGAGCCCTGCCGCAATTTACTCTACGCGGTCTTACCACCGGCAAGGGTGCGATCCGCAGCTCTACACCGAACTCTGGACTCCGCTTTTCGCCTTCCAGGTTCCACCCGCCTCCGACCTCCAGTTCCCTAATCGGACAACTTCCTTTCGGGTCCAATGCACGGAGACTTCCGCATTTAAGCGAACAGCATTTAAGCTAAACCGCATTTAAGCAACTAAATGGGTCCCTGTTCAGGTGCCCGACAAAGATGGTCCCCTGTGGAGAGTCGGCCAAGTCACGACAATGACACTAATATGGCTACATGCCGTGCTCACTTTATTAAACAAACACGTCATATTTATAACTTAAACCAACTGCTCACCCGACTTTACACACAGGTGATTGGATAAAAGTCTCTGGGCCACGTGGGGGTCTGTGTCGCTGATCGGTGAGCATGCTGCAGGCGCCTGATCAGAGTGTGCCGATGAGAGTGTGCTGATTTCGCGGTTCCCAGGACTTGCTCTGCACCTGGCTTCTTGTTTGTGCATAGCTTGTTTTCCTTCTCCCACTGCTTGTTCCCAGAACAATTTAAAGCTGCTCTGCAGCTTCAACTAACAGGCCTGGGTTGTCCAACCCAGACAATGGTAACATATGTCCTCGGTCCTTTAAAAATCCCTCTACAAAATAAACCCACATTCAATGGGAAAAATGAAACTTAGACCAATCCCCAAGTACTCTTAAAGTGGTTTCTCTTCATTTATGCTTCTTGAAATCATAGAATCATAGAATAGTTTGGGTTGGAAGGGACCTTTTAAGGTCATCTAGTCCGCCCCCCCTGCAATGAGCAGGGATATCTTCAACTAGATCAGGACAACCCCTACTCTCTCAGCCTGTCTTCATAGGGGAGGTGCTCCAGCCCTCTGATCATTTTTATGGCCCTCCTCTGGACCTGCTCCAACAGGTCCATGTCTTTCCTGTGCTGAGGGCTCCAGAGCTGGACACAGTACTCCAGGTGGGGTCTCATGAGAGCAGAGGGGCAGAATCAATTCCTTCTACCTGTTGGCCAGACTTCTTTTGATGCAGTCCTGGAAGCAATTGGCTTTCTGGGCTGTGAGTGCATATTGCTGGCTCACATCCAGTTTTTCATCCACCAGTACCCACAAGTCCTTCTCAGCAGGACTGCTCTCAATCCCTTCATCCCCCAGCCTGTATTGATAACCAGGGATTGCCCTGACCCAGATGCAGGACCTTGCACTTGACCTTGGACTTACTGAACCTCATGAGGATTACATGGGCCCACTTCTTGAGCTTGTCCAGGTCCCTGTGGATGGCATCCCATCTCTAAGGCGTGTCAACCACACCACTCAGCTTCGTGTCATCTTCAAACTTGCTGAGGGTGCACTCAATCCCACTGTCTATATCATTGATGAAGATATTAAACAGTACTGGTCTCAATACAGACCCCCGAGGGACACCACTCAGTACTGATCTCCATCTGGACATTGAGCCATTGACCACTACCCTCTGGATGCGATGATCCAACCAATTCCTCATCCACTGAACAGTCTACCCATCAAATCCATCTCTCTCCAATTTAGAGAGAATGATGTGGGGGACTGCATCTGTCATGGTTTAACCCTAGCTGGCAATTAAGCCCCACACAGCCACTTGCTCACTCTCCCCACAGTGGGATGGGGGAGACAATTGGAAGAGTAAAAGTAAGAAAACTCATGGGTTGAGATAAAGACAGTTTAATAGGTAAAGCAAAAGCTGTGCATGCAAACAAAGCAAAACAAGGCATTCATTCACCACTTCCCATGGGCAGACAGGTGTCCAGCCATCTCCAGGAAAGCAGGGCTTCACCATGCATAACGATTACTTTGGAAGACAAATGCCATCACTCTGAACATCCCTCCCTTCCTTCTGCTTCCCTCAACTTTATATACTCAGCATGACGTTCCATGGGATGGAATATCCCTTTGGCTAGGTCGGGTCAGCTGTCCTGGCTCTGCTCCCTCCCAGCTTCTTGTGCACCTCCTCACTGGCAGAGCATGGGAAATTGAAGCCAACAACAGCAGGCAATTCCCTCAGGACTCTGGGATGCATCTTGTCAGGTCCCATAGACTTATATATGGTCAGGTCCCTCGTGGTCACAAACCTGATCTTCTCCGATGGTGGGAGGGACTTTGCTCCCCCAGTCCCTGCCTTGCAGTCCATCCCTTCAAGATGTGTGGGAAGAGAGAATGCCAGTGAAGACTGAGGTCAAAAAGTTGTTGACTACCTCTGCCTTCTCCTTGTCCATTGTTACCAGTTTGCTAGTCTTGCTTATCAGGGGGGTATGCTTTCTTTGACCTTCCTTTTCTGGTTGACATACCTGTAGAAGCCCTTATTATTATTCTTTGTGCCCCTTGCCAAGTTCAGCTCCAGCCATGCCTTGGCCTTCCTTACCCCATCCCTCTTCCCCTTTTGAGAAAGGCGAATCCCATCTGATGCCAGCAAGCCTGGTGCTGTGTAGGCCATCCCATTATAAAAAACAAAACAAAATTGTGGCAGTGAAAACAGCCATAGAGCCATGTATTAATAGACTGGGTCTGTCTGTTTCTTCCAATGTTGCTTCCTACAACTGGAAAGATATAGGGAAAAAATAACCTGTGCTCCAGATTCCCTTACCAACTGCCCCAAGGCCCTGAAGTCTCTTTTGATCACCCTTGGATCGTGTTGTGGCTTCATTGCCACCCACATGGAAGAGCAATAATGGGTAATAGTCTGAGGGCCTTACCAATCTTGGAAGTTTTCTAGTTAAGTCCTTAACCCAGGCCCCAAAGAGGCAGTAGACTTCCCTAAGAGGAAGATCTGTCTGGCATACTGGACCCTCTTTCCCTCAGAAAAAGTCACCTACAACTATAACCCATCTTTTCTTCCTCATGGAGGTGGTCATGATATGGGGGATAGGCCTTTCTGACCTTAGCAACATGTCTGGTGTAGAAGGAGCATCGTCCACATCATCCATTGACTGGCCTTCCACATCCAGAGCCTCATACCTGTTGTACAGAGGCACCTGGGAAGGTGAGGTGGGCAAGGAGGGGGTTTACCTGCCACCTCGAGCATGGACTTGTCTCCATTCACTCCTTTCCTTCAAGCTATTGCCACCTTCAGCCTGGCGGGGGGAGGATAGAGGATCCCCTTATCTTGTGGGTTTTTTTCTGATGGCTGTTTCTATCTCAGGGAGGGCAGAGCATGGTTCCACCAGTCTTTCTCAGACTTATCAGAGTAAACAGATTGCAGTTTCATTTCCAAATTGCCAGTACAGTGGACACCATCCTTTTCAAGAAATGCTCAAAGTTATCAAACAATTTTTCACTCCTAGGACCATCACTGCAAACAAGGCAAGAGATTCTGAGCAAAGGGAAAAAGTTGCCTTCTTCCCCTTAGGAGATGTGGTATCTGCAACTAATGAGTATCAGATGGAGGTTGTCACCACAGCATCAATTATTGGGATAGGAAACTGCAACTTTTGTAAGGGCCAGAGCTATTTTAGGAGGATTTTCCTGATGCTAGAATCAGTCCAGGGTGGATCCAATTTCCCTGGCAGTAACTGCCATTTAGAGGGTAGAGTTGGCAAGGGACTGGATTTATAAACTCATCCTTCAAATCTTACTTGCATTAGTTCTGTCCTTCTCAGTTCTTCCACTCCTAACTCATATCCTAGTGATTTCTTATTTTCCTTTTAAAGAAGAGGCCTTTAGCTTTCCTGGAGAACTTCAAAAGCAGCCATTCAACTGTAGCCAATGAACTTTTGTTTTAAAAAATCAAAATCAAAGCCTTTATGTTTGCAGAGATAAATTGAAAGGTCAGAGTAGTGTGCAAACTGACTCAGTACTGGTTGTCCAAGTGTGCATACATAGAGCTTTGGTGCCTGTGCTGCTGCCCTGAGCACGGTGAAAACTGGACAGCATCTGCCAGGTTTTGCTGCTGCTGCTCAGAAGCACTGAAATCACAGAAGAACAAGGTGATTTTTGTGCTGGCTGTAACAAAGCTCTGAGAAGCACATATTAAAAGTACTAACTGGGAAGCAGTTCTGACTTAGGGTACTAAAGAGGTTCTTCCTTCTTCTCAGATTGAGAACACAGTAACATAGCATTAGATCTTCACTGCAACTAGATGAATTCAGAGGCTCCACTGAAACCTGTCCCTGCCCAGAGGCTCCATTTTTTGGAACAGCTTAAAAAATAAAAAATGTATTTTACATGAACATGCCAGAATAGTTTTCTCTCCCTCCTGCTCATGGATCACAACATCTGCAGGATGACTGATGGTGACATCTGCCTAAGCCCACAGTCAGCCTGACACAGTGTCTCCTAGAGCATTTGAACCACACCACACGGTGCCTTTATCTATTCCTTCTGAAGGACCCCAATACAGCCCAGCAGAGGACAGTGTCTAGCAAGAAGATAGCTATCCCATGAGTCCTGTCTAATTTATTGACGCAAAGAAGCATGGATATGTTATAAAGTATCAAGGGGTCCCTTTTCAGTAGTAAAACTGCCAACTTCTTGCAGCTCTTAATATCCCCTTGGAAGAAGCTCAAAGCACTAACTTTCCGGAAATATAAGAGTATATTGTGCCACTATTATTCTAAGTGGAGAAGTGCAGCAGAGGCATATCTCTCAGCTCATTTTAATCCCTGGAGCACAGAAGAGGAAAAAGAAGCATCTTCTCCCTTTCTATTCAGAACAATTTCAAAAGTTAGATGTTGTTTCGTGACAGACCAGTAGAAAAAAACAATTAAATCCCTGCTCTAAGAAAGGGATTCCAACAAAACCTTTGAAGCTACTGAAGTAGAAGGAAGTACTGGGTTCTCTGAAAAAAATTTACTGCAGAGCTCTAACTATAGCTTATCTCTATCTTCTGAATTTGATTACAAGGCTTACCTTGAGATATTATCTCTGGCACAATTTCCAAGACTGCAGGACAGGAAGAATAGGAAAAAGGAAGATAAGTGGATGGAATGTTTATGGGGCATTAGTTGGGACAGAGCAGTACAGTTTTACTGTAACTAAGTTTTATTTAGTTAAACCCAACCCACAAAAATACCATCACCTTTAAATGGCACTTTGCTTAAGGATGGAGTTATGGAGTTGACACCAAATACTGCTATACACATACAAATAGAAGATGAAATTGGGGGAAGGGGGAGAAATAAAAAATTAAAAACAACTCCCCAAAATGTTATACCCTCACACTGGGTCTTCATTAATTATTCCTCAGTGCATAGAGTGCATAGTCCTCTGACAGATGGCACAGCATCAATAGGATGTCTAAATTATACAGAATCCCTTATATTTAGAACACTACCTTATAAGTTTGTCTTTGATATAACCCAAGAAAGGAGTAGTCTGCAAATCCTGACTGCATGTTTCAGTCCCAGCAAAGTTAGAGGCAGGCTTGCAATATTGTTTGAATACTTGTCAATTAAGAATTTAAGGACCAGTAGGAATCAAAGTTTAAATGAACTGTTAAGAAAACAATCTTTAAGTCCAGCTCAGTTTCCCCAGCTTGCTAAATGAAATCACTGGTGATTAACTTAGAGGAAGCATACATTGTACCCAAGTATTTTAAAAGAACACCAGTCTTTTTAAACAGGAATGATTTAAGTGTTGTTTAGCTATCTCTGCCTTTTCTCTGCCTCCATATTTTCTGCAGGTCATCAGTTACAATTTATAAAGGCAGAGAAGTTCACAGAAGACTAGCAAATATCCAAAGCAATTGCTGGCCAGTTAGCTTTACTTTCCTCTTCCTTGCACTACTGTCTTGGCTGCACTGGTGGAGACAAGAATGCACCAGAACAAGAAGGTATCCTACAGATGCACACCACATCTCTACTGCATAGGCAGGAACTTCAGTTTTTGGAGTATTTAAGCTGTTCCCTTGTAAGTACAGCTCCCTCACCATCACAAATGAATTTGGACTCAAACTTCTTGAAATGGGAGGAAGAGGGTTGTTGTTTTGGGGTTTTTTTGGTTGGGTTTGCTGGTTTGCTTTTTTCCTTTGAAACCATTCTACCAGCACTTAACATCCTGGAAAAAAACACTTCTGAGAATTTTTAGTATATGATGTTTCTATTTCTTTGCCATAGGTGAAAATCTGGGTAAGCAATGCCTTTTGTTCCTTTTATTAGTGGATTGAGGTTTGTATGTCTCTCTTCACACAGAGTTTCTGCCCAAGAATTATTATATCACCTTCTGCTTGCCATGGCAAAGTAACTATTTGGACTAATGCAAGGAAATCTAGACTAAAATGCAGTTTAAAGGGAGGAAGCCAGTTGTCATGGTTTAACCCTGGCTGGTAATTAAGTACCATGCAGCTGCTCACTCACTCCCCCCTCACCCAGAGGGATGGGGAGAAGAGTTGGAAAGGAATGTAAAATTTGAGGGTTGAGATAAGAACAATATAATAATTGAAACAGAATAGAAATGAAAGAACAATAACGAGTACAACAGTTATAATGAAAAGAGGGAGAGAAAGAGTAACATCCAGAGGGAAAGGAAGAAAGAAACACATGGTACACAATGCAACTGCTCACTGACCAATACTCAGCCAGTCTCCGAGCAATAATCTACCCACCCTGGCCAACCCCCCAGGTATATATACCAAGCATGACATCCCATGGTATGGAATACCCCTTTGGCTAGTTTGGGTCAGCTGACCTGGCTGCACCCCCTCCCAATTCCTTGTGCCCCTCCAGCCTTCTCTCTGGCAAGGCCTGAGGAACTGAAAAGTCCTTGACTGAGTATAAACATTACTTAGCAGCAACTGAAACCATCAGTGCCTTATCAACATTTTTCTCACATCAAAGCCAAAACACAGCACCTTAGTAGCTCCTAAGAAGATAATTAACTCCATTCTGGCTGAAATCAGGACACCAATGAAGATAAAAAAGGAGAATTGTTAGTGTAGGATGCTTATCCATAAGAAGGCTGTTCAATGATGTTTTCATTTAGACCACCAGTCTACCTCACTTTCTGTACATTATATGTGCTGAGGTGTTCCTATACATGATGGTAGATCAATTGATGGCATTTTATAACCGATTAACTTCTGAAACTGGCCTATCACATTTTTGGCAGAGGACTTCTGACTAGAAGAGGATAAAGCTTTGAGTAATCTTTTTTAATTATTTTTATTACACAGCTACTTTACCACAATTAAGAGTATGTTCTTGCAGTAAAGAAAAAATACCTAGAAGAAAGTTATTTTAAAACCTGAAGTTTTCATCAAATTTTATTTTGATATTTAAAAAAAATATAAAGCTTTTCTAAACTTTAAAGGATATGAGAGTAATAACACTAGTTTTACTTTGAGTGTTCATGAATCCTGCAACTCAGATCTATAGAAGGGATGTTAAATCTAGTTTCCTCTCAGAGACAGGATTTTCCACTTTTGACTTTTTGCAAATGGTAAGCGAATAAGTTAAAACTTCAAAGAAAGGTGAGATATTCTTGTTCCTGTATTCCAAGACTTTGAAATTCTAAATATTCTAAATCAGTTCAACATGTTTAATTTTAAGAAGTCACTTTCACAGTATCATTTTACTTGCAACAGTGATGTTTTTATCCCTAGTAACTTAGTAGTGAGCTAAATTGTCCCAACAGATATCCCAACACAAGGCTCCTTATATGGAAGAAAGAATTAATTCCCAGGGTCTATTTTCAATAAATGTAAATTGAATGTGCTCATTCCTCGAGGAAATACAGAGCAGCATTAATTCACACAGCTCTGGGACTGGCACACACAACGTCCTCCCCTTCAGTCCATCCAAGAATTACTTGATACATCAAGTATCAAGCCACAAAAAGGCAGAGGACACAGAAATTAATGTCAAGAGGATTTAGGTCAAATTAGGATGCTTGCATCTTTTCATTATTGTATAATACTGTTAACACACACATAGTATTTTAAGTAAATTTTCCTAAATGCTTTTAGATTCTAGCCTCTGACTCCAGTTTTGGAATCATCATGGAATTTAATTAGAATGAAAAGCTGCACTTTGAAAGGGCTCATTCAGTGCTGCTGGTTTATTTTCACTTTAATAGAGAGACTCTAAAGAGTTAGAAATATTTAACCTAGAGTATTTGATTTAAAAGGCAAATGTTCCATTTTAAACTCCTTAAATTAAAAATAGTTTCTGAACATAATGAATGAAACTATTTAAGAAACCATTGTAAAACCAAAGACACATTATTTTCTTCATTGGCCAATCTTAAGACAATAATTTCATCGACACTCATTGCTATTATCCATTTTTCCTGTATTTGAATTTCCAGTGTCACTAGACTGCAAAGTGTAGTGATATTCACTACTTTTACCTACAGCAGTGTTTTTCAAGCTTTCAAATGATCAAATACATTTTGAATCCATAAAATCTGTAGCTTTCTTATAAGAACTGAAGTGTTTAGTTGTCTTAAAAAGCTTAAAGAAACAGGTTAAAAAGGACTTGTTTTAGCATTTTAAATTCAGCTGTTTCAGTAGACCCATCACTCATTTTTTATTTATTTTAGTGCCATCAGCTCGAGTAATTTTTCTTTTGTTTTTTTCTTAAAGCTCTAGCCCCGAAAGCCTTCTAGCCTCCCTCACTGAATTTCTTCATCTCTGACCCCCTACTCTCCCAGCGCTTCAAAACATGTTATGTGGCACATGAATCTGGACTCCTGTTTATCTTAAATGCCATATCTTCTCTTTAATGGCTGTTGTTCTTCTCATCTTTCCAGATAAGTTTTAACCACCAGGGTGACTAGTGATGGCCAGCATTAGGTTGTCTACAACCCATTTTTCTACATTTAGACCATTGTTTGCTTCTGTTCTGGTTTCAACTGTGATAGAGTTAGTTTCCTTCTTAGTAGCTAGTGCAGTGCTGTGTTTCGGATTTGATGTGAGAACAATGTTGATAGGACACTGACATTTTCAGTTGTTGCTGGGTAATGTTTATACTAAGTCAAGGACCTTCCAGTTTCTTGGGCCCTGCCAGCCAGAGGGCTGGAGGGGCATGGGACATTGGGAGGGGACACAGCCAGGACAGGTGACCCCAACTAGCCAAAGAGGTATTCCATACCACATGATGTCATGCTGAGTATATAAGCTGGGGGAAGAAGGAGGAAGGGGGGGACATCCAGCATTATGGCATTTGTCTTCCCAAGTAACTGTTACACATGATGGAGCCCTGCTTTCCTGGGGATGGCTGAACACCTGCCTGCCCATGGGAAGCGGTGAATGAATTCCTTGCTTTGCTTTCCTTGCATGTGCAGCTTTTGCTTTCCCTATTAAATTGCTCTTATCTCAACCCTCGAGTTTTACATTCTCTTCTGATTCTCCTCCCTGTCCCTCTGGGTGAGGGGGAGTGAGTGAGTGGCTGCATGGTAGTTACTGGCCAGGGTTAAACTTCCACAGCTTCATACAAACAAAACTGTGCAGCTCTAAGTGATGTTTCTTTTAAATTACCACAACTAGTAGAATGCTCAAGCCCTGTATGTATTACTGGAATGAGCAAAAATGACTGCAAGTGGCCTAATGTTTGAAACATTATTAAGAATGAATTTCACCAAATTATAGCCAAGAGTATTTTTCCAAGTAGCTCATAGAATAGGCTTTGATTACATGCAGGAAGTTAACCAAGTCAAGGCTGCTGTTTTGCAGACATTCCTTCTTCTCTGCGTGGCCTCTCAAAACTCTGAGGCAGAAAAAGAAGAAATGAATGCTCAACTCAGTGAGGTCTTTCCACAAGAGCATCCACTGAAAAAAAAACCCCTAACTATAAATTTAAATACAGTTCAAGTATGGCTTTAAAACATTTCAGTTTCTTCCCTGGAATTAACACATCCTTCCTGCTTGCTTTCAGAAAGTTAAAGGAACTCAAGGGGCAATACTAGTGGGACAAAGGAACTTCAGACTCAGATTATAATTTGCAAGCCATTATGGAGCTACACCAATGCAGAGGGAGCCAAAGGAGAAGCATACCTAGTGCTTATGGCAGAATTTCAAGAGCAAAGATGCCATTAATCTCTTCATGTACTCCCTAGCCCAGAAATGAAAAAAGCTTCAACAGCATCCTATATAGCTATTAATATAAATATACTTAATGGGAAGTAGCTATGGACTTTTCTACCTGCTTTTCTCTGGGATTTCTTAAGTGAATTTGATAACGGTCATTCTGTCATTTCAGATCTGGGCAGAAATTAACTGACACATGGGCTATTTCTGCTTATTATGGAAGTTCTATTTTCCATTGGCATATCTCTCTTCTTATTTCTCAATTTTTACTGTAGAGATTCTTTACTATGACAGAAAGAATTTTTCCAGTGGCATTAGTGTGTTATTTTTATTGCACCAGGTGGCTAAGACCTGGTAAAGAACAGCCATTACCCAATTTAGAAGAGCATTTTTACTGACTTGCTAGACACTTGTTTTAAACAGAAATAGTGCTAGAAGAACACAGAAGAAAAATTGCTTCAGAGTGAACAGTTATTAACAAAGAGTAAGTGATGAAGTGAAAATTAAATATAATTTTCCTCTGCTCTCATACATATGCAATCATGAAGTTCTTTTTTTTTTACCTTCTACATATTCCATTTCTCTGCTCTCAGAAATACTGAAATCAATAACATATTCATAATAAAAGAAAGTACTACATCCTCATCTCTTGCCTGTAGTATTCAGGCTCTCAAATACCTCCAAAATTTAGTTGGAGCTAAGTATATGAATAGACCACTTGTGAAATATATGCCTAAAATGATGAAGATGCCAGTTAACATCCCAGCAAGGTATCTGTGAATTTATGAAACCAGCACCTCAGGAGTAACTGTTTTGTGTGGTCTATACCCAGAAGCACAAGCATCAGTTTATACTCATTTTCTATCCAGGAGGTAGCTCTCATGATCCCAAAGAAAAAACACCTTGTAGTATATACAGAAAATAAACTCTGCAGAAAAGTTTAGTACCTGTCTGTAGTCTGCAGTTTAAACTCTTTGGTTAAAAATCATTAGCCATTTTCTTAGTATAAGCAACTGACAACAGAAAAAGAAAAAAATTCTATACCTAGATGTAAAAAAAAAATTCTACCCGTGAAATTAACAAGTCAATGCTACACTCTAAGAGCTTACTAGCATATAAAAAAGCCAATACTTGCATATTCTAAACCGTCTTCAGGTTTTCTGCTGATCTTTCTTTATAAATCAAAGTCAGCATGTCTGATACAGTTCATGGAATTTCCCGTCCATTTTCAATGGAAAATGCAGTTTCCGCAAAGCTCTTCAACCACCTGTCTAGAAAATAAACTATTGCTGTAATTTCAGGTTTTGATGGAAACAAAGAGTAGATGTTAAGTTTCAAGTCAACTTGATGTTATTTGTACTTCTTAGATCTTATGCCTGACACACATTCTTTCACTGCATTCCCTGATGAAGCCATCTCCCCACTGCACACCTCCCAGCTGAACACTTGCATTACATCATGGAAAATGTAGTCTAGCTGGGTAAACTAGCCTACATGAATGATGCAACTAAGCACTAAAATTATGGCTTCTGCATCGTATGCTATCAAGTGCGGCTCACTGTTAAATCCAAGCAAGATGAATGAGTGCTTTCAACTGTAAGTCACCAAACATGCCATTTTCAAGCTAAAGATCAAAAATATTTAACTAATTAAAAATATTGGTTGTTCAAAAATGATACACCAAAATCTCTGCATAAGAAAGATGGTATCAGCTTTATTTGCTAGCTCTGATCTTTACTGCATATTATTTTCATAATATTTTACATTAGCAATGTAGCTGTAATTAGGGACAGAATTCCCTGCTACAAGCAGAGGTAGCATTTGGTATTTACCCGGTGCTATGCAGGAGTCATATCCTCAGCCTGACACTGTAGCTCATCAGCATTTTCTTTTTTTTTTTTTTTCGGGAAGGTCATTTAATTTGAGGAATCTGTACAATCCCGAATGGAGACAGAAAAACAGAAAGAATCCTTCTCACTTTATGCTCTGCAACAACTGCGAACATTACACACCACACCGCTTGCTAAAAATTAACCGGGACAGATGGCCAACACCAGCCTTCTTGCAGACCTTTTCGACACCAAACACAACACGTTAATTGCATTCAATATACTCACCGCGGGTCGTAGCACGGAGCCCTTCGCCTTGGGCTACCAGAGCGATTCCAAGCCGGACCATCTGCGAAGCGAGTCGGCCGCGTGGAGCTCGCACCGGACTACAACCAGCGCTTCCAGGAACCAGCCCGCCCCAACGCGCCCACAGCACGCGCGCGACCAGCGAGCCAGCACACGCCGGGCATCCTACGGGGCGGGGACTCACCACGCGGCCCAACGGCCGTAGCTACCATAATACTTATAATAGAAGGGAAATATTTGGGGCGCGCCTCACCGGCTTGTTGCGGGCACGCGTGGAGTCAGGCACCCCAGCTCCTGTCCCAGAGAAGCAGCATCCTGACAACGACACCCCAGCTTTACCCATTTCAGCCCACCTCTGAGGCAGGAGCCCAGGCCAGGCCACCTCACCCCATGTGAGTCCCCCTGTGGGCGCTTCCTAGCTGCCCTCCGAGGCGCTACAGCCGCCTCCCAGCAGCTCTCAACTTTCGTGGAGCTCCGGCGAAAGGCGAGCGTTGCTCTAGAGGCTGGACAGCCCCCGTCTTTCTGCAGGCGAGGGTGGCTGCCTCAGCCACTACCATATTTTCCGGCTACAGGGCGCGGTTCTCCTCATCCGCCCCCTCGCCGGCTTTCCTAGTAGAGGTGACCGAGTTGAGGCCAAAGCGGTCCCACCTCTCTATTCCATTCCCTATATGGTGTCAGAGAGGGGCGCTGCTAGCCACACCCCTTTTTTTCCCCACCAGGCGCTCGAGGCGCTCTCAGGCTTGCGCACATGACATCAGCGGGGGGGAGGGGAGGGGGAGAGGAAAAAGGCAACATATCAGCAAGACATCCCTGTACCAGGAACACGCGCATCATCCTCCACCAGCACACAGAACGAGCCTTTCTCGGGCCGTTCTATTTATGTTTGTGACGCCGATTTGCACTAGGCTACGCCCCCCGTCATGGGCGAGGCGGCCGGCACCGCCCCCCGCGACCATGTAAGGGAAGAGGGGGGTGTGACGTAGGGGCGGTTCTCAGCCACTCGCTGCCTTCCGGGTGCCATTTATAGGGTACAGTCACTTCCGCTATCCGCTTAGAAGCAGCGCGATCATGGCGGAGCGTGGTCAGCTCCCTTCTCCTAGCAAGCGCCTCTGCTGTAGACCTGGCTATGGCTTGGGGTGCAGGTTGGGCTACCGGGTGGGCGGTACTGGACTTAGCAGTGGGATGCTCTGTGCCGGATCCCCCCCCGCCGCCGCCGCCGTCGCCGCCGCCGCCGCCCCCCCCCCTCCACCGCTGGGGGGGCTGCTACTCGGCAAGACCCAGAGCCCTGAGTCCCTACTGGACATCGCGGCTCGCAAGGTGGCAGAGAAGTGGCCCTTCCAGCGGGTGGAGGAGCGGTTCGAGCGGATCCCGGAGCCGGTACAGCGCAGGATCGTCTACTGGTCCTTCCCCCGCGGTGAGAGGGAGATCTGCATGTACTCCTCTTTTAACCCCGGCGCCGAGGACGCCGCCCCTGGGGGGTCCACCGTCGGCACCGCACCCAGTGGGGGCGCGGACACTACCGCCGAGAATCGCCTGCCCTTCCGTAGGGGCATAGCTCTGCTAGACGGCGGCTGTGTCGATAACGTCCTGCAAGTCGGTGAGTCATGGGCTGAGATAACGCTTTGGAGCCGGGCTGCGGCCACACGGGCAGGGTGCCGCCGGCCTCCTCAGCCGCGGGTCTTCTGCGTGTCAGCTGCCTGTCATCCAGGAAGCCGCCTCCCTTCCTGCGCGGCACCGGCGGCTGGAGCCACCCCGCTTCCTTGGCGCGCCTCGGCAGCCTTTTGGGGGGGCCGAGCAGCGCGGCCGAGGAGCTGACCCCCACGGCCCGGCCTGCACGAACCCTTCATTCTCAGGCAGTAATTTGGGCTGGGCAATTTACTCTGCCAGTCTCCTCTTTGCTTCCAGAACGTGAAGTAACTTTATCGCCCCGCACCGTAATATATCCACGGTACTCGCCGCCAGTGGCCAGCCCGGTCTCCAGCAGGGGGACCGGGCACGCTGCTCCCCGCCTGGCCCATAAACTCTCCCGACGGGTCGTGTCTGCTCCCTGTAATCAGGAGTGTGTAATCCTGTATGGCTCTACTTACTCTCGGCGCCCACCCTCGGTAATCCGGGTTATCGTCGTATCCCGGGCCACAATAGCGAGGAGATGCCTCGCCCACCCCTAGGACTGCTGGTGGAAATGAATCAGCAGAAGGCGGCCGGCGGGGGAAGAGGGCGGGATGCGCCGCAGTCCAAAATACAGAAATAAGAGGGTGCGAGACCTCAGGAACGGGGGGGAGGGGAAACCACAAACAAAGGCATTTCTGCGGCGGAGGCGAGACAGAGGGTAGGGGGTGTGATCCGCCAAAACGCGCCGCCGGGGGGGGGAGGGGAGGGGGGAGGGGAGGGGGCTGCGTTGGGAAAGGCCCCTAGATCAGGGTGATGGTGAGGAGCTGCCGCAGCTCGGGTGTGGAGGGGCTGCGAGTTACTTGGGGATGAGCCCCTGCGTGACAACGGCGAGGTGAGGGGGAAAACGCTGCTCTTCCTCCTCCTGGAACAATACTTCCCGCTTTCTCCCCTGCCCCCGGCGGCGGCCGCCGCCTGCTGTTACTCTTCACCCGCTACTGGCTGGCGCCCCTGGCTAACTTCTCCCTGCCTCCTTTTAACGGGCACTGGAGGTTGGCCGCCTCCACCGCCCGCTAGCAGCCCCCCCGTCGGGGCGGTGGTGGCCTTGCGGGGAAGGGGTTTATAGCTTCCTTGGAAACTTCGGCGCGGGGGGGGGGGGGGGGGGGGGCGGGCGGCGGCGGTGCGTTGCGTTTGCGCTTTCGCTTTGTAGGGCCCGGGCGTGCTGGCCAGTAGTGCGGTGATTCCTCGTGTAGGCGGCGGCGACTGGGCACTTTGTTCTCATTTTCACGTTTACTTGTGTTCTCTTCGGTTTTCTGTTCCCCCCACACCCCGAAAGAGGAAGCCAGACAAAAGAAACTATTGCTTCTCGCCGCCTGCTCGACAATCGGGAGGCAGGGCGGGACGGTGGCTCTGCGGGGCTGGTCTTTCTGTCCCGCCCTGTGCTGGGTTGGACCGTCCTCCGGCGGTGGTTCAGCTGTGGCTGCTGCTCGCCTTTTGTTTGCTGAGCCGCGCCGAGCTGTGGCGGCGCCTCGGTGCGGCGGCTCATGGTCGGACGCTGCTGGGCTCCCCCTCGGCCTTGTCCACAGCGGATTTCGCTTTGCGGGCAGCCTGCAAATGTGCCTTCTACTTTACGAAGGGAAACTGTTGCTGTTCCTGGGCTAAGCGCCCTTCTCTTCTGCTTTGGAGTTCGGTTTTAGACACTTCTTAAAATTATTAATTTTTTAACTTTTTGTTTTAAAAAAGGGGTTTACAGTTTTATTAACTTTTTCTTATATGTATAATCTTCTGGCTTTCTCTTTCCGAAGGTCTGAGGCACATCTGTGGTTCCTCAAGACTGACAAAACCAGAAGTAAAGCTTTTTTAGTTTGGTTGATGGTGCTGATACTTTCTCCCCTTCTGCTTGCACTTGATCTTGTTTGCAAGCAATGAGGAATGACAGGAGTGCACATAGGGTTTCTTGGCTGATTACATTTAAGCTAGGAATTCACTGAAAATAAAGCCAAGTGGTGGTAAATAAAAGATGTAATCTTTTCTAGGTCACCCAGCATGGGCTTGGCTCTGCTTGTTTTCAGCAGTGGAATAGGCCTCAATGAGTAGTTGTGAAAGAAAAACAGCAACTTTTTGCATAGCTTCAAAAGGGGAGTAATGTTGGCAAGGGTCAATAAAGAAGGAAAATATGCATAAATACAACAGGTGTTGACTGCTGCTTCTGGACCCCTTAACTGCATTCCAAACAAATGCTATATTTACTGCTGAAAATAGCTTGGCTTGGGTTGTTTTTTTAACCTTATGTGAGCCTCCTTTGGAAGGTTGTGCAAAAATAGTAGTGGAAGCTGGTGATATGAAACATGTCAATTGTATTAAGGACATTGTCTAAATGCCTCTTAAACAATGACAGGCATGGGACATTGTTCCTACTGTATTTAACGTTGGTGCAGCTCCACCTTGAGTACTGTGTGCAGTTCTGGGCCCTACAGTTTAAGAAGGATGTTAAGGGACTCAAATGCATCTAGAGGAGGGCAACAAAGCTGGTGAAAGGGCTGGAAGGAATGTCCTATGAGCAGTGGTTAAGGACTCTGGGGTTATCTAGTTTGGAGAAAAAATCTGAGGGTAATCCCATTGCTCTCTACAGCTTTCTGAGGAGGGGAAGTGGAGAGGGAGGTGCTGATCTCTTCTACCTGGGGTCCAGTGACAGGATGCATGGGAATGGTTCAAAGCTGTGTTAAAGGAGGTTCAGACTGGCTATTAGGAAGCATTTCTTTACTGAGAGGGTGGTCAAACACTGGAACAGGCTTCCTAGAGAGGTGGTCGATGCCCCATGCCTGTCAGTGTTTAAGAGGAATTTAGACAATGCCCTTAAAGTGCTTTAACTTCTGGTCAGCCCTGAAGTGGTCAGACAGTTGGACTAATTTTTTTTAAGGAAACAATTAATTGTAAATAACTTTCCATCAGTTATACAAACAGGGAATCTTATCTTATAGAAAGCTTTTATATTGGGTTGACCTAACAAAATTTTTCATTGTTTGTTTTTGGGTCAGTTTTCATGTTTTCCACTCTTCATTTTTCCTCTAATTTCAAGGCTTTCCTTGCTCCCAAGAAGTAAATTTCCATTTTCAAAGCTTGCTTTCAGTTTAGGAAAGCAATTGCATATCTGTCAGATGTTTCAGTATATAGCAATTCTTGAATTTGAGCTAGTTGTCATGCCAGCAACTGATGCTTGTGTATGTGTTCTTTCTGCACTCTGAGATGAACAATTAATTAAAAGCAAAATCTGTGAGGGTAGGCTGAAATGATTTGTCAACATTGGGCAAACTGGTTTCCTAAAAAATCAGTAGCTAGTTGCAGTGTTTTGCTATATCACTTTTTAATTAACCTGTTGAATATATGAGCCAGGGTTCAATTTTAAATAAGACTCTGGTAAAGTTTTAATTAAAAAACAACACCAAAAAAACCACTTAAAGTGAGAATCTCAAGGGTAGGAAGGATCTATAAAGGGATCTGGATAGGCTGAACTGATGGGCCAAGGACAGTTGTATGAGATCAAACAAGAAGTGCTGGGTCCTGCACTTGGATCACAACAACCCCATGCAATGCTACAGGCTTGGGGAAGAGTGGCTGGAAAGCTGCCTGGTGGAAAAGGGTCTGGGGGTGCTGGTTGACAGCATGACAGAACATGAGCTGGCACTGTGCCCAGGTGGCCAAGAAGGCCAATAGCATCCTAGCTTGTATCAGAAATGTGTGACTAGCAGGACTAGGGAAGTGATCGGTCCCCCTGTATTTGGCACTGGTGAAGCCACACCTTGAGTACTGTGTTCAGTTTTGGGCCCCTTGCTGCAAGAAAGATATTGAGGTGCTGGAGTGTGTGTATAGGGCAATGAAGTTGGTGAAGGGTCTTGAGCACAAGTCTTATGAGGAGCAGCTGAAGGAACTGGGGTTGTTTAGTCTGGAGAGGAGGCAGTGGCTCAGGGGAGACCTTATTGCTCTCTACAACTACCTGAAAGGAGTTTGTAGGCAGGTGAGTGGGGATAGGTCTCTTCTCCCAGATTATAAATGATAGGACAAGGGGAAACAGCCTCGAGTTGTGCTGGGGAGGTTTAGATTAGATATTAGGAAAAATTTCTTCACTGAAAGGGTGGTCAAGCATTGGAACAGGCTGCCCAGGGATGTGGTAGAATTGCCATCCCTGGAGGTTTTTTAAAAAAAAAGACAAACCTGTAGATGTGGTGCTTGGGGATATGGTTTAGTGATGGACTTGGCAGTCCTGGGTTAACAGTTGGACTTGATGATCTTAAAGGTCGTCAACATAAATGATTCTAGTATATTATTATGTACAGCAGTTTTTACTGGTGAAGGATAAAGTATATTCTGTGGCAGGCTAAGATATATCTGTATGGTTTAGATCTTAATGTCACTTGCTATCCAGGTAATCTAGATATGTCAAAACAAATCCTTAAGTTTTGTAGTAGTTAACCAAGTATGAGTGCAAAGTCATGGTAGTATAGGAATGCAGCTGACACCTCTTAACTTACTTTCTCTTTAGCTGGCTTTCTTTAGGGATTAGGTAGGAGAATTTACTGCATTGTTGTTTTTTTTTTTTTAAAAAAAAGCCCATGCTATTTTAACTGACAAAAGCTATCCTAATTTATGAATATGCTGTGACGGGAACCAACTTGAAATTTTTAAAAACCTTCATGTGTAGCAAGGGTACAGATTTAATGCAAATTCTGATTGCCTGGAATGCAGTCAACCTGAGAGCATGTGAATACTTGAGTACTTGTCCAACAACTGCACATGTTGTTCTGGGAGACCTGTCTCCTTAAACTTCCATATCTTTTTCCTTTTGGTTTACTATCTAAAGCTATCTATGTAAAAAGCTTCTCTCAGCTGGATGTGTATGCAGTTCTTGATGTGGCTTCATAACTTTGTGACCTGGATCACTAGAGATGTTGGCTGGTACTGTATGCTGGTTTACATTCTCCTTCTAGCTAATACCAATTATCATGATTTATGTGATGCCCATGCAACGCATTACCATGCTGTCCTCTGATGAGGTAGTAACGTGCATTCAATCTTTTTTGCCTTGGCCTCAGTGTTGAAGACCAGGATGTCTAGAAAACTTCTGATGTAAGTCACTATCTTAAAATAGGTTTTTTTCTGACTTAATTCTGTAAGTGTGTAAACAGACCAGAGAAGTGTAGAGAATTCCATTGTGGTTAAGTCAGAACTGATAAAAGGCCCGCTGTAGGAGCAGAGCAGTTGTACAAAATACTTTATTAAATTGTGTCAAATCAGGAATACACTGAAGTGTCTCCTAATGTGGGTTTTTTTACTAATGCTTTATTAAACATTCCCCTCTTGTACTTTATTCTTCATTTTTCAGGAGGGTTTAACTGCATTTAAAGTATATTTTAAGATAATTGTGTACCATCACATGCTTTAAAAAGGAGAGCTTAATCTTTTTATTTATGTATTTTTACCTGACCCTCTACTCCAGGGGTCCTCAAACTTTTTAAACAGGGGGCCGGTTCACTGTCCCTCAGGCACTGTTGGGGGCCGGACTATAGTTTGGAAAAAATGAATGAATTCCTATGCATGCTGCACATAATTTATTTGTAGTAGTGCACAAAAAACAGGAAAAAGAATGCAATACTTAAAATGAAGAACAATTGTAATCAACAAAACCAAATAATATTTCAATGTGAACTATGGGCCTGCTTTTGGCTAATGAGATGGTTGATGTTAGGTTTCGTATTTGTCACTGCTAGTCGTAGCAAGTGATGCAAGTGTTCATCAGTTAGTCTGGATCTGATTGGAGATTTCAGATGTTTCATTCGGGGAAAAAGTCTGCTCACAGACATAGGTGCTGCCAAAGATGGTTGCAATTTTGAGTGCGTGGTTCCCAAGATTATGATATGTCTTTGAAGGGAGAGATGCATAGAAATTAGTAAGGCTGCTTGATTTGAATGCATCTTTCAGCGAGTCACAAGTCTGTAGTTTGGCCAATTCCATTTGGTAAATCGGATCAACAGTTTCAATGTCAACAGAAAATGGGTTCCGGAAAAGCTGTATGTCCTGTTCATGGAGATGAAGCTCTTTAATTTGAAACTCCTTTTACAATATTTCCAGTACATCCATACATGTTTTGTTTGGGAATGCAGCTGCTGGCTTTTCTGCAGACAGGTTTTGAGTTGTGGGGAGATGGCAGAAGTTTTCCTCCTTTACTTGGTTAATGAGCAGTTCTAATTTGACTTGCAGTGCTTTCACATGTGAATACATATCACAGATGAGCTTCCCCTTTCCTTGAAGTTGGACACTGAAATTGTTGAGTAGCTCTGTTACATCTGTCAGAAACACAAGGTGTCATTTCCATTCTGCATCTTTGAGCTCTGGTGCTTTGTTTTTAGAAAGCACAAAATCATAAACCTGTGGAAGTAAGTCATAAAATCATTTCAAAACTCTCCCTTGACTCAGCCAACGGACTTGTGTGGTACAGAATATCTTCATAGACAACATTTAGCTCAGACAGAAATTCCTGACACTCTGTGGTTTAGTGCATGAGCTCTAATGAAGTTAACACAAGAAACCACAATTTTCATGCCAGAGTCCAGCTTCAGTGATTTACAACACAGTGCTTGTTGGTGGATGATGCGGTGTATGGCTATTGGATGTGAATGGTTGCATTTGTCCATCTCTTTGTTAATGCGTGCAACCACTCCTTTCATGGACCCCACCATGCTAGGAGCACCATCAGTTGTCACACTGAATAGTTTACCCCAGTCCAGCTCCAAATCATTCATAGTTTGGCAAACTTTCTCATGGATATCCTCTCCTGTAGTTGTTCCTTTGGTGCTTTTCAGTGCAGCAAGCTCCTCTGTGACTTCAAAAGAATCATTTGTCCCACAAATGAAAATTAGAAGTTGTGCAGAATCACAAACATCATTGCTTTTGTCGAGTGCCAATGAGAAATAGCAAAGGTTTTTTTTGAGGAGTTCTGCAACTACAGATTCAAATTTTCTCCCATTTCTTCAATCCTTCGTGTAATTGTAGGTCCTGAAAGACTCACTGTACTAAATAAATGCGCCTTCTCTGGACACATCTCTTTGGCCACAGAAAGAAGGCATTCTTTAACAAATTCTCCCTCTGTGAATGCTCTGCCAGTGTGTGCTATGAGCTTGGCAACTTGATAGCTTGCTTGAAGTGATGACATATTGAGCTGCTTTTGCTTCACAAAAGTATTTTGCTGAGTTGTCAATCCATGTTTCAGTCTTAATATTTTATCTTTTCTCACTTGTCCAACCAAAGAATCACATTTATCTTTATGTTGAGTTTCATAGTGTTGACGCAAATTGTATTGCTTGAACACAGACACTGAATTCTGTTCTGGCATATTGGACAGCTCTTTCTTTGTACTCTGTGGAAAAAATAATCAAAGTCCACTTTTCTTGGAATACCCCACACTCGGAGTCAATTTTTTTTTTACATGATGGTGCGCGCACTTCCCACTGGTGCTGGCTTGCTTGTCCTGCCCGGGAGCTGGAGGGAGGGAGGGAGAGAGACGGGGGAGCCGCCCCCCTCCTCAGCCCGGCCGTGCAGTCCGGACAGGGTGGCCAGAAGGGACTGAAGGGAATTTGCCGCGCCGGAGCTCTGGCGATTCGCCCGAGTTGGCTGGACCTCGCAGTGCAGAGGCTGCCGGCTGAGCTTGCCCGGCAGAGGAGATGCCCGCGCCTCTCGCCCGCCGCGCACCGCAGAGGAGGACGACTGGGTGGCGGCGGCGCGGTTTGTAGCCGAGAGGCGCCCCCTGGAGGGGGCAGGTCGAGGATGAGGCGCTGGTTCCAGCCCAGTCCCGGCGGGTGCGTGGGGGCTGCGGAGGCCGGCGCGCGGATTAAGTGGCAGGCAGTCATCTGCCGGCTGCTTGTTGTCTCTACCTGCTGGTTGTTTAAATGTTCCTCAGTGGCCCAACTTTTGGGTACATGAGCGTCTACATGATGTACCTTTACAACTAGGTTCTCTACCTGGGCAGTGGTATCTTGCCATAATGCGGCAGCCCAGATGGGTTTAGCTTTGTGTTAACAATTACTGTTTTGATTGCTGCAACCACCCCCGCAGGACATTTGCCACCATCTGTAGAGGTAAAGTATTGGCCATCTTTCTCCTTCATCAATGTCTAAAGCTGGATAGCTTTCACTTTTGCAAACTAACTGGATTCACCTTCTCCTTCAGCAGTTTCT
This sequence comes from Falco cherrug, assembly GCF_023634085.1. NCBI lineage: Eukaryota > Metazoa > Chordata > Aves > Falconiformes > Falconidae > Falco > Falco cherrug. The sequence goes on from NC_073719.1 coordinate 3,435,263, forward strand.
GCAACTTGTCATAGGGGACTCCATACAGCCACCTTCCACCTCCGATGCTTTCCTACAATACGGCAGGACCCATCAGTAAACAAGGCATATTGCTTACCATGTTCTGGCAGTTCATTATACAGTGGGGCTTTTTCAGCACATCACCTCTTCCTCTGGTGACATCCCAAAATCTTTTCCTTCTGGCCAGTCCATGATCACTTCAAAGATTCCTGGATGACTGGGATTCCCTATGTGAGCTCATGTGATCAGTGTGACCCACTTATTCCATGTAGCGTCCTTTAAACATCCTGCCCAGCACTGGCAACGAGGGTGCCAGGAGGAGCTATGCCTCAATATCAGTCACTTCCAAAGCAGCTCAAAACCCCTACATAAGCTGCCAGTATCATTTTCAGTTGCAGTCAGGCCTCAGATCCTCCATATACCCAACTCCAAAACCCTAGGTGTTCAGGTAGGGCTATTCTCTCCCCAGCTGCAGTGTAGAGCACGTTCTTTACATCTTGCCCTATCCAGACTGGCCCAAGGGCTAATATGTGAAATCTCTTGCTTAATTTATTGAAAGGCTTATTGTTGCTCAGGGCCCTGTTTGAAATCATTCTTCTTCTGGGTCACCTGATAGAGAGGTCTGACAATCATACTATAATTTGGAATGTGCATTCTCCTAAAATGGATGACACCTAAAAAAAGCCTGTGCTTCTTTCTTATTAGTTGGTGGAGACATTGCTGTTGTTTTGTTGATCATATCCATTGGGATCTGATGACATTCATCTTGCTATTTTGCTCCCTGCAACTGGATCTCCTGTGCAGGTCCCTTGACTTTGTTTTATGATAAAACCAGCTTTCAGAAGGATTTGGATAACTTTCTTCCCTTTCTCAAAAACTTCTGCTATATTGCCATGTATGATGATGTTAGCAATCTATTGCAGATGTTTTGGAGCTCCACCCTGTTCTAGTATGGTCTGGATCAGTCCATGGCAGATGGTAGGTCTGTGTTTCTACCCCTGGGGCAGTCTATTCCATGTGTATTGGACACCCCTCCAAGTGAAGGCAAACTGTGGCCTGCACTCTGCTGCCAAAGGGATTGAGAAAATGCATTTGCAGTATCAGTAGTGGCATATTGCTTGGCTGCCTTGGATTCCAGTTCATATTGAAGTTCTAGCATGTCTGGTATGGCAGCACTCCATGGCGGTGTGACTTCATTCAGGCTGTGATAGCCCACTGTTAGTCTCCATTTTCCCTTAGACTTTCACACTGGCCATATTAAAGGGTGAATGGGTCCTACTGATTGCTCCTTGGCTCTCTAGTTGGCTAATCAGCTTATGGATGGGAATCGGAGAGTCTCAGTTGGAGTGGTATTGCTACCGGTGCACCATGGTAAGTAGCAATAGGCACCTGCTGTTCCTTGACTTTCAGTAATGCCACCACAGATGGAACTTCTAAAAGACCAGACAAAGTAGACAGCTACTCTAATTTCCTGCATCTCCAAAGCAGCTATACTGAAAGCCCACTGATACCCTCTCCTAAGATAGTCTGTGCCAAGGATACATGGAGCCTCTGGGCCAGTCACAATGGGGTGGGTGCTTCTGCCACTCATTCCCAGTCAAGCTTCTTTCAGCCTCAAATACAGTTAGCTGTTGCAATCCCCCTGTTGCTCCAGAAATACTAATGGGTTCTGCCCCTTTCATAGCTTGATGGCATTAGGGTACACTGTGCACCTGTATCTACTAAGCTTTATATTCCTGTGTGTCTGATATGCCAGGCCATCAGATCCACACAGTCTAATAAACCCAGTTATCCCTGGCCTCTACCTGAATGGAGGCATGGTCAGTCTAATCCTGGTCTAGGGATTCAGCACTAGGATGGCTAGTGGTGCAAAACGGATGTAGTGTGGAGTAGATCCGCTCACTTATGTCTTGCCAGAATGAGTTAGAATTCCTTTTCACAGGATCAAGAGTAAAGTCAGCCCTATCACTCTGTCTGGGAAACTGTCCTCTGGAAAGTGGAGCAGCAACCTTCCTGGAAGACTCCTTATTTGTGACTGTTTTTCCTTGTTCTTCATGCACTCGTGCCTCTAGAACTGGGTAGGTTTTCCATCCCACCTCCTCATGTCCTCTCTCTGGTCTCACAGATAAAACCAGAGTACCTCATGGTGTGTATTTTCTGTTCTCCCCTCCAAACAGAAGGGCATCTACAGTTGATAGCTGAGATGCGGGTCTGTATTAGTGGAGAGTAGGACATATTCTTGTTAAGCTGCTGGACCAGTCTCTCTACAGCAGAGATGATGGAGGTAGAGACACTATCTTCATAGTCTTGGAGCTGATGAATTGCTTCATCCACTGTTGGTGGTGCAGTGTCTGACCAATCCATTACTGGCAATGATTTGGTACATGCTGATGATGTGTTCTATACCAATTTCTGCCATGTGGGTAGTGTGTACTGGACTTCCATCAGGATCTGTGGATTGTCCAGGTCATAATAGATCATCTGTTTCACAGTTAATTCCCTCAAGTACTGGATACCCTTCTCTATTGCAGTCCACTTGCTTGGGTGACATGTAATATCATCCTTGTAGGGATACCTTTCCTTCACGCTTGACAGGAGTAGCTTCCAGAGGCTGATGGCTTGTGCTCCTTTTCCAGTTGCCTTGTCAATGCCCCCTTCTTTAGAAAGTGATCTCAGCTGCTTGGCTTCTGTACCCTCCAAGTCTATACTATTAGCCCCATTATCCCAGCATCAAAGCAATAATGTCTAAATGATAATGTGTTCACCTGATTGATGGGCATAATATTTCCATGTATCCCACAGTTCACTCAGAGAGAGAGATCAAGAGGTTACCTCTTGTTTGCTTTCTTCATCTTGGTCCTGTGATGGGCCTGCTCCTTCATCCTCCTTTACCAAATAAGATGCTTTCCATTTCCTTTTATCTACAGGGGCCACTAACACTGACACCAGTTGGTCTTCTGCATCTCTTGTTTCAGGGGCTGAGGTAGCCTGTGATGCCCACTGCAGGGGCTAGAATAGCTGCAGTGCCTGCCGTGGGGGTTGGAGCAGCTGTTGTTTCTGCCTTGGAGACTAGAGTAGTCTCCAAGTTGCTTAAAATTCCACCAGATCCAGGAGATGAAAACCACGTTCAGTGTTCCTAGCAGTAGTGTCAGGACCTGCACTATGGTGTTTCCAGCAGACCAAAGATACTTAGGATCTCCTAAAACCCTGTTTCACTAATTAGCCTTAAGGGGAAAGGGGGAGGTGTGGACCCCACCCATAGGCCAACTCTCTAGGAAAACAAAGCCAAAAGTGCAGTTGTTGGCATTATCCCCCCAGGGGCCACCTGACACACAGGGGTGACAACACCACAGAGTACACAGACTGGATTAGTTTCATAACCAGCGAGTCCATCATATCACCAACCAGTACTATATAGTACAACACTATAGTAACTTTAGCCCAGGTCCAAAAGTAAACAAGCAACACAATAGGGAACACATGCTGTAAGTAAATTAACCAATGCAACCCTGGGACTATGAGCAGCAACTTCAACAGCAGAGAAATCAGCATTGTAGTCAATGATTATTAATATAATACAGTGAGCACTGACAACAATTTTTGTTCCAACCCAGTCTGATTAGACCTGTTATGTCAACCCTTTTTGCCCCACATTGGGTGCCTGAAAAGGACTGTTGTGGTTTAACCCTGGCTGGTAATTAAGTACCACACAGCCACTTGCTCACTCCCCCTTCACCCAGAGGGATGAGGAGAATTGGTAAAGGAATGTAAAACTTGAGGGTTGAGATAAGAACAACTTAATAATTGAAATAGAATAAAAATTAAAGAATAATAACAGCTATAAGGGGGGTTGGGAGGATGGAATCCAAAGGGAAGGGAGACAAGAAAACTAGTGATGTACAATACCACTACTCGCTGCCTGCTAACTGATGTCCAGCCTCTGAGCAAGAGTTGGCAGCCCTGGCCAAGTCCCCCCAGTTTATATACTGAGCATGATGATCTGTGGTATGGAATATCCCTTTGGCTAGTTTGGGTCAGTTGACCTGGCTGTGTCCTCTCCCAATTTCTTGTGCAACTGCAGCCTTCCTGCCAGTAAGGCCTGAGAAACCAAAAAGTCCCTGACCACACTTTCCCATGACAAATCTAAAACAGCACTGCGCTAGCCACCAAGAAAAAAATTAACTCTATCCTAGCTGAAACCAGGACAATGACATAGACCAGGGGTTCTCAAACTTTTTAACCAGGGGGCCGGTGTGCAGATGAAGTGGCAGGCAGTCATCTGCAGCTGCTTGGTTCCCCCCCAACCCCTGGCGGGGGGGTTCTGTAAATACTGGGGGCTGGATTGAGAACCCTGGGGGGCTGTATCTGGCCCGTGGGCCGTAGTTTGAGGCCCCCTGACATAGACTTTTAAGACACATTTTCCACTGCTTATACAGTATTTAATGATCAAGTAATATGTTCTATGTTTTATTTTCATTCATAGCTGTTGACTTCAGTTGCTAAATAAGCATTCACAGCTTTTTGCCTGGTTAGGCCTGCTGAGCCAATATAGTTAAGAATGAGCTGGAATCTCCTCTTTGTTTCTTGGGCTTTGATCAGTTGCCCCTCAACAGTCTTACCGGAGGCTGCAGGGTCATGATGGTATAGCAGAGACTTCAGTTGGCTTGCATGGTCTTCATTACTGGTAGGAATGCCTGAGAAGGAAATGATAGAGCATGACTTCTAGATCTCAAGCTTAATTTGTAGGACTGACGGGGGACGGGACGGGGACCCCAACCTTTAATGCTTGTAAACCCAGTACTTTTTATATGGATCGTACTTGAAGTCTAAAATAGCTTTATGGGGTTCCAGTAACATTACTACTTCCCCAGGTAGAACAGTAGTTGAGTAGAATTTTGGTGCTTTTGTATAACTTGTATAGTGTGGAAGTTAAATGACAGACAGTTGCTTTAGTGAGGTGCATTTATTGGTCTGTATTCAGGACTATGATAAAGCAGATGTGTGATCTATTCCAGATTGACCAAACTAAAACAGCACTTAACTTGCCCATAATTGGTGGAGGGAAGAAGTGCATTGGAAAGCCCTGTTGCACACTTCACAGTTGCAAATGAGTCCATTTTCAGGGCAGAGATGGCTTCCCTTTACCATAGAGATTTTATGGGGCTTTATGCAGGCCTGTCTGGGTGTCATGGATTAACTGTGGCGGGCAATTAAGCCCCACACAGCCACTTGTTCGCTCTGCCCTGGTGGGATGGGGGAGAGAATCGGAAGAGTAAAAGTAAGAAAACTTGTGGCTTGAGGTAAAGACAGTTTAATGGGTCAGGCAGAAGCTGTGCACACAAACAAAGCAAAACAAGGCATTCATTCACCACTTCCCATGGGCAGGCAGGTGTTCAGCCATCTCCAGGAAGGCAGGGCTCCATCATGCTTAATGATTACTTTGGAAGACAAATGCCAGAACTATGAATGTCTCGTTCTGTCTCTTGTCATTCCCCCAGCTTTATATACTGAGCATGACCTTACATAGTATGGAATATCCTTTTGGCTAATTTGTATCAGCTGTCCCAGCTGTGTTCCCTCCCAGCTTCTTGTGTACCCCCAGCCTACTTGCTGGTGTGAGAAGCAGGAAAGGCCTTCACTCTGTGTAAGCACTGCTCAGCAATAACTATAACAGCCCTGTATTATCAACACTTTTCAGCACAAATCCAAAATATAGTCCTATACAAGCTACTAAGAAGAAAATTAACTCTATCCCAGCCAAAACCAACACATTCTCCACCTCTTATTCCATACCATTTACATCATGCTCGAGTCCCACGCTATCCAATGCTTCCTTGTTAACCACCAGCCCCCTTCCCATCCTTTAATATAATATGCAGATATCATTCCCCTAGTCTATAGACCACCCCTGTAAAATGTCTGTGCAATGTCCACAAAATGTCCGTTTAATTCATTTAGTCTATGACTTTGGGCTCCATCTGTTATGGTGGTCACTCAGGACAGGAGAGGTGGTGTGTTGTGTGGAGTTAACTGGGCACCAAAGGCAGCTCAGGTCAGGTCACTGCTGCACTTGCACTGCTTCTTGTAAGGCTTGTCCTCCAACAGTTCAGGTGGTTGCTGCTATAGTCATTCCCATAACATGCAACTCAAATCCCAGGTTACAACAATTTAAAGGTATTTCCATTGCAGTCTCTACCCCTGGTCCCTTTGGGCCAGATTATAGGGTTTAACGTTGCAATGAACTCCTCCCCTTGCCCCTGCTCTGGCTTGGACTTATCCACAGACTGCAGTCCCTTAGGGGTATATCTGCTTCAAGTGGAGTCTTATGATGAACCATTGTCTCTCCAGGGGTATACCTGCTCCAGCATGGACTTATCCACAGCCACAGTTGCTTTGAGGTACACCTATTCCAGTGTGGCCTTCTCCATGGGCCACAATGCCTTCAGAGATATACGTGCTTCAGTGTGGCCTTACTCACAGCCACAGTCCCTTCAGAAGTCAAACTGCTCCAGCATGGCCTTTACCCTTGGCTGCAGTCCCTCCAGGGGTGTACCTGCTCTGTCGTGGGCTTATCCGTGGCCACACGCTTTGAGGTGCTCCAGCATGACCTCATGCACAGCCACTGATGCTTCAAGGCGTACCTTCTCCAGCGTGGACTTGTCCTTGGGCCGCAATCCCTTCAGAGGTATACCTGCTGCAGCACAGACACATCCCAAAGCAACTGTAGCCATGGTTATACTTGCTCTGACGTGGGCTTATCCACGGCCACAGACGCTTTGGGGTGTCCTGCTCCCACATGGACTCATCCACAGGTCACAGTCCCTTTGACTCGAGTTCACACTGGAGTTCCAGCCTGTCCAGTACAGCAGCACAGAAACAGCAGTGATACCTTGGCCATCTACCAGCCCTGGTGCATCACCATTGCTGTTATCAGAATGTTCCTGGGCCCAGCACAGTGAGATGATAAGCAGTGCAGCAAGCAGTGAAAGCAAGCAGCAGTCACTAATGAGCAATATACAATATACAGCAAGGCAAGCAAGCACAGGAGCCTGCCCTTTAATACGTAAACAGCAATAACAGCTATAAATTTGATCTACTGCATTCCAATCAGATCTGCTTTTATTTCAAACCCTTTGAGCTCCACATTGGGCCTCAAAAAGGACTGTTGTGGTTTAACTCCAGCTGGCAACTAAACCCCACACAGCCACTCACTCACTCCCCCCACAGTGCGATGGGGGATAGAATCAGAAGAGTAAAAGTGAGAAAACTTGAAGCTTAAGATAAAGACAGTTTAATAGGTAAAGCAAAAGCCATGCACACATGGAAAGCAAAACAAGGAATTCGTTCACCGCTTCTCATCGGCAGGCAGGTGTTCAGCCATCTCCAGGAAAGCAGGGCTCTATCATGCATAATGGTTGCTTGGGAAGACAAAGCATCACTCTGAATGTCCCCTTCCTCCTTCTTCCTCCAGCTATTTATTGCTGAGCATGATGTCATGTAGTATGGAATATCCCTTTGGTCAGTTGGGGTCAGCGCTGTCCCAGCTATGTCTCCTCCCAACTTTTTGCGACCCCCCAGCCTACTTGCTGGTGTGGTGGTGTGAGAAGCAGAAAAGGCCTTCACTCTGTGTAAGCACTGCTCAGCAATAACTAAAACATCTCTGCATTATCAACACTGTTTTCAGCACAAATCCAGTATATAGCCCTATACCAGCTATTGAGAGGAAATTAAGTATCCTAAGCATAACCAGCACAGTGGGATAGGATCCTTTGGCTTTCTCAACTGCTTGCACTGGAGGAGATTAAAGCTTATCAACAAGGCTTGTTTTCAAGCGTAGCCTGTTTCAATGTGGAAGGATTGATCTGGGTTGCTCACTTACTAGAGCCTTCCTGCAGTTCTACCTAGAGGTTTTTAGCTGTTAGACTGGGAGTCCTTAAGTTGTACAGAGCTTAATCGAGGTACTTTACCTCTCTTGGTTGTCTCCTGCTGGAAAGGAGTCTGTATGACCTCCAACCCTAATTGAAGCGTCTAGTTTCCTTCCTGATCTCTGCCAGTGGTGTTTATTGTACGTGTTTGTTTATCCAGGCTTCTAAACTAAACATTTTCTCATTTGAGGAAGGTGAAGTTACTCTTTTATCTTTCCTGCTCCGTTGCTGCACTAAGAGTCTTCTAAAATTAGATGGCTCATTTCTGTCAAATCATGTTTTAGGATGATCACAGTTGTTTAATGTGATAGTTTTGTGAGCTGACCATGATTTCTGCGAGCCAGGTTTGTTAAAGTACCACCAGCTTGAACTCTTGTCCACTTAGTGAATGAAGAGCAGTCAGGTATATCAGTCCTTCAGTTTTTGTACCAATTAGTTTGGTTTCATGGCTGTCTTCCTTTTAACACCTCCACTTCTACCTTTACTTCCTCTTTGCTAGTTTGAAGACATACAATTGGGGATACTGGCTGTTCAGAACAGCGTACCGAGCTATATGCAGTTCTGTTGCTCACATGAAGCTAACTAGGAAAAAGAACCATCTCCACGAGTAATGCAAAATGTTCTTTAAACACAGTCAAATAAACCAAAAGCATTCAGTTTTGAAGCTCGGCTAAGCTATATTCAGCGTAAGAAGTACTATCTCAGGAAGGATTAAGGCTTACAGGACCTGAGCAGAGGAAGAGGAGAGAGGAGAGGAGCAGTGCTTGTAGGCTTCCTTTATCTTCCTGAAATTCTTAAACTATTTCATCTGCTATGGGTCGATGTTTGTAGTTTCATTATTATATTTACACAAATCCAACATCATGACACAGATTCAGATTAGTCTAGAAAAAGTATTTTTAGTCATATTTTTATTCATAGCAGAGTATGTTTTGTCTTTAATCTGGTGAAAACATTTTTTTTGCCTCAGTAAAAAAGCATTATTTTATTGGAAAGGCATTTAAGAGGGTTAAAAGCCTGACATTTTTGTGCCTTACAGTTGAGTGAGCCTCCTCAAACCTGCCAAACTTAAAACTCGGTGGGATTGATGCTTCTTAAGGGAACAGACAGCTCACAGTGGATGTTCTCATCGCAACTCTGGGGTTGAGTGAAAAACTGTCTATCACCAAAAAACAGAAGAACTTACCTAGTTCTTTGCATACAGATTTGCTCACAAGTTCAGAATTTTGCAGAACTGGTTTAGGAATCCTGACTTGCACTTGCCACCCTTGCCAAAGCCGTCCAGAAACATTACGTAAATACCTTCACACCAGCTGAAGGTGAGAATGCTGCCTGTGGGTGCATGGCCAGAAGCTGCTTGCTGTAATTTCCTCTCTTTGGACCTTTATCTTGCACCTTCCCAAAAGACAGCTGACTGCTTTCCACCAAGGAGTAAAGTCCTGTGGATTATTTTCCAGTCACTGTTGGGACACTGTCCATGGGGCAATTTCTGTAGAGTGATGAATGTGCCATGAGCCATACCTTTGCATAGTTTTTGTTGCTGCAGTAGATGTGAAGTTTAAGGTTCTTTGACCTAGTAGAGAAGTTGAAGACAATTCTCAGGATTTTAATTTTGAAGATATAAGGAAGAGGTCATACTGGGTACAGATAACTACTACTATTCAAATTGTTTGTTTGATTTTATCCACTGTGGTGCTATTTGAATTCAGGCCAGAGAGTTCCTGTTGGTTTGTGGTGGCTTGACCTTCACTGGATGCCAGGTGCCTGCCAAGCTGCTCTATAAGTCCCCCTCCTCAGCTGGACAGGGGAGAGAAAATATAACAAAAGGCTCAAGATAAGGACAGGGAGAGATCACTTACCAATTACCATCACAAGCAAAACAGACTCAACTTGGGGAAATTAATTTATTGCCAATCAAATCAGAGTAGGATAATGAGAAATAAAAACAAATCTAAAAATACTTTACCCCCACCCCTCCCTTCTTCCTGGGCTCAACTTCACTCCCAATTTCTCTACCTCCTCCCCACAAGTAGTGCAGGGGGAGGAGGAATGGGGGTTCTGGTCAGTTCATCACACATTGTTTCTGCTGCTCCTTCCTCCTCACGCTCTTCCCCTGCTCCAGTGTGGGGTCCCTCCCACAGGAGGCAGTTCTCCATGAACTTCTCCAACATGAGTCATTCCCATGGGCTACAGTTCTTCACACACTGCTCCAGCATGGATCCTTTCCACAGGGTGCAGTCCTTCAGGAACAGACTGCTCCAGTGTGGGCTTTTCTCTTCACAGGTCCTGCCAAGAGCCTGCTCCAGCACAGGCTCTCCACAGAGTCACAGACTCCTTCAGGCACATCCACCTGCTCTGGCGTGGGGTGCTCCACCATAGACCTCCATGGGTTTAGGGGGGCAGCCTGCCTCACCGTGGTTTTCACCATGGGCTGTTGTGGAATCTCTGCTCTGGTGCCTGGAGGACCTCCTTTTTCACTGTCCTTGCTGTCTGCAGAGTTGTTTCTCTCATGTATTCTCACTCCTCTCTCCTGGCTGCTGTTGCACAGCAGTTTTTTCCCCTTCTTAAATATGTTATCACAGAGGAGCTACCATAGTTGCTGCTCAGTCTTGGCTAGCAGCCGGTCTGTCTTGGAGCCAGCTTGCCACACAAACCCAATACACAGTTATGCTGTGTATATGGCAGGTTTAGTTCATCCAGCAGTCTCTTTAAATGTATCCATCTTTATAGATAAAATTGTGTGCAAACTAGGAGCTGGGAATCATGAAATTACTTTCACCACACATTTTCTGCTAAATGCATCCCAGAAGAGCTCAGAGTAAATAAAAAGTTTTTTTGTGCATAATGATTGAAACCTTGGCTGTTAGGAGGCCTCAGAACATTCTTCACTGGAATCACCTATATGAAACTCATTTTCAGGTAGGAGTGCCTATTGACTTAAAACATTGTCTGGATTTACTAAGCATTCGCATTAAAAATAGTGCATCAGTTTTGGAAATAGCAGCTTCCTTAAAAGAAGGAAAAATCTATTTTGATTTATGAAATATGGTGAATATACAGGTTCACACTGTATTTCTCATTGATCTTCATGATGGTTTCAGTTAATTTCCTTCTCCCCCCCCCATGTAGTAGTGATAAGAAGAGAAAGGCAAAAGCAAAACTGAACCCTGTGCTGTTTATTATGAAGATGCCACAAAGACAGTTGAGATTTAGACCTTCTATTTGTAAGCAAAATGTGACATTCACCTCATTAGATGCAGTGGTTGTGAATCTTTTGAAATCCTTCAACTCTTAATTGCTAAAAACTTTAAAAACATTCCTGATGATTGCAAAATTTTTAATATTTTTTTGCATTCTGGTTATTCTGAATACAATTTGGCACATCTTGATTAAGCCTGCTTTAATTTGATGTATGTGGAGAGAGTGAATGGAACACAAAGGAGAAATCTCAGCTAAAAGTTGGAATAGTTTCAATCAACCTGGTCATTTAGGAAAAAAATTATTTCCTCAGAAAATGGGATAAAGTATGCATGTGCTATATCTTGGTTTGAAATTTGCTATGCCTGAAATAAAGTATCAAACATGGAACTGTACCATAATTGGCAGGTTGTTTTAGAGTGAAAAACATAGCAGGTGAAGGGAATCTGTGGCTTTTAATCAGTTCAGTGAAAGTTATGCAATTCTTGAGCATGCCTGGAGAGGTACAAAAGCTTTTTTATTCTCTTGACAGCATTCAGAGTTGATATACATTTACCCTGTTAGACTTTTATTTGTCTACCTAGAGTTTCACTTAAAGCAGGAACAGGATCTATAAGAAAACCTTCATTAACCCTATGTGCCAATGACGACTGCTGCTCCTCTTGGCTAATGCTCTTGCATTTCACATTAGCACTTAGCAGGAGGATAGCCTGTTTTTGGCACTCTGAGATTAATTACATTTATCATGCTGTTTACACGCACTAATTTTGAAGGCTATCACCAAATAGGTGTGGGAGGGAGGGAAAAAATATCCCTCAGAATATATTGAATTGCTTATTTGCTTTGGAAACTTTCTTCCATTTTAAACACAGAACTACTTGCCAGCTTTCATTTTCTGCCAGTAGTAATAGGTTTTCCATACATTCACAGCTGTTTATTGTGTGAACAGCTGACAAAAGCTCAGGCTTTCTGAGGTAAGTTAAGCTGGCCTCTGGGTAGAACAAAGATATTCGGTGGGGGGAGAAAGGCTTTTTTTTTTCTCCAGAAGCACAAGTGTAAAGGCAGCTGGCAGCATGCAAGTCAGAAACACATCTGGAAACTTAATTCCCCCAATTGTGGTATTACTGAAGTGCAAGGATTTATTTTTACCTTATTGTCTTTAAGGATGTTAATATTTAGAAAATTAAACTGTATGATGCTGCTTTTTGGGTTGTAAAAAAATGCTGTAATGCACAGAGAATACTGTTAAAATAGAGGGAAGGAAGTGCTTGCACAAATGATGTCATCTGTCTTGTGAGGAATGGGGGTCACTAGGGTTAAACTACATTAAATAAACCCTGTAGGTCTTGGAGCTCTTGGGTTTTCCTGAATTCGGTGTTATGTGGCAGTGTTATGGAAATATTCAAACAAGCAACCCTTGCTGTTTGTAAACCAGTATCTTGATGTGCTTGCTTTTGTAATACTCCTTCCACAGCCATAGTGCCTCTTATTTTGCATATGTGTTATTACTTAGATAACCTTAAAGGAATGCTACTCATCTCCCCCTCCCCCCCCCCCCCCCCCCTTTTTTTTTTTTAATCTAAACCATTACCACAAACCCTTGATCTGGTTGTTTGTTTACTCTGCTGTTTAACCCTATAACTCAGCAGCAATACTCTGAGAACTTTCTTAAGGAGAAATGCATGTTCTGCTTGGAAGGGTAGCAGCTGCTAAAGTGTGACTGGGTTGGGGGAGGGCTGTGCTGGCAGAAACCAAATCAGTTCTCCAGGCACAAAGAACAACAACTTGAGTGCAACAGCATGATAATGAGAAAGCAGCCCAATTGCATTGTACAAGCTAAATGACGTATAGAAAGTAAACTCTTGCACAAATGGAGCAAGGCAATGTTGCTAAATTCAGCTTGTTCATATGTTGAGAGTAAATTTATTTGTCTTGATGAGCAAAACAAAAGGTTTTATTACAACCTTCATAATTGGCAACCATGGTTTTGTACTTCAGTTTATAAACTGTCATGAATCTACCAGACTAAAACCAACAGTAGAAACTACTTTCTTCTTTAATTTAAAGAGCATTTATAATGTGATATACTACTTCTTTTAAAGTGTGTACTATTGAACACTTTGGGAGGCTTCCTGGAGAAAAGAGGTATTGATCTAGCTGAGTTACATGATCTCAAGCAAAATAACATTTCCTTGTTTAACACTTCATTTGGAGCTTTAACTGATATTGAATATTGAAAATAAAAATAATTAAATTCACTTATTAGAATGAATTATTATACTCATCAAAGTACATATTTTATTTTATCTTGTTCAGTTCTGTGCCAGTCATAAAATCTTACAAAATAATGCAGTTCTAAGTTTCATGTCTTGCATGTAGTAGACATTGAGCTTAGTTACAGCAGAGTTGAACATTTAGGCTGCTTTTACAGAGGATAAGATGCATTGTGTTCATTGAACAATAGAAAGCAATTTAAAATCCGTTATTGCCACCTTTTTTCCTTAAGCTCTTTACACTATTTTTAAATTACTCGTCTTTGCAGTTATTCAACTATATTTTTCCATAAAGAGCAAGAGATTGTCAGATTTTAGGATTCTTTTCTTAAAGGGTGTATTGCATATTTGAAAACTGTTGTTAGACCAGTTCACTGACTTACTATGTATAGGGCTATCAAAACGCAGTGCACTCAACGCTAAAATATACAGTGGATTATACCATTCAAAATGTTCTTCTGTATTAGAGATAAAGTTGATCTGACTCTGACATAGAAAGCTCATGGATGGTAATCATTCTGTTCACCCCACCAAGCCAAAATAACCTATCTCTATTGTAGACTTGACACTTTTTTTTATCTTGCATATCATATTGTGGCAAGCTCTTTGTCAGCTATTGAAGATACCTAGATTATGGAGAGCAGTGTTACTGGAGCTAAGCAAGTCATTTTGGGTTCCCTTTGGCTAGATACTGGTATCAACACATTCCCTTTCCTGCTCTTCTGCCCCTCTCTCCCAATTTTTATTCTATACTGTGTTCTTCACCTCTTGCCCACGACCCTCTTGCACATGACCCTCGTTGGGGCTTGGTTGGGTTCTTTGTAGTTTGTGATACTTAAATACAGTAAGAAAAAGAACTGATCTATTATGGATTGTATTTTTGAAACTGTATAATAAAATCGTAAACCTTTTTCAGTGGGCACCTGCAGTTCTTGAAACATGGTTCATCCTGTGAAGAACTGCATGCAATAAGCCTAACTAAAAGTTATAGCTTGCTTTTCCTTTGCGGTTTTAGAACCTGATTGCCATTGTAGAAAGATGGGGCTGGGTTATTCTAAGATATTGTTGTGGTTTAACCCCGGCTGGCAACCAAGCACCACGCAGCCACTTGCTCACTCTCCCTCACCCAGAGGGATGGGGAGGAGAATCAGAAAGGAATGTAAAACTCAAGGGTTGAGATAAGAACAATTTAATAAGTAAAGCAAAAGCCATGCATGCAAGCAAAGCAAGGAATTCATTCACTACTTCCCATGGGCAGGCAGGCGTTCAGCCATCCCCAGGAAAGCAGGGCTCCATCACGCGTAATGGTTACTCAGGAAGACAAACGCCATAATGCCAGATGTCCCCCCCTTCCTCCTTCTTCCCCCAGTTTATATACTCAGCATGATGTCATATGGCATGGAATACCTCTTTGGCTAGCTTGGGTCACCTGTCCTGGCCATGTCCCCTCCCAGTGTCCCATGCCCCTCCAGCCTTCTCACTGGCAGGGCCCAAGGAACTGGAAGGTCCTTGACTTAGTATAAACATTACCCAGCAACAACTAAAAACATCAGTGTGCTATCAACATTGTTCTCACATCAGAGCCAAAACACAGCACTGTACTACTAAGAAGAAAATTAACTATCGCAGCTGAAACCAGGACAGATATGTAGCTGCACAGTATGTCATTGGACATTCCTGGTGCTAATATATCTTTGGCTACATCTGCAGTTGAAGAACATGTACTCTGGCAGTGTTGATGGGCCTTAAATTGAGCTTACGTGAATTACATGTGCTGTGAAGCATATACTGCTAATGTGGGGGACCTACTGAAAGTTGATAAGTGATTGCAGAACTTAAACCTAATTTTCACCAAAACCAGAAATGATCTGAGTCAGATTTGAATAGTATTTAATACGTAAGTCTGTGGACAAATGTATAGCTCAACAGTAGTTATGCAGCTAATCACTTGGTGCATGTTTGTATTTGTTGGCACTAAAATGTCTTTTAAAAAAACAACAGATCCTCACTGTTTTTTTTTCAATAAATAACTGCTCCATGAAGAATGAGCTTTAACAAGAGTTTTTTAAATGAAAACAGCTCTGCCCCTTTTCTTTTGAGCTTTTCAAATCTTTTGGCAAGCATTAACCACTTCTGATTGTGTGTTTGCTGGCAGCTGAATTTAACCTTAAAAATTTTGGACAGTTACCAGTATAGTTTAGGCCTATTGTCTCCTTGGTTTTGTTTGGTGGTGGTGTTTTGTGTGGTGTGGTATTTTGTGGGTGGGTGGTTGTGTGTGGTGTTTGGGGTTTTTTTTGGTCCATGTTGTGTCTGCGCACGCCTCCCTCCCCCCTGTCCCGAGTTAATCCAGGGAGAAAACTAGTTCTGTTTCTGGGATTTTGACCTCTCAGTCAAGATTATAGAATATTGATGGACATACTTCTCAAACTGATAGGGTAATACATATAAACTCTTTAGGAATCAGATATTTTATCTAACTCCTTCCAGAGATTTCTGTCAAGTTTAAAGCCATGGCCTGGAAGACTGGTGAGGATTTCACTCTTAACAGGAAAAAAGTGTTTCCTGTTCAAGAGGAACCTCCTGTGTTTCACTTTGTCCTGTCACTGGGCACCACTGGAAAGAGCCTGGCTCCGTCCTCTTTGCACTGTCCCTTCTGATATTTGCACATTGATGAGATTCTCCTGAGCCTTCTCTTCTCCAGGATAAACAGTCCCAGATCTCTCAGCCTTTTCTGTGTGAGGTGCTTCAGTCCCTTCATCACCTTCATGGCCCTTTACTGAACTCTCTCCTGTATGTCCATGTCTCTCTTGTACTGGGGAGCCCAGCACTGTACACAGGACTCCAGGTGTGGCCTCAGCAACAATGAGCAGAGGAGGAGGATCACCTCCCTTGACCTGCTGGCGATGCTTCTCCTAATGCAGCCCAGGATGCCACTAGCCACCTTTGCCGCAAGGGCTCCTGTTGAACTTATTGTCTATGAAGACGTCCAGGTCCTTTTCTACAAAGCTGCTTTCCAGTTGGTTGGCCCATGGCACAATGCAAATACCTGGCCACTGTGGTGAAAATGTATTAAATTGATTACTGCTTATGAAAAAGCCTTTGTCTTTAATTAGGAATCGCTTAACTTGGACAGGGAGCTCAGAGAGCTCCAGGACAACTTTAATGAGCAGGTGATGTTTGTCCTGAGCCCCCTGAACAAGCAAGATATGAGCAGGACCACCCAGACAATAAATATTGTGTGCAGCTGTGTCATGACAGTAACTCCACCACGCTCGGGCACCTGGCCAATGTCCCTGGCATGTGTGAACCTTACAAATCTGCACTTAGCCTAAACTTAAAAGTTTGCATATACTAGGCGTGTAAACTGGTTTTGTTTTTCACTGAGTATAAAGGCAGGCAAGCTCCGGGACTGGGCCAGAAGCCTCACCTACGAGTGGACGCATCATGTAGGAATTTTCCCAGTTATCGACAGACTCCTGGCACCGGCTGCAAGGGGGCTTCCCAGCCAAAGCGTGGGCCTGGATGATGTTAGGGTAGAAATTGGTGATGTATCCTTTTCTTAGTCTCTGTAACACTTTGCAGTAATGATTTGATGCTTCGCTTCTATTACTCTTTTATCATATTGTGCATAATAACTAGTACTGTTTCCTTTTATCATATTGCATGCTATTTTCCTTTATTATAGTGTAATATAATAAACTGCATTTATTTTTATATTTGATTTGGAATTCATTTTTGCTTGGTATCCAGTCAATCAGCAAAACAGCCACATAAACAAAAATTGGTTTATAGGCTACTGATGGAAGAGAATCTTAAATTTTCTGTGCAGTAGTACAGATACAACTTGCATTACTGCAGAGCTGAACATCAGTGACCAGAGGCTTGCACAGCAGGTAATGCATCAGAATTTGATTTATCCTTGGGCATGAAAAGCTTCATCCCAAAGTAGTTCTGACCAAGACAGTGGATTGCTTTGATCTGAGCCTGTGGTAACTGCCTTTCTGCTGCCCGTGGGATGCACTGGTAAATCAGTGTTTGGGTCTTTTCAGTGTGCTCAGTGATATAGGTGCAGTTTAGCCTATAGCAAATGTCTGCTGGGGCTGAGAAGTCTTGTGCTCAGTCCCAGGGTTCTTTTAAGAAACACAAGGATTAGCACATTTAAAAAACGTGTTTACTTCCTAAAGCTTACATACAGGGTTCACTATTGATTTTGTTGTCATTATAATAAACAACTTTAACTTTTTTTTTCTCTTTGTTTTTTGAATTATAGTTGAGAAATACAGGTAGGCTATGGTTTAGATAGAAGACTGGTGTATGGATGGAAAGTGGGAAAGTAGGTTGATAAAATAGATGTAGATACAGATACCACCTTGCAGTCAGTTTTAGCCCTTGTTCTCAGAGGAAAATTTGAAGTGCAGTAATGATGCAGCTTTATGCATGTTTGCAGGTAATTCCTCCCAAATAAAACAAAAAGAAGGAAACAAGGAAATATTCTGGAAACAAGCAAGCAATGTTTTTTGACTTTTAGCTCTAGTTTGTTTGACCCCTGTTTCAGTAGAATTCTAATATATTGTTTCCTTTGCAAATTCTCATGTTCTAAAATGGTCTCCCTTTGGGGGAGTTTAGGCAAAATCGCACACACACACCAACTGCAAAGATCTACTCATGTCTTTGAATGCTTGGTGGGTGGGAAAACTTCAAGCATTTTCAGCTATTACCTCTGGATGTGTAAGGATGAAGTCATAGCCACAACCTAATTGTCAAATACTTGCTTCTTGTTGGGTGTATTAATTTAGGTGGACCTAAGTTGACTTGGAATCTGTTAAGCTGTAGCCTTCCTACGTACTCTTGCAGCAGTTGGAGATAAACATGCAGGAAAAGTTCATGGTAGAGTTTATATGGGTGACTCAGTGTTTTGTTTAGAATACATTGCAGAAATGCTACTGTTGCTTTTAAGAGGATGTTAAAAAATTAAGTTATGGAAAAAGACATATCTTGAAAGTAGTACAGAAGATTTCATGGTAATTAAAGATAAGTTCGTATATTGTAATGGATCATTGAAGATGTATGTCTAGGTAAACATTTAAAATGTTTAGAAACATGCCAGACACAGGAAAGTATTCATTTCACCAATCCCATCCCCACTAAAATTTTGTCTTGTATCTTACCTAACATTATTTCAATCTAGTCACTGAAATTGGTAAGAAAATGTCTGTTTGAATACAAGGAAGCTACTGTAAATTAGATTCTTCCAAGTAAGACTTAATTAGGGGAAAATTCAGTTTTACAAGTCCACAGCAAAGTGACATAATAATGGAATTTAGGTACTAAAGAGCATGTTAATGGGCTTGAATTTAAATAAATACTAAAGGAGGCAAATGGATCATTTCAATCTAAAAGGCAAAGTTATTTGGATCTAAGTAACTTGGTTTGGCAGGAATGTTGGTGCAAACACATGGGTAGGTGTTCTGTTGGTTTTTCTTGACAGAGAAATCTACAATTAAAACTCATCCTGACTCCTGTTCATATTCTCTGCCTCTACAGTTTCACTGTCAATGGTCACTGGAGAGCAGTATGACTGAGATGACATTGGCATGTTTGGGAACTTATTTAGAATTTCTGTACACTATTAGTTTTTTTCAACTGTTTTGTCAAGATGTTGGAGACAGAAGATTTATAATCAGCAGAGGATGTAAGCAGACAAACCACAGTCTGTTGGCTCTGGCTGACCATGCTTCAGATCCTTTTCTCAGTAATTAAGAGTGGCAGGTTGGGCTAACCTAAAATTTGTGGAACACAAAATAGAGCTGTGTGAAGTTCAAGCTTTGAGCAGATGTGGTTTTGTTTTGCTGGAGCAGAGACCCTGTTTTTTCAGTGTCTTCAGGTTAAGAAATTATTATTTTGTCCCAAGAGTAGACTATGTCTTTGGGCAACTAGAATGAAGCCATATTTCCCTCCCAGTTCTCTTATTCCATTCAAAGCCAGTGTAGCAACAGAAGAAACATGCCTGCCAATACATCAGTAGAGCCTAGCCCATTTCATTTGACAGAAAGGGAAGTGACGCTCTTGTTCTGGCCAGCACCATCCTGGATGGAGAAGATAATGTAACTTAGAGAAGTGTTTTCTAGCTCAGAAGTAGATGTTGCTGCAAACAAATGTGTGACAGCAGTAAGTTAAATACTTTGGTATCATCTGTAAACCATTCATGTCTTCACCTTCTACAGTAATCACTAAGGTTGTCCCTTCCATCAAAAGCCAGTGTTTCCTTGGAACATGAGACATGGAGTAAATTCTCAGTAGGAGTTTTGGCATAGCTTTGGCTCACATGTTATAATTTATGCCCTTGCATGATGACTAAGTATGGGTTTAGGTTTTCAGATAAAATCCAAGGTAACCACCACCACCTAATTAAAAGACTTGAAAGGCTGTTATTTTTAAAGATATTTTTTAAAAGTTGCATTCCCTGAAATAACAGCAATGAAATAAAAGGGTTTGAAGTAGAGAATTTTGATTATGACTTAATCCTTGAGAAATAATGTAGTTTAAGAGCAACAAGAAGGAATTTTTGTGTAAATATTGTTTGTATTTCATTGTTGCTAAGTTCTTAAAACTTTAGAAGAATTTTCTCCAACAAAGTTGGCTATCCTGAGGGAATAGGTACTCCCTAGGGACCATTCTCTTCCCTAAAGATCTTTGGAGAAGATGAGTTACACAGGGTTGCACTGGTTTCTACATCTCAGTTTTGCAAGGCCAGTTTCTATTGTTTTGTCTGTTGGGAAGTTTCCAGGAAACTACTAAGAGGTTAGATGGCTGCTAATTTGCTTTGACTTTCACCCTTATCTTCTCAGAGAGGCTGCCCCTTTACAAAGGCAAACTCCCTGGGACCTCAGTACTGTTGTCATTAGCTAGAACAGTCCTTCCCGTTTTTTACATCCAATTCTTATCTTGGGGACAAAATCTTTTAATGCAGGGGTCCTCAAACTTTTTAAACAGGGGGCTGGTGTGCAGATGAAGTGGCAGGCAGTCATCTGCAGCTGCTTGGTTTCCCCCCCAACTCCCGGCGGGGGTGTTCTGTAAATACCAGGGGCTGGATTGAGGACCCTGGGGGGCCGTATCCGGCCCAGGGGCAGTAGTTTGAGGACCCCTGTTTTAATGCATCAGGATAAAAAAGAACACACATGCTCCCCCAGCATTCTATAAATAGAATTAGAGCCTGGAGGCTTTGTTACCAATTGTGAACATTACTGCTCTAGGTGGTGGTGTTACTATGTTAAACATCCTGCAAGTTTGGCATTTTACTAGTGTCTTAGCTTTATTTCTGTAGTGGTAGCTTTTCTTGGCTGTGAAGTATTATGGGGGATTTTTTAGCAGTTGTTGAGGTAGTTTTGAGTCACTAATACCTCTTAATTTTGCCCTGTATAGCAGTAACACTGCAATGTTTCAATGCACTTGGCAGTCCTGTTCATTTTATTTTGTTTTGCCTCGACAATACCACAGTTTTAACAGTTGGCTTTTCTCTTTTGATGCAAGGCAGGATTTTTTCCATTTTTTTCAGATCCATTAAAATAATAAGATGTAATTACTCAGAAGAATCTGTTTTGAACAGATAGTTGGTTAGCAGGTTATGAACTATGTTTATTTTAAGTGTCTGGATTTCCTTCTTTGTATGATGATTTATATTGTCCAATACACAACTTTAATGACTATACTGCTGGAACATCCTAATATACTGCCGTTGTATTTTTACTTTTTGTTTGAACCCTGCAATAACACTCCTTCAGTTGCTAGAGTTGTGGTTCTAATTAGCTGATGATGCTTCCTTGCTGTCCTGGTTTCAGCTGGGATGGAGTTAATTATCTTCTTAGGAGCTAGTACAGTGCTGTATTTTGGCTTTGATGTGAGAACAATGTTGATAGGACACTGATGGGTTTAGTTGTTGGGTAACATTTATACTAAGTCAAGGACTTTTCAGTTTCTCAGGCCTTGTTAAAAAGGCTGGAGGGGCACAAGGAATTGGGAGAGGACATAGTCAGGTCAGCTGGCCTGAACTAGCCAAAGAGGCATTCCATACCATGGGATGTCATGCCTGGTATATAAACCTGAGGGGGTGGGCAGGGCAGGTGGATTGTTGCTGGGAGACTGGCTGGGCATTGGTCCACAGGTGGTGAGTAGTTGCATTGTGCACCATGAGTTCCTTCCTTTCACTCTGGATGTTATTCTTTCCATTCCCCTTTTCATTATAACTGTTATTGTCATTATTGTTCTTTCATTTTTATTGTATTTCAATTATTAAATTGTTCTTATCTCAACTCTTGAGTTTTATGTTCCTTTCCAACTCTCCTCCCCATCCCTCTGGGTGAGGGGGGAGTGAGCGAGCGGCTGCGTGGTACTTAATTAGCAGCTAGGGTTAAACCATAACACTTGCAGATTAATATTTTTTATTATGACTGCTATATTGTAGGCAGAAAATACAAGAAAGGTTGTAGTTTGAACTAGAACAGCTCTCTGTGAGGGCTGGAAGATACCATAATAAACTCCAGCATGTTATACAAGCAAGGTTTGTGCCTCTCCTTGTAGGGACTTAACATTCCAAGAAAACAGGTTTAACCCTTGCTAGAGGTTTGCAAAACTGTTCTGAAAGAGAGAAAATAGCAATATATCCCCTGAATCATGTCATAATGAAACACAGAGGTTGGAACTTAATGTCTTTTACTTAAAATTGCATGAGATAGTTATGTGTACTGGTACCGGTTAAAGATTTGCAAGTGTGTTTTACCATGTGTTGTGGCCAGTGGGGAAACTCAGTGCATACTTAAGTAGGATTTAGGCTGTGGTTTCACATACATTTCTTGCAGTGTCAGTATGAGCTGAAGTTGCTCTTAGCTGTTTCTTTTCTGGTTTTGCACTGTTCCTTTAGTTGTGCCAGTAGAAGTAGGGGGTTTGTTTTGTGTGGCCTGGTGTGGTGATGTGGGTCAGGGAACTTACCCAGTGAAAGATGGTTTAGGTTGGGTTTTTTTTCCTCCTAGCTGAGTCCATTCTTTGACTCATTTCAGGATGTAAGACCACAGAGGGGGAGCTTTGGTGAAACAAGAGGTTAGAGTAGGGAGTAAGAATGAGTGTCAGTGGCTGGTGAAGTTCTCAGTAGCTCCTGCTGCTTCCCTAATGCTGAAAGTAATGCAGATGAGACCATGCCTGTAGGTGTATTGATTTCCCAGGTGATGATGTGGTGCTATGGATTTCCCAGTTTTAATCATAAGCAATTAATGGAATACTTTATTACCTTCTAATCTGTGCTTATGCTAAGGCAGCAAATATCTCTTTGAGGAGGTGGGTTGAGTCCCCTTTGTATCTGACTCATCTGGTTTCTGCTAGCCAGCTCTTGCATTTTAGACCTGGCTGCTGAAGAAGTTTTTCCAAAAAACAAGATGGAAGGAGGAAGCAATAACCATTCCCTGCCATCCAAAACTAAGAGGAAGAAAGAAGAAAATTGCCTGACAACAGTGTCCCTTCCCCCAGGTAGTTCTTCCAAGGGTTTGGTTTATCTGATGTAGTTCTGCATGTAAAAAAAAATAATTACAAAAATCCATTTAATTTAGCCTTGGTGGGCAAGCTTCTTACTACTTCTGTCTTTGTTGGCTGAAAAAAAAGGAATGTATGATTGTCTGCTTCCTGAAATGTATTCAGGTTGGCTGAGAAAATGGAGAGAGCTTCCCTCTGCAGCATCCATCTTTTCCTTAGGTCTTTGCTGTAGAGTTCATGAAGTAGCCTGATGCTCAACACTTCATCTTTAGCCATAGGAAAGCAGGCGATACACTACAGTGCAACATGGTAACTGTACACTTAACTGTCCGTTGCAGTACAAACTGTAAAGTTAGGTAAAGGACAAGTCAAGGTCATTTGAAGCTTCCTTTTTTTAGGCCTCTTATGAATGAAATATGAGTTTGTAGAGATGACCAAGAATAAGATCTTTTGAAAGTGCAGAGCTCACATGAGAAAACAGTGTCTTAGCCTGCATAAATGAAATGGAAGAGTTCAGTTTGTTCTTAAATAGAACTTGTGAAGAGTTGCCAACTTTAAAAAGGGCATTGGAGTTTGCCTTTAAGAATAGTTGCAAGGCTAGTAATTTATTTTTAACTGCAATAAAAATAGAGATGCTTATTGGTTATAAGAGCTGCCTTAGCTTTTTCTCTTGAAATAGAAAATTTAACTGTATGATCTTTATGCTGAATTGTCCTTTTGATTCCCTTCACTCACTTCTCCAACACATGAACAAGGATTTCCTCTCTGGATTTTCTGTTTTGTACTAGTCATGTTTAGACGCTTTTCATAACTGTATTTATGCACCTTACAAAGTCAGAATTATTTGTTTAGAGTTTATAAAGTCATCTTGTTAGATTGACTTGATAGAGATATCCATAGATGAATGAAGGATTTCTTCAGAGCTTGTGTATACTGTCACTCCAGTACTTCCCCATCACCTCTGCCCTTATCCACCTGTACTCATTTATTATTCTGTTTGTGCTAGATCCTGTGCAAACTCACATTACCAGTCAGTCCTTGCTCTGAAAAGTTTATTCTTAAAATTATGATGCAAAATGATATGGCAAAAAAAGCTGAAGAGGAAGAGTAAATGAGAACAAAGATGTGAACGTGTGGTTTCACAGACTAAATAGGTACATATTTACACAGTGTTGTGTAATTGTCAACTGAAGTGTTCAGAAATCATGATTAACTTCTCCTGAAATTAAAAGTCTTAAAAAATAGTAATTAAACTCTCTGGTAGATATTTTTGAAATGCCATGGTTATTTGCCTCTTCTAATGCTTTAGGGGTTTGCAGTTTTGAAACTGTCCTCTGCAGCTAAAAAAAAGAGAAGTTCAAAAACAATCCAAACCCTGAGAAATTTAAGAATGAGATTATTCTAGGAAGACAGCAGCTGCCTGTCCTAGAATTGAAGTGTTCAGCTTTCAGTTAGTAGTGAAACACAAACCTAGTAATACCAAATGTTGCCAGGATTGGAACAGCCTGTAGACCATCAGTCACTTTCCTGTTTTCAGATCTCCCAGAGGAGCCAGAAACAGCATGTGATGTGGTTAGCTTCTGTACTAATGATTAATTTTTTTTTCTTTTGAGGATTACTGAAATAATTGCAATGGTGATAAGGTAAAAACCATCCAAATGATATTGTTCTCAATGGGAGCGCTACCTGGAAGCATCTCGAGGAAGCGTTATAAACATAATGTAAAGCTAAATCCAAATTCAAAATGTCTGTCCACTTTGCATCCGAAAGTAACTGTTAATTTGAATTTTATAACACTGTAGTGTCTAAAAAGGAGATGTACTAAATGTTTCTCAACTAGTGTTTTATCAGCAAAGGTGATTTAGAGGCATTACTGGAACAAAAGCAACAGGGGGGGCATGTGGGGAGCTATTTTTTAATAGTTCATGGAAGCATACCAAATTAAAACCTAAAACTAAGAAAGTGAAATCTCAGTAATTGTGAAATCCCTTTAACACTGCTGTCAGTTACCCAGTGGAACATTTTAGTCTGTTTGTGGAATTGGCATTGTTAGGAATATTTCAGGAAGGTAAATGTCTATAAATCTGTGAATTGTACACTGAGTGATAGATCAGATAAAGCAACAGATCCTTTTCAACTCGATTAACTAGTACATGTAAAAGAAATACAGAGCTTGCATGTTTAAAGCAGAGACCAAATTTGTAAATGTCAAGAAAACTAAAAGTTATGGCCCCCACAGCAAATATTAAGTCATCCCCTAGTGTGCTTGATTATTTTTTTTTTGTGTTGCTGTATATGCTGATAAAATCTTGCCTTAAAATATGTATGTTGTGGTGGTTGTAGTAGCTGTAGGGAACTTATATTCAAAAAGTGCCTTAGTGCTTTGAAAGCATTGAACTTGATTCATTCCATGCATTTAGATACTGGTGTCAGTTATGCAGTCATATAAAATGTTTTTACTTATAGTTAACCCTTCAATTTGTCCAGCTTGCCACCACATGCAATCTGTGCAGGATTTATAAAACTTAACATGAAAGGAGTTGTAGAACTGTTAGATATTTGTTAATATTTGAAATCCTTTTTGCTGTAAGTTAAAATAATGTGCCAAGTGTTGTAGTTTTATAACGTTGTAAAGCTTCAGTTCTGGAGAGTCTTGACAACTAGAGCTCCTATACTTTGTAATGGTGGTGGTTATAGAAAAGTGGAAAAGGGACTTTCCTTGAAATCATGTTTTAGATTGCATAGGTGGCATGGAGGGAATGTGAGGGAAGAGACATCCTTTTATTTTCCCCACCCTACTTGCTCATACATTTTAGGAGCACAGGCTGTACTGTATCTCCTTCAAATTAAAATGTAGTATGAAAAATTATGGTTCAGAAGTCAAAGCTTTTGTTTTGCTTTAACTGTCTCTGAGCAATGCCCTGTTCTGAAGAATGCTAGATGAGATGGCTATTTTTCTGGGGTTTTTTGTTTTTAAGTGAGGAACTTTAGGGTTTTTTCTGATTAAAAACGTGAAAATCCATTTTGGGAAATCTAGTTTGTAATTTATAAAAAAGGTAATTGTAAACTTATGAATCCTTGTCAACACTGTACTTTGCCCCTCTTCAGGAAGTACTAGATGTGTTTTGTTTTTTTTTTCTTTGGACTTGGGCCATCTGACCTGGTTACAGGAATATGATTACTTGTGTTGTAAATGTTAGTGGGGATCTGGAAACATCTGATCAAAATTAAACATCTATAAAATGCTTTCATGCTTTTTGTAAAGAATTTTCTGTGGCAGTTTCACATTGTCAGCAATTTATTTGCTAGCTGAATTAAAACTTATCTCTAGTTTTGCTATGACATTTCTCAGATTGATTCTGGTTTGTAGTATCTGTAATGTTATGGTACTGAGGTGATGCTGACAGTCAAAATCAAAGAATCTTATACAAGTATTTCTTAGAGTTATCGCTATTTTAAAATGAGTGTCCCTTGCTGGGTGAGGCAGCACGTACTGGATAGATGTTCACCCAATTGGGCAAAAATGCTGTGTGCGCTAGAAATTTATTTTTGTATGGCATGTGCTCAGAAAAATAGAGCTAAACTTGATGGTTTAGAATAGGAATCTGTGATTAGATAACATTACAAAATGGAAGACTTTGAGGAAGGAATTTGCTACACTATACTGTCTAAACAGCTTTAAAATGGGTCTCAAAAAGTAATAGGGCTATATGAATGAAATGTGGAAACTAAGGTAACATGACCTTCAGAAAACTTCATTTTTTGAGATTTGTAGAGATTATTGGAATCACTTGCATAGTGTATATAGCAGCCACAGCTATTCTTAGCCTCCTCCCCACCTCTGGTTTCAGATCTGCTTGTTTTGAGTCTTTTCTTAAATTAGATGGCCAGCTCAGTGTGACAAGAATCACATCTTCCTGTGTTTACCCTGAGCCCGGCCCCCGGTGCAGCACAAATGGCAATCTGCTGGTTTCTCTGGTTTGTATGGATGAATCTGTGACCAGTGGCACTTTCAGGATTAATGTTTAAATATCATATATAAAAATCTGATTAAAATCAGAGCAGCTGTAAATGCAGTATCAGCATCCAACTGTCTCTGTCAACATGCAGTCATGCAGAACCAGAGGAAATTAAGGTAATCTTTTGGCTGTGAATGTTACTGCTGAATTTGTATCTACTTTGCAGTACTTTGGGTTAGTTCCTCTTTTTCCTTTTTCTGACACACAGTTTTGAATAAATGTGACAGTAACTCCCCTGGTTGCTGCAGCCTCTCAGTTTTTCTGGTATTTTTAATGGAGGGTTGCCAGCCCAGCATTGTGGGAGTGGATGACAAGGAAGCACTGCAGCTGTAAACCCGATTTCAAGGTGCATGGGTGTGTGTGGGTGAATAAAGGGCTAAAGGTGGAAGGGACCAAGGCATCATGCAAGCTGCTAAATAAAAAGGAAGTGCATTACAAAATGCAGAGCTCAGTCTGGCTCCTGACCAAGCCTTTGCTTTCTTCACTACAGCTGAGGACTTTCTAAGTTTCTCACCAGTGGGTTTGTCTGAACTGTTAGGGAATGCTGCCTCAGCTGCTAGCTGATGTCAGGGTGGGTGGTTCAGCTGAGGGCCAGGCAGGCAGGCTGCCTTGAAATATACCCCCCACCCCACCCCCTGGTGCCAAGGTCCTGTGGCCTCCATGCTGCTTCCATCCTCTTCTTCATCTTGCTCTGCCGTACTGCAGCCTACAGTATAAAGGCAAAGTTGTCATTTAACTGAAAAATAATGTTTCCCCCAATGGTGCAAGTTCTGCTTTTGTATTTTGTTTTCAGTGCCATGGATGAGCTGGTGAAGAGGCTTTAGCTTTTGCAGTTTTGGGGTAGAGGATTTTGGGAGGTGGTATGTATCTTCCACCATTGGCGCTCCTTCCCCTGCCTATCCAGTCTATCTTCAGCCCAGCCAGGTTCTGAAGCAGAAGCTTGTGAGTTGTCTGCCCTATATGGAAGTGATTTGTTGGGTATCAGCTACAGCCAGAAGCACCAGAGTGATAAAAATGCCATGGTACCATCACAGCTGCTTTTTTTTTAAAAAAAAATAATTAGGGAAAACCTTCATAGAAAAGTATTTTGAGGGTTGCAAGGTGTTAAGGTTTTGGTACAAAGTTAATAAAAACAGCCTTTTGGGGGATTTGATTGCTTTCTGGGTTATATTCTCTTCAGGTCTATAATCAGATCCAGTGTGGATTTATGGTTCTGGATTATAATGAAACAAATACAATCATATTTTGTATCTGGAAAATATGCAAGATGTGGAATAGTGACAAAGCATGTTTCAATATGACCTTTACTGGCAATATAGGTAAATGGAGCATTACTTAAATGTTTCTTTTTTAAGGATTTTGGGAGAACTGTTGATTGCAGAGGCTTCTGGGCTGTCTGGACACTTGCTAAGCAGGTCCAGGCAGCTGCTTTAAAGCTGCTCTTTTGGCTTTTCTAATTCGGGTTTTGTGGGGTTTTTTTGGACTACCTTTCCTCCTATAATCAGTCTTACTGCTTCTAGTCTTCATGACATCTGCAAAACTTCTGGGGCGGTGTTTCTCATCACAGGTGTCTCTGGTCAGTGTGTGCTTGTCACTAAGTCTTGTATAAAACAGTCTAATCCTGTTGTAATTTAGAGATACAAGGTTGCAAGACTTCGTTTGGCATTTAAATATACATACATGATGGAACTGATTTTCTAAGAGTTTTATGAAGGAGAGGGGAGATGGAAAAAAATTCAAGATAAGCCCATTTCTCTTTGTTCCCCCACTTCCTATCTTGTGAATGATTTTGTAGATGTGTGTGGCATCAGTATAGTTACCTGTTCCTAATAATAAATACAAATGAGAGAACAATCAGCAGACTGGAGATAAATTATGAAACTGTTAAAAAGAAACTTGTTTGTGCAAGACAACACTAGTTCATGAAATTCATTATCAGATGGTATTGGGGCCAAGTCTTAAGAGGAGCTAAAAAAGACCAGATTTACTAGTATGGAAAATACCTTTTAAAATTTGAGATATGATCTAGTCAGTGGTCGGGGCTTTAGGAGTCGGAAGAGGTGAATATCTTCTGTACTACTGAGGTGCTGCATTCCTTGGGGTGAGTCACTCTGCTTCTGTGTGTTGCTTTCTCCAGTCTTGTCTGTTGGAGATTATTATTAAATTTCATGACTACTGCTGGACAGTGCATACCATGGTGCCTCAAGTTCTATCTGGGGCATCCAGGCAGTAGTAATACAGTAGCATGATTATAAGGAAGCCTCTGAACGGTTGCCTCTGTGAATCAGACTAGTTTTACACCTCTCATTCCAGTGAGCACAATCTGGGATTTCCTCTTGAGCTATAAAATTACTAACTCTACTTAAATGTGGCACAGACCATAATGAAACAGGACTTTGGAGCTTTCAAGCTACCTGAATATTGTTGCGTATTGAATAGAAATCGGGTATGTTGGGTTTGAGCCATGAGAGACTCATTGAAGTTCTGCATTTCCACAAAGAATAGGCACCACATAAAGCTAAATGCATTGCCTGCTTCTGAAATTCACTGTCGGAGGTTTAATTTGGTGTGGAGGTAGATATTTTAGTAAAATCCATGTAAGCATGCGTTTCTTTTTTTCTTTGTTGATTAAATCTCTGAATTAATATGGCAGAAACAGTCTTGTGTACTTGATTTTCATTGGTATTATGGTAGAGTTTCTCATATTCGCTTTCACTTTTTTGGAGCCTGGTTTTTCAAAGTGTAGTGCTCTTTAGTACCTCAAAGTCCCTCATCATGGTGACTCATAATGAAAGAAACCTAGAAGCAGTTTAGAGAGAGGCCCTTCCCCTGTAAACTGAAGGGAAACATACCCAGTAATGTATCCACTAAGAAATCCTGTGCAGCATAGTGTTTATTGTAACTTTAAAAAGAATTATGGAGCAGTGCTTCAGTGCTGATACCGAAATGGCCTGTTGTTTTCCCTTTGTGCTCTACCAGCTGATGGTCCTGTCTTGTAGAGGACTTGTTCATCTGTACTAATGCAGTATTAGCAATTCAGTACAAGTATGCAGGAACAAAATATCAGAGGGCTTCTGAAAAGGTAATAATAGAATAATAGGCACAGAGATCAAACTCCTAATGAATACTGTGTGGGTAATAACGACTTTCCCTGGGTGATCCTCCTTTCCCTGACAGGGTATTAAGTGACATGTTGGGGTTTTTCTCTTGTATTGACTATTCTGGTAAAGGGGTACTGGTGCAAAATTTGCATTCTTGTCTTGAGTTTTAATAACTAAAGAAGTTTGAAACACAACATGGCCTTGCCTCACTTCTTTTCTAGAGGCATTAACTAAAAGGCAACTTCACATACAGCTTGTACAGAAAGTACTTTAGCAAGGACTCTGATTAAGACTACTTTTTCTTCCCCTGCTAGGTCTATCTTTGGGGATTGTCCATCTGGTGAACTCTTACAGCCAGAGAACTGAGAGCAGAGTGCTCTCACAGCTGGTGGATAAGTTAGGAATAATAAATTAGGCAGCTATTTGAATAGGTAAGAAAATAACACTCAACAGAACTAGTTTCCTGAGTAGTATTAGTAGCTAAAAAAAATTTGTTTTTAAGTGCAGCAAAAGGCATTTCTAGTGATTCTGAGTAGAACTTTTTGCAGATGAATGTGAAAGTTTACCAAGTGTCTCTTCCCACCCCCCTTTTTTTTTTTAATGTGCCATGGCAAATAAATGCCTTTGTTTTGCAGCTGTTTCTTAATTTTCATGGGGTGGGGATGGAGATACCCCTCTAGCCTTAAAAAGGCAGGGTTTTGTTGGCTTTTTTTTTCTTCTTCTCTTTCTCTTCTCTGGTTTGGTGAATCAAGAGAATGAAAATCTCTTGCTTGATGCTTGCCTTGATGGGATTTGGACACAGTAGGGGTGACAAACAACTTTTCTGTCCCATCCTATTTGCTGCATATCACTTCTCCATCTCTTCTTCCCCAGACACTTAGCAGCTTTTGCTGCAAGTCTGTCTGCCCAGTATCACATATTGTCCCTACATCAGTACGTGAGCCATAGTGACAGTGTAATTGGTGCCCTTTATCAGGAGATCTTGTGGGACTGCAGGAGTCTCAGCTGAGCAGCAGCAAGGAGGAACTGGATGTTAATGTCTCTGGGAACCCCACACCAAATGTGGTGTGTGGCTCAGAGCTCTTCTGCATGACATAGACTTGACTGCAGGTGGCTGGCTTGACCACTGTAACAATTATTTAAATTTTTCTCTTAATACTTGTAATAAAAGTAAAATAATTGTATCCACAGGGGACTGTAGCTAAACAAGTGAGTGGAGCATTTTCTTAAACTTTTGCTAAAATGACTTTTCAGTCTCTGGAAAACTTAGAACTGTTGTGTCTTTTTTTATATTTGAATCTTTGATGCCAACTGTATTTCCACTCTTACCTTATTCTGCAAAATATAAACTGTTTTATTAATTTTAGAATGTAAATGGCACAGCTCATTGTGCTGAGTATATAATTTGTCTGCATCCTGAAAGCAAGACACCAGTTGGCATGATTTGGATGTCTCTGTCTGTGCTAGTAGGAGGCCCAGAGTTATGGAAAAAATGGATCCCACTCAGTTAAAATTTGGTTAAAGAGATTTTGCATCCTCTTTGTTGTTAACTGCTTGTGATGGCTCAAGTATGCAAGATTATTTTCTGTGAAACGTGATGTACACTTGTTCTTAGCCTTGAAATGTATTACAGAGCTCTTTTGTACTAGCTGACTAATACTCATATCACAGTTTGGTACTTAGGCTACAGAGATACTGTAATAGTACATTGAGATACAGTGTTGTATTGGGTCTGGCTGGGAAGGAGCTAATTTTCCCCATAGCAGCCTTCACAGTGCTGTGCTTTGTATTCATGGCTAGAAAAGTGGTGATAACACACCAGTGTTTTGGCTACTGCTGAGCAGTGCTCCCACAGCATCAAGGCTGTCTCTAACCTTCCCACCACCAGTAGGCTGGGGGTGGGCAAGCTCTTGGGAGGGGACATAGCCAGGACAGCTGACCCAAAGTGACCAAAGGACTATTCCATACCATATGATGTCTGCTCACATATAAAAGCTAAGGGGGGGGGGGGGGGCGCACTGGTTATGATGCTTGTATTCTGGAGCAACCACTATGCATACTGAAGCCCTACTTCCTGAGAAGTGGCTGGATATTGCCTGCTGATGGGAAGTAGAGAATAAATCTTTTTTTTTTTCCTTTGCTTCCATGCACGACCTTTGCTTTTTCTTTATTAAACTCCCTTTATCTTGACTCACAAGTTTTTTTCCATCTTATTTTCTCCCCAACCCCCCATCCCATTCTGCTGAGGGAGGGGAGTGATAGAACTGCTTAGTGGGCAGCTGGCATCCAGCCAAGGTCAACCCACTACAAGTGCCATCCGCATTTCTCTAGTGCTTTCTGATTTGTAGTATCTGTAAGAGCAGACTAAAAGAGTACAGACTTGATTTTGGCCGACAATGAAATTTTTGGAAACTTTTTCTCTTGAGGCTATTTCAACATATGCTCTTTGAAGTGACAGTTGCTGCACAGATTCTTGTAATCAACGTGTTATTTTTTTTCAAGGTGTTAGCATTATAATAAGGAAAAGGATTCACAGGTTTTGACATACTTGCTCCTACCTGGCTGGAATTATATGGTGGTTTTAATAACAGTTTATCACTTTTGCAGCTAATAAAATTGTAATAATGTAAAAGTACAGTATTTGACTTTCCATGCTGATAACTGCACACACTAAAAGAATAATTCCTTTGAGTTCAGAAGTAACTGCTGTGGGTAACTCTGTACTAATACTTTTTCTGTGCATTGATGCTTCAACAAATAACACAATAATTATATGAAAGTAACAAAGGAGCTTTTTCATAAGCAGATTTCTGCAGGTGGGTGTTCTTTGCTTACTGCTCTCTTCCTTGTTTTGGCATAAAGCAGTGAGATACTTCTTATATTGACAGGTGGAAATACAAAGAAAACTTTGACCTCACTTGCCTGCATAAAGATCTGTTGTCTGAATGTTTTTGCTGCCTTCAAAATAACAGCTGGTTTTGTACTAGCAAGTTACAATTGTATTTACTATGAACTAGTACCTAGCAACATCTAGGCAGTGCTTTTGTTGCTACAGATTGTCACAGAGTATATACTGAGTAATCTAGTTGATTTTTAGGTGAGCAGTGTCTTTTTAAGATACCATGGAGTATCTGAGTTTGTGAGTCTTGCCCTGGCTGAAAGGGAATGGTTACATTTGGTATGATATTTGAGCTCCTGTGGATGCTGAGTCTGAAACGTTTTTGACTGTGAAAGAGCATAGAAGTGGTTCTTTTTGGCTGAAAGTTTTGGATAATTCTGAAGTTTTTACAGTTAATGTGGCTTGTTCCCTATAAATACAAACTTTCCATTTGAATGGAGCACAACAAAATAACCCCTGGTGAGTTCTTGGTGATTCTTTTTGGTAGGTGAGGACATTTCCCAGGGAGGTGTGTGTGCTACCTTGGGCTTCTCCCACTACCCAACCTCTTTGAAACAATTTAGCTGGCACTAGCTTTGCTAGCTGCTGTTCTGCAGGCTGCTGGAGCTGAGCTAGTGGTGTTATTGTTTGGCTATTTCTACCTAAAATTAGAGTCCTTTTAACTAGTAGGACCTTCGTGTGGCAGGAATGTTATCTGCAGTTTGTTTTCCTGCCTCTATCTACTGGGAGGAGGAAATGAATGCAAAACAACCAAACAGATTTGAGAAAGCAAATGACCAGGTATGAACTTTTGCTCAAACTGTATCTGTTTGGAATAATTTGACTGCAACTTGATTGTTTTTGAAGAATATTTGCGGGTTTGAGAATGTTTTGTAAGGTTTTCATTGAAATGCAATTTTTAGTTTAGATGATGTTTGTGAGGGGCAGACAAAAACCACAAGTGGTTTCAGAGATTGGGAATGGAAAGCCTAATGTCTAGAGAACTTGTCCCAAATACTTATCGCTACCTAGTTTAAAAGCACATAGGCTTTATTTCTTTTAAAAACTCCAACACTTATAAATAATTCTATTTGTGTTATGAGTTGACATGTAGTTTATTAAAATCAGGATTAACAAGACAAGCAGTATTGTGTTAATGATTGCAAGTCGGTGCAAAGTATGCTTGGAAGCTGTTGCTGTTAGTGGGGATTTCATATTGTGAGTGTTGGAGCTTGTCTGTCTGGAGGGGAGGGAGAAAGTTGTGTATGATATGCCAAAAAGTATTTCTTCGGTAATTAAGCAATATTTTCAATATTTTTGTTTGACACCATTTCAGCTACCTAATTAATTTATTAAGTTTAATTAAGATATAGTCAGCTTGTGCTGACATGGACATAAAATCAATACCTAATTTGCTTGAGGTGAAGGCCCTTTTTCCTTTTGGGGACTGGCTATGTGTGTTTTGTGGTTTGTTTTGGGTTGGGGTTTTTTTTTTCCTTTTTCTCTTTTAAATAAAAAAATCATTAGCAATTCAGAAAGCATAAGCAAATAGCCATTTTTAAAATGCATGTCCTCAAAGGTTAATTCGATGCTTTGAGGCATAAATGAACTCTTTAACTAGCCCAAACTTGTCGGACAAAGGAATGATAGAAACAAACTGCTTTATTCTAATAAACAGGCTGCTTTTCAGGGAGAACTTCAAAACAATTCTGCCTCCCTCTTCTCAACAACATTAATTTAAACTTTGGCCTGTGCTACATTTCAATTTAGATGTATATGCATCATTGGAGAGATGGTGATGGAATCTAGACAACCTGTGCAAATTGAACTGTAGACTTCAGCTCCTGAAGCCCAGGGCAAGTGAATAATGCTTTCATCCATAGCTACCCCAGCTAGTATTAGCAATGGAAAAGCAGTTAGGTGTGGGTCAGAAGCAGGGGGAGAATTAAAGGGGATTTCTTGTTCTTGCAAAGCTGAAGAGTGGAGAGGGAGGAGAGAAACAAAACCATCACCACTTCTTGAAGCATTTCATTTATGTGTTTAGATTGCAGTATATTCCTTGGAGGCTATGTTTTAAAACTAAATATAAATTCATTTTGGTAGCTTCTAGAGGTTTCATTGAGACTGGAACTGTGTATAAGTATATGCTGTACAAACAGGAAAAACACTTAGTGTATCAGTGCCAACTCTCTGTCATTATAAGATTTACCAGATAAGCCACACATAAAAGGTTGGGGTGGAAGATATAAGGCAATATAAAAAAATAATATGTTTTCATACAAGGTAATGCATTTAATTTTTTTCCTATCTCTTTTGAAAAAAAAGTTAAACTAAATCTGGTACTTGAATACCATTCTTCCCTGCCAGCTGTGTTTTGAAGGATCTCAAATCCATCTCTTGGAGGGACATGTTTTCGAAGTAAGCACCACAGTAGTAAACTTCTCTAGGAGATAAGTAGAGTTAAGGAGTAATAATCTGGTGTTGCAGTTCTTGTATCTTGTCTATTTTTTCCTATCTATGTTTTTTGTCTTGCTTAGTGCTTACTCATTGATTCACACCAATTCCTGAATTTGTTCAAACTTGAGAAATTTGAAAATCCTTTAATCGTTCAATATTTTTTCCACTACTTATCTGTTCAGAGATTTACCTACTATGTTCTGCTGTATAACCTGTATTGGCTTTCTTTATCTAAAGCACAATACTTCCATAAATTTCCTAGGTAGATGGGTGGAGACAGCACTGGTCATGCTCAAATATCCAGCAGCTGAGCAGTATCATAAAACATCAGGATCATGTTATTACTGTCCACTAATATTTAGTTACTTGAATCTTTTATATTAGGGCTTATTTTATCTTGGGGATGAAATATGCAGTATGTTATGAAAATATTTGAGGAAAGCTAATATGTGGCTCCTTAGCTTTTCTTTTTAGATGACCTTCTCAAAGCTATTTTGTATAAAACAGGAAGAAGAGAAAAAACTTATGTTAATTTATCTTTTTGGCCCAGTAGATGGTTCATATAGAACTTCTAATGGTAATTTTTCTGACACTTTAGGATCTATTAATGAAGGTATCTTACTTTAATAGACTTGCTGACTTCCATGTGTATTGGGTGATTTTTCTCACAATTATGTTCTGGTGGGGGCTTTTTGGATTGCTTATGAATCAAAAGTGTATATGTTTTGTTTTTAAAAAAACTTTTTGTTTGCTAACAAGGGGAAACTGCTCTGATGGCCTGAAATCTTATATAAAGCATTCAAGTCAGTTCAGGCTAAAACTTGGCTAGATGATGTACCTGTGTCGGTCATGGTGGGCTTGAACATATCACTTCTCACAGGGACTGGGGTTATCTGACTCCAGAGAGAAGAGAAACAAAAGTAAAAGCCTAATTATTGCTTCCAAAAATACAGAGTTCTTTCTAAAACACCAACACATGCAAACAAACTGTAGGACAGAAAATTCTGCTCTCTGGATGAGAACAAAGAAACCCTTTTTTCTACTATAATGTCTGCAAAATCAGCCTGCAAAGCTATTCCGGACTGTAAAGCGCTTTATCAGTCTACAGTCTTCATTCAGATCTAGGAACAAGCTGTGACTGTCATGAGGAATGTGTATGCATGTACAGAGTTGCTGGTAGAAAACTTGAGCCAACAGCATATAGCTCAACATATTCACATAAGTATGAACAATGCTTGTTAGTTATCCCTTAGCTTATTAAGTGTGCAGTTGATTCTGGTAGTTGATCCAAATTGCCATCAGACTATTTTCTTGCACACAAACACATGCATTTTTTCTTTAAATTGGTACAACTGTAATCTAGTTGAGCATGTTTTAACCAGATATAAACAAATTAGTAGTTGCTTATTTGAGTATTGAAATGAATAGGTATCTGGATGGAGCTTTAGGCAAGGTTTTAAGGACAGCAGAACTTAAAAAAACCCTCTGCTGTAATTACATTATCACTGGCTTTTATCCAGCCAAGGATATCTATTCTCTGAGGCCACAGTCTTTTTTTTTTAAAGATCAGAATTCCTCTGTGCTGTATACCTATAAGATATCCACACAATAAGTTGCCTCGAGTGTGTTTTGTGCTGCCATGACAACTTGATCATAAAGAGCTTTGAGTTTGTGGTTTCCAGCCCAAATAGGAAAAATCCCTGCAGGCTCTTTCCAATTTAAATATTCCCACTGCTCCCAAGACTTCCCCAGCTTTCATTGTGCATTGTTTCAGATTAGTCAAAATTGAAATACTTGTTTTTAGTGTGGCTTAGACACTGGGAAGAGTCCCTGGAATTTATCAGAGCTTTCAGTTTGGTTTTGGGGTGTCTCTGAGAGGGTTGTATGGCTTGCTATGTACCCTAAGAACTGAGGTCCTAGCATAACAGCATTTCAGCGTCCTACATTTATAGTGGTAGTGCTCATCCAGAAAGGAATTGCAGATAATACAAGACTACTTATTTAGCTCTTGACAAATTTTTCTGTTGCTGTTATTTCTTTCCTGTGCCAGTGTAGATGGGAAATGAGTTGAAGAACATGAAAGCACTGAAATGAGAAAGCAAGCAAAACACAAAGCTGCATATATTTAATTTTTCTAGGTACAGTGGTAACTGATTTGATAAAATAGTTTTTCTGTTATGTTTTTGTTTTTTTTTTTTTTTTAAGTGAATTGTAACTTAACCACTTAACCAAACAGTATATTTATTTATTTTTTATTACTACAGCTGCTGTAGAAATGTGTACACAGCTACTGCTTTGGTAAACAAAGCCTAGTAGCCAGATGGCAATAATATTTTAAAAATTGAGTGATACGACTTGGGAAGCATCCAACTGGAATATGCTGTGCTTTGCCTAGGTACCTTAGATTTAGTACACAGTAGAAGACTTTAAATGTGTTATCATTGCAGTGGCTTGAAAGAACAAATAGACTACTATGTAGTATACAAATAATGCTTATTAAACTTGCAGTTGATTTTTTCTGATAGATGATCTAAATTGATGTCAAAGAGTATTTACTTTACACATAAACGTGCTCCTGCTCTAAATCAGAATAATGATTCCAAACCTAGTTATGCATATTTTAAACAACTGTTAAATACTGTGCTTCAGATAATTTCTGGCTTCATGAAGGCTTAACTTCTTTAATAGGTCCTTTCCTCACCCTTATCCCATTCTGTCTTCCTACTTGAAAGGTTAAAACTTGGTACATTTTGCTAACTGTTGTATGACTGAAGAACTACTGTTGAGTGAAGAAGGAAAATAGGGTTTTTTTGCAGGGTATGGATGCCCAGCATACTCTGCTACTGTTAGTATATTTTTAATCAGTTGGGTAATTGTTTACCGTGATGCATTAAAATAGTCAGCTTAGTGGTTTTTCATAGTTTCTAAAAGTAGATTATAGACTAGGCTGAAAAATTCTTAGCATCAACTTAGCCACCATCAAATTGGTGGAGATAACAAGATCAGATTCTGTTCTTGGTGACACAGCTATGAGAAAATATGATCCTTCAGCTGTTAAGTGGCAAAATAACCTTTTCTAAGACTTGAGGTAAGAAACATCAATAAATGGTGGCAGACTTTTTTATCTATTTATTTTAAAATGGGGTGAGTCTTCCTGCAAGGCTGCCTGTCTCTTCCCCTCCTTCCCCTGGCAGGAATTTTTTTAAAACATATTACATTTGCAAAACAAGAATATAACAGTTCTATTTTTCTACTTCATTAATTGTATGTAGATTAATTTTAAAAAATTAACCATTTTAAAAAGAATCTTTGTTCTGCTTCATGATTTTGGTATTTGGGTTGTTTCTCTTCGTATGGGCTACAAGGGGGTTGTCTTTATTAAATATGTCTATGATGGAAGAAATAGAATTTTGGGGGATTTTGTTTGGTGATTTTTTTTTTATGTTTGGTTGGGGGGGGGTTTTGTTCTGAATCTGACATGATTCATTTGAAAAAAGGCTCCACTCACCCTCATATGCTTAACAGATTTCAATAGTTGTGACTGTCCTTCCTCACTGATAACATCAGCGTTGCCCGACCTTGATAGGTATTGATGTGTTGTTTGAATAGCTTCTTTAAAAAAAAAACACCTTTGTATATTCCTGTAATAGCACACACACACAGAAAAAAATCAAAGTATCTTTCTTGTTGCTTTATAGAATGTCTTAAGCAGACCCAAAATGGAAAAGACTAACTGACAACGTTCTTGTTGTTCTGATTGCATGTGAACTGTGTGTGTGCACCACATGTAACAGCGGGGAGGGTGGAAATATGTTGGTCTTCCCTTCTGCAGTACCTCCTTGGTACAGTCTTCTCGGTATCTGCAGCCCATACTCTGATCAGCAATGCATAGCAGGCAGCAACCTACTTCAGCTTACTGATTTCTCTAAGTTGTCAGGCAATGTGGTGATGCTCTGCTTTACAAAATTCTCAGGGCAGTGTTTGGGTCGCACATCAGAGCGGCCTGTGTGTGTGTTGAATGAGCAGAAAGGCCCAGTCCATTGGAGTCTCTTGGTCTTCAGGAATGAGGCTTGTCTGCTGTGTAAATAAAAAAAGGAGGGATAGGAAAGCCTTGGGCATATCCTTTCATATCAAAAAAGTGGGCTGTTTGGCTATCTGTACTCATAGCAGTTAAGAGAAGACTATGTTGAAGTTCTGTCTGGCCAGCAAGGGGGTGTCTATTGCTTTTTTTCATGTTTAGATCTATTTGCAGTTTGAAACAAGGAAAATGTTCAAGTTGGAAATTTGTTCCTAACATCCTAAAGCAGCCTGTAGGGGTACTTCTGTGTTGTCATAGCCCCCAAATCTTCCTAACATCAAAATTTATCTGAAAACTAATTTTAGAGCAAATGTTTGCCTGCATAATCCTGAGCATCTAGTTGAGATAAAGCTTATTTTATCCAAGTATATTGGAATCTTGCCTTGCATTGCAATTGCCCTCTAACAGAGAGCAGATTGTTTGCTCCAAAGCAAGTTTAAAATAATACTTCCCAGAGGGCTTCGCTTTAGTAATGCAGAGATTTATTACCTTTTACTTGGGCTGCTTTGGAAGTATGTAATTAAAGTCGAAATCTGAGCTGGGAACCACACGTGCTAGTACTCACTGCCTTCTAGACTAAATGGCCAGTCATTTTGTCACTTGGAATAACCATATTCATAATCTGTTTTCCCCCAGTTAGGTGTAGGGAGGATTGGTTTTAAGACTGTCTGGTGTAGGAGCACACTGAAGTATTTTCTGAAGGACGTGAAATGTCTTACATATGTTGCTCCAACACTTGACTCCAAAAACACTTGTTTCTCTGGTTTAAAGCTTTTATTTCTCCTCTCTGAAGTAATTTTCTACTGTGAAAAAAATTTTTAATAACTGTATGTAGTATAACTTTAATACTTAGTGTCCTCTAGTAGAAAGAATAAAACTTGTTGCAAAGGCCACTTCTCTAATTACAAGTATTCATATTTCCAGTGGCAAGAATAACCTGAAATAGGTTTCTCACCAGTTGTCCGGATATTATTCCCTTTCCACTTCCTTTCATATCAAAACAATATAAAACTTTAAGACTGGGGAGTGAAACACAGGAAATAAACTAAATTATGTTAGTAGTTGCAGGCCAGAAGCTTGTCACATTTGGTTACCTCACCCTGAGTCCTGAGGGTTTTTTGGTCTAGAATAGTCTGAGCCATTTGTTTGGGGCTCTGTTACAAAGAACACCAGGGAGAAGACATAATAAAAAGTACAATGTTTTTCAAAGGGAAGACTACATAATATCTGGATAAGCAGGCCATGAACAGCATATAATTCTGTACATTATGCAGCGGTATTAAATATACATAATAAGGTAGCAGATGCTGTAGTTCTGAAATTGCTATGTAAAGTAGTAGTCTCTCACAGCAAGGTGCTGCACTATGTGAGACTCCTTCACATGTAATGAATAGCTAATTTCAGCTCTCTAGTCCAGGAGAGACCAGAGGGGATCAGGGGAGGGGGTAAGAGTTTTCCCGTGATCAAAACCAGCAGGATGTGCTGAGATGTGCTTTTAATGGAGCAACATTTCAGAGCTCTTGGGGGTAAATTCATAAAGAGGAACGTTCATCTGTTATTTTGTATTCAAACTGAGGAATTATTGCTGCAAACAGACAAGCAGGCATACGAAATTCACATTGCAGGCATACGAAATTCACGTTGCAGGGATGAGACGACAATAGGTTTCAGTGCCTCTTCTGAGGTGGTAGATGTATTTTATTTTTTTGTGTAACCAAAAGATGAAATAAAAACAAGTGAAAGCATACATGGGAATTGGCAGTGAAAAGGTGAGCAATGTTTTCCCTCATCCCTCTTTTAGAGCATGTGAGGATGTTTGTTGATCCAATTAATGTATGAATCTCGCTCTTGAACATCTCATGGGCTTGCAAGTCCTGTGGGAGGTAAGAAATAGAATTTTCTTGCTGAGTAAGCAGGGGTCAAAAAGCTTTGGATATTTTGGGTTCATTACTGATATTTTTCTGTGTTTTCAAAGTAATTTGAAAATAGTTGGTCTAATGTTCAAATATTTATGTAGGAAACCGATCCTATTTAATCTTAAACATCATCATTGCTTGTTAGGACCAAGCTAGGTCTATGAATCTGGACTTCTAAGACTTGCTTGGAGAATTTAAGAAGGACAGCAGGCATCGTATAGACATTTGTCACAATCCAGAAATTCAGACTGCAGAAAAGACAGATTTCTAGGGAAATGGTTTATAATGTTTGTAGCTCCTGATATCTGTCTGTCTCCTTATCAGAGGAGGAAGCCTCCTGTTTGGCTAAGTAAACAGGAAAAAAAACAGATGTAGGGAAAAGTAATCCTTGCTACATAGTTTAATCTACCTTGCTATAATGAATGATCTATTTAAACCCTTTCTCAACAGATACAAATAACCAAATCATGGAGTAGTCAACCTTCTGGAAGCATTCCTTCCCATTTGACTGAAGAGGGTATTGATGGCTTTTGTTAATTTTTATTATTTTTTTTTTTTTTTAGTTATTTTGATCTAAAGAGTAGACAACTCTGGTAATAGCACCCAGCCTCTTCCTTTGAATTATTCTGCCAAGTGAGAGAGCGGGGGAAATTAGTGAAAAGGGATGGGGATGTTGTTGCAGGGGATAAGACCAAAGGCATTTTTTTTATATAATTTTAAATTTCTTTTGAACCATTTAAAGTATAAAGAAAATAAATCAATAGCCCTCTACATAAGGGCCCTGACTGAAGTATTTCAATTTATTTTGATGAGAGATGGGATATTGACAGTGTTAAAGGCCCAGTTTTCAGTTTAAGATCTTTATCATCATAACAGGCTAGATAATAGAATTTAACTCTGTTCTGTTTATGCCTTTCTTATTGTGATACAGAGAATTCCTTCAAATACTAGCAAGTTTCCCAATTTGAGTATCTTGAGCAATGCTGAAAACTATATATAATCTTGTCTCTCTCTTGCCATTTAAGTGCACTGTGATAATGCAACATTAGGCAGGTAACAATGGTATGATGTAATAATCCAGTATGTTGCTGAATTTCATTTTAAGTTAATCTGATCCAGAAAACAATTTTTAACCATTAGTAATAATATCCAGAACTGTAGTGATAGAGGAATGGTTCCTGTTCAACTTTTCTTCCAGCAAAGGGCAAGCACCCTTTCTTTTCTATCTTTACCTGCATCTGTTTCAGAGTTCATATAAAACCTGGGGTTTTTTCTTCAAAGAACTTGGAATGGTTGTCTTTTTTTTTTTCCCCTCCCAGTTTTATGTAAGTTATGATAAAAGTTAAAAGAGCATAGAAAGAGAACCTTCCCTTATCATAAAAGGTAGACCTGTAGGCATGAGACCCGCATCAAAAAAAGAGATTTACTACCATTATAAAACCAATGTGTAGTTTGAGATAAGTAAAATCAACAAACAATCTTGAGTCATAAAATTAGTCAGCAATGTACATAGTCTTGTGGGTTTGGTTTCATGTTCATCAACAAGTATAATCCTTGACTATTTTAGTAGGCAATCAAAGCTAACAAAACCAAAGCATTAAGCATGCTTCCACAAGTACAACACCTACTAGCTTATCACAAATGCTAATAGTTGTAGTATAGGTAGGTTATCAGAAGCTGAAGCCCAAAAATAAATGGTGAGAGAATGCAGGGATCTGGAAGGGAAGAGTTACTTCATCATTGCATGAAAGCAGCATGTTGCTTGGCTCACTGGCCGCTAGAGAGACTTGCCATCCCTGAGGCTTATGTCTTCTCTCCCCTTGTGTTTTTTTGTCTGCCTGCAGACACTATATTTCACTGTAAAAGTGAAATAAATGGTGGTGGTTTTGTAATTGTTTCCTTTCCCTCTGTCAATAGTTGTAAAGTGTTTCTTGGCTTGTCAGTGAAAGTTAGAAATGTTATATGTTACCAGAAGTGCTTTGGGTTTTTTTTTTTTTGTTGGGGTCCTCAGTCTACCCTTAGTGTAAAGCCTGGTCTTGGAGGCCAAACCACAGCATGTTGAATTCCAGTAACTTGTTTAATAAATCTAAATGACAAATTAAATTGTGTTTAGTTTTATAATTTGTCCCCCTTTCTTAGATTGTTTTTCTTTAACAGATTGAGATAGTGAAAAGTTTTTATTTTCTGGGTGTGAGACATGAATTTAAAAAGAAAAATATCATATTGCATTTTATTGTTCAAACCTATGAATGTTAATAAAGGCTTAGATAATGTTACATACTAAAATGCTATCTAGAATCTGATGAATAGTCAGTATAACTATAGCTTGTTAAAGTTCTGGGTGCTGCAGGTTAGAGGTAAACATTCGTAAGTATTTTAACTTTTAATTGTTAGAGTGCAATCTTAAATTACTCAATCAGTTAAACAATTAATGTTGTTGGAATGGCCTAAATACCTTTTACTGCAGGATGCCTGTTTCAGACATCCTGTGCTGTGTTTTCCCAAACTGTTAAGTATGGCTATGGAAATCCAGACACACTCTTTTCAGGAAGTAGTTATTTTTCTAATCTTCTTTTTTTTTTTAATCTCTTACCAAGTTTATATTGGTGATTGTTTTCTTCCTTTATAGGATTTTATCCACTTCCCATTTAATGGGAAAAGTGCATGCACTGAGCCAGTTGAAGGTGAAAGAAGCAGAGATGAATGAGGTTGGATTGGGGGAGGGAACTTTCCCTCCCTTAAAAATTAGCAGGTCTTGCTGGAGGTTTTCTTCAGTCTCAGATGGTTTAATTTCTGTTATTTCCTTTTGGTGCAGATGGATGATTCTTAGTTGAGGCTAAGCCTTTAACTGTAGAAATGTAATATGGAAAATTTCACCTCTTGGCAATAAGAATGTAAATAGCAACTTTAACAAATGACCATATTTTATATGTTTGACAGGCAAGGCATATTCCAAGTTGCTTAAAACAACTGATAGTCTCTAAATATTTGATTTCATGAATGTAAGAGCAGCCTATTTCTTGTATTGCTTTAAGGATACTTTAATGAAAGCAGGAGGTTTAATCTGAATTTGTTTTTGTTGCTCTTCTTAATTTGCAGTCACTTTCCCATTTTTTATATTTATACTTGTGCTGTAGCAACTAAGCATAATTCCTCCCTGCAAATGTTATGATGTGAAAACTAAGTAAAAGTAAAAGCTAAAACTGTATTGCCTTGGGAGATAGATACCCTGGGCCAGGGGTCCTCAAACTTTTTAACCAGGGGGCCGGCGCGCGGATGAAGTGGCAGGCAGTCATCTGCAGCTGCTTGGTTTCCCAACCCCCGGCGGGGGGGTGTGTGTGTAAATAATGCGGACCGGATTGAGGACCCTGGGGGCCTGTATCTGGCCTGTGGGCTATGGCATGAATCTGCTGCCTGCTTCCTGCAGAGGGGGTGCCAGCTTCTGCCCACTGTAGTAAAGTAAATTCCACCTCAAAAGCTAGCAACAGATATCTTCATACTGATCACTCTGAAAAGACTGATA
This sequence comes from Falco cherrug, assembly GCF_023634085.1. Classification (NCBI taxonomy): domain Eukaryota; kingdom Metazoa; phylum Chordata; class Aves; order Falconiformes; family Falconidae; genus Falco; species Falco cherrug. Next base: position 3,480,150 of record NC_073719.1, read on the forward strand.
GTGATCAATCCTTGTTCTTGGGCTCCCTCAGCGTATTGCTGGGATGCAGATCCTTGCAGACTGCACATCCTGCTGTCTCAGCCTGTTTGTTCCTTTCAGTCCCAGGTAGCAGGGAATGGCACAGTACTCCTTGTACCATGCAGTTCTCCTTCCCAGGGTCTTTGTGTCTTGGGTGTCCGTCAGGACCATGTTCCATCCCCAGGTCTCTGTTGGCAATGGTGAGACAATATCGGTCTCTTTGGACCGTCTCTTACAACTTCTTATTATCCTACTCTGATTTGAATGGTAATAAATTAATTTCCCCCAGTCAAGTCTATTTTGCCCATGACTGTAATTGCTGAGTGATCTCTCCTTGTCCATGTCTCGACCCATGAACCTTTCATTATATTTTCTCTCCCCTGTTCTGCTGAGGAGGGGAGCGATAGGGCAGCTTGGCAGGCACCTGGCATCCAGCCATGATCAACCCACCACGTTGGGTTAGGTAACTTGACTGTGTTAGTGCTGTCATTGTTTAGATCAGGATCTATGTTTATATATGTTGCTGCTTGTAATGTGAATTCTCAAAAAATCTCAATGGAGGGGGATCTGGGAGCTGTTTATGTCTGAATGGGAGTAGGAACTTAAAGGCAGGTCTGCTGTTAACTCTAAATATTTCTAGAGATGCTTATCTGTCCAAGAAATTTTTATTTAGCCTTTTGAATGCTTGAATTATATACTGACAAATTAAAAGTAAGAATATTGTTGGAGTAGCTGGTTGGGCACTTCTTAAAAAAATAATAGAAAATCTTTCATTGGGTCTTTTTCTATTGGAATTAATAGGAGTTTAGGTACTTAGAGCAGGAAGGAGTGGGATCAGGCCCTTTTGGTGTTCAGGTGTTAGGCTCATAGATGAGAGAGTTTTATGTATGCTTCATAGGAAAGTGATATTAAAAAAAAACCCCTACTATTCATTTTCTTTGGGAACACCAATCCAACTCTCATTTACTGGGAATCAACCTGAAATAGAGCTGGCTATGTTTTTTAACAAAGCCTCTTTTTTTGAGAGAATACTCATGGGTGCATGTTGTGACTACTTTAAAACCAAAGGGAAAGGCAGAGTGAGGAGCTCATGATTCAAGGGGCAATTCCCCTCCTGTATGTGTTGAGTGGAGTTGAGAGCGAGAATACCACTTACACCTGGGCTTCTTTCTCCTCCTCCCCCCCCTCTTTGTGCACTTTACAGCTTACTGCCTCTTCAGCTTTAACTCTGGTAAACATCCTCTTGCAAAGTCGAGGTTAGTGTATGTATGACCTTCTTCAGGGGTAAAGTATCAGAGTGCTGCAGTTGAATGTAATCCAAAAAGTGATACTGACTGTACAACCTGCTCTGAAACATACAGTGTAAACAAATGGAAAAAATGAGGGATTTTCCTTTTTGTTTACTGTAGCTTGGAGAGCTTTCTAAAAACAATGGGAGATGCAACATTTTGGACTAGAGCTATGTATATATTTCTTTTTTTCCACCTGATTTTCATGTGATACTGCTTCCTATGACACACCTTTCTTGTATTTCAAAAGTACTGAATCAGTTTTGGACTTTGAGGGAGTGTGGTTTTATATTATCTCCGTTATAAATAGTTAACATATAACACCTTACTTGTAGTATTCATTCCAGATTTTATATGCACAGTCTGTTCAAGTTTAATACTGATACAGCATATGAAATTTGTTTGTATTGCTTTGTATCTATACCTCTGACTTAATGTTTGAGCCAAGAATCAATGTCATGTTTACATAAAATCCAAAAGAAACACCCAAATTCTGCAGTGATTAAGTATTGAGAGCCAAACCTGGGTCTTCATGTTGGGGAAAAGAGATGGGTTTAGGTCTAATCTTCAGAGAATAGAGTTTGAGACCTTTGTTCTACAGGGTGTTTTGTCTAGTAATGGCTGAAGTGAACATCTTATGGTATACCATACCTTCTTACAATATAAGAAAACACAGCTCTTTTGCCTTGTGCTTTATTGTGCAAAGTGGAAATGCAGACTTGTGAAACAGTGCATGCATGTCTCATTCAGTATTATAAATCTGATATCTTGTGTATTGGTAACTGCAGCAGTTTCCATCTCCAAAGAGCTACACAAACCCTACCAGATTGTTTGGGTTTGAAGGTGAGCTTTAGCATCAGCTCAGTGATAGAAGAGGTGAAAGCAGAGAGGTTAAGTGATTTGTGGCAGAGTGGAGATTAGAACCTGGGTTTGTGCCACTAGAGTACATAACTTCCCTCTTACTTATTGAGAGAATGGTTAAATTTGCCGATAGGTGCAAGCTCCCTGGTGTGGGGTTTAGAAAATTGCTGCCAACTTGCTGAGCTATTGGGAGTTTCACATTTGTCTTAATTGGATACAGCTCTGCTTCTGCAGTTATCATTTACCAAATAAATTATTTTCTTACTATCAAACTTTTATGAATGTTGTGATGGAATGGCGAAGAGGGCTTGTAAATGAGCTCCTTTTTGATTTTATGATTTTATTGGAGATGAAAAGGGTACATATGAAAGAAAGGGTTTGTCATATTTGTAAAGCAGGTTCTTTAAGGTATATAATTTCTCAGAAATAGATGATGACTTGTACTTGATTAATGAAAGGTTATTGATAATGAGATATGGTCTTTTACTTAATAATGTAAGTTCTCTCTCCCCCCCCCCCCCTCCCCCCCCAGGTTTCCACTTGAGTGGCACAGTGACAGAACCTGCAATGCAATCGGAGCCAGAAACTGTTTGCAATGTAGCTATCAGCTTTGATCGTTGCAAGATTACCTCAGTGACCTGTAGCTGTGGAAACAAGGACATATTTTACTGTGCTCATGTTGTGGCACTCTCTTTATACCGGATCCGCAAGCCAGATCAGGTCAAACTACATCTTCCCATTTCAGAGACACTCTTTCAAATGAACAGAGACCAGCTACAAAAATTTGTACAGTATTTGATCACAGTGCACCACACAGAAGTTTTGCCAACTGCTCAAAAATTAGCAGATGAAATTCTTTCTCAGAATTCAGAAATCAATCAAGTCCATGGTAAGTCTGATACTTGTTCTTTTGTTTCATTCCCTCTTTGGTTTTGAGCACCTTTTTTGTGTGGCATTCAGGAGTGTGACCTCCTGAGGTCCCTTCCAGCTTGAATTATTTTGTGATTTTTATGGTGTTTATTAAAGGAGATTCTCTTCACTTTAAGATGTTTAGGAAGTAATACTTTTTGGGAAAGAGAAAAGACATGTTTGTTAGATACAGATTAGGTGGAACAAAAGAAGGGAGTCTTTCTGATAATGGGACTCAGCAGCCTAGCCCCTCTCCTTAGGGTTCAGTGACCCTGGCAGGCCCAGGCAGGTGGTGCTACAATAAGTTGAATCTCTGGAGCAGTTCTCTTCTTTGGCTTTAAGGGCTATGGGGACATGGCCAGAGGCAAGGCAGTTGCTCTAGTTGTTGTGGGACATAATGAGAAAGGGAGTTTGCAGAGCTGCCTGGTGGCAGTGAAAAGGGAAGCTAAAGCAGATGCAGGATGTTAGGCAACAGAGGAAGATGCTCAGATGTTGTAAGCTGAAGGCATGTATCGCATGAGAGTTGGTAACAGCCTGAATGTAAGGAATTAAGGGGAAGGAGAATTATGGTGAGTATGCAAGTGGTGCAGAGAAGGCTAAAACAGTCAAGGGTGATTAGAAAAGGGGAAGGCAAGGGTGAGAAAGGAAGGACATATGATGGCTACAATGGCTATATTAGCTATACTATGGCTAATCTAAGAGGAGAAATGACAGAAGGGGTGTTGCAGAGAGTGCTTAAACTTCATCATCATTGTTTGTAATTATACTAATCACAGGTATATTGATCTTTGTCAGTTATTTCCTTATTGTCAAAATATCTCTTTACTCATTACTATTTAAAGTATTTTTAGAGAGAGATTTAATGTTTATATCACAGCCCAAATGACAAGAATAGGGAGAAAAAAACCCCAAAGTTGTTGATCAATTACAAAATTTCACAATGAGTTTTGAGTAGGGTAGTTTTAAAAATATCCACAAAACTAATTTTTTTTTCTTTTCACATGTTGCTCTTTTCCTAGTAAATGAGATTGTAGTATGTCTTTATTGACTGTTGATATTTCTTAATAAAATAACAAAAACTGAAGTACAAAATCCAGGCAGCACAAGAAAATAAACTGCTATGGCCAAAGAAAGCTGGGTTAAAAAAGAGGATCTATAGTCTCCTGATTTTCCTCTTGGACTCCCATGAAACCATGGTCTGGTGTTTTGGGTTTTTTTATTACTTTTTTTTTTAAAAAAATGTGTTTAAAAAGTTAAATCCAGGATTTTTTTAAGGAAAAAGTTAGTTCCTCTGATTATATAGCAAGTGAGCAGTGTTCTGGGATTTATACTGTAATTCTTTTATTTTGATCTTTAATTAAATTCCTTAAATTAGAAATAAAAAAAAAAAACTAACCAGAAGAAATCTGCCCCTGGTTCTAATAGCATAGATGGCTGAACATAAGATCACCATTCACTGTCATATCTCCTGTGCTACAGGTGTTCAGTTTGTAATACAAAACTGTCTTATAGACCTCTCTTGCTTTGAAACATTTAACCTCACTAAACCAATGTTTGAAGAGGAATCATATTGAACACTGCTTTAAAGGCACAGGTAAGTAAGAGGAAAAACTTACAAAAACTTGCTTATAAAAGTAAAAGGAGACCTGGCACAGAAACACCAGAAAGCTTTGACTAAAGGAAAGTCTGGAATCTGGAGTTGGATGAAGAAATTCTCTTCAGTGTTACCTAGAGGTGTTTTATATAAACCACCCTGGAATTAAAACTTCTAATTCTTTTTTTCTCTTGTGATAGCTGTACTAGTTCTGGTTTTCATATATTTCTAGCAATAGGCAAAAGAAATCAGCTCTTGAATACTACTTATTGTTACGTAAGAATGATCCAGGGCTTTGAAGATCTCTGGACCACATCAGTCTTGTTGACTTGCTTATGAGTTGGCTAGGGAGATGGAATAACTGCAGTATTTTCCTTTCACAACGGGTGAATTGGACAATTGTTTATTTGCTCAAAATTATGTCTTATGCAGCATTTGATGACTGTCATTGGACACCTTCCTTGTGAAGGAGGTTACTGGAGGAACTAGTGAAGTGACCACTGATGATACGGGTTTTGAAATGGCAAATACTTTTAAGTTCCTCAGTGGATACTAGTGATTCAATATCTTTCTTGCTTCATGACTGAGCCTCACTGCAGGAAAAAAATAAGGGGATGCTGTTAGAAGTGCAGGAATGTGTTGGCTATTCATTAACTTCTTCAGGAGATCAGAGTGATTTATTGGAAATACTCTCTGTATTTACCATGCTAATTTTTCACTTGGTGGTGATTACATTACAAGAGGGTTTTCTATGTTTTTAAGGCACAAAAGCACCTCTTTACGTTTGAGATTTGTTGTGTTCTGATTTTTCTCATGTGACTGTGCTGCAGCTGTACATGTTCCTGATGACTTTGAAACTGGAGATCTGTCTAATCTGTGGGGTCTAATCTTCTGTACTGAAGACAACAGTAGGTATTCATAGTGATACCCTGAAGTCTGTGCTGAATAACTCTTGGCTTCACATTGGGTTTCAATTTGGGGATGGTGACTCGGAAAGCTGGATGTAGGTTTGGATCCTGCTTAGCTGAGGCTTTTTTCCCCCCTGTTAACTTTTGTACCATCATAGTGGAGGAAGCTGGCAGGTGTGTAATGCTAGGAATATAACAATCAGGGTTGTTGGATCTGTCTTGTCTTAGATATGAAACTTCAACTTAAATAAATTGGTCACAAGCTCAAACTATGTTCCTGAGAATTGGAGTGGAAATGGGAAAGTAACTGCAAGGTTAGGGGGAGGTCTTTTTGCATTTTAATCTCATGGTAGCATTGACTTGTCGTTACATACATATTGAAAAAGGGTCAGCCTTTTACTGGTATAAGGACAGCCTAGCAAACCAATTTAATTTTTTCCTTTTAAGGTGTAATGTTTCTTTCCTGAGTGTTCAGTTCTGCTGTTATCTCTCTTTTTAGAAAACCATATGGATGTCTCCACAATTTCTTCCATTCTCTGATTAGATACAAATCTACATGCAGGTGAATTCGAATTTAATAGGAAAGAACTGGGAGAAAAGGGTCTATGTACATTTTGTCCTCTCAGAAGCAGAGGTGTCTGTGTAGTTGTTTCTCTATTTTTCCAGGCAGATCTAGACACATCATCTGCAAACATGAACCGGTAAATGTATATTAGGAGCACTGGTGGAAGCATTTGAAAAGAAAACATTTATAAAAAAAATATTCAGATTTACTTTAAAAGAAAGTTTCATAATATCTAGTGCTGTTTCTATATTGTAAGTTCCAAAGGGCAATCTGGAGATACCGATGAATGTGTGTTAATCTGGACCTAGTGCATTTAGCTCAAATGATGGGATTTTTAGTGGGAAATTGTAGGGTAGGGTAGGGCTGAACAATAGAATACAATGTATTGCCAACCTACTAGAAAAGGGAACATCTAACATTAAAGAATCACAGAATGGTCAGGGTTAGAAGGGACCTCTGGAGATCATTTAGTCCAACCCCCTGCTAAAGCAAGTTCACCTAGAGCAAGTTGCACAGAATCACATCCAGACCAGTTTTGAATGTCTCCAGAGGAGACATCACAGCCTCTCTGGGCAGCCTGTTCCAGTGCTCTGACACCCTCAAAGTAAAGAAGCTTTTCCTCATATTCAGATGGAACTTCTTGTGCTACAGCTTGTGCCTGTTGCCCCTTGTCCTGTCTTTGGGCACCACTGAAGAGCCTGGTCTCATCCTCTTGACACTCACCCTTAAGATATTTGTAGACATTGGTAAGATCCCCTCTCAGTCTTCTCCAGGCGAAACAGGCCCAGCTCCCTCAGCTTTTCCTCACCCGGGAGATGTTCCAGTCCCCTAATCATCTTTGCAGCCCTCCACTGGACCCTCCTCCAGTAGTTCCTTGTCTCTTGAACTGGGGAGCCCAGAACTGGACACAGTACTCCAGATGTGGCCTCACCAGGGCAGAGTAGAGGGGGAAAGATAACCTCCCTCGACCTGCTGGCCACGCTTCTTCTAATGCACTCCAGGATCCCATTGGCTGCCTCGGCCACAAGGGCACACTGCTGGCCCATATGGTCAACATGCTGTCTACCAGAACTCTCAGGGCCTTCTCTACAAAGCTGCTTTCCAGCAGGTCAACCCCTGGCCTGTACTGGTGCATGGGGTTGTTCCTCCCTAGGTGCAGGACCTTCTACTTTCCTTTGTTAAACTTCAAAAGGTTCTTCTCCACCCAACCCTCTAGCCTGTCCAAGTCTTGCTCAATGGCAGTACAGCCTTCTGGTGTATCAGCGACTCCCAGTTTTGTATCATCAGCAAACTTGCTGAGGGTACACTCTGTCCCTTTATCCAGGTCACTTATGAACAAATTGAACAGGACTGGACCCAGTGCTGACCCCTGGGGAACACCAGTAGCTACAGGCCTCCAGCTGGACTCTGTGCCACTGATCACAACCCTCTGAGCTCTGCCATTCAGCCAGTTCTCAATCCACCTCACCATCCACTCATCTAACCCACACATCTAAGTTGTGTGGAGTTAACTGGGCACCAAAGGCAGCTCAGGTCAGGTCACTGCTGCACTTGCACTGCTTCTTGTAAGGCTTGTCCTCCAACAGTTCAGGTGGTTGCTGCTATAGTCATTCCCATAACATGCAACTCAAATCCCAGGTTACAACAATTTAAAGGTATTTCCATTGCAGTCTCTACCCCTGGTCCCTTTGGGCCAGATTATAGGGTTTAACGTTGCAATGAACTCCTCCCCTTGCCCCTGCTCTGGCTTGGACTTATCCACAGACTGCAGTCCCTTAGGGGTATATCTGCTTCAAGTGGAGTCTTATGATGAACCATTGTCTCTCCAGGGGTATACCTGCTCCAGCATGGACTTATCCACAGCCACAGTTGCTTTGAGGTACACCTATTCCAGTGTGGCCTTCTCCATGGGCCACAATGCCTTCAGAGATATACGTGCTTCAGTGTGGCCTTACTCACAGCCACAGTCCCTTCAGAAGTCAAACTGCTCCAGCATGGCCTTTACCCTTGGCTGCAGTCCCTCCAGGGGTGTACCTGCTCTGTCGTGGGCTTATCCGTGGCCACACGCTTTGAGGTGCTCCAGCATGACCTCATGCACAGCCACTGATGCTTCAAGGCATACCTTCTCCAGCGTGGACTTGTCCTTGGGCCGCAATCCCTTCAGAGGTATACCTGCTGCAGCACAGACACATCCCAAAGCAACTGTAGCCATGGTTATACTTGCTCTGACGTGGGCTTATCCACGGCCACAGACGCTTTGGGGTGTCCTGCTCCCACATGGACTCATCCACAGGTCACAGTCCCTTTGACTCGAGTTCACACTGGAGTTCCAGCCTGTCCAGTACAGCAGCACAGAAACAGCAGTGATACCTTGGCCATCTACCAGCCCTGGTGCATCACCATTGCTGTTATCAGAATGTTCCTGGGCCCAGCACAGTGAGATGATAAGCAGTGCAGCAAGCAGTGAAAGCAAGCAGCAGTCACTAATGAGCAATATACAATATACAGCAAGGCAAGCAAGCACAGGAGCCTGCCCTTTAATACGTAAACAGCAATAACAGCTATAAATTTGATCTACTGCATTCCAATCAGATCTGCTTTTATTTCAAACCCTTTGAGCTCCACATTGGGCCTCAAAAAGGACTGTTGTGGTTTAACTCCAGCTGGCAACTAAACCCCACACAGCCACTCACTCACTCCCCCCACAGTGCGATGGGGGATAGAATCAGAAGAGTAAAAGTGAGAAAACTTGAAGCTTAAGATAAAGACAGTTTAATAGGTAAAGCAAAAGCCATGCACACATGGAAAGCAAAACAAGGAATTCGTTCACCGCTTCTCATCGGCAGGCAGGTGTTCAGCCATCTCCAGGAAAGCAGGGCTCTATCATGCATAATGGTTGCTTGGGAAGACAAAGCATCACTCTGAATGTCCCCTTCCTCCTTCTTCCTCCAGCTATTTATTGCTGAGCATGATGTCATGTAGTATGGAATATCCCTTTGGTCAGTTGGGGTCAGCGCTGTCCCAGCTATGTCTCCTCCCAACTTTTTTCGACCCCCCAGCCTACTTGCTGGTGTGGTGGTGTGAGAAGCAGAAAAGGCCTTCACTCTGTGTAAGCACTGCTCAGCAATAACTAAAACATCTCTGCATTATCAACACTGTTTTCAGCGCAAATCCAAAACAGTCCTATACAAGCTACCATGGAAAAAATTAACTGTCCTAATGAAAAGCAGCATCCCTGTCCTGTCTTTACATTTTCTCTCATTAATATTGGCTGCTTCACATCAGTTGCTGTTTTGCTTTGATGCTGTGTGCTGCTGAACAGGTGTTGTATTCCACCCTAGAGTTCGTAAATTAAATAGAAGATGAAGTGACTTATGTCTAACCTTTGAATCATTTGGGGAATCAAAGGCATAATATTTTTAAATTGTTAAGTTTATGATCTTTTTTCTGTATGTCCTGGGTTTGGCTGGGATGGAGTTAATTTTCTTCCTAGTAGCTGATACAGTGCTGTGTTTTGGATTTAGTGTGAGAACAATGTTGATAGGGCACTGATGTTTTTGGTTGCTGCTAGGTAATGTTTATACTATGTCAAGGACTTTTCAGTTTCTCAGGCCCTGCCAGTGAGAGGGCTGGAGGGGCACTGGAAATTGGGAGGGGACACAGCCAGGACAGGTGACCCGAACTGGCCAAAGGGTTGTTCCATACTATATGACGTCATGCTGAGTATATAAATTTTGGGGAGTTAGCTGGGGGGCTGGTATCACTGCTCGGAGACTGGCTCTGGGCATCTGTCAGTGGGTGGTATTGTGCATCACTTGTTTTGGGGTTTTTTACTTGAATTTTATTTCTCTTTCTCTTCTTGTTTTTCATTACAATCATTAGTGTTAGTATAATGTTTTACTTCATTTTAATTGTAAAACTGTTCTTATCTCAACCCACAGGTTTAAGCTTGTTTGTTTTTTTTTTTTCCTCCTAATACTTTTTCCCATGCAGCAGGGGGAGGAGTGAGTGAGCAGCTGCATGGTACTTAGTTGCCGGCTGGGGTTAAACCATGACAGTCCTTTCTGGCACCCAGTGTGGGGCTCAAAGTGTTGAGATAACAGATCTGTCCAGAGCATGTTAAAACAAAGTTTATTGTAAACATTCAATGTATTGCTTTAATAGTTGCTGGTCACAATGTTATAACACTATATAATTATTGTTTAGAATAATTTGGAGTACACCAAGTTTATAAAATCAGTTGCTGTTCTGCTGTGAATAAGCGTGCATCAGTATTGGTTTCTAGCTGGGATCATTCAATCTTTGCATAGTACTTATGCTTTTTACTTGTAATCATTTTTTATATGACATTTAATAAGTACTAACTGATCTAAAGTTCATTTGATAATTAAGTTTATAAGACTTTTATAAATTTAATTTCAAGGCGTTCTGTATGGCTGAGTAATTCGGCATGGTTTACTTTGAAGGTTAAACCAACTTTTGTGATACTTCAGAAATAAGGACCAAGGAAGAAGTTTACCTTGAATATGCTACATTCTGTTGTTATTTTAACTAAGATTTACTGTAGATCCTTCTCCTGAATAGCTTGCAATATAAGCTATTCTTAGCCTATTTTCGTCAAGGGCCCTTGCTTTGCTTCTATTTACTTTTTGAGGTTAAGTTCTCCATATATGATACCAATTTTTGAATACGGTTGCTCGTTTTTAAAGCAGTTGCTCTTAAAATTGCTATGTAAATGATCTAAGTTTAATTTTCGTATAATGCTGCTGCTTCTTATAACTTGGGAGTTGATTATATTTAACATGTAACCTGTTATGAACATAAATATAAAAGGTTTTCAAATACTCTGTTTTCAAATTTTATTTTGGTGTTTAGTGTTACAAACAACTGTGTACAGTATTTCTGCTCTGATTGCGAAGATTGCCATTTTGTAATTTTAGTAAAAGAATATGAGTATGTATGGCCATATCCATATGCCTGAGTATAAATATTTACTGTATTTAACTGTAAGTACATGACTTAAAACCTATTTCAAAGATCAGTCATGACAGAAGTTAAAGCCAGAGATTATAAAATGACACAGTTTATTTAAAGGTTTTAATATTTAGTATTAACTATACAGTGCTTTTCACTTTCATAGTTCAAATGGGAACTAATTTGTCCCCGTGACACCCCTCTAAAGCGCATAAGTAATACTTATCCCCAGTTTACAAGTGGGGAAAGGGATTTGGTCTTGGTACCAAACTGTGTTACAGAGATAAAATTCAGGGCTGCCCATGTTCCTCTTCACAGCCAAATTGTCCATCTACCAAAGCCTTGTGGTGCCTGTTTGGGGCCACACTGTACCCTGTCGTGGTTTAACCCTGGCCAACAACCAAGCACCACGCAGCCGCTCACTCACTCCTCCCTCACCCAGAGGGATGGGGAGGAGAATCGGAATGTAAAACCCTAGCACTGAGATAAAAACAATTTAATAGGTAAAGCAAAAGCCACGCACACAAGCAAAGCAAGGAATTCTTTCACCACTTCCCATGGGCAGGCAGGTGTTCAGCCATCCCCAGGAGAGCAGGGCTCCATCACGCATAACAGTTACTTAGGAAGACAAATGCCATAATGCTGGATGTCCCCACCTTCCTTCTGCCCTCAGCTTATATACTCAGCATGATGTCACATGGTATGGAATACGTCTTAGGCTAGTTCAGGTCAGCTGTCCTGGCTGTGTCCCCTCCCAATTTCCAGTGCCCCTCCAGCCTTCTTACTGGCAGGGCCTGAGAAACTGAAAAGTCCTTGACATAGTATAAACATTACGTAGCAGCAACCAAAACCATCAGTGTCCTATCAACATTGTTCTCACACCAAATCCAAAACACAGCACTGTACTAGCTACTAAGAAGAAAACTAACTCTATCCCAGCTGAAACCAGGACAACCCCAAGCAAAGCTGCCACCTCTGGGTTGACCCTTCAGATCTAAGTAGTGTTGAGCCTACTTGCCAGCTATTGCTAGGGCTTCATTTCGCAGCTCCCTCATTGCAGTCATGTTGCTTGTTCAGATAGTTTCTTGTTAGCTCACCTGATCCCATGTATTCAGAAGAAAAGTGGCAGTGTAGAAAATCCTGTCTGTTGCTTAAGTCTGTGTGCACGCTAGTGGGAGAGGAAGCAGACTAGATCAATCAGTGTACACCTGACTATAAGTGGATTTAGTGATCTTGAAAAGTGGCAGGTGTAGAGATGTGGAGATGGTTGTGTCTCGACCCCAAAACAAGAGTGACATGGGCAGTGGGAGCTGAGGCTTCCTTGGCAGCACCACCAGGAGGCCCTGCTGCTGCCAGGGCTGCAAAAGGGGTTTGAACTTGTGCCCAATCAGACGCACTGTCTCTATGACATTTTAGTCCTTGGTTATTGCTGAAGACTGCCAATGGCATTGAAAGATCAGTGAATTACAACTGTAGCTGGTGCCAGTTACATGTATACTGGAAATTCTTTATGCATACCAATTAAAAATTTTGATCATACTGAGTGTAGCCTATATACGATCTTGCGAGGAAATACTGCTTTGAGTCAGAAGTTATCAGTAGTACTGTGCTGAATAGCATTGTAGAGGTCAGACCCTCAGCTTGGTGTCTTCAGCTTTTATAGTCTTCTAACCCAGTGGCATGAAAATAATGCTGGTGTAAGTATAGCTATGCTGAGCCCCTGGGGAAGGCATATTTGTGAATGTGCTGGGAGAAGAGGCCTTTGGGGGGGGGGGCAGTGCTGCTGGCATGGAGCAGCAGGCACCCTTGTTCCTGTAAAGGAACCCTGTTTAAAGAATCTGCAGTAGCTGGCTGAAATTTAACCTTCTAGCACAAACTGACCTATGAGTTTTGATAAAATGTAAACAGTTATGGAAGGAATTTTGTTTTTGCTAAATAGGGAAGTTTAGCTGAGGAGTCTTAGGCTATTTTTAATATGACTTAAAAGTAGCTATACCAAGATTAAATAATGATAAATCTCCATTGAAGTGAGGGATAAATATGTGTGTGTTGTAGATTCGTGCTTTTATACAGTAGCTTTTCACAGGTCTTTTCTCTGTGTTTTAGAGCAATGAAATTTAAACTACTGTAAACCTGAGTCCATTCAACAGCTGCACTGCTTGTTCTCAAGTGGCTTGATTTCCCTTTTTATCTCATTCTTTGCAGCTGAAGACTTATCAGCATGTGTTTCATGTAGCTGACTGAATTGAAAGCCCCTTAAAACTAACATAGTAAAGATGGAAGCACTCACAGAAGAGGAAGTTTTTCATTCCTTGGGTTTTGTACTGTCTTGGGCTTGATTCCTGTCTTCTGAGACGCTCTTATGGTTCCCGTGGAAGGCAGAGGAGTTCTTTTACATCTTCAAAGATGTAATTTCTTATTGATCTAAAAAAAAAAAAATATGTATATGGGCAGCAGTGCAATGTTCAGAGATGTAGGCTCTGAAGTTGGAGGCAGTTTAGGAAGTTGCTGAGCTGGAAAACTTTTTAACTCTATCAGCAACTAGTAGACAAGACATCCCTCTGACCCTTTAAATCTTCTGGTTGTATTTTCATTGTATAAAGATTCTAGCATTCCCTGCAACTGCTTAAAAGATTTGCTTGCATGGCAAAGCTGCAATTGTGAAATAAAGGCTTAAATCAATAGGATCAATGTTTCTATACATCTTTCGATTCCTATACATCTGAAGAGTTGTAGCTATCTTTGCTTTTCGTGTTCTCAGGACTTCTTTAAAAGCAAATTTTTACAAATCTGACCAAGTAATTTTCCTTCCCTGACAGTATCTTTCTTTTAGTAACAACATGTTCTGGGGTTTAAAAGTGATATATTGTGTTATGCAATTCAATTTCTAACATCTCAAAACCTTACAGACACGGAGATTACACAGTTGTGTCAAGTTAATTTGAGTCTTGAGCATGCTAAAAATATCTTACATCTGGTATGGTGATGCACTACCTTGAGTTGTTTCCCTGACAGTCTAGATAAGTGTTTTTCAACCTTTTCAGTTTGAATATCTTTTAAAAAATATCCAGTGAAGCTGCAGGCTTCTTCAGAAATATGTAGATTGTTAGATGCTGCAAGAACTTGTTTTAGTTTTGTCAACCTTTAGAAGAGGCCACAAGTGAAAAATCACTGATCTCAACTGCAAAATCTGAGTTAGAGCAACCTGTGGCAAAAGCACTGCCTGATGGTAAATCCAGTCACTTCAGTTGGCACTAGGCAAATTTAGGTAGAATTGCTCTGAATTGACTCTGTGCTGAAGACATTGCCTATATAAAAAATACTCCTTCAGAAGCACCATGGTCTTACACAGCTGTATTTATGATGGAAATGCCTTTAGTGCTTAAAGACTTTAGATTTGTTTGGGGATTATTATTTTTTTGTACTCTTTGTTTAGCTTTGCAGGGCCATTGCAGTTCAGAGGCACTGAGGTGATGATTTTTCTCATGTTCATCAATAGCAGTGCTCACTAGCAGTCACTTAAACCTGAGCAAGATTGCTGAAGGTACAAAAGTTACACGGGTGTTTTGGTGAGATTGGTTTTTGTTGGGGTCTGCAGCAGATCTGCAGACGAATTAGTTGACTTCAAAGACTTAGTCGTGTTCCTTTAAGACAGCCACAAAAATATCAGGCATGTAAACAGGATGTGAAGAATCGGAACTTGGAACCGCAGCATACGGGCACCTACAGCAACAGCAAATAGCAAGCAAGAAGAAGACAAAGCCTATCAGCATTTGACACATATACTTTCTAAGACATATAAGCAATATGTAAAAACAATAAACGCCATTTTGGCCATTTCGTCAGAACCCAGTCACGTAGATATAGTGTTTTTATGTCCGTCTCGACTTGCATCGCCACAGGTTTTAACATTGCAGTTGTGATACTGTAAAGTCAGTCTCGGAGAAAAACCCTCTAAGACTTGATTTGAAGTTTTAGAAGGCAGGCATTCTTTATTACAGCGCTGGAAGCACGGGAGAATGTTTCCTCTGAGCATGCTCACCAAGTTACTCAAGGGTACACATTATATACAGTATAGTACTTGCACATTCATAGTACATTACATATTCATTTTCATTTATGTACAGGATTGGTTACAAGTTTCTCGCTTCTAATGCAAACTAGTACGCATCCTCAGATAGCGCTACTGAAGTTTTTTACCAGCTATGCATGCTCCCCAAGTGGGCATTTGTCCTCTCTTGGGGGGGCTATTTGAGTTGGAGGTCACAATCTCCCACTACCACAATTACCTTTGTCCTACTTTCAACTAATTTTCTGTGGGTTGCAACACCTTATCAGCTTGTCTCCTCTTGTGGCCAGAACTTTCTTACTTGGTGGCTTCTTTCTGCATAATTTAGATAACAGTGTTCTTATTATCTGTTCTTTGTTTCCCAAGGTTGACTCCCTTGATTAGAAGTCCTTTCAGTCATCAATTTTGACCACTTGAGAGTCAGCTTGACCTTAACTTTGTGCACAGATTTGTTTAACTCCAGCAACCTTCCCTTAACAGAATACTTTGACATAAATGTATATACAGTGATATCTATACAGTAGCATCAGTTGTTGAAATACTATGTAAAGTATAATTTTCTTTGCAAAAGCATTCTACACTAGCTGCTGAGATGGGAGGAAAAATCTCACTTTGATTTTAATGGTTTATTATAAAATATAGTTTATTTAAATATCTTTTCATAAGCTGTCATTTCTAAGTGCTTAAGACTACTGAGGATAAATTTAGGTCTATTTTAAAGAACCTTTAGATGAAAGTCAAGACATCTAAAACAGGACAATACACAAATCCAAAAACCTGCAGTACTCCTTTCTCCTGGACAAACAAACCTCTTCTTTATATAGAACATAATGATTTCTCTTATTGCTGTTTGCAGGTGCTCCTGACCCAACAGCAGGTGCTAGCACAGATGATGAAAACTGCTGGCATTTGGATGAGGAACAGGTCCAAGAACAGGTTAAACTCTTCCTCTCCCAGGGTGGATATCATGGATCAGGGAAGCAGCTCAATTTGCTTTTTGCAAAGGTATGTTGAGTGCCCTAAACCTTCCCTCTTTTCTCTCCCCCCAGCCAGTCTGTACTTGTTCACATCTTACTCAAAGTCCTGTTCTAAAACAAGATAAAGTCTTGGGAACATGATGGCAAGTTAATAATGCAGTGGAACACAGTCTGGTCTGTCTTGAGATCAGTTTAAAGATATGAAGTAACATTTCAACTGTCTGTAGCTTTGCTGTTCTCTTCCTTCCTACCCCCAAAAATGCTGGAGAAACCTGTAGAAATGATGGTCTTGAGGCAGCTTGCATAATATGCCTGGGGATTACTTGTGGAAGAAGTGTGTTTGCAGAATTACAGTGGGATACTGAAACTAAAAAATTGTTGTTAAAATTGGGAAGGCAGACTATTTTTTTTTCTACTTAAAAATTTCACATCAGAGATATAAATTATATTTCTTATTTAACAGATTAAATGTTTAATACTATAACATATTGTCTGTACTGCAGTTTAGTTTGTTTTTTTCAAGTTTGTATTAAAAGATTCATTTCCTAGGTGCGAGAGATGCTAAAGATGAGAGATTCAAATGGAGCTCGCATGTTGACATTGATAACAGAACAGTTCATGGCTGACCCTCGTCTGTTACTTTGGAGACAACAAGGAACTGCAATGACTGACAAGTATAGGCAGCTCTGGGATGAACTGGGTAAATGCATAGACTTCAAAATCATTTAGGTGTTCATGTGTATAATGAAGAAACAATTACATATTTAGGATGGGGAGAAACTTTATTGTGATACTAGGTAAAATACATAAGAGTTTTCTGCAGGTTTGCATGTTCAGTTAAGGTTGGATGAAATTGAATTTCTGATCTACTACATGAGACAATTACAGTTGAAGGAGAGGAAGCGTGGTATGAAACAAGTATGTTTGCAACAGGTTGTTAGTACCTGAGGATCTAAAAAGAATAAAGCAAAAAGTGGAAACGTAGGTACACAACTGAGGGTAAGTATATAAGCCACTAGCACTAAAATGGAAAGATTTAAGGAAGAAATCAATTCACAACTAGAGAGAAATAGAAGGCAAAAACAGAAGATTCATTAAGAGTATGAGAAGATAGCAACGAAGGAAAGTAGAAGTTCATTACTGAGCAGGAAAGGAGATCAAATAACAGAGAGCTATAACAATTAACACTGCTTTACAGGAAAGGTCAGTTGTGACCAGGTACATGACTTGTACAACAGAGGAACACAGGCTGAAATGGGAAAGGAATATTTAAACTGGTAAAGTCTGAAGACACTTGCTCTAAAGTGTTCCAGAAACTAACTGACAGTTTTGAACTGCTGCTTCAGAAGCTCTCAAAATCTATAGGAATTTGTGGTAGGGATGTGAAATTAAAAACAACTTGAAGGTAAATGGCACCAATATTTTAAAGGTGGGTAGGTGAGTGGAAAATATAATATTAAGTAACCACCAGCATTGCTTTCCTAGATGTAAGGTACTGAAACAAACTACTAACCGGTTGGTATATAAGCATATAGAAGATAAAAACGATAAAATACAAACTGAATTATTTAAAATACAGTGGTAATACTAATTTGTTTCTCTAAAAGATAATTTACTGAGTGTATGAGTGAAAGAATTAATGTGTATATCTTAGCTGTAGTAAGGTTTTGGATGCTGCCTTGGAGGCTCTCTCAAAGCGAGTTGAAGACACACAGCTGAATTGGAATTGCCTTGTGATTCATAGAACTTGGAGTAGTTACCTGTGCTCTCACTCAATCTGGAAAGATACTTCAAATCTAGACTTACAGAAGTCTGTCTTGAGGTGTGTTCTGGTCAATATTGCTATTTCTGACTTATGTGGTGTGGAATATTTATATATATATATATATATAAAAAACAAAACAAAAAAACCCCAACAAAACAACAACCCAAAACCTACTGATGAAGCCTCTTGGGACAATATGGAAACATTGCAAAGAACAAAGCTATAATGCTCTTGGTACATTTTAAAGGTCCAAAATCAATCTAAATGAAATTAAATCCAAGCAAGAACAACATGCTTCATTTAGAAAGAAGTCAAATCCAAAACTTAAGTTTCACACTGTTACAGGTTAAAGATGACCATGATTGATTGCATGTTGTCTGGTGGGGCTAAGATAGGATATAACCTGTTTAGCATAAATTATGTTCATTCTAAATGAGGCATTAGGCTAATAAAGCACTGGCTGTCTATAGTTGATATTATAGATTTCTGTGGTGAAAAGCCTTAATATCAGAGCAGGCAAAGCTCTGTCAGAGAGTGTAGATGTAACTACTGTGCCTTCAAGTATACCAACCCTCTTAGTATGTAATTTTTATGATGCCTTGGCTTGCTGGGGAATAATGCTTTTTGCCAAGCTGGACATGTACGCAGCAAAATTGTATCCCATCATACTGAAAACCAGAGGGTCTCATGCTTTGTTGCTTATGTGGGTTGAGCTGGTAGGTGCTGGGAGAAGCAGAAATGTGTTCTCCATCTGTTAACCTGTAGCAGTCTTACCATGTGCTGCCAATAAACATAAAGGTTTTGTTAAATTTTCTTAGTGACTCCTCTTCTTGTTTCATCAGTTCCATATTAATGTCATCTTCTTGACAGCATCTATCTGAAGGTGGAATCTCTCTGCCTGCAGCATCAAATAAGCGATATTTTAGATTAATTGAATTGATTAGTTTAGCTCTGTTTAACCAGAGCTGTAGTTGCCACTCCCAAAAAGCCACAGTGCAGCCTCCAGCCTCACTGCTACCTCAGCTGCTGTATTTGCAATCTGAGGCAGACCCTGTCGTTTCAGTCCTGAACTGCTCTGCCTTCTCTAACAGTATCAAAATATGTTTATTGTGTACCACAGTTTTAATTGTAAATACATTTCAATCACTTGAGTGTGCAGTAGGCTAAGGGTAGAACTTAACTTGGATCTTCCACCTCTAGCTTGTGTTTATGTTGTGAACCTGTCCATTTTTTCCCCATACCAGTAGGACTCCTTCCACTGGAGCTTAGCAAGTTCCCTGAAAATTTCTGTTAATTGGATGAATCTCCAATTTGAGTCATACCTTGTGTGAAAATTAGAAGCTGCTGCTATGTTTTTGCTAGGATTTCACCTTGAGTTTTGCTCTAGTTAAACACATTCCTTTTTCCAGGTGAAACATGCATGTGAATGTACAAAAGTTGAAGGTGGTTTTAAGGGAGACCAGAGTTACGATAGCAAACTACAGAAGGAAGAGCAGGATGTCCCTGGTGACACTTGATCTGTGCCAGTAGTGTCAGAGAACTCAGATATTGGGTTAAAGGGGGCGATGGTATTATGTTCTCAAATAATGTTTGTTTTCCTATCTTGTCATCTTCTAGGATGTCAGAGAACTAAAATATCAATAAAGGGAGTGGGACGGGCCTTTGCATACTTTTTGTATTTTATCTGTTCAGAGTAATCTGGAACTTGCATATATGTATGTCTTTTTTTAAAAAAATATTTATCTATGATTTCATTTCACAGATAGGTAGCAACATTGTAGTTATGGAGATTTTAGGACATGTAAAGTATGTAAATATAGACTCTGGTTAAGAAATGCTAGCTTGCTTGCACCGGTATGCTGTCTGCCAACCACTAGGCATATGGCCACTTTGTCAGTTCCATTTTGGCATAGGTTTTTAAGCATACTTAAATAACTTCAGCTTTGCTCCTTGACTGGGTCACTTGGACCTTTCATTAGAACTTAACTGATTCTTCCTGCATGGCATTGATCAAGGATACTAGAAAGACACATTGGGCTCTGATCAGAGTTCCTGCTGAAGTTTATGGTAAATTATGTTGACTTCAGTAGAAATCAGATTGGGTTTGTATGTTTGAAGATGCTGATTTAAAAAACAAAATTAAATACTTCACATCTAAGTATGAACCTGGCGATTTTCTAATGCAAAGTCCTAATTCTGTAAACAATTTATGATTCAATGGCCTCAAGTTAACTACCTAGTTATGTGGAAGGCTTTTTTGTTGTGTTTTAAAGACTCTAGATCAGGAGAGATCAGATATAATTATGCTCAGCAGATTCCCCTATTGTACATCAAAGAATAGGTTGAGCTAAACGCTCCAAAGGTGTAGTATTGGAAAGATTAAGTTACAGGTCAAAGCTATAAGACTTGCTCATATACTTCTCATGCTAGAAGAATTTAGATGCAGCTTCAGTGATGCACTGGTGAACACTTCCAACTTGCCACAATAATACATGAATACACTTTCCAGACTTTAGAGTGCAGCTGGAATTCTTCATGTTGTTGCTGTTTAAATAGTGTCTAGGTAGGTAAATTTCACATGCTGATCTTAATGTGTTTAACTATCGATGACTATGGTTGAAGACTTCAGTATATCAGACTGATTAACTGTTTGGAGCCCCTTGGTTTGTCTTTTTAATTAAATTGCATTGGTAAAATGGAGGAATATGGAAATGCACAGTAAATATCTGCTGATGCCTGTTGAACTAAGATCTCAGATTTGAAGAAAAGGTCAGTTAACCTTCTTTGTACTATAGAGGGGAAAAAATGGTCCATGCAGTCTTATTAAAGCAGTAATTTGTTAATATTCATCCATCAAAAATTAAGTTTCTTGTTCTCTACGAAAGTGAAAAAATTTCCTTAATAAAGGGAAAATTTGACTTTGTGCCCCAGCCCAGGGATCATGATGGCTGCAAGGCTCTGCTTTGGAGTTAAATGTTGAGCACTGCCAGATGCCAGACATTGAGAAGAGGCTGAATTTTGTTGGCAAATGGGTTCTGCAAGTCAATTGGTGTTTTCTGCAGGCTTCTGGCTGTGAAATGAAATTGGAAGTCCTTTAGCCACATGGATAATACAGGACCTGAATACAAATGTCACGTCACCATCAGGGCCCATTGTGAAACAACAGTGTTCCCACTGGAACACTGTGCCATTACAGATCATTTAAATATGGGGATTACATTTAAACTAAAAGCCCCATTTCCCTTTAATTGCAATTAAAATGTCCTCTTAGCAAAAGCTAAGTGACAAATTAAATTTAAAAAGTGCCCACATTTTTAAAGCTGTAATGCAAAACAGCCTTTCATTGCTTCTCATGTGCCACGAATGAGTTATACTTGTCAACCCTAAACCAAGCCATAACTGGAGCATCTAGTTATCAAAATGGGGCTGCTCTTGTGACAACTTGATAAAGCTTAAACTGTTAAACTAAATCCCAAATGCTTAACCTGATGAAAACAGTCAAGTAGAAGAATCTAAGACAAGTATCTACTACTTGGTGAAGCGAGGGAACCCAACAGTTTGTCAACATGTAGATTACAGGATCTGATTTTTTTTTTTTTGTGAACAACCATTTTCAGTATCTTTATATGTTCTTGCTTGCCTTTTGGGTGAAGAAACTTCACATAATTTGCATGTTGCAAAACAAACATTTATAGTAGATTTCTTCCATTTTTATATTTAAGAACAATTTAAGGGGGGAGAGA
Organism: Falco cherrug; assembly: GCF_023634085.1. Classification (NCBI taxonomy): domain Eukaryota; kingdom Metazoa; phylum Chordata; class Aves; order Falconiformes; family Falconidae; genus Falco; species Falco cherrug. The sequence continues at coordinate 3,501,822 of NC_073719.1, forward strand.
GCTGTTTTGTGAGTCAGGAATTAATTTCTTATGGAACAAAAATATGATGGCAGTGTCATGGTATGGTGGGTTGATGTTGGCTGGATGCCAGGTGTTCACCAAGCTGCTCTATCACTCCCCCTCCTCAGCAAAACAGGGGGGGTAGAAAATAAAGTGGAGAAGGACTCGTGGGTTAAGGTAAAGGCAGTTTAATAAAGCAAAAGCAAAGGAAAGTAAAAGATTTATGTTCTACTTCCTATCAGCAGGTGATGTCCAGTCACTTCCTGGGAAGCAGGGCTTGAGTATGCATACCAGTTGCTACAGAAGACAAATGTCATAATAACCAGTGTGCCCCCCCTTCCCCCCCTTTCTCTTAGCTTTTACATCTGAGCAGACATCATATGGTATGGAATATCCCTTTGGTCACTTTGGGTCAGCTGTCCTGGCTATGTCCCCTCCCGAGACCTTGCCCACCCCCAGCCTACTGGCCTTTGGGGGTGAGGTGGGGAATGTTGGAGAGACAGCCTTGATGCTGTGTGAGCACTGCTCAGCAGTAGCCAAAACACTGGTGTGGTATCAGCACCTTTCTGGCTACCAATACAAAGCACAGCACTGTGAGGGCTGCTGTGGGGAGAATTAGCTCCATCTCAGCCAGAGCCAATACACATGGGGAAGAGGGTATATCCAGAGAGCTCTTGCAAGGCAGGACAGTGGATAAAATTGGCAAATTTGTTCTCAGTTTTTCTCATGCTGATCCTGATCTCTGTTGGTTCTCATATTTCATGAAGTTGAGGAAAACCTAAAAGATATTCTATAATTCCAGCTGGGTACTCTCCACATTTTAATGCATAAGCTTCTCCTGTCTATCTCAACTACTTGTTGTTATCTAAAGTTTTTAAGTGTAGGAACCTCTCATGATATTGCCAAGAGCTTCATTTGTGGGATAAAGCATTTCTGGGTGATGTCCTTACGTTCCTTTCTGTTAATGCATACTAAATGGCTTGTTCTCAAAGGTATTTCCTGAGTGGAGTAATATGTCTTTGCCTTAGTAGTTGTAATAGTCTTACTAGTTTTTTACTACCACTTTGCCCTACTGTGGGCTGCTTTTTATCTGTTGGAACAGCCTGACAATCTACTTTGAGTTCACATTTGCTGATATTTTGGACATTTTCTGGATTAGTGATATATTTTTGTGTTAAAATTTAAAACTTAAATGTCATTTTACAAGGTCATGTCATGGAGAGAAATAGTACAACATATTTCCTGAAGGATCATGCCTAAATTTTTATTAGTAACACTTTGCTTCTCATCTAAAACAATTCTAAATGTTGAGTTTAGGCAAGGAATCATTATAGATCAATTAAGAGAGATTTAATTACCATTTTGCCATGAGCAAACTAATGATTGAGTGAAAATACCAAGCTAGATTATTTTAACCTTAACTAAAGAAGCTATTCTCCATCTATATTTCTATTTCGGGCATTCCTTACCTTTGCAATTAGAGAGACAAACTTGTATGAATAGGACATGCTAGCTGTTTTAAACAGATTTTCTCTGCTTAGTACTTAAGGGAGGGGAAAAAAAGAGAAAAGTAGCTAGGATTTTTGCCAGTATGTCCCTAGAAAAATTCCTTCCTGATGCCAGATTTAGTGACTACTTCAGGGCTGCCATGAAAAAGAATCGCTAAAGTTAAGTATTCATTACAGTTTTTGTGTTATAATACCATGGAGCTGCATACTTCATGCAATACCTTTTTAGGATCCACTATGCACTAGAAACAGTCAATTTTCTCCATATTTTATGGTTTTTCAAAAATGGTACAGCGAGGCTATTAATTTTGAAATTTGAGTGCCAAGCTTATATCCATATTTACAGGATTTCTTTGGGTATCTGAAGTTCTAACTGAATCACGTTCTGCCTTAAAGCTAAGGAGAGTACAAATGCCCTGCACCTTCATATTTCATGGTTTAGATTAATCAATTGCACAGATTACATTTCTGGCCTTGAAGTGAAAGCTGTAGGAATGCCCGTGTTTCAAAGGAGATGGGATGCACCATGCTTTGCACCATTTCCCTTGGTCTTTCATTTTGGGATGTATGGGTGGAGTGTTATCTTACACATATTTGTGTCTACAACTATGTCATATCCAGTAGACTTGCTTAATTGGTAATCCTTTTCTTACTGTCAGTTTGCTTAGTCTTAGCTGCCATGGTGTGGTTGCTGTACAGTTACAAAATACGTGTGCTTTCAGTTTGTGCACTTAAGTTTAGATCTCTTTCACAGAATAAGCTGTTAATATATGTCAGTGTATTTAAATGATTTATGCTATTGGAGGCACTAAATTAACAGGACTTCTGAGTTAGCATCACAAGACAGTTTTGCTGCTTTAAGGACTGAGTTATGGATGACAACTTAAAGAAATTGCTGTCATGGCCCTGGAGTGTCTCATTTGTTGCTGTCAAGTTCATTTCCCTGGTGAATGAAGCCAGACTGCTGTTGTGCAAAGATGGGTTCTGTCCATCTTTTTTGAGGATTATTTCCTTCCTCCTTCATTACAAACAGTAGATGATTATTGTCATGTGCCATAATGGTATTTGGAATTGAGGGCATATATGAGGCAGGAGTATGACAGTATGTGGGAGCTATTTTCAAAGAGGATATTCTTTCCTGTGGTTAAACTACATTTATGAGATTTGATGAATAATGGTGAAAGTAATTAACTTTAGTCTATAAGCATAGCTTGAGGAGTTTATTTTTAATGCCATACAGAAAGTTTGGGTTTCTATTTAGTTCAATTGGACGTAAAGTACTTTTACAATAGGAGCCAAATTTCTTCAAGTATCCCCATTAAAACAGTTTTTGAAGTCTTTATTCCTGAGCTGTTGAACTGATTTACTTATAAATGTTCTAAAATGTTCTAAAAAATTGTTCTGTATTGAAGCTGGTACAAAATTCATTGTGGCCTTAACTATTTTTTTCCTTCCTCTATTTTTAATACTTCAGTAATGTTAAGCTGCCATTTCATTTTCTGATACCACTTCTAGTAAATGCCAGAGCTAAAGAGAAGTAATAGAACTATGTAGAGGAATTACTGAATCTTCACTAATTTCTGTGGTCCAGCAATCTGGCCTTGTGATATTTTCTAGTTTTCTTCTTTGAATGGATACTGTAAAAATAACTGAAAAATTGGAAAAGTAATCTAAAGTGAGAGATGCAAGAATCTCGGTCTGCTCAGGTCTGTCATGCAAGACAAAGGAGGATGGTTTCCTTCATGATTTAAGAGGCCTACATAGACTAAAAAGTTGATAGTGAAGACACTTCTACAAATCAAACAAAAGGTAGTTGAATATTGTAATTGGAGCTGGACAAATTTAACTAGAAAACTTGAAATAAGCTTAGAATTTTCAGTCATGGTAGCCAGGCAGTAGATCAGCTAACCAGGAGCTGTGCTAGATTCTCATATTGGAAATCTTAAAAATTGAAGTATGCTGGTTTTTGTAAAAACTCAACTATCACTTTTGGACTTGAAGTAACTCATAAAATCTTAGAGTATGAAGGAATTCAGACTAGATAATCAGAATGTGTTCTTCCGGCCATTTATAGTGGGTTATTTACCTTCTGTGAACATAGTTGTGCAATCATACTTTTTTTTCCTTATCTTTCTCACCACACAAGGGAGTGTTTGCACTTGTTCCACTCTTAAAAAATGAGATGTATTTTCATATCTTTCTTTCATTAATATCTTGTTTTGTTTGACAAACCTCTCAAACTTTCCAGTTTTGCATTAAGAAAATTAACTGAGAGGAATTCCTTCATCACTACGATAGATTTAAATGGAGGTAGGGTAGTGTATTTATAGTTAGTAGTCACATTAACTTTTATTCTGAAAATTGTCAATGTCTCTCAAAATAGACTGTGACTGCTGAGAGTGTATTACCAGTTAAAATATTTGATGAAATGTCTCTCTTTTGGGCAGGGAATACTTTGTGCTCACAGCTGTAAATGCTGGCAACTACTTAAAAGTGTGAAGAATCACATTACATATCTTATTCATAAGGGAGTATTTTTGTACTATTTTGCTAGTATTGGCAATGTTTTTACCTTCAATTGATTGTTATTAAACAAATGAATGGTTTTGTGGATATTACGGAACTTAATTGGTGAGATTAATTTGCAGGTGCTTTATACTTTCCCCTAGCTTTGTAGACTAATAGTCCATGCCTTGCTATGGTGAATAGGTTATAGGATACTATAAGTGCATAGAGGGACATTTAATGGACATGTGACAGATCCCTAAATGCTCTCTTAGGGAGACTGTATTCTCAGGCAATGATACTGTAGGAGGCTGCACCTTTCAAGCAAATTTCTCTTCTATGAAACCCTTTGGTCAAATGGCAGTGTCTGCAAAGTTGCAGCAGTTTTTAAAACAAACTGAAAAAGGCATAGCCTACAACAATGGGCTCATGCAAAAAGACAGAAGTGCTTGGTTACTTTCTTTATCTATTGTGCTAAAAGTTTAAAATGTAGGAAGATGGGAGCAGGAGTTTTTCATTACTTGACACACACAGATCACAGCATGTAGTTGATGATAGCTTAGAATAGAATCTTGTCCCAGTTTCAGCTCGATTAGAGTTAATTTTCTTCTTATTAGGTGGTGCAGTGCTGTGTTCTGGATTTGGTGTGAGAATAGTGTTGATAACACACTGATGTTTTTAGTTGTTGCTGGGTAATGTTTATAATAAATCAAGGACTTTTCAGTTTCTCAGGCCTTGCCAGCAAGGCGGCAGCTGGAGGGGCACAAGGAACCAGGAGAGGACACAGCCAGGTCAGCTGACCCAAACTAGCCAAAGGGATATTCCATACCATAGAACATCATGCTGAGTATATAAACTGGGGGGAGTTGGCCAGGGCCTGCCAATTGCTGCTCAGGGACTGGCTGGGCATCAGGTGGTGAGCGATTGTATTGGGCATCACTTGTTTTCTTTTCTTCCTTTCCTTTGGATTTTGTTCATAGAATCATTTAGGTTGGAAAAGACCTTTAAGATCATCAAGTCCAACTGTTAACCGAGGACTGCCAAGTCCATCGCTAAACCATGTTGCTAAGCACCGCATCTAGGTGTTTTTTAAATACCTCCAGGGATGGCAACTCAACCACTTCTCTGGGCAGCCTGTTCCAATGCTTGATAACCCTTTCAGTGAAAATTTTTTTCCTAATATCCAATCTAAACCTCCCCTAGTACAACTTGAGGCCATTTCTTCTTGTCCTGTTGCTAGTTATCTGGGAGAAGAGACCCACCCCCATCTGCCTACAGCCTCCTTTCAGGTAGTTGTAGAGAGCAATAAGATCCCCCCCAAGTCTCCTCCACACTAAACAACCCCAGTTCCTTCAGCTGCTCCTCATAAGACTTGTTCTTTAGACCCTTCACCAGCTGCATTGCCTTTCTCTGGACATGCTCCAGCACCTCTACATCCCTCTTGAAGTGAGGGGCCCAAAACTGAACACAGTATTCAAGGTGCAGCCTCACCAGTGCAGAGTATAGGGGGAAAATCACTTCCCTTGTCCTGAAATCACTTCCTTTGTCGTGAATCCTCTCCCCTTCTCCCTCCTTCCCATTATAATTGTTATAATTATTATTTTTGTTCTTGTATTTATTGTATTTTATTTCAAATACTAAATTGTTCTTATCTCAACCTTCGAGTTTTACATTCCTTCCTGATTCTCCTCTCCATCCCTCTGGCCCTAGGTAGTATACTCATATATCCTTTATATACTGAGCATGATGTTCTATGGTATGGAATACCTCTTTGGTTAGTTTGAGTCAACTGACCTGGTGGTGTCCCCTCCCGGTTCCTTGTGCCCCTCCAGCCACCGCCTTACTGGCAAGGCCTGAGAAACTGAAAAGTCCTTGACTGAGTATAAACATTACCCAGCAACAACTAAAAACATCAGTGTGTTATCAACACTATTCTCACACTAAATCCAAAACACAGCACTGCACCAGCTGCTAAGAAGAAAATTAACTCCAACCCAACCAAAACCAGGACAGTATCCACCCCTTATTCCATACCATTTACGTCATGCTACATTTTCCAATACATCATCGCCTTTCCTGTCTTTTCATGTAAACACACAGATATCATTCCCTTAGTCTATGGACCATCCCTGTAAAAGTTTGTTGACTTCATTTAGTCCATGATGTTGTGCTCCATCTGTTATGACAGTCTTTTAAGGTGGGGAAAATGGTAAAAGGTGTTAGATTGTTGCATCTTGAAGGCAGTTCTGTTTCTATTACAGCTACGCTGGTCTGGTTTCACCACAGTCATTCTTCATTGGTGAGGCAATTGGAGGGGAGTCAGGTTCAGATCTCCAAATCCAAAGCGGTAGAGATGGGTGCCACAAGGCACCCAGTGCACTAATAGGCACATAGAAGTGACAGTATACAATATTATATAACAATCAATATCACACAACTCAATTCATTGGCTATTCTCACCCAAAATCAAATCGCCTTGAGGCACGCGTTGAACTTCCCCATCCTCCCACATTACCCATCAAGTGCTCCCAGGCCCTTGAGCAAAAACAATCCCATGAATGGGTTTGCCTTTGCCTGAGGCAGGAATGACCCAGACTGTTTTCCCAAGCATATTTTTAAGGTGCACTGCAGGAACTTTATCCCCCTCTACAGTACGCAAAATCTTTGATTGGACAGGGACAGCTCAGCTGGTAGATCCTCTGGTCTTGACTAACCAGGTAGCCTTTGCTAAATGTGTATCCCAATGTTTGAAGGCCCCACCACCCATTGCTTTCAGCATAGTCTTTAACAGTCTGTTACATCCTTCAATTTTCCCAGAGGTTGGTGCATGATAGGGGATGTGATATACATACTCAACACCATGCTCTTTGGCCCAATTGTCTATGAGATTGTTTCACAAATGAGTTCCACTGTCTGATTCAATTCCTTCTGGGGTGCCATGTCACCACAAGACCTGTCTTTTAAAGCCTAGGATAGTGTTCTGGGCAGTGGCATGGGGCACAGGGTATGCTTCCAGCCATCCAGTGGTTGTTTCCACCATTGTAAGCACATGGCACTTGCCTTGGTGGGTCTGTGGGAGTGTGATACAATCAGTCTGCCAGGCCTCACAATATTTATTTTTTAGCCATTTTCCTCCATACCAGAGAGGCTTTAACTGCTTGACTTGCTTAATTGCAGCACGTTTCACATTTATGGATTACCTGTGCTATAGTGTCCATGGTTAAGTCCACCCCTCAATCTCGAGCCCATCTATATGTTGCATCTCTTCCTTGATAGCCTGAAGTGTCATGGGCCCACTGAGTTATAAATAATTCACCTTTATGTTGCCAATCCAAATCTACTTGAGCCACTTCAATCTTGGCTGCTTGATCTACCTGCTGGTTATTTAGATGTTCCTCAGTGGCCCAATTCGTGGGACCACGAGCATCTACGTGATGTACCTTTACAACCAAGTTCTCTACCCAGGCAGCGATATCTTGCCATAATGCGGCACCCCAGATGGGTTTACCTCTGCGTTACCGATTACTCTGTTTCATTGCTGCAGACAACTCTACAGGGCATTTGCCACCACCCATGAATCAGTCTAGAGGTAAAGTTTTGGCCATCTTTCTCTTTCAGCAATGTCTAAAGCCAGCTGGATAGCTTTCACTTCTGCAAACTGGCTCAATTCACCTTCTCCTTCAGCAGTTTCTGCAACTTGTCATAGGGGACTCCATACAGCCGCCTTCCACCTCTGATGCTTTCCTACAAAACAGCAGGACCCATCAGTAAACAAGGCATATTGCTTCTCATGTTCTCACAATTTATTATACAGTGGGGCCTCTTCAGCATGTCACTTCTTCCTCTGGTGATATTCTGAAATCTTTTCCTTCTGGCCAGTCCATGATCACTTCCAAGATTTCTGGATGACTGGGATTTCCTATTCAAGCTCATTGTGTGGTCAGTGTGACCCACTTACTCCATGTGGCATCAGTTGCATGATGTGTAGAGACCCTCCCTTTAAACATCCAGCCCAGCACTATTAACCAAGGCACCAGAAGATGCTGTGCCTCAATATCAATCACTTCCAAAGCAGCTTGAATCCTTTCATAAGCTGCCAGTATCTTTTTTTCAGTTGGAGTATAGGGGGCCTCCAGTCCTCTGTATCCCCAACTCCAAAAGCCCAAGGGTCTACCTGAAGTCTCCCCTGGTGCTTTCTGCCAGAGGTTCCAGGTAGGGCCATTCTCCCTGGCTGTGGTGTAGAGCACAGATTTTACATCTTACCCAGTCCAAAATGGCTCAAGGGCTGCTGAATGAACTGTCTCCTGTTTAATTTGTTCAAAGGCTTGTCGTTGCTCAGGGCCCCATTTGAAATCATTCTTCTTCTGGGTCACCTGATAGAGAGGTCCAAAAATTGGACTGTAATTTGGAATGTGCATTCTCCAGAAACCCACAACACCTAAGAAAGCCTGTGCTTCTTTCTTATTAGTTGGTGGAGACATTGCTGTTATTTTGTTGATCATAACCATTGGGATCTCACGATATCCATCTTGCCATTTTATTCCCAAAACCTGGATTTCACGTGCAGGTCCCTTGATCTTACTTTGTTTAATGGCAAAACCGTATTTCAGAGGGATTTGGTCTATTTTCTTCCCTTTCTCAAAAATTTCTACTGTATTACCCCATACAATGATGTCATCAATGTATTGCAGGTGTTCTGGAGCCTCATCCTATTCCAGTGCAGCCTGGATCAGTCCATGGCAGATGGTAGGACTGTGTTTCCACCCCTGGGGCAGTCAATTCCAGGTGTTATTATTATTATTATTGATTTTATATTATTTCAGTTATTAAATTGTTCTTATCTCAGCCCTTGAGTTTTACATTCCTTCCCAGTTCCCTTCCCCATCCCTCTGGGGAGGTAAGGGTAGTGAGCTAGTGGCTGTGTGGTACTTTAGTTACCAGCTGGGGTTAAATCACAACAAATCTTAAAAATGTAAATACCTGTTTCCTTTCAGCTGACTACAGGTGTGCCTTCATCCCTTGGAGCAGAGGTATGCAGTAAGAGAGAAAGGGAAACTTAAGGAATTAGACACTTTTTTTGTCCCTGGGTTACACCTCCACCCCTTCTAATTCATATTCATCGTTTAATGTGCAGAAGGGCAATGATTCCCTCTTGCCATCAGTGCTGCATGTAATCTGTTGCATTAATCAGCCAGCTAGTGTTAAATGCATGGGAAGTGATTATACTATCATACACAATACAATCAGCATGAAGCACTTGACAAGATCAATACATCAAAGTTTAATTCAGTAATAGAATGAATTAAAGCAAAATTAAACATTCTGTTCTGCAAGAAGCACAGCACCCATAGCAAGCCTTTTTTTCCTGAAGGCTGCATAGAGAAACCAGAGTGCATTAGGGAATTCTTTTTATGAATAAAATTGCAACTTGGATCCAACTGAATGCCAAGAGTACTTTTCTTTGGGGTTCTTATCAAGGAGAGAACAGCACTGAAGTGCTTTACCTATCTTAACTGTTCCATAAAATCAGCTGTTTAATTGGATCATTCTCCAGTGGGACTTCTGATTATGCTTTGTTCTAATGGAGATCTCTCCATTCCTGGAGGAGTGAGGTAGCTTTGCCAGTCATTCTGAAGGCACTTGTCTTTCTTATTGAGAAACAATAAATATGCACTACCTTCTTTGAGGTTTCCAAGTGACTGTCCCTGTGAAAGTGTGTATGTGTTTAAAAACCAGATGTAAACCACTTTAAAATCCTTTGCTGACACTTCTATTTTAAAGGGGTCATAGGTTTCATCTCCTATTATTGTTACTATTCTGGCACTTCCAGTGCTGGAAAATGATGCTTTTGTAATAGAATTGATTATGCTCAAATGGGGCACAGTGGCAAGTGTGCAGCAAGTGCTGAAGCTGATTTGTCTGTTGCACAAAGGGATTACTTGATTCCACTTTCTTTGAAATAATCAGATGTTACTAATCTGGTAGCTTTTGGGGGTTTTGGGTTTTTTTTAAGAGACATGCATTAATGGGAAGAGCAAAGACATATCAAACATATGGATTTCTTGCAAATTTTAATTTTGTAAATGAATGGAATGATCTTAAGTATATTAAATGTAAAATTCCATGGCAAAGACCAAGTTTCAGCCACCAAGTACATAGATATTCTAAATGAGGAAACACTGGCCCAAACTAGTGCTGCTGTGTAGCAGCCCTGACAAGATAGCATAATATTTCTAGGAAAAGCAAATTTCTTGGGAAGACTGTAATCAGACAATCTAACAGAATCATACACTGGATCTTCAGTCATGCCCGGTGTCCTAGCCCCCACTAAAGCTGTTTCCACCACCTCCCTCCTATTTACTGGGACAAGAATAAAATATAATGGGATTTATGAAAACCAAGCAATGCTTAATCTCTTGGGAGAGTCTGTATACATTTCTTGCACTTTCTTTGGCTTCATGAATACATACATACACAAAATGTGTAATTATTACAACACCTACTTTTACAGTGAGTGAATACTTAATGTTTTTCAATTTGCATGTTTAAATCCTAATCAGTATAAAGGCATGCTGTTCCTTTCTCCCTCATGAATTCAGAGATACGGATGTTTACTGAGAAATAGAAAAGTACTGATGTTCCATTTGTATGTACCAGGTATGCATGCATTGTTTAAAGCAATAACGTAACCTATTTCTTTGTGATGTGAGGCACACTAAAGATGAATGACAACCATGCATTTTCAAAAAGAGGGCTATTTGAACCAAAGGTCTATTTTGGCAAAGTTGACTTTATCCACGTCAAAAGGACTAGTGTTAAACCAAATTAGACAATTCCTCACTGCAATATGACAGTTCTAAAATTCAATCCCTTTATCAAATTGCAGTCAGAGCACGACTTGTCTTCCAGTTATCTTGGGGGGGAGGGGGGAATTTGCATATTGGTTTGTGATATTTTGCTACTGTGCTGTGAGGAGCTTCATATTGGAAAGACATGGGTCACAATCAAGGGATCCAAATAAGAACTTTACTTTTAGTTTAGTTTGGAGGGGGGAATGTGTCAGCCTTCTGAGATCCAGTATGAAAAGATATCTGGTGCCTGGAGAAAGGGAGACAGGAAAAAGCGATCTGTGTTAGAAAAACAGAATACATGAACACAAACACATTCTCTGGGTTTTTTTGTGGGTTTTTTTCCATTTTATGAGACATTTGTTCATATTGCAGGTGGCATTGGTGACATCATTAAATCTAGTCAAACAGGTAAACTTACTTGAGAATGCCAGGAATGTATTTTGGAAACTTTTTTTGAATATAAGCTGTTGTGAACAGCAGTTTCCAGGCTAAAGTCACTAGAAATGGGTTTAGATATGTTCCCCACAAATTAATTACAAGTAGATGCCCTTTATTTTTCCGTAAGCCTTATCTAAAGTAAGGATTAAGTGTGATCAGCAGTTTCCCCATATAGGAGCCATTAGGCAGAAAACAGAGAATCTCTTGAGGCAGTTGTAAGCTTTCAGGTTGGTGGTGACATTTGAGGGCCAGCTCATAAGGGCTTCCACTGAGCAGCATCAGAGTGAAATAGGAAGAATATCCTCCAGGCTCCTTCTAGTTGGCATGTGGTAAAATCTGGGCACAAAGTGAACATTTTCCACAGACTTTTCAGTGTTAAGAGCAGAACAGAAACCAGTGAATTGAAAGAGCCAGAATGGAGCAGATATTAGGGGAGAGGGAAGGTGCTTTGGGAGAAGGAGGAGGAAGAAAGGAATACAGTTAAACGCACACACTCGGGGGGGAGATCATACACATATACACAAAAACTTGAAACTCAAATAGGCTAAGGAGTGTGAGGTCATTGGCATTATGCTTCCTTCTCCCAGATGGTAGCCTTTGTAGCTCTACAAGAGCTGAGCCTGAGGCTTTTTCTGTTCCCTTCCCTTCTCTTCTCAGTGGGGGAGTTTTGTCTTTCACTCCTCTTTCTGCAGGGAATCCAGCGGCAATGAAAGCTGGGCGAGATTGCACACAGCCCACCCTGAAGTCACCCAGAGCAGGGTGCAGTTGATCTATTGAAATTTTAAGTAGTTTGTGTATGGTTTATTAGAAATACACTTGTCCTTGTGCTTCATTTGCATAAAATTAGCATGGATTTCTGAGACAATTGCTGCTAACACTGTAATTATGCTTGACATAGTTTCCCTCATTAAACCAAAGAAGTTTTAAAAGGATTTTGGTACTTTGGGGTATCTCTTCCCTTTCCTGCCTCTTAGGTGTACTGCATGCATAGTGGAGCTTCTGAAGAAGGCAAGTGAATTCCTTTGCTTCCAGTGGTGTTTCTGAGATGCAAGGGGGGAAAAAAAGCCACTCATTTTGTTAGGGGCATGGTGTAATCAGTAGTGTGCATTCTGCCTTGCTGGATGATTGAAATACCACTTGTGGATAAGATTCCACTTTGCTTTTGCTTCAGTCTGAAAACACTGGAAGTCTGGTTACAAAGTATTAAACGGGCTTTTTTTGTCTTTTTTTTTTTTTTTTTTTTTTCAGAAGCTGAGAGGTACCAGTGTCTCCTCAGTACCCTAAAGTAATGCTTGATTTTGAAAATAAACAAGCCCCAGATAACCATTCTACAAGGCTTTCCAATATGCCCCATCTTCTGTTTTGTTTTGTACATTGCAAGAAATATAGTCCTTTTGTCTTGGGCAGTGCTGAATGCATTGATGCTTAATAATAAGAACCAGTTGTAATGCCATTCAGAGGGACCTAGACAGGCTCTAGAAGTGGGCCCATGTGAACCTCATGAGGTTCAGCAAGGCCAAGTGCAAGGTCCTGCACCTGGGCCGGGGCAGCCCAGTATCAATACAGGCTGAGAGATGGAAGGGATTTAGAGCAGCCCTGCTGAGAAGGACTTGGGGGTACTGGGTGGGTGAAAAGCTGGACATAAGCCAGTAGTGTGTACTCACAGCCCAGAAAGCCAACCGTATCCTGGGCTGCATCAAAAGAAGCTTGACCAGCAGGTCGAGGGATGTGATTCTGCCCCTCTACTCTGCTCTCATGAGACCCCACCTGGGGGACTGTGTACATCCAGCTCTGGAGCCCTCAGCATGGGAAAGACATGGACCTGTTAGAGCAGGTCCAGAGGAGGGCCACAAAAATGATCAGAGGGCTGGAGCACCTCCCCTATGAAGACAGGCTGAGAGAGTAGGGGTTGTCCTGATCTAGTTGAAGATGTCCCTGCTCATTGCAGGGGGGTTGGACTATATGACCTTTAAAGGTCCCTTCCAACCTAAACCATTCTATGATTCTATTCTATAATTTGACTCTTTTTGCAGAGTGAAGCGTGTTGAAGAGCATGTCTAACGAAAGTCATATGATTTGATTTTTTAAAAAGTTTTTAAAAACAGTATTGGCTTTATTCATTCCCATGGCAAGTTTTGGACACTTAAACAAACAGCAACAAAACCAAAACACAATCAACAAAACCTCAAAAACCTCACAAACAAAAACCCAACAAAACGATGTGCTCTACTGTATGTAACTACTGTGCAGTAATAATTTGCATTAGTGTAGTGTCTCTCTGGTGTTCTGCACTTTACCATATCTTATTTTGTTATGGTTTTCAGATTTCTTTGATATTACTCTTCCCCATTCCATGTTGGTCTGAATAGCAGTGGACTTGCAACCTTAACGGTCAAGCTCTGTTTCCACTGGCTCCTGTGCTGTGGCATACGGACATACTGAGTTACTTTAGGAATGAATGTAATGTGATGGCCTGTGCTCTCAGTATCCATTTTGCATTCTTAGTTAGCAAAAGAATATTTGAATATGAGAATTCTATTATCTTGGAAGAACCAGCTGCATTTTTTTTCTTTATTTTTATTTTTTTTCAGCCTGTCATGAAGATTGCATAATTTAATCATATCCTTTAAATTTGTTCTAGTGTATAAGGCATGTTCTTAATGAGCAAATGAACTGTTGCTAAACAATATTTTGAGATGTCTTCATGCTTCTGTCAAAGTTCATGCTGATGAAGAGACAGGTGATTTAAAGGAAAACCTTTCCATTTGAAAATTGTTGCTAGAGACCCTGATGTATTTATGCCTGCCCTGTTATATAATGTCAGGGAGCAGGTTCTAAGGTGACGATATATGTGAAATGTCAGTGCAAATTAGCTTTCCCTTCAAGCTCCATAAACAGAAAATGTAAAACAAATTTTCTACTGTAACCAAATAACTGAAGTAGTAACAGTAAAAATATGTTTTTCCTTTTAGACTGCACAAAACCAGTGTTTGCAGGATCTCTGAGGTCCAAATGTGTTTGGGAATGAGTTATATGATCAGCAGTACTTCTGCTGGGTTTTGTGTGTGGGAGTATATGTTTACAAAATACATGTCTTACTAATGCACTTGTTTGGTTCCTGTAATGTGAAGCTGGAAGATACATAGTTCTTGTTTGTAGAAAACAACATTTGCTTCTGGTACAAAATTTCGAAGAAAAACTTGGGTAATTTCCTGCTGTAACTTTTTGTGAATTCTTGTTTGCTTTTGACTGATGTTCCTGTCTGATGGGCCATACATTGTGAACTATGGATTTTCTAATACAAAAGACCCACTTAATGCCTTTTAATTGAGAAGGTTGGCTTGATATAGTCTTTCAACTGCTTCAGATGGGCCACACCAGCTCTAAGATTCTGCATCAGGAATTCAGTCTGCCTGGTGTTAGGCATAGCTGGGAAACAAGCAGTGTGTAGCCTTCAAGGGGAGAAAAAGTGTTACCGTACAAAGTTTCAAATTAGTCATTGGTTGCTGCATGTTAAATAGAAAACCTAATTTAGCAATGTTTTTTTTAAATCAGGTGCTCTGTGGATGTGTATAGTTTTAAATCCCCACTGCAAGCTGGAGCAGAAGGCCAGTTGGCTAAAACAGCTGAAAAAATGGAACAGTGTGGATGTTTGTCCCTGGGAAGATGGAAACCATGGAAACGAGCTGCCTAATTTAACCAATGCTTTGCCTCAGGGTGCAAATGCTAACCAAGGTGAGCCTAAATATATATACCGACTGCAATATATAATATAGCCTCTATCTTATATACTCTAGCCTTGCAGAGTTCAGCACTCTTTCCTGGGATGAGCAACTTTCTTGTTGAGGACTGACCATCCAAATTTATTTTCACTAATACTATTCTTGCAGAGAGGATAAATAGTGGGGCTTTTTGTGCTGGGGCTGCAATGTTTTCAAAGCAAGTATTTTTGTTTAGTTAGGTCTTAGTCCTTCTAAATACTTGTTGCATGAAAATTGGATGTATCTGAAGTATGTCATGTAAAAGCTTGTTGTTTCTTTGCTTGACTATAATCTTATATCCCTTCTGGCTTTGGATTTTTTATTTTGTTTGCAGTTACAAAGCCTTTGATACTTACTTAAAGGGAGATCTGTTGTAACTACATTAAACTCTGTGTGTGAGAAACTAAAGCAGCTATCTGTGGGATGTGCTCTGTGTTGTGCAGTCTGCATTGACAGGTGGGGGGGTGCAGAGGCAACACTGCCTTCTTGGAGGAGGTGTCTCTTCTTACTCAATATTATGTTTTCTAATCTAAAATGTGATTATCAAATCTGACAAGCCTTCTCCAGTCATCTTCAAGCAAAGGTTGCTACTTTGCTAATAACTGAAGAAGATGCAGGATATTAACTGGGGGAAAAAAACATAATCTTCAAAACCCTCAATATTTTGATACATATTTTATATAATCATGATAATATTAAATGCTTGTGAGTGATGGTACATTCGGGCTTAGATGGGTTTTTCCTTGGTTTTTTTTCTTGGAAGGTTACCTCTGAAGGTAATAGACTTGATTCATTTTTAAATCTTGCAGCTATCTGGGGACAGAAGTTCATTCAACATATAACTTTCTGCAAAAGTGTTTTGGTTTCTGGATCTCATGATGTTCAGCCCAACCTGGGCAGGCTAGTGGCAACTCTGGCATGGCATTTTAACATTCATATACACAGTGCCATGCTGACAGAGTGCTTTTGCCATAGGAAGATGTCCAGTAAGGATTATGTCAGTCCCTTGGCCTCAGTACCTCACTTTCTTTGCAGTATTTGTATATGTTTATGACAAAAAATTATGCGAGTGTTGAAAGTTAATGTCACTTCTCAAAAAGAACAACTAAAATCTTTCATGCGGTGTTTATCTGTCCCTCATCCTAGTAGCTTGGGGTCTGAGAAGGAGAGAAGCTGGGGATGCTTGAGTAGCTGTGTGCCATATACTTTCTAGATTTTTAGGGGAGTTCTGTACATGCTGTTTAATGTCCTTCATCTCTCACTGTTCCCTTTGCAAAGTCCTATTTAGCATTAGCTGTGCTGGTTTGTAGATCTCTCTGAATGCAAAGTGAATGGCACACACTTCATCTGAGCTGTTGGCTAATAGAATGTGAAATGTCATCTGCAGTCTGCTCCTTGCAGAGGAGGGGCAAGGCAGGATGCTGTCAGTTGGGAGTTGGTGAATAGGCAGAAGACAAGAATACTGTGAATGACTAATTCACATATGAATGAGTAAAAGCTGATGCAGCTTTCTGAACTTGTGAAAATGACAGATTCATCAAACAGGCCACATCGGACGGTGTTCACTCGAGCCATAGAGGCGTGCGATCTGCACTGGCAGGACAGCCACTTACAGCACATTATCTGCAGTGACCTATATACAAATTACTGTTACCATGACAACACTGAAAACTCAGTCTTTGACTCTCATGGGTGGCCCCTCTGGCATGGTAAGTGGCTAAACTGGGAGGACATTTCCATGACTTGCTGCTTTGTTCAGTTTCTATGGCATTATTTGAGGGGGATGGTGGGGAGATGAATGAAAAGCCTGGCAAAAAGAACAGAGGCTCCCTTGAAATGCCGGCTCAGTAGTAGTCATTTAAGTCTCTCTTGCATAGTTATAAAAACAAAACAAAGAAACAAAAAAGCCCTTTTGAGTAACCTAGCAAAACAGGCCATTGCAGACATGGAAGCATTGCTATTCCTCAATTATTTTCTCCATTTTAGAACATGTTCCTACAGCCTGTGCGAGGGTGGACGCATTACGATCTCATGGATACTCACGAGAAGCACTGAGGCTAGCAATAGCTATTGTTAATACACTAAGGAGGCAGCAGCAGAAACAGCTGGAAATGTTCCAGGCTCAGAAGAAAGGTAAATGTGGGGAAGAGAGAAGGGCAAAGGACATGACAAGGTGACAATACAGCAGACTGGAACTTTGCATAAGAAAACTGCTTTTGAAACTAAAGCAAAAAAGATGACATTAACTCTTCAGTCCAAATGATCATAGTGGTAATGTCACATTCTGGATGTTGGAGAGTTTTTTTAAGCTGGGTTGTGAGCTCTGCAGGGCAAGGGCTCTGTTCTGCCTTCTGCAATACATCTGACACGATGGGGCCTTTATCCCAATCAGGGGTTTTGGTTACACAGTGTAAACACTCATCCTGTGTAATTTATAGGCTTCTAAACAGAGCTTTGCATTTGGCACATCAGATATTTAAAATATTTTTTTCCTCTGACATATAATTTAGCAGAGCTATATATTTCTGAGATGGAAGCCTAAAGTTGACATTGAAGGTAACAACAAGGCAAAGTCTGCACTACAGAAATGTGGCAGTTTGTTCCAAAAGTCTCTTATGATGCTTAAAACATCACTGGAAATGAGATTTTTGAAACATTGGCTTTATAAAATGTTCTGTGGTGTTCCTCTGAGAACTACCCCTATTTTTTGAAGGAACATTCTACCAAAAATAATCCTGTGCTGAACTTTGTCATAAGTTTGAAGAGGTAGTGGAAGAAGAAAAGGATGACTTTGTGGTTAAAGAATGCACATGGAAAACCTGGAATTACATTCTTGGCTACTACAAGAACACCTTTCATTCAAATTTTATTTTAGTTCTTTGTTGCTACACTTAACTATGTGTATCCCATGCATTGTAAGCAAAAATACTAGTGTGAAGTCATGTGTGTAAATTTGTCAAGTGTATGTGCAGGTGTCTTCCCAGAAATGATCATTTAGAAATTGAAGACAAGGTAGACACCTGACTGAAAAAAAAATTAGCTAGTAGTTCCTATGTACCTCCATTTCACAGTACCCAAGGAGGAAGTTTTGAGCACTACTGTGGATCCTAGATCTTAACAAAACTTAAAAGCACTTTGTATTATTACTTAGGAGAATTTTTCTGAATCTTTTTATTGTGTAATATATCTTTCCTTAACATATGCTCCTTTAAAAGCTTTGCATGTTTTCCAGCTTCTCATACCGGGGAGGTAAGAAGGGAGGGGGCTATGTCAGTGTGTGTATGTGTGTACGTACTGCTGATAGGTGTGAAGGGTAAGGGTCTGCTGCAAGCGTGCTGGTCATGGTACTGCTCCTTTTCATTCACAGTTGCTAATGCAGTATCTAGACATTCAATACTTCTGTTAAGTTCCTTTCCCTGTGAGCAGCTTCTATAGTTGTCAACTAATATTATGCTAAAAATGGAGTGTATGAAATGCAATTCATCCTACCCCAAAACAAAGGAGTTTGTAATTTCTGTATTGCTACTCACTGCTTTTGGGTTTTTTTTTCTCTTATGTTTGGAATTTAAAAAACATTCTTTTAATACTGCAAAATACACTGGTCTTCTCTATAAGCAGATTAACTCTGCAGCTACAGTTTCAGTTCAGCAACCACCACATGCTTCTACTTAGCTTTCATTCGTGTGACTGATCTGACATCCGTGGAACCACTTGTGTGATTTAAAGTAAAATGTCTATATGAATGGAAGACTGAAGCCTTTCTTTGGCATGACACCAGTGAAGCTCATAAGGAGACACAATAGATGAAATGGAATATGAGTGAGTCAGTAAGAAGTCTCTGATATTAATCCTTTTTGGTAATATTACATGCTTCTGCCTGTCATCTTTAACACATGCTATTTGTTAGTAAGACAATTATTTACTTGTTTGTTTTTCGTATTACATATCAGTTGATTCTTAAAAAAAAGCCACCCTCCTGAACACTCAGTTCAGCAGTGTGGCTGAGTTTCACTTTGTAGCCCCACACATTTAAATAGGAATAAGAAGCAAGCTTTTAAAGCTTTGTGATAATATATATGGTTACTCATAAAGTTGGCACTTTCTGAACGAGAGCGAGCAGAGGCAGGTACAAGTTAGTGTTTTATAGGCAGAGAAACAGCATCTGTAATGGCTTGTATACAATTTTTAAATGGTCACCCATAATGCATCTGATCTCTCAAAGTTCAGTCGTGTGTATGTGTCTAGAAGAAAAAAGTTGGGAGTTGGAGTCAAAAGGGAGCTACTGCCATAAGACTCTCAGTAAAAAAAGGGATTTGGGGAATCTCTAACCTCTGTTACCACAGCCACACTTCCTTCAATTCATTGTGCTGAACAGTTTTTTCATGTTGTAACTGATTGATGGATGAGGGCTACAGAAAAAAGTATCCATGAAGGTATTTGTTGACTGAAACTTTAGAATGAAGAAAAAATCACTTAAAGAACAATTTTTTCTTGTATACCTCATTTAAACACTTTATCCTTTTTTTTCTTCTTTTTTAGGAGCTGTCATCCTGAGTTTATTACTTCAATAAATATTTAGATGCAAGATAAGCTCATATTTTATTTATTAAAATGGAATGATTTAGAATATTTTAATTTATTTAAGTCCCATCAGATTCACTTAAAATGTAAAAATGGTACTGCATCTTTTGAGTGAAGAAACGGTTGTGAATATTTTACAAAAAATAGTTGCTATAATTTTTCAGCAGACATTTTCAGAAGAGTTGCTAGTATCAAGTAAGATTTCAAAAGATACTGCAGTTTCAATTTTTTACCCATAATGCACTTTGCCAGTGCTCAAAATGTTTGACTTCTGTTCATTTTCTTTTTTTCCTCTTTTAACATATTCACAAAGGGCAATGAATTCACCCTGAAAGATATTATTTTCTCCTTCTAAGCAGAAGCTACTGGAAATACTTTGAATTCTGTACTGAGAGCATTTTAATCAGTTTTACTTCTATAATTGTTTTGAGGAGCTAACGTGTGCTCTCTTTCCCTCCCTCCATCTTTTCTGTCACAGAACTTCTCCACAAAGGAGTAACCTCAATAACAAATCTTGAAGGTTGGGTGGGACACCCTTTGGATCCAATTGGCACCCTCTTCATTAGCCTGATGGAAGCCTGCAGAGTGGATGATGAGAGCTTCCATGGATTCTCAGACTTCACAGGTAAGGCCATGCAAAAGGAGAAATCTTCTCTAAGTCTTCAGTAACTGGAGGTGGTTTTCTATCTTGCCCTTCTGAATTAGCTGTGAAGCCAGTGTCTTTATAGTATAAGAATTCACATTTGCATTCCCTAAGAAAACACAAGGGAGAGAAAATGTTTAAAATAAAATTTTGTTATAAGTTATATGAAAGCACTTCAAAAATTACCAGTTACTCATTCTTGAAGACAATTCCATTCCATATTTCATGCTTGAAATAAAAATGAACAAGACTTTATAGCAGCAACCCTCTCTACATACGTTGCTCTGTCCTCTTTGAGAAATTACAGGAAATCACAGAATTGTTGAAGTTGGAAGGCTCCTCTGGAGATCGTCTAGTCCACCTGCTCTGCTCAGAGCAAGGCCACCTAGGTTGCCCAGGACTGTGTCCAGTTGGGTTTTGAATAACCCCAAGAATTAACACTGTACAACCTCTCTGAGCAGCCTCTTGCAGTTTTTGATCATCCTCACAGTAAAAAAAGTGTTTTCTTATGCTCAGATGGAATTTCCTGTATTTCAGTTTGTGCCCATTGCCTCTTGTCCTGTATCACAGGATACAACTGAGAAGAGTCTGGCTCTCTCTTTTTTACATTCTCCAATCAGATATTTATACATTTTGGTAAGATCCTCCCAAGCCTTTTCTTTTCCAGGCTAAACAATCCCAGTTGTCTCAGTTTCTTATATGGGATATGCTCCAGTCCTTTAATCATCTTTGTGGCTCCTCACTGGATCTGTTCCAGTATGTCTATGAGGAGCCCAGTACTAGACATGGCACTCCAGGTGTGGGCTCACCAGTGCTGAGCAGAGGGGAAGGATCACCTCCTTCATTCTGGCAACGCTCCTCCTATGCAGTCCAGGATATTATTTGACTTCTTAGCTACAAGTGTACATAATACTTCAAATTGATGACAAAACACTTAAAATTTATAATATACAGGATCTATAAAGGTTATGAATTGGAAAATAGTGTTGCAGTATTGATACGTGTTTTAGGATAGGATGTGTATGCCCATTTTAACTTCAGTATTTTCTTCCCAGGAGCTTAACTGATTTATTCCTTATTCTCAATCTCTTTCCACCTCTGTGGTAGTTTCTTATCACATTCTGTGTGGTCAGAAACTTGATTCATCCCTCTACCTATGGCTCTTTTATATGCACATCCCAAATCTTCTTGGGGCTTTGCCTCAAAACACATTTTATTCAATTAGATTTTCTTCAATAAACTTCTAATCTCATATCCACCAATTCTGGAAGAACTTTAATTAAAAGAAATCAGATTCTTTGCAATTAGAAAAAAACAAAACAACCCCATGAAATAACAGTAGTGTGTGTTGAAAAGTAAATTCCCCCTACACAAGCATATGCAGTCTACCAAATGCATTCTGCCTTCTCATTTGCTGCAGCTGTCCATCTCCTTACATCTGTACATTACAACATTTTGTTCCCAAACTAGACTGTAAACTGCTAGAGGTTGAAATAGCATTTTGTCATATGGTGTATCTGTGAAGTGCCAAATGAATCAATAGTATTCTTTAAAGCAATTTATGGCTTGGTCTGTGTGGAATTTACAATAATCTTTACTAAAAGTAACATTTCTAATGTTAATAAAAGCCAGAAACATTATATATGTTTATCATAAATACAAGTGTAACAAATAAAAAAGCATGAAAAGAGCTCTAGCAAACAGGATGCTTTAAAGTTGTAGAGTTCCCAGGCCTACTGTATTTGCACAATCCTAATAGCTAAAATCTATGCAGGTGTATAAGCACCTTCCCTTTCCACTTATACAACATCAAAGCTTTAAGGAGATATGGAAATGGGTGGGGAAAAAATTGAAATAGATCTTCCAGTTTTGGCCTTATTAACACAAAGCTGGAGAAACTGCCTTTCTCCAGATCATGCAGTTTAAAATGAAAACTTTTATTTTTACTTGAGTGGGTTTTTTAAAGCCTAATTGTCCTGTGTATTTCTGCCATGTGGAATTGGATCAGGTAGTTTAGATTGGATCTTGAGATTGTGCTAGTAATTTAAATATTTTTTAAAAAATGAATACTGATAGAGGAAGCATTTGTAAATGTGGCATTATAGGCAGATTATGGATTAGAATGATTTCCTGATGTATTGTTCTTTGTGTCACCCTTTACAGAGAACATGGGGCAATGCAAATCTCTGGAGTACCAGCACCTGCCAGCACACAAGTTCTTAGAAGAAGGGGAATCTTATTTAATGCTGGCTGTGGAAGTAGCATTGATAGGGCTGGGACAGCAACGAATAATGCCAGATGGCTTGTATGCACAAGAGAAGGTTTGTCGAAATGAGGAGCAGCTCATTTCTAAGCTACAGGAAATTGAATTGGATGATACTCTGGTGAAGATTTTTCGAAAACAAGCAGTCTTCCTATTAGAAGGTAGCTCAATGTAGATATTAACTGTCTTCACTTATATAAGTGCACTGAATTAGTATTCCAGTGGAAACTGCCTTACATACTTAAGATGTATTTTAATGCAGAACTCCAGCAAAATTTTATTTCCAGTCTCTTATGAAAATTAAACATACATCAGATATCACATGACTATAGAGATAAGACATCTACTGACCTATAAGCTTTTCATTTTAATTTTTATTGCATTTTTTTCTTTAGATTTGTTGCTTGGCATAATCTCGGTATCCTAATTATACAACCCAGGCTCACAATTAAATAATACAGACATCAGTTATCATCAACAGTTCTCGGGTAGCAAATTTCTAAATCTGGCAGCTTTGTAAATGTATGAAGATTTTTACCACTGTTCCCAAGGAAAAGCTCAGAAAATTCACTTAGAATTGCTGGGGCAGAAATATAACACTTTTCTCTGTAGCAATTAGGAAAATTACTTGCCTCTGAAATTTGTATCATACATGAAAATTGAAATATATGGTCAAATACTGGGGCTTAAGGCCTGGCTTTGTGACTAAATTTTGATTAAGACAAATAACTTGTGTTTGGGAATTAGCTGGTGTATTGCAATAAAATGTGTACAAAAAAGTGCATGGTTTTGCCTTAGCTTTTAAAAAGGCTCAACACATAGCACTTAGGCCTCTTGTTCAGAAAGTAGTCTTGTGGGTTCAAAGGTTGTCTTTCTAGTTTTGGGAGTTTTTAATGGAAGAAAAATCTTTAAAGGAACCAATTAGCTAAAGGCATGATCCAAGTTTTGAGTGCTTGCTCAAGGGATAGTGGGGAGTGAGATACTGCTCTAGGTAAGTTGTGAAGACTGTTACACAGCAGTCAGGTTTTGCTTTCTTTCCGTAAGACATTTGTCTTTTAAAACTACTTCTTTAATTGAACAGATGCAGTATGTTGTTTAGGGTTCTCAGCTTTGATTCACTATTGCCCAGGTCCTTAAGCACTTTGGTACCTACTGATTTGAAACTGCAGAGAAGCTGCACCATAGGGAGAGTTTCCATTATGGTGTGGCTGTAACTGCTGCTTTATGGCCTTTGGACAAGAACAGCTGCTTGTTGGATCCAGCTATTAACCACCATAGAGGGGTTCTATGGATTATAAAATCAGTTTGCTTCATCTATTTACTGGTAAAGATGCTTTATGAGGAAAAGACAGGATTTCTCTCAAGTATTCTCTGATACTTCTAGTTTGCTACTTTGATCACTGATATTTTTGGTTTTTTAGAGTAGTAAACAAGTGATCATAGCAGGAAGTCTGCTAAAATAACTACCTACAAAATTGCTGTGGTGAGCAGCGTGCTACGATGGTCTTTCATTACTGTGTGCTGAGAAATCTGGCTTTTCTGCAATAGCTTCAGTTTACTCCAGGTTAGGCAGAAACTGCCAGCTCACATAGAGGAAAAACTGTGCAGTGATTTAAGATCCTAATCATATCAATTCTGGTTTTATAGTTAAAAGTCCTGTAGTTATAATAAAGAAAGCTTAATCCAATATGAAGATGATTTCTATGCTATTAATGCATGCTGTATGTAGCTACCAATTGAATGTGTGGGAAAGCAGAACATAAGACTGTGTTTTAAGAACCGTTCTAATTTTTCTGTTTGACTGCTAAGTTAATAGCAGAATATATTTTCATATAAACGCTTTGTCATGTATTCTTCATGTCCTAACTGAGTTTCTGGCTGGACCACCAACTGGCAAACATACACAAAATGGCTTCTTTCATTGAAGCAATGCTGTCTAGTTTTGAATAGCTTTCAACTTCATTTTAAATGATTGAGAGACATGCTGTCACCTAATTAATCTTCATTG
Source organism: Falco cherrug (assembly GCF_023634085.1). Classification (NCBI taxonomy): domain Eukaryota; kingdom Metazoa; phylum Chordata; class Aves; order Falconiformes; family Falconidae; genus Falco; species Falco cherrug. The sequence goes on from NC_073719.1 coordinate 3,526,380, forward strand.
ATGTTTCCTTTGTGATCAGCCCCAGTCTTCAAAAATGCCCACCTATGGAGCTCAGAATTTTTTTCATGCCTAGTGATTATTATCTTTGCATTTTGTGCTAAGGCACCAGTCAGAAAAACATTGCTGAAACAGCTGTGCTGGTCCAAGTTGTTACCATGTCTCTCTCATGGAGTTCATCATCTTCTGCAGCAGAAGTGGTTGAATACATTTTGTGAGTATTCCTCATCTACTTCAGTGTAGGGTCAGCCATGTTAGTTTGAACCACTGCTGGAAGCTATGACATGTGTGACTGCAGTGAAGAAGTGTGCTCACACAGTCATTCATCCATCCAAGTATGGTAGGATGGAATTTCTAGTAGAAGAGGAAGTAGTAACTTCTAGGACTGGTGGCTGCTATTTGTGCAATAATTATCCAATTATACTTAATGTAAGATTCTTATTCTGTATCTTGCAATATTTAATGCCTGGACCTCTAGCTGCTGAAGTAAAAAACTGCTTGACACAGTTTTCCTATTAATAGGAATAACAGTCTTAAGGTTATAGGAAAAAATGTAAAAATGGGATTCATATGCACCATGAACATTCAGAACTTGGCAAGCAAATAGTTTCATTTATTTTTTTTAAATCATCAAAGTCAAAGTACTGCACTGAGTGTGAGCAAAATCCATTGCCCCAACAACAGGAATAGTTTCCCCACAATAAATACAGTTTTTAAGATTGTGTAGCTATAATGGACTAACAAAAAAGCAGCCTTGGTGCAAGATCTGACCTAGTCATCTGGAGACCAAGTCCAGACCAAAGGGTTATTTAAATGCCTAATGTCAGGTGAGACATTAATAGGGATCAGGTGCTGCTGTTGTGATTTGTCATGTACTTTAATTGAAGATGCATGTTTTTCTACTGTAACTACTAATTTTTTTTTCTGGTGGATTTGTGATAAAGCAATTATGCACCAACAGAGGGTGTATAGGGATTCATGTGCACAATATAACTATGCAGAGGCAAAGGTAGGATTATTATCCTCTACTTTTGCATACCATAAACTTGTTGAATGAGCCCCATGGAGCCCTGGAACCATTCTGTCATTTGTATGTGCACTGGTAGTGTGCTTAGTACTCTACAATTTGCAGTCTGTCTTGTTGGCTCAAAGAATAAATAGCATTTAATATACTTGTAATATATTTCCCAAAACTATCAATGTAACTTTACCTTTTGTATAGCAAACTGTCTCTGAATACCAATTCTAACTCAAGGTATAATGAATGTTTTTTAAGGCCCAAAAGTTGGGTTTTAACAGTCTGTAAAAAACAACATTCTCTTTCCCACAGCTGGACCATATAGTGGTTTAGGCGAACTCATCCATCGAGAGAGTGTTCCAATGCACACATTTGCCAAGTATCTTTTCACCTCTCTCCTACCTCATGATGCTGAATTGGCATACAAAACTGCACTGAGAGCCATGCGGTATGTATTCACAAGTCATCTAGAAAGAGCACAAGTAGCTGTTTGGAAAAAGGGATAAAGCTTTGTAATCAAGACCTAGTCTTTTTTTCTAAAAGAAGTATTGTTCCCTTTAAGGAGAAATTACTTTGGTTCTGTCATCTGTAAAAGCAATTGATGTCTGTAGTAACTACAGTAGAATCATTTATAAATGTACAATTAATGTTTATCTGCAACTGTAAAAACAGTGTTCTATGTTACAAATCCTTTTAGAATTCCACTCTTGGGGCATGTGGTTTTGTGTTAAACAACAGCTTTAGCACATGTGTTCTCTTACTGATGTGGTTGTGTGTGTGTGTGTGATGGTAGTGGTGAGGAAATGAGAAAAGAGGCATCTCACCAGCGGTCTCAGGATCATGTGCTGCTTAGCAGATGATAGAACTATATGTTCCACCAGCTGCCTTTATAAATTAATTTCAATGATAGATTTGAAACCATATGGTTTGGTCTGAGCCAGTACTTTTTTCTTGTGCTTCATAACTAAGCAGTCTTACACGCTTCTGGGTAAATGTTGGGATTTAAATGGAGTAGTATGTCATATGACAACAAATTGTCTAAATTGCAGGGAAAAAGATGTTTCTCAGGGAGTGCTCAGTGTGTGTTGGCTTTATCTCAGATCAGGCCAGATTGTTAATGGTGGCTAAGAAGGGCCTTCTGATGAAAGTTCCAAGGACCTAAATGATCAGTGATAAATCTATGTAGTCCACATATGGTGCAGGGAAGAAACTGGTCCCATCCGGATTGTCTGGTCACTGTCAAGAATTTATAGTAAATGATGGTTGATAAAGAATAGCCGCAACTGAATACAAAGAGCAATAAAGTCCTAGACTTTAAAAAAAAAAAAAAAAGCATTGAGTTTTTGTGGTCATTTTTATCAAGAATGATTGCAGTGATTGAAGGACACACTATGCACATAAGTAGCATTTAGCTTCATCAGACAGGTTGTGTCCTAGTGGTTTGGAGGTATGTATTCTAGAGTTAGTTTCTCCAGAAAGCTAAATAGGGAGAAAATAATTTTGTGTTCAAAGAACTGAATGGGAGGGCATGCATAAGAATAAAACATAGCTACTATCAGGTGAGGCCAAAGGTCTGCTTAGCCTGTTGGGGGGGGGGGGGGGGGCCTCCAAGAGTGTCTAATAGTGGATGTTAGAGAAAGAGTCTAAGAAATATGAAGAGTGACCTTGCATACATGCTGCTTATGATTAGAATTTTAGGAAATAGATTGAGAAGACAAAAGTGCATTACTGATGAACTGTCAAGAACATTCAAACATATGATCAGAAGCTGTCCGGGCCATCTAGATACACCTCTTTTTCATTGCAAATTAAGTGCATCAATAACCCTGGTCATACCAGATCAGCAAGATAGTACAAAATGTGTGTTGTATGGTTGTGGGTGGTGGGGTTTTTTTGTTTTGTGGTGGATGTTTTGAAAATTTATAAAGTAGACTTATGTCCCTATATTTAATTCCAGTCACTACCTTAAAGTATTTCTCAGAGACTGTGGGGAGTTTTCCTCCTTAAACTAAACTACTGAAACCATATTGAAAGTCTGGAATAGACATCTATCAGCAGCTTTACACAGTGCACTGAATGCTTCAGTGAATGTGATGGCAGCATGCCATTCCTCTTGAAGAACGATTTATGCTTTCCCCAGAAACAAATTGTAACTGAAAACTTCTTTTCTGGAAGTTTCCTTTCTCAACCAGAAAAACAAGCAAGGCACTGAAAGACCTAAATGATGAAATCTCTAGTTAATCATGGGGAGCTCCAGCCACCTTTTGTCATGAAGCTGCCATCTCAGCCAAAGTAGTTACTTCTCAAACAGACCAGTATAAGAAAGAGTTGTCTGTTTGTTTCCATATGGTAAAATCACAAGAGACATCAGCATAATCAGGGCTGTTCTCCATAGCTCTCTTGGCATCACTTTATAAGGCAGATGAGAGTTCAGCTTTTTTGTATTTTTTATATTTTTTATATTTTTATATATATTTGGCACTCTTAAGAAATATGGACCACTATCTTGAACTGTGGTGATGGCAGATGCAGACACTTTCTATTCCGTGTCTATCTGCATTCCTCGGCACTTCTCAAAAATTCTCATAAAGAATTTGGTTACTCTTTCCATTCACACCAAAGTGATAGTTCAGTGTACAAAGCACTCCTAATGCAAACCAAAGGAAAAACTAACTAAAACTAAATGTTGCTTTGAGGGGGGGGGAAGAAGAAAGCAAACATGAAGATTGGATGTCTGTCTCAAGTTTGTGAGGTGAAATGGATCAGAAGAGGGAAATTTGAGCATCCCTTCCTCCATGGTATGGGTAAAATATTTCTACACAGAAATCTGCAGTTGCTCATGCTTTTAGAAGTGGAGCATATTTCTTTCTTCACTTGAACATTTATCAAAGTTAATTTCCTAAGACTACAGATAGTTGCTCTCCAGACATAAGTGTTTAGTGTTAGTCTACACACAAGTCTACACAGGTCATTGACACATGATGGCAACTCTGGAGTATTTTACCTCTCTGTATGCAAAATCATCTGTTGCTGTTTCATTTTTTTTTAATCCTCTTTCAGTGTGTGGAACACTCAGTGTGAAATTAATGGAAGATGAGACTATAAAGCCTTTCATGCATACACCTCAGGTCTGCAAGGACAGGGTGTGCTATCCTTGATGGTCACTTCTGCCTACAGTTCTCTGCTTGCAGCACTGAAACATATGGAGTAGAGCCTTGGAGAATGTGGATCAGTGGTGACCTAGTTGACTGCTCACTTGGAATCTGAACTTGGATGGCTTAGTTTGGCTGATCCCTTGTTAAGCCTGAATTTCAACCCAGGCTCTGGGAGTCAGACTTTAATAGTGATGCTTAATCACAAAGTAGCTTTGCTAAAACCTATAATTGATGTTTGAAAAGGAAAAAAAGTGAAGAATGCTATATCTGCTTGTGCTTGTTATGATGTTCCCTAATCTTGCCAGAATTGCACAAAAGCCACCAATTCACAACAGCATTTCTTTTCACAGCAAAGGAACATAAAAGCTGGCAATGAAATTCAAAGTGACAAAAGATTTTCCCAAAACAGCCTCTTTCATGCTCTTTGTCTATTTACTGTTATTCATAACCTAATAATCCTTTTTGCATTATGTAGTCGGAATTTTTCCTGTTTGTTGAAACTATTTAATAATGCATCTTTTTTTCTTCTCCCTCTCTCTGTGCTTGGAAAAAATCAGCTGAAGAGTTTATATGTATTTTCTTTTTATGTATATAAAGCTATATAAAGAGGTGTTTCAGTGGTACTAGGGAAGAGATTTGACTCTTGATACAAATCAAAAGCAAAGTCTTTTTTTTCATATTAGCATGCACATTATCAAATGTTGGTAGGCTAGAGTTTAAGGACTTTAAAAAGTAGTTCATATTTGAACAGTAAAATGTCCTTTTTGGTATGTCTGAATTTATTGCAAGGTCAAAATCCAAATTACTTGTTGAATATCCCTCTCCCTTACTTTGAGCATTTTCAAGTAAAGAAAGTATATTCCAAATATTGGAAAATATTTACATGTTCTCACTATGATGGAGAGCTACTCCACTTTCCTTACTGAGGGCTGTGGTTCAAAGACTGAAACAAGGCAGGGGAAAAAAGCTTCAGCTCTATGGATGATGCAGAAAGTCTCTGCTGCCATGGCTAATGGATGGCTTAAATGTCCTGTGAATTCCTGCAGATGCCCACTGATGTAGACAAGTTTGGAAAATGGACTTTTAAGTTTCCCCAAGAAGAGAAGTGATTTTCCAAGATCTTTATACCCAAAACTGCACATTTCATAAACAAGGTCAAGTGTTCTTGCAGCTTTAGTTTTGCTTATGAGTAACCTAATATAATAATTATTTAATGAAAGAGGATTTCTTCCTTATTTCAGGTTGCTAGTATTGGAATCTACAGCTCCTTCAGGAGACATGCCCCGCCCGCACCATATTGCATCAGTTGTTCCAAACCGGTATCCCCGCTGGTTCACCCTAAGTCACATTGAATCCCAGCAGTGTGAGCTGGCATCGACCATGCTAACAGCAGCCAAAGGTACATCACTGTCAGTTACGTACTCAACTACATGTATGCTTTTAATATTGGATGGAATAAATAGATTATAAAACTTGTGTTTAGGAATCCAAATTGCAGTCTGACAGAAGCTTGAAATAGGAACAACAAACTGAACTGACTTAAAGTGGTTAAGCTAACTAGATGGTAGCCAGATGGGCTTGGTTTGAGGCTGATGAGGCAGCTTTTTGTTCTTCTGACACATGATATAGGCTTTGAAACCCAGGAGTGGACAAATCACTTCTAAAATTCACAAATCAGGATGACTTTTGGCCATGTACTACACTAACACCATCAGGCACTAGACGAGTTTGAGCTGTCTTGTATCTTTAATTCATGTGATTTAATTATGGAAGTTTTATAAAAAACCAAAATGTGTATAACTGAAACATCATACTATTGCATAGCAATGGCACACTCAATTATAATGCATCTCTGGATGTTTTGGGAGCTTGTTCTGTTTTGGTGATTCTGTTTGCATCTTGCAGGTGATGTTCGGAGACTGGAAACAGTGTTAGAATCCATCCAGAAAAATATCCACTCCTCATCACACATCTTCAAACTTGCCCAAGATGCATTTAAAATAGCAACACTCATGGACAGCTTACCAGACATCACTCTTCTGAAAGTTTCTCTGGAGTTGGGCCTTCAGGTATTTCCCTTGTTCATTATTACTACAGTAGAAGACAGGAATTTGACCCTGTGTTGGTGGGTACAGCTCTTTAAGTCACTGAGGACCATACCCTCTTTGGGGCTCTGTCTAGAATTTTTAGATTCTCTTTTCTGATGTAAAGCACAGTTGACTGGTAAACACAGAGCAAGGATCTGTGTAGCCCCTTTGTGCCATTCAAGTGGAAGAGAGAGCTGGGAGCAGCTGGCTGCAGGGCACTCCTCTGTTCAGGGGTGAGAGAGGACCAATGCAATGGGTTCAGGAGTATATGTAGGGATGGCTAGAGAGCAAAATTATTCTGCTTGCCAGAAATGCACTTTTGCAGATCTTTTGCATGGCCTTGAGGGGTTTCTTATCATTCCTCCCATCCTTCCCTTCCTTTGCTTCAAATGAGATTTGGTAGGTGCTTGTTGAATTACTAGAGAAAGCCAAGGTTAACCATAATGACCTGTTTCTAAGGCAGACTGTGCTAACAGCAGCCCTTGCTTCCTTCATCAAATCCTGCACTCCACAAGCTGTGGGATGTTCATTTGCATCAGACTCAGCTTGACATGTGCAAGAACCTCAGATCAGTTTTCAGGCTCTTAGGAGAGACTTTACAAGCTAAAAGGAGACAGCTAAGTTTTAGGGTTTTTTTTCCTGTAAAAGCCTTACAGTGTCAGCACTGTCTTCAGTGGCCTACAGATGCTTTCCCCTCTCCTGCCCACCAACCTAATGGCAATTACATTGTCTATATTTGCAATCTAGTAATTGACTGCTTATGATGTGCCCTATAAAACTCTGTTTCTCCCCTCACCTGGCAAACTGAACAGCAATGTCCTTGCAGGTATACTGTTCTGTTTCTCAGCTATAACAATGACAAGTTGGACTGGTTAGGCTGAGGAGATGATACCAACAATTTCACAACTCTGTCACTGGGATTTCTGTTGATAGAAAAGCCTTTAATATTGTTCTAGATTTGGGAGTAACATATGGACTCCTGTGTTCTTTCTCCCTATTTCCAATGGCAGCATGTGTTATGTGACTCAGCAGAGGGAAGACATTTAAACTAGCTGTGGCCAAATGGGCATGGAGCATCTCAGGTGTGTTCTGTCCTTCAGAACCTTACTGGCACAGAGACTGTAAGATCTGCAGGTACAGGAAGGGCTTCTATTCTATGCTACATCAATGCAAGTATTACCACACACGTGCAGACAGGTACTGCTGGCAGAACTGCTGAGCAAGTTAGTGCAAGTAATCACTTGATACTTATTTGACAAGTTGTGTCCTTTCTCTGAAAGCCTGTAAATAAACCTTCTTCCAATGTTCATGACAAAGAGGTTTCACATTGGTGCGGGAACTAATGGTTGGTTGGCCATTTCTTGCATCTCTTATGGGTAGTAAGATCTTCTGTTCTTCTAGAATAAGAAATTCTTATTTAAAAAAAATTCATCAAGACAAAGTCAAGGTTATTCTCTGTGGAAGAGAGCTTGGCTTTCAGATAAGCTATGTAATTCCCAGGGGCGCTTTTTTTCATTTTCAGACTTACTAACCTGTTGAGAAGCTCTCTTCAATTGATAGCACAGATCTTGGATAGAACTTAGACATATCTGGAACTCCCTTTTAGGAAGAGGTGGCTCAAGAATGTATTGAGCAGAAGTGAAATAGTTCTTTGGCTACATGGGCTACAGTATAAATTAATTTCAGCTCCTCTTTGGTCAAGATATCAGTATATGCTTTATTTGAAATCCTTGGGAATTTTTTATCATCAGTAAAGGGCTCCTCTCTTAGTGCTCTCAGCTTGTCACTTCAATCAAATGAAAGGAACCTAATTCCAGAATAGTTCAAGTCAAGAAACATTTCCAGGTCAAGAAACTAGATATAGCATTGGGGTTTTGCTTTCAAGTTAGGACTGTCTACACTGGAGCTGCTATTATGTCCACTACGCATGCTGAAGGCTCTTGTGACCAATGATCCTTTTATAGACCATCACAGCGAGGGAAGTCATCAGAGAAGTAGTCATTCATGCCTCTTTTTTTTTTTTTTTTTTTTTTTTTTTTTTAACCTCCTTCCCTCCCTCACCAGTAGCAGAATTCAGTCCATAACCCTGTATTTTCTCTTGGATTCACTCTACTTGGGGAAAGATGAAAATTAATCTTGGATATTGGAAGAGTGTTAGCCTTCAATTTGTGTGTGCATTTTGATACAGGAAGTCACCTAGACTCTTTCTCTTTGATGGAGAGAATATGACAGATATTTGTACTCCAAAGCATTTTGACTTGGGGATGCCTGTTTGTCTTCCAAAAAGACTTCAAGCAAAGGCTGGTTCCATAATTTGTTAGCTATATTTTCATACTTTAAAATGTGTTGGGTTGCTCCTCACATATCAAATTAGTTTCTCTCAAAATGCTGTTCTCCAATCTAGCACTTAAATTACTGTTTAGTCGAAATGATACCATGACGTCTGAGGCCAACCAAGCTGGCCTTATGCTGTAACTTTGAGTGATGTACAACCAGTCACCAAGCTTCCAAGGTGTGAAATGTTTGGAGGCTAGCATGGAATCACTGATGGTTGTTTATAACCAGACTTCTTAAAAATCATCTGTGCATTTGTGCTCCTCGGCAGTCTTTCCATCTTCTTAATTATCCTATCTACAGCTTAGGACTTAAAGGAGGTGGCAAGAATAACAAATATAACAGAGGGCTACGTGCCATTTTGAAGTCACCTTAGGATGGGGGGGGGGGGGAAATATGGGTTGAGAACCCTCTTACAAATGCTGCTGACTCCAAGCTGTTTTGTGAGTGCATTTTATGAGTTAATATGTAAAGATCATCGCTGAAAGCTCTGATTGACCTATTATGCTCTTTGCTTAATTGCTACAAGTAGTAATACCATAGTATGATCAGTGATATTGTAAGGGGAAAACTACTTGCTTTCTTCATCTAGATGTCTGATGTCTGTAGGGTCTGTCCAGTTAGATGAAACAATCTTTCCATGCAATTTCCATGCAGTGTTTGTTTTACTGCATAAACATATTTGCCCACATTTTGAGAAACAACATAGGCAATAACTGCAACTGATGTAAAATATGGGCACTGCAATCAGAGCTTATAGTCCTTTTTCTGTGATTCTGATGGTTTTACAATGGAACTTCTTTGCAGAGTCTCCTTGTTCAAAGACAGAAATCATCACTATGACTTAATAAAAATATCTGGATATATCTGGAAGTATGTGTGTATATTTGTCTTTGCAGCATAAGCAGTCTGTCAAATCACAGTACACACTAACTCCTGTCTGTATTGTTGAAGTCAATGAAAAAAAATGCAGATGGGAGAAAAATTAGATGGGTTAGTTTGCCCAACAAGAGTTGACATGTTTCTACTTTAAAGACTAACATACATAGAGGGAGGAGACACAATACAGTTTCATTTGAATAATTGGTAATTGGTTGTGCTTGGGGGGGGGGGGGGGGGCTTTTTTGTGGGGTTTTTTTTTTGGGGGGGGGGGTTCTTCTCCCCAAATAAAACAATTTCTCCTCTAGCCTTGAAGGACCTGCAGCTAGAATTACTCTCTGTATGCTCTTCTAAGATAGCTGAGCAGTATTTGTCAAGCCTTTTGACATATCAGCTAAAAAGAGAGTGGAAAGGGCAAGAGGCTGCCATTTTGAACCTCAATGTATTTGAGTAACTTAAATCCCTAATTGCTGGTATATTGTCTTGGTTTTGCAATAGGATTAATTTGTATTTTGTTTGTGTTGTTTTAATAGGTGATGCGGATGACGCTGTCAACACTGAATTGGCGACGGCGGGAAATGGTGAGGTGGTTGGTAACATGTGCAACAGAAATAGGTATGTTCTGAGATGCTTCTCAAGGGATCTTGCCTTTTTGTCAGCTAATCTTAGAGGGCTTGATCTTGTTTGTCAACACCCAGGCTCTGCAAATGTCTCCCACTTTCTGTTCATCTATAAAATTCCTTTGGTTACAAGACATTAATTATGGCAATGATGAGTGGATTTTTTGAGCATGTGATAGAATAGGCACAGGCCAAGTGAGACAGTAGTTGAGTAATGCAGTGTGACTTCTTTCCCCTGCAAGGTAGGGACATGCATAACCTCATGGGAAATACCCCAGATTAAGTCCCTGGATAAATCCGAACTTAGAGTGTAATGCATCTTTGTTATGTGGCTATGACACCATGCAGGCCTCTCATCTGCACTGGAAAGCAAACCAAACAGTAATGCACCCATCTTTAACCATGTAAGGTGAAAATAAGGTGGGAGCAGAACTAGCCTCATACTTAGAGGATAGTAGTGGGAGAATAAATAGCGCACTCAGCAGGACATTATGTTCATTTCTGAGCTTTGCCATAAATTTCTTGTGTCTTGATGAGGTGTCCTTTAGCTTTTGTATTCCAGTTTACCATCTGCAAGATGAGTATACAGAATCTGAAAGTGAAGATGAGGGTATTAAAAACTGTGTAGCTGTAAAAAAAACCAAAAGATCAGCAGCTGTGGTAGTGAGGACAATATAAGTACTATAAGGAAGCAACTTTAATTGTCACTAAAGTATTTTTGGAAAGTATGCTTCTCTACTGTATTTACTGTATTATTCTGTTACTGTATTATTTTTCATATATCTGAGTTGGATTGTATCACATAGATGCTTCTTGAGTTTCAGAACTTCACAGGATTGCTGCTGCTTATTCTCTGGATTAGTTTATTCTTTGCTTTATGCTTAACTGGTAAATTAATGTTGTCAGTAGCATGGGAAAGTACAACTTGCCTTTGTATGTCCTCAGGCAGAAAATGGTTTGTGTCTGCAAATTTTCATGCAATGCTCTTGTTTTATTGCTTTTATATCTTTGCTAAGGTAATTATTACTAAGGCTGTCTTGCAAATATTAGTGCCCAAGTATTATTTTGTGTAGTTACATATTGGCAAATAAAATGCTGGGTTTAATACTGCTTTAAATTAGTTTACATATTCTAATAGAATAGGCCCATAAAGAAACTTTAATGTCACACAAAGTACTCTTGAGACTTAATCAAGTTGATAAAACAAGAAATCTGTTTATTTAAATGAAGATCTGATATTTTCTGGTGATGCTGAATTTTTGCACAAGTGAAGGGGTGCACAGGAGATGGCAGAGCCCTACAGAGAACAGGACCTCTGGGTGTGGTTTAGGTGGGCTCACAGATGTGTGTAAGCTGCCTCTAGCAATAATAAGACACTCTAGTTGGCTATAAGATCCAATTTATGGAACTCATTAGTCACTGTTTCTCCTTTCCCCCCCTCCCCAGGAATAAAGTGATACTAAGGAAAACAGATATTTTAGATAATATCCAGTAGTGCATACTGCTCAGAGTATTTCCCTAATAAGGATCTTGATGTTCAGTTGCATATGTATTTGATACAAGATGTATCTGAAAAGCCTATTTGGAGGGGGTTAGGATTTTTTTTTTTTTTTTTAAGGTGTGCTTAGTATTAAATGCCATGGTGTTCTATTAAATGAGACATTTACCATGCTTTCATATTCTTTTATGCATGCGCTGTACCTTGAAATGCACATTGAGAAAAGACATTAAAATTGCCTTTTCAGTGTTCAGTGTGAGGGCTGCTTTTAAGTGATGGGATGAGACCAAATGAGCCAGAACTTGTTATCCAAATTGTCTTAGATAACAAGTAAAACAGCTCAGTTGTCACACTAGGAGATTAAAGCTTATCTTGCAGGCTTTTCTGTTATTATCTGCATTTTGGTGATTGCTACAGAGTTTGCACAGTAGCCTTTGTTTTAATGTCCTTTTTCAGCTGTGTTATCTGATTTAGCCCTTCTTGCTGAAGCACGTCTCCCTGGATGTACTGGCAACGTCTTAGACTTGGAAAATGTAATCTTTTGCTGAACATCTGTATCTGCTAGGTGTTATCAGTTGTGGCTAATCCTTTCTTTCTCTCTCCAGGTGTTTATGCACTGGATAGTATCATGCAAAACTGGTTTACACTTTTCACTCCAACAGAAGCCACTAGTATTGTTGCTACAACAGTGATGTCCAACAGTACCATTGTCCGTCTGCATCTGGACTGCCATCAGCAGGAGAAGCTGGCCAGCAGTGCTAGGACGCTTGCTCTACAGTGCGCCATGAAGGATCCTCAAAACTGTGCCCTCTCTGCACTGACCTTATGTGAAAAGGATCACATAGCTTTTGAGACTGCTTACCAAATTGTTCTAGATGCTGCTACAACCGGCATGAACTACTCACAGCTTTTTACTATAGCACGATACATGGAACACCGTGGGTACCCCATGCGGGCCTACAAGCTGGCCACTTTGGCCATGACACATCTCAACCTGAGTTACAATCAGGACACGCACCCTGCCATTAATGATGTTCTGTGGGCATGTGCACTCAGCCACTCCCTTGGGAAAAATGAGCTAGCAGCTATAATACCTCTGGTGGTCAAGAGTGTCAAATGTGCAACAGTACTGTCAGATATTTTGCGTAGGTGTACTTTGACCACTCCTGGCATAGTGGGACTTCATGGAAAGAGGAACTCTAGTAAGCTCATGTCACTGGAGAAAGCCCCTTTAAGACAACTCTTGGATGCCACAATTGGAGCCTACATTAATACAACTCATTCACGTCTCACTCACATCAGCCCACGACACTATAGTGAGTTTATAGAGTTCCTCAGCAAGGCCCGAGAGACCTTCTTAATGGCTCATGATGGACACATCCAGTTTACACAGTTTATTGACAACCTAAAACAAATCTACAAAGGCAAAAAGAAACTGATGATGTTGGTTCGTGAGCGATTTGGTTGATGAAAATGGGGGGGGGGGGGGGGGAAGGTGGTTTGTTTTTACTTGAGCCTGCCTTTGTATCCTTTTGAACTTAAAGAAACAGCCACACCGGTATTATATGTGTATAGTTATATTGAGTTTGCAAACTAAACTGTCATGTTGTGAAAGTTTGTGTATTTACATTTTTTTTTCCTTTTTTCTGTTTTGAGTGTGAGAGAGGTTAAAAAAAGGTTTGGTTTACACTGAGTATATGTTGTCAAGTGGCAAAAGCCCACATTGCTCTCCTGTCCTTTCTGTATATGTTCACAGCCTCAAAAACAAACACATATTGCAATGGCTTTAAAAACCAAACAAAAACACCTCCATCCTGTGATAAGTACCTCAAATGGATTCAGCTTTACTACTTTGTAATTCATCCTTACATTTCAGCATATTTAAACAAACCAACAAATGAAATACTAATAGTTAAAAGGCTGACCATGTGGCTTTGCAGTGCTGTTCATCCAGAAGCATGGCACACAATGCTTGTGCATGTGGAAACTTAGCGACTGTCAACATACATTCTCAGGGATTTCTCAGAAAAAAATTTAAAAAGAATGAGAGCATTTATCATACTGTATATATATTATAGTATATGTCTGAATATTGAAAAAATATAACTTTAATTTATATTTTAAAAAAAATCTATGTAATGTAAAATACTTGAAGCTGCAGTAGCTTGGTTTTAAACAAAAAAGAAAACCTATTTGAAGGACTGTAGTGCTCCTTACTTCAGGGTTGGCTCAGGTAGTGAACTATATGCTGGGCATCTATGCAGAGCCACCTTTTGGATTGCATGGTTGGACTGATACCTATTGGGGGAAATTTTATATATATTTATACAACCCATGTACACATATGTGTACACATGCTTGTAACAGGCACTATAATAAAGAGAGACAACAAAAAATATACAGCCAGAGCAACAAGCCTATAGCATTAAGAATACAGTATGCTAGAATTGAGGTTTGTGCCTCCTAGCCTAGGAAACTTAAAGAAATATCCTTTTTCACACAAAATGCAAAATTATTAACATGATACATTACACATTTTCAGTAAGCTAATAATAAGCTAACCTTTGTGCACAAATATATTTATTATATATATTCTGCATAAGTATTTTGACTTTGTGCAGGACAAAGTTGTGTAGATATGACTGTTCTACTTCTCAGTTTGTTTTTTTTAAATATTTTCTGTAGATTTACTCAAAGGCAGCCTTCTATCTTTCCTTGCCTTAATGCTTTAAGGTAACCAAACTGGAGATCTAACTACCAAACCATTCATTATATTATTAAATACCAACTTCGGTTACAGTATAGTGTTTTTACTTTAGCTGATTGTTCTGTGTGCTTTTTAAAGCAGTTTTTATGTTTTGGTGCAAAAGTTGTCCAGTGTCTCTTGTTCCCTTCATTAGAGAACATGCTAGAGGTATGTTTGTAGGAGTTTTTGTTCAGAAAAACTATTTTATGCTCTCCATTTTATTTATTATAATAAAGTAAAAAGGTTGTATTTCATCACCCATGTAAACATGCTCATGAAGTTGAAAGTAATTGAGATTTGATATGCTGATACCAATTTAACTAAATCACTGTTTTATAAACTTGTTAATGATCAACAACTTTGTTTTGATTAAAATTAGTTTTTTGAAAGTTGATTCTGCCTCCTTTATGGTGTCTGTTACTGGAGCTGAATTGTGTATTGATAGTTCATAGGTCTTACATGCCCAGCAACTACGGCATATTATGGTGATAAGCAATATGACCACCAAGACCCAGAAAGAAATGTTTTGTTCCTCAAAAATATGCTGAGGAATTGTCACAGCACTATCCAAACTAGCCAGCTGCAACAAGGCTTTTACCATCCCATACCAGGTTAACTTCAATAAGTAGTTCCCACACCTTGCCCTGGCACAGCCACCAATCCCTCACAAGGTTTCAAAAGTTCATCTACAGTCAGTGCTGTTTCTTCAGCCTCTCCAGGCAAATCCACCTTGCTTCTTGCCTCTGCTGCATCCAGAGTCTTTCTCTTCCAGGCTCTTCTTCCAGCCAGCCTCTCCTCATCCAGGCCCCCTTCTCCCAGGGCCTCCCCTTGTCCCTCCTACATTCAGGGTACTCTCCCTTCTCCCAGGTCTCTCTTCATCCAGTGCTCCTCTCCTATACCCCTTAGAGCTATTTAACTACTTAACAGGAACCAGCCACAGCTGCACCTTATCCACATCAGCCAACCCACCACCCCTGAATCCAGCCCACAGCTGTATATTATCAATATTAACCTGCATTAATTACTCTATAATTCTCCTACAATTCCCCTCCTTTTTTTCCTTTTCCTTCTTAGCATTTCATGCCTTATGTTTTTAACAATCATCACAACCTTTTCACAAAAGGTTTTAATACAGTCCAGACAACTTGTCCCTGAACTCACACACATATCCCTTCTTCACTTTTATCTTGGGCTTTTCAGCTTCTGGGGGCTGATCACCTTTCTTCTCATCTGCTTTCTTGATATCTGGGATTTTGTTTCCTTCAGAGGGGGGTTCTGATGAGCTTATAGTACCTCACCTCATCCTTTCACCTCTTGGGGTCATGCTAGACAGTAACCCAAGTGAGCTTGCAGCAGCAGCTCTAGAATACAGCACTAACATTATTCCATGTCCTGAAAAACTTCTTAACATCCTTGTAGAAGAAATGGGCGACCACAAGTGGAGACACCTTTAATGAGCACATAAACACCGGCAAGAATACCACCAGGCCAAGCAACAGCGGGAGCCACCTGTGGCACTGCACCTGGCATAGCCATCACCACTGTCTAGCCAGACCCCCTCTGGACCTGCCACTACAGGCCACTGCCATGTCTGGTCATGTACTCCGCTACTACTGCCCATTACCTTCAGTCTCTTTGCCCCACAGTGGTCAGGCTTCCTTCTCTGATCCCAACAGCTTACCTTTACCGGTGTCTGACCCAGATCCCAAATTCTCCCCACCTATCTCACCGTGATCCAGGTCACAGGCTACCCCCACCTGTCTCTGCTACATTGGGTGCCACCATCACTGTTCAAAACTTCAAACATCCCCCAGCACAGCCATTACTGCTGTCACCACTCATTACACTCAGTTTCATAACCTGAAGGTCCTGAGTTCAAGCCTTACACAGGGTACTAATTGTTGCAGCACTCACAAAACTAACCAACTGCAACAAGGCTTTTACCATCCCGTACCAGGTTAACTTCAATAAGTAGTTCCCACACCTTGCCCCGGCACAGCCACCAATCCCCCACAAGGTTTCAAAAGTTCATCTACAGTCAGTGCTGTTTCTTCAGCCTCTTCAGGCCAGTCCACCCTGCTTCTTGCCTCTGCTGCATCCAGAGTTTTTCTTCTCCAGGCTCCTCTTCCAGCCAGCCTCTCCTCATCCAGGCCCCCTTCTTCTCCCCGGGTGCCTCTCCTTGTTTCTCCTACATTCAGGGCACTTTCTCTTCTCCCTTTACTTCTTTTAGGTCTCTCTTCATCCAGTTCACCTCTTCCATACCCCTTAGACCAGGGGTCCTCAAACTTTTAAAGAGGGGGCCAGCATGCAGATGAAGTGGCAGGCAGTCATCTGCAGCTGCTTGGTGTCCCTGACAGGGGGTGGGGGTGTTTGTAAATACCAGAGGCTGGATTGAGGACCCTAAGGGACTATATCCAGCCCACAGGCCATAGTTTGAGGATCCCTGCCTTAGACCTATTTAACTACTTAGTAGGAACCAGCCACAGCTGCACATTATCCACATCAGCCAACCCACCACCCATGAAGCAATCCCACAGCTGTATATTATCAATGTTAATTAAACTGCCTTCATTCCTCTATAATTCTTCTACAAGGAATGATAGTGTTCATAACTGCAGCAGCTCCTTTGATGGTAGAAGAAGATCTACTGTGTCAGAGGGACTAAATGCTGCCTGTGATTGAAGATGTGTGGTCTATACAAAGAAAAGTAAGTCTTAACATACTGACCTAGTAGGATGGTAGGTTGAGAAATGAAGTTTAATAATTGAAATAGAGTAAAATATAATACTACTAGTAAATGTAATGAAAAGGGAGATTAAAAAAATGGGAAATAAATAAAACTCAAAGAAAGAGAAAAAAAACCAACCAAGTGATGCACAATACAATTGCTCACCACAATAATGTTATCAACATTATTCTCATACTAAACCCAAAACACAGCACCGTACCAGCTACTGAAAAAAAAATTAGCTCCGTCCCAGCTAAAACTAGGACACCAGTAAAAGTATAGCATTATATGTTCTGAGAAAAAGAACCTGCCTTAAAAAGAAAATGTTATTAGCTGCTGTATTTGCAAACATCTACAAGGTCACAGGATCAAAGATGTCTTTTAACACGTATTGGCTACAAAGTACAAGTTATTTCTAAGACCAATCTGGACATTTCTATTGCTTCTAGTTGCAGAGAGCAATTATGACTAGAAAGTACCACAATCATGAACTGCTTCTTTTTTATAATATTGCACTTTCTTACCTGCAGAATGTGAAAAGCTGCATCAGATTGGTTTCTTTCCTTAATTATCTAATGGAAATATTTAATGTTTTCATGCTTTCTTTTGTTGTTTGCTGTTAAACCTGGTATTTTGAAGACTAGAAAGCAAAACTTACCTGCTGTATTGGGTTTATGTGGCAAGGTTTTGGTAGTGGGGAGGCTATAGGGGTGGCTTTTGTGAGAAACTGCCTAAAGCTTCCCCTATATCTGATAGAACCAATGCCAGCTGGCTCCAAGACAGACCCACCACTGGCCACGGTCAAGCCAATCAGCAATGGTGGTAGCACCTCTGTGATAACACATTTAAGAAGGGGGGGAAAAAAAACTGCTGTGCAACAGCAGCTGGGAGAGAGGAGTGAAAATATGTGAGAGAAACAACTCTGCAGATACCAAGGTCGATGAAGAAGGAGGGGGAGGAGGTGGAGGTGCTCCAGGCACCAGAGAAGAAATTCTCCTGCAGCCCGTGGTGAAGAAGACCATGGCGAGGCAGGCTGTCCCCCTGCAGTCCATGGAGGTCCACAGTAGAGCAGATATCCACCTGCAGCCTGCTGAAGACCCCATGCTGGAGCAGGTGGATGCCTGAAGGAGGCTGTGACCTGGTAGGAAGCCCGTGATGAAGTAGGTGATGTAGTGAAAAAGACTAAAACTCTGCTGCAGACAGAAACTGCATAGGTAACAGAAACATTAACACCTGAGAAAGAAGGAAGGGCGGGAGCTTAGCACTAAGCACTTCGAGAAGGGACAGTTAGTACCCATGGAGATGACCTCAACAAGAATGTAAATAAGGAGCCCTGCTAACTGCTAAAAGAAAACAAACCAGGGTAAAATAATTGTGGTAGTAGATCAGCGACCTCCTACTCAAATGGCCCCCACCCCCTGCCCCGGGGATCATGCTGATATATATTAAAACCAGCCCAGTGGGCATGTATTTACCTTGACATGTTTAGAGTGGACAATAAGGAAGGGCTCATCCTTAGCTAGCAGATGTTTTAAGATAACAGAAACTAAACAATAAAGACTGCTAATGTATGCAAAGATAAACAAGAACTTCAGGTAACTGCCCAAGAAGGTGAAAAGTACATCCTGAAGAGGCGCCAGAGGGAGGAGATTCTGAATGTTCGGAAACCTTATGTATATGCATGACTTTGTATAATAAATACCCGGCTGCTTGTTCAAACGGCGTGCAAGTTAGGAGGAGTGATCCCCCTTACACCCGGCACCGCAATAAACATACCTGCTTTATAACTCTACACGAGTTGTAGAGTTCAATTCTGCCTGTCAATTTGGCGACCCAGATGGGACCTTCTCTGTCCGGCTGCGGGACCTGCTGAGGACTGGACTCCTCTGGGCACCCTGAGATTTCTCAGGAGGACTCCCCTACTCACCCAGATCATCACAGGGACAGACAAGGACCATTATCGGCAGACCAGGTATGTTGTAATTGGGTTGGGATACCTGTAAGTTGTGAGGAGACGTCGTATGTGAGGTAAAGAGCGCTGGTGCTAGCTCCTGGAAAGGCTGGGGATGGGAATTTAGGTGCTCTCCTCCCTGCGGTAGCGGGAAGGGGCCTCTCGAGAGGTAACAGGTTTTTTCCGGAGTGGTATGTTTTGACCATGGTAATTTGGGTTCTAGTGATTTGGCCATTTTGTCATCTGTTGTAAAATTCAGTACCATGTATTATTTGAGACCTCTCGTTTATATTTGACATTCTGGAATGGCAGAATGGTGTTTGAGTTTGGAATTTCCATCATGAAATGGTATTGTTACTATCTATCTGAGTGAGCAGAGTGAGTGTATAACGGGCCCTTTTGTGTGAGTGTTTTGTTCAACTGAGATGTAGCTCAGCTAGGAAGCGAGTGCTGAAACCTGTAACTTGTAATATTTTTCATTATTTACCGTATTGTATAAAGTTGAAATGAGAGGTCATCAGAGTGGAGAAATAGTAAAAAAGAGCCCTTTGGGTTGTATGTTGGCTCACTGGAAGAATATAGGAGGACCACCGTGTGAGAGTGTGAATAAGAAAACATTTATAAACTATTGTAGTCAATGGTGGCCTTATATATATATATGTAAGAAATGGTCCAGCACTTTGTGTCAATGGTCCAGCAATTCGTGTCAATAGAGGGTTAAGGAGTTTCAAAATGACTGTTAACTATTGCACGGAATGCTACACAAGTCTCTGACATCCAGCCAAGAGATTACCAAATAAGGAAGAAAAGGAAACTGAAGGATGACTGGAGGACACAGCCTGGGAGGAAGACTGCGAGCCTTCAGCCCAAACGACTCCCAGAGGGACCACCGAGAACTGATATGCATGCACCAGTGGAAGGGGTCGAATTCCGGAAACTAATTGTAATAACCCTGCCTTTCTTAGAAGTAGTGATGAATATGTATTAGCTTAGGAAAATGAAAAAAACAGCCGCCCAATGTAACGAGGGCGCATGTTAGAGGAGCCCTGACTCCCCGCGCACCCAGCACTGTTTACTTGCCTTTTATTAAATCATATAAAACTAAAAATTGACTCGGAATTTATAACAATTTGGTGACCCCGACGTGATCCTCTTGGGTCCCGAGACTGTGAATGGCTAAGGGAGGCGCCCCCACCCTGGTTTCATTGTGGCCCTTACCGGGAGCAGTGCGGAGCCCAGCAGGATTACAAACATAAGAGGCAAGTAAAGAACAAAGAGCTCTCCCCTCCTCCAGTACCTGTAATTCTGCGCATGAAGATCTGAATGAAGATTTATCGTTTCGTGAGTATACCGTTTGGTTGGGTGGATACGGTTGTGTGACTGTGTGTAAGGGCATGACTGAGATGGCACTCCGTTCCGAAGCGAGTGCGGAGGTCTTTTAACCGCGGTTCCGATATCCCGCGAGGGACTCGGCCGGTGAAGGACTGAAGTGACTGTTCTGAGTGTTCGTGGGTGGGATAACACTCGCAAGACACCTTTAGATACAGGCACAGCCAGGAGTTTGGAGCTTTTTGTATAAAAGGTTCCAGTAATGGGTCAGGGACAAAGCAGATACTTAGACTCAGAAGGTTCAAGGAGGGGCCTCTGGTTTAAAAGGGGGGGAAAATTACCAGACGTTCCACTGGATAGTCCCTTAGGGCTAATGCTAAGATATTGCAATAGCTTAAAAAGCACTAAACATAAGGACAAGGCAAAAATGATTCAGTTTTGTATGGTTAAATGGCCAAAAGAACCCTTAAGACCCCACGTATTTTGGCTGATGTTCAGGTCCACGGAAGACTGGGTCTGTCAGGCTTTGAACATTTATATTAATAGCAGAACACCCGTGGATCTGGAAGAGAGCAAGTATGCTGCGGCCTGGTTGGGACTAACAGAAGCACCTGCCACTCAGATATTTAGTTTAACTACAAAAAAGGAGGGTGAGGAAGATAAGGAGGAGTGGGAGCCCCTTGATAATTTACCCCCTCCATATAACCAACGCTCCCCAACTGCACCAACCCCTAGCCCATCCCCACCTGCCCAAAGGACAAGGAGTCAACAAAGGAACAGGGAAAGGGAACAGGAAGGGGCTGAGGAGCAGAGGGGTTTATACCCGCTGCGGGAGGTACCCTTGGGAGGTAATCAGGGAGGAACAGGCTTTGTGACGGTGCCCCTCAATAGGTCAGATGTCAGGAATTTTAAAAAGGAAATGGGTAATTTATTGAATGACCCTCTAGGGGTCGCAGAGAGATTAGACCAATTCCTGGGACCCAACACGTATAGGTGGGAGGAAATGCAGTCGATTTTGGGGATCCTCTTCACAACGGAAGAAAGGGGAATGATTAGGCAAGCGGGAATGAGAATATGGGAGAGGCAAAATCAAGCCGGACCGCCAGGAGATACAAAGTGGCCGAATGTGGACCCTAACTGGGACCATCAAATGGCGGCAGGATGACAGAACATGAGGGATCTTAGAACTATAATAATTCAAGGCATCAAGGAAGCGGTACCGAGGGGACAGAATATTAATAAAGCCTTTAATGAAAACCCAAAGAAAGAGGAGTCCCCAACGGAATGGCTGGAAAGGTTAAGGAAAAGCCTCCAAATGTATTCTGGCCTGGATCCAGATTCACCCATGGGGGGGATGCTATTGAAAACTGTTTGTGGCAAAATCATGGGAGGATATACGGAAAAAGATAGAGAAACTGGATAAGTGGCAACACAGGGGATTGGAGGAATTGTTGCAAGAGGCTCAAAAAGTCTTTGTGAGGTGTGATGAAGAAAGACAGAAAGCTAAAGCAAAAATTTTTGTGGCTGCTATCAGAGAAAGCCAGCAGGGAAAGGAGAAAAAGGAAAAGATAAGGGAGGTAGCTTAGAACACAGACCAAAAAAGAAGGATGGGAACTTACCAGCTTGTTATTATTGTGGGATGAAAGGACACTTGCAGTGAAACTGTCAGAAGCGACAGAAAGATGAGAAAATGTTTAAGGAAGATTAGAGGTGTCAGGGGCTATACCTTCTGGGGACCCAAACATCTACAGAGCCCTTGATAAAGTTATTAATAGGTCCCCACAAGGAAGAAGTTTTGTTTCTGGTAGATACGGGGGCCGAAAGATCGACTATTCGGAATATACCAGATGGACTCAAAAGGGGGAATAAGCAAATGTCCGTGGTAGGAGCAAAAGGGGAATCCTTCCCTGTGTCAATACTGGAAAATGCTCAGGTAGAATCTGAGACCTATGTGGGTCTTAATGATCTTTTACTTGTTCCAGAAGCAGAGTATAACCTATTGGGGAGGGATTTGATTATCAAAATGGGCTTAAAGCTTAGAGGGGAAAACGGAAAAGTCCGGTTATATACATTAACAAAAGAAGATGAGGGAAATATAGATCCCTGGGTATGGTATAAGGAAGGGGAATTGGGAAAGTTGGAAATGGAACCCCTAATGGTAGAAATAACAGAACCCCAGAAACCTATAAAACAGTACCCCATTCCATTAGAAGGAAGGAAGGGATTAAAACCAGGCATAGATCGGCTATTAGTAGGAGGGACTTTAGAGCCATGTATGTCCCCCCCATAATACGCCTATATTACCCGTAAAAAAGGCTGATGGGACATACCAATTAGTCCAAGATCTAAGAGCTGTGAATCAAAGAAAAATGACTAAATTCCCAGTAGTGGCAAATCCTTACACACGATTAAATCATTTGACACCCACCCCCCCCCCAACATATTTGGTATAGTGTAATAGACTTGAAGGATGCCTTCTGGGCATGTCCATTAGAAGAAAAATCCAGGGACTATTTTGCCTTTGAATGGGAAGATCCAGAAACAGGAAGGAGACAACAGTTACGATGGACAGTATTACCACAGGGGTTTACCGAGTCTCCTAATCTGTTTGGACAAACTTTGGAAAAATTATTACAATCTTTTGAGACGGAGAGGGAAGTGAAGTTACTACAATATGTGGATGACCTACTAGTGGCAGGAAAAACTGAAGATGATGTGAGGAAAATCACTGTTAAACTACTCAGTTTTTTGGGAGAAAAGGGACTGAAGGTGTCAAGATTGAAACTGCAGTTTGTGGAGAATGAAGTATGATATTTAGGGCACCGGCTGAGTTATGGGAAAAAGAAACTGGATCCTGAAAGAGTATCAGGAATTCTGGCCCTATCAGCACCAAGGACCAAGAAAGAGGTCAGTCAATTTTTAGGACTCCTGGGATATTGCAGACCTTGGATTGAAGGATTTAGTGAAAAGGTGAAATTCTTATATGAGGAATTAACAATGGAGAAAATCAAATGGAATGAGGAGGATGAGAGACAGTTGGAGATGGTGGAATGAACATTGACAGAGGCTCCAGTATTAAGCCTTCCAGATTTAGGGAGGCCTTTTTACCTATTTGTAAACGTCTCAAATCAGACAGCTTATGGGGTATTGATGCAGGAATGGGCCGGTATTAAGAAACCCATAGGGTACTGTTCCAAATTGTTGGACCCCGTAAGCAGAGGATGGCCAATATGCTTGCAAGCGATAGTGGCCACCGCATTATTAATAGAGGAAGCAAGGAAGGTTACCCTTAGTGCACCTTTGAAGGTATACACCCCTCACAACGTGAGGGGGGGTATTACAACAAAAAGCGGAAAAATGGTTGACAGATAGCAGAATGTTGAAATATGAAGGTATTCTAGTGGATTCTCCGGATTTAGAACTAAGAGTAACTACAGTACAAAGTCCAGCTCAATTCCTTTACGGGAAACCAGAAGAGGGGCTTCAGCATGACTGTACAGAAGTAATAGAAATGCAAACTAAAATACGGCCCAATTTAAGAGAGGAAGAAT
Source organism: Falco cherrug (assembly GCF_023634085.1). Classification (NCBI taxonomy): domain Eukaryota; kingdom Metazoa; phylum Chordata; class Aves; order Falconiformes; family Falconidae; genus Falco; species Falco cherrug. The sequence goes on from NC_073719.1 coordinate 3,550,273, forward strand.
TGCAAAAAGGGGAAAAGCTGTTTATAGATGGATCTTCCAGGATTATAGAGGGAAAGAGGAGATGAGGGTATGCAATAGTAAATGGACAACTGGATTTGGTGGAATCTGGACCTCTGAGTCCCACTTGGTCGACACAGGCTTGTGAATTATATGCTTTGTTGAGGGCGTTGGAGTTGTTAAAAGAGAAGCATGGTACAATATATACGGATTCTAAATACGCCTATGGGGTAACCCATACCTTTGGGAAAATTTGGGAAGAAAGAGGACTCATTGGGACACATGGAAAGGGATTAGTGCACCAAACGCTAATTATTAAGATTTTACAGGCACTGAGACTGCCCAAAGAAATTGCTGTAGTACATGTAAGGGGACATCGAAAAGGAACAAATTTGCTTGTAAGAGGAAATAACTTAGCCGACAAAGAAGCTCGGGAAGCTGCATTGCAAAGACCTTCTCCAATACTGTTATTAAGGGAATTGGAAGGGGTGGAGAACCAGGAAAAACCGGGGGGGGGGGGCAGTTTTCAGAGAATGAAATAAGACTTATAAAGACTACAGGGGCAAAGCAAGAGGGAGAAAAATGGGTCCTGCCAGATGGCAGAGAAATACTGCCTAAGAGTCAAGCAAAGAAGCTGCTATTTCGGATGCATTTGCAAACTCATTGGGGAACTCGAGCATTGAGTAATCAGTTTTTGAAATTTTATGGGTGTATTGGGATATATGAGATAGCTTGGCAAATTACCCAAATGTGCCTAACATGCCAAAAAGTAAATAAGAAAAGTATGAGGCAAACACCTACTGGGGGACGGAGAATCGCATATAGGCCATTGAAAGAGTACAGGTCAATTTTACCGAGCTACCAAAAATAGGACAATATAAATATTTGATGGTGATAGTGGACCAAATAACTCATTGGGTAGAGGCCTACCCTGTGGTGAGGGCAACTGCCGCTACGGCAGCTAAAATTCTGATGGAAAATATAATACCGCGTTTTGGGTTGGTAGGGAGTATTGACTCTGACCAGGGGACACATTTCACATCTAAAGTGTTACGGGATTTAGCTACAACCCTGGGCATTAAATGGGAATACCATACTCCCTGGCATCCACAAAGTTCAGGACGAGTTGAGAGAATGAACCAAACAATTAAACAACAATTGGCTAAATTAATGATTGAAACCCAACTGTCTTGGTTAAGATGTTTGCCATTGGCATTATTGGACATTTGGACTATGCCCCACAGTGAAACAGGTATCTCACCATATGAGATGTTATATGGGATGCCGTATTCCCAAGGAATGCCATTGGAATATTCTTTGATAGAGAATTATGAGAGCCAGAAATATGTAATTATGATAGGAAAACAATTACAACAACTGAGGGAAAAGGGATTTTTTAGCACAAAACGCCCCGCTGGGGTTTGCTATTCATGAAATACAACCAGGAGACAAGGTCTTAATAAAAACCTGGAAGGAAGAATCATTAACTCCTCGATGGGAGGGACCGTACCTTGTTTTACTTGCTACTGAAACAGCTGTGAGAACAGCAGAAAGAGGTTGGACCCATGCCTCCAGGGTAAAGGGGCCAATAAATACTGAAGCTTGGAGGGTTGAATCCACACCTGGGGAATTGAAACTGAGGCTGAAGAGGGACTAATGCTCTGGCAACTGGCAACGCGGCTCTGCATGAATTAAAGGGCACCAGATAAAGAGGACAAGACTAAAGGGAGGAAAGGGAGAAGGCAAGACCGGGACAGGACCCTCCACTGCGGTGTGTATAGTCTACCGAGGGAGGCAACCCCTATGGGTATTGACTACCGAGTGAGAGGGCCTCAACCGGACTTCTCCTGCATTAAGGTTACGCTGTCCTGAAAAAAATAATATAAGAACCCTTTTAAACCATATAATTAGTTTTCCAGGAGCCGGATCACCCCGAAAGGCTGAACGGTAACACAAACCAAGATCAATCCTGAAGGCGGCCCAACCCCTTGATTGGAGGCGTTTTCCATACCCTCAAGATTGGATGGCACAAGGGATAAGTTATGGTATACTTCCTGGTATTCTTTTTACAGGGACAACTGAGCCATGGGCATGAATTTGAAAATAAATTTTTCACTCTGGGGGAGGAGGTGGCCAAGGCCTTTAACCTTAGTATTAGGTTGCGAGTGTGATAAACACAGTCATGATTCATGTCAAAATAGAATATAGTGTGATAAGTGTAGTTGTTGTACTCTGTGTAAATCTAAAATAGTTTGTGACCATTATAACCTGTATCACAATTGTAATGAATAGGCGCATGTGCTTCTCCTTTAAGACAAGGTAAAAACTCCCCCTTCCCCTGAGGCAATCACTACTTAGAAAAGCTACTTAGAAAAGCGGGCCAAAGGAGACAAAGAAAGCCCACCAGGGAAAGCCCGCCAAAGGAGACAAAGACCCTGAGACTCTCAAAAGCGTGCCAAAGAAGACCCAATAGGAGGAGAAGGTGTACCCTAACGACCCAATGGAGAAAGAGCAGGACGAATATCTGGCAAGAAGAGATTGGTCAAGATGCTGATATAAAAGATGCTGCTTTTAGGACTCAGGCGTGCGTGTGGTGGAACTAATTGAGTTCTCTGCGCACCCAGCGCTGTTTTTGTTTATTGTTTCTCAACCTAAATTGATTGAACCCAAAATAAAATTGTTTTAATTGTTATCGTTTATAACAATTTGGTGACCCCAACATGATCTCGCTGTGCTTTCCTGGACTGTGACTGTTCAAGGGGCTCCCCACAGATTGTGGCTCGAGAGTAGCAGTCTGGGTCAGTCTCTGGAGATCAACGAACAAAAGAGAAACAATAACCAAAAGGGATTGGAGCTCCTAGGGAAAAAAAAAAAAACCTGCAGTATAAAGGACCCGTAATTCTGGTGCACGAAGATCTGAACGAAGATGACGGAGTCATGAGTATAAAGGAAACTGGTTGGTTGGGTGGGATCAGTTGCTTGTGTGTAAGAGTGTGATTGAGACGGAACCTAATTCTGGAAACGGACTCTAGGTTCGGAGCCAGGATTTGAGTTCCGAAGCGAGTGTGGAGGTCTTCTAACCGCGGTTCCAAACTCCCGCAAGGAACTTGGCCGGTGAAGGACTGATGCAGGTCCTATAGGATTCGTGGTGGGATCGCAACTCCTATAGGATATGTGGGCGGGTGAAGGGTTCAACCCCCTGCAGGACACTCTTACCGGTAACTAAGGGCGATAGGAAACCACTGTAAAAGTCCTAGGATTCGCAGGTGGGTGGTAGGTCCAAAACCCCCTGTAGACATTGGTATCGGCAACCAAGGGTGTAACGCTCCCGGATATCGTAGGTGGGTGCAGACCCCCTGCAAGACGCTTATTGGTTGCTAAGGGCGATAGGAATTGCTGCAAAATTCCTAAAATGGGCCAATATGAGTCAGGTTTTGAAGAGGAAACGAAAGAGGAAAAAGAATACCCAAAAATTATTCCCTTAGATAGTCCCTTGGGAACAATGCTCAGGCATTGGTGTTACTGGCCATCTCAAGAGGGAAAAACTAAGGAATAAAATGGTCCATTACTGTATAAAAGTGTGGATGAGAGAGGACATTAGACCAGATTATGTATATAGGCCGATATTTGGATGTTTTGATGATTGGATTTGTAAGATATTGAATTTATATGTGAATAATAAAGAGCCCTTTAGTCAGGAAGAAAGTGAATATGCTGCACTGTGGAGAGGGTTGGAGACGGGAAGATTGGTTTCATTATTTCCTTTGAGAGAAAAGAAAGAAAGGGAGGCACGGGAGAGAGAAACTAAACCAACCACGTTATTATGGGAGCTATTTAACAATTTACCCCCGCCTTATTTAAGGCAGGATGCAGAAAGCCGTCAGGAGAGAATACATCCCCAACTGCCTCCTGACCCCGTTCCTTCATCTCCCACACTCTCTCCTCCTTCTAGTCACACCAGGAGTAAAACAGTACAGAGAGAGAGAGATAAAATTTATGAAAAAGAAAAAGCAGTGACCCTGGCTCCCCTTCGAGAGGTACCAATGGGAGGAGATATAGGAGGAACTGGATTTGTATCGGTACCTTTGAATACAGGAGATGTGAGATTCTTTAAAAGAGAAATGGGTCGTCTACTAGATGATCCTTTGGGAGTCTAAACGATTAGACCAGTTCCTAGGTCCTAATACCTATACCTGGGAAGAAATACAATATATCTTAGGAATATTATTTACAGCCGAAGAAAAATCTATGATTAGACAGGCAGGAATACGAATGTGGGAAAGAAGGCATCAACAAGGTCTTCCCGGGGAACAGAAATGGCCTAACCAGAACCTGAACTGGAATAACCAAAATGCCCATGATAGACAAAATATGTGAGATTTGAGAGGACTGATTATCCAAGGAATCAGGGAGGCAGTCCCAAGGGGGCAGAATATTAATAAGGTCTTTAGTGAACATCAGGAAAAGGATGAGTCCCCTACGGACTGGTTAGAGAAACTGAGGAAAAATTTACAAATGTATTTGGGGTTGGACCCAGCCTCTCCAGTCGGAGAAGCATTTCTAAAAATCCAATTTTTGGCCAGATCATGGGGGCATATAAGAAAGAAGCTGGAAAAGTTGGATGATTGGCAAGATCGAGGATTACAAGAATTGTTGAAGGAAGCTCAGAAAGTGTATGTACGGAGGGATGAGGAAAAACAAAGAGGGAAAGCAAGAATGTTTGTAGCGGCAGTCCGGGAAACTCAACAAAAGGAACAGCCAAAAATTATTTCAAAGATTCCCAGATCAGAAGGCGAAAAAAGACAGCTGATGATTCCAGAAAAAAAGGAATAAGGATTTCCCTGGGAAAATGCCCGAATGTTATTATTGTGGGCAGAGGGGACATTTCAAGAAGGACTGTCGGAGACGAATGAAGGACAAACAGATGTTTAATGAAGATGAATAAGGGTGTCAGGGGCTCTACACTCTGGGGACAAAAACAACATCTGAGCCCTTGATAAATTTAAAGATTGGTCCCCAAGAGGAGAAAGTAATGTTATTAGTTGATACGGGAGCTGAACGATCTACAGTTCGGCACATCCCTTTGGGATGTCGAGCAAGTAGAGATACAGCTTTGGTAGTAGGAGCAAAAGGGGAACCTTTCAGGGTTCCTATTATTAAAAATGTAAAGATTGAATCTAAACCCAAAATTTTTGTAGGAGATTTTTTATTAGTGGAAGAAGCGGAAAATAATTTATTAGGATGAGATTTGATTATACAATTAGGAATGAAATTGGAAGTGAAAAAAGGAACAATCACAGTAAATTTATATCAATTAACAATAAAAGATGAAGAATGCATAAACCCGAAGGTCTGGTATAACCAAGAAGAAATAGGAAAATTGAATATTGACCCACTGGAAGGGGAAATAATGGATCCAAGAGAACCAGTTAGAATTAGGCAATATCCTATCTCGATAGAAGGGAGAAAAGGATTAAAACCAATAATTGAAAATTTGCTCCAGAAAGGGGCTTTAGAACCTTGTATGTCCCCACATAATACACCCATCCTTCCAGTAAAGAAAGCAGATGGTAGTTACAGACTAGTTCAGGATTTGAGAGCTGTTAACCGAAGAACCATTACTAGGTTCCTGGTAGTGGCAAATCCCTACACTTTATTGAATCAGGTATCCCCTGAACATACCTGGTACAGTGTAATAGATTTGAAGGATGCCTTCTGGACCTGCCCACTATCAGAAGCCAGAAGGGATTATTTCACATTCGAGTGGAAGGATCCGGACACAGGAAGAAAACAACAACTAAGGTGGACAGTATTACCTCAAAGCTTCACTGAATCTCCAAATTTGTTTGGACAGGCACTAGAAAACTTACGTCTTTTGAAACAAAAGGTGAAGTAAAGCTTCTACAATGTGTGGATGATTTATTAATAGTGGGGAAATTAGAAAAGGAGGTTCAAGAAAACACAATAAACTTATTGAATTTTCTGGGAGAAAAGGGGCTAAAAGTGTCCCAGACTAAGTTACAGTTTACTGAGCCGGAGGTAAAATGCTTAGGACATTGGATCACAAAAGGAAGAAAGAAATTAGACCCAGACAGGATAGCAGGGATAGTTGCCTTGCCAGTTCCAAAAACAAAAAGAGAAATACGACAATTATTAGGATTGTTGGGATACTACCGACAATGGATAGAGGGATTCAGTGAGAAGGTGAAGTTTTTATATGAAAAACTTACCTTGGATGTGATAAAGTGGTCATCACAAGATGATGAAAAATTCCAATGCCTTAAAGATAACCTTGTAACGGCTCCTGTACTGAACCTCCCAGATCTAAACAGACAATTTCAACTCTTTGTAAACACCAGTAATCACACTGCTTATGGAGTACTCACTCAGGACTGGGCTGGAAGCAAAGAACCCGTTGGATATTTTTCAAAATTATTAGATCTGGTAAGCAAAGGATGGCCCACGTGTCTGCAAGCGGTGGTAGCTGTGGCCTTGTTAGTTGAGGAAGCTAGGAAAGTGACATTTGGGGGATCTTTAGTAGTATATGTTCCTCATGACATTAGAGGAATCCTCCAACAGAAAGCAGATAAATGGCTTACCGACAATAGATTATTAAAATATGAAGCTATTTTAATTCATTCCTCTGATTTGGATTTAAGGACGACCACCGCACAAAACCCAGCTGTTGGGGCTCTTGCTGTATTGAATGATTATACTGAACTCTGAAGCAAGTGGAAAAATACTGAAGAAATAAGACGAGGTTACGGCCAGAACAGTGGGATGAAGAAAAAGGAGCAAATTGCAGATGTTTGCTCAAAAGCAAGGCCAACAGGACGTGATAAGAGGAGCTGGGAAACCGCAGAAAGGAGCCTACATGCCAGAACAAGCAGAAACAGAAATCTTCCCAGTAAACAATTGTTAACCAATCATATTATTATACGCTTGTAAAATAGCCAACCACATTATTGCACGCTTATAGAATGCCTTATAAAAGTCTACCTGGTTTGTACAATAAACGGATCAGATCTTGAACTCTGTGAGTATTTGAATCTGACTCCCGCTCGCCCGAAATGCCCGCAGCATCTGGTGACCCCCGACGTGATCCGATGAGGGTCGACAGGATCGGTTAAAAGTCAGGAGGATTCGTTAAGGATCGTGTTACAAGCTGCGGAGCCGGCGAGGATCCTGCTGCCAGCGGAGAGAGAGCTGGGCGCCCGAAGAAAGGCGGAACGTGCACGGCTGACCGGTGAGTCAGGAAATTTAAGCAGGATGGGAATCACTGCATCAGTGGTGGAAAAAGCAACCGTAGACAGTTTGATGAAACTGGCAGAAAAAACTGAAACGCCAGTCTCACGGCAGGCAGTAGTTGATCTGCTATGTTGGAGTCGCCGCCGTGGTTACCTTGCTTCTACGCAAGATGTATATAATAATGAAACATGGAAGAAAGTAGGAGAGGACTTATGGGAATCTGTGCAAGTTGGGACTAAGGGGGTAAAGACTTTGGCTCGCACGTATCGAGCTGTACGGGGTATGGTCGCGCAATTACCACCCTGGTGTCCTGAAAAGGAACAAGCGGCGTGCGGCCCGGCAGGCCCCGTCCCGGCCGCGGTTTCTCTCCAAGGCGGCACCCCCCCCTCCGATCGGCGCCATGGCAATGCAAGCGGCCAAGCGAGCTAACATCTGGCTGCCCCCAGAGGTCAATCGGATCCTTTATATTCGGAACCTGCCGTATAAAATCACAGCGGAGGAAATGTATGATATTTTTGGGAAATACGGACCTATTCGACAAATCAGAGTTGGAAACTCTCCTGAAACAAGAGGAACAGCTTAAGCTTCTCAAGGAAAAATACAGACTTGATTACAAACCCACACCCCCCCCAAAAAAAAAAAAAAAAAAAAAAAAAAAAAGGAAAAAAAAAAAAAAGAAAAAAGAAAAAAAAAAGAGAAAAAAAAAGAAAAAAAAAGAAAGAAAAAAGAAAAAAAAAAAAAAAGAAAAAAAAAGAAAGAAAAAAAAAGAAAGAAAAAAAAAGGAAAAAAGAAAAAAAAAAGAAAAAAGAAAAAAAAGAAAGAAAAAAAAGGAAAAAAAGAAAAAAGAAAAAAAAAGAAAGAAAAAAAAGGAAAAAAAGAAAAAAAAGAAAAAAGAAAAAAAAAGAAAGAAAAAAGGAAAAAAAAAAGAAAAAAGAAAAAAAAAGAAAGAAAAAAAAAGGAAAAAAAAAAGAAAAAAAAAAGAAAGAAAAAAAAAGGAAAAAAAAAAAGAAAAAAAAGAAAGAAAAAAAAGAAAGAAAAAAAAAGGAAAAAAAAAAAAGAAAAAAGAAAAAAAAGAAAGAAAAAAAAGGAAAAAAAAAGAAAAAAAAAAAGAAAAAAAAAAGAAAAAAGAAAAAAAAAAAGGAAAAAAAAAAGAAAAAAAAAAGTGCTTCAGATGTCACCTACAAGAAATGCGTTTCTGCTTTGAACTAGCTTTTGAGCCTTTGGGAGTAAACTATACGGCTATAAATCAATCATATTGGGGTTGGTTAGATAAGAAGTATAATGACACGAATTTTGGCTTTAGTGATAACTGTACCTGGTGGAATACTACACTTGTTAAAAATATGTATTTTTTGCAACAGTTGATTTACCGTTTAAATGTATCAATTTATTTACCTCAACAAGAATTGAGGGTGGTTGAGGGATTTATTGAAACAAGGTCTGTCTATATTGTTGTTTGTTACTCTTTTGTTACTTTTAGTGCCTTGTCTTTTACAATGTTTTCAGAGCTGTGTGGAACGCAGTATTAATGCTGTATTTAAAAAGAAAGGGGGAGGTGTTGGGGCTCTTGCTGTATTGAATGATTATACTGAACTCTGAAGCAAGTGGAAAAATACTGAAGAAATAAGACGAGGTTACGGCCAGAACAGTGGGATGAAGAAAAAGGAGCAAATTGCAGATGTTTGCTCAAAACCAAGGCCAACGGGACGTGATAAGAGGAGCTGGGAAACCGCAGAAAGGAGCCTACATGCCAGAACAAGCAGAAACAGAAATCTTCCCAGTAAACAATTGTTAACCAATCATATTATTATATGCTTGTAAAATAGCCAATCACATTATTGCACGCTTATAGAATGCCTTATAAAAGTCTACCTGGTTTGTACAATAAACGGATCAGATCTTGAACTCTGTGAGTATTTGAATCTGACTCCCGCTCGCCCGAAATGCCCGCAGCACCCAGCACAGATTTTGTTTGGAGAATGGGAGAAAACCTCAATACTTGAACATAACTGTATAGATTTAGTAGAGTTACAAACAAAAATTAGACCAGATCTAGAGGAAGAAGAGTTGGAGGAAGGCGAGTAATTGTTTATAGATGGATTTTCTCGGGTGATTGAAGGAAAGAGGAAATCAGGATATGCCATCATAGATGGGAGCAATTGGGAAATAATAGAATCTGGGCCACTGAGTGCTAGTTGGTCTGCACAGGCATGTGAATTATATGCCTTTTTAAGAGCATTGAAAAGATTACAAAACAAGAACGGGACAATATTTACAGATTCAAAATATGCCTTTGGAATAGTTCACACATTTGGAAAAATATGGGAAGAAAGGGGTTTGGTAAATACCCAGGGAAAGGGATTAATCCATGAGGAATTAATAAAACAAATATTACAAGCTATACGAGAACCTGAGGCCATAGCTGTAACTCATGTCAGAGGACACCAAAAAGGACTACAATTTAGGACTCGGAGAAATAATTTAGCAGATGAAGAAGCCAAGTGAGCGGCTCTCTTAACCTTGACAACCACCCAACAACTATGACTGAGAGAGGAACAAACGCATGAACAAAAGACTTATTCTGAGTGTGAGATATTGGAATATGAAAAACTGGGAGTTAAACAAACAGACAACAAATGGATTTTGCCAGATGGCAGGGAAATGTTACCAAAAGGATATGCCAGAAGGATATTACAAAGGTTACATCAACAAACACATTGGGGAACTAGAGCCCTTGTGGATCAATTCCTAAAATTTTATGGGTGCATAGGAATTTTTGAAATTGCAAAACAAGAAGTACTCGGTTGTTTAATCTGTCAGAAAATTAATAAAAAACAAATAAGACAGACACCAAAAGGAGGGAGACCTTTGGCTCACCGACCTTTTGAAAGGATACAGGTGGATTTTACTGAATTACCAAAGGTGTGATGATATAAGTATCTTTTGGTGATCATTGACCAACTAGCTCACTGGGTTGAGGCATTTCCTACTGCAAGAGCCATGGCTCAGACAGTAGCGAAACAATTACTTGAAAATATTCCCCGATACGGGATGGTGAGAGTAATAGACTCAGATCAAGGATCCCATTTTACATCTAAAGTTATTAAAAATATTATATTAATCTTGGGAATCTGGTGGGACTATCACACTCCCTGGCATCCCCAAAGTTCTGGAAGGGTGGAGAGAGTAAATCAGACTCTGAAACAACAATTATCGAAGCTCATGATTGAGACAAAAATGTCATGGATAAAGTGTCTTCCCTTGGCTCTGTTAAATATCAGAACTATGCCAAATTCAGAAACTGGAATCTCACTTTTTGAAATGTTATATGGGATGCCTTATACTCAAGGGTTGCCAGTAGGTCATCCAAAATTGGAGGATATGACCATTCAACATTATATCGTAGAACTGAATAAACATATGAAGGAACTCAGGGCTAAAGGACTATTAGTTCACAGCACTCCTTTAGATTTCACAATACACAGAATTCAACCAGGAGATAAAGTGTTGATAAAAACCTGGAGAGAAAATAACCTTAACCTTCGCTGGGAAGGACCATTTCTTGTTCTTTTAACTACAGAAACAGCAATAAGGACGTCTGAAAAGGGGTGGACACATGCTTCAAGGGTAAAGGGACCAATAAAGGAATGGAGAGTTGTAACTGAACCTGGGGATACCAAACTTACCTTTAAAAGAACTTGATGTAACGGCTGGGGAAATTCATATTGACTTCCATAAAAGGTTAAAAACTCTAATATAATTTACAAAAATTTAAAGTACAAGAGAACCGATGTTATCTTTAGTAGCTGATGGAACCCACTTTTCCCCGATTTTCCAAGACCTCTGTTTGTGTTGGTTGTGTTGGAAGTCTTAAAAAGAAAGGCACACCTTGGTAAAAACTGGACAGGGCAAGACCGGAGGGAATCAGTGCTGCAGCTGACAAGGTCTGCCGAGGGCTGCAACCCCTGGGGCGGTGACCGCTGAGCATTATGATCCTGACCAGACCTCTCTTGATATGGGTCCTGATTGGAACCCTGTGGGAAGGTGTGGACACCCTTTATACTTCCAACTTTATATTGAGAAAACAGAGGGATGGATAAAGAAAGGAGAAGATAAAAAACCATCATTTATTATCTAGCTTGTTTTATCATGAGATGAAAACGGGAGTCAAATATGAAGTTCCCACAGTTGTTAAAAGGTGTTTGTAAAACTTGTCAAAAATATAGCATCTAGGATTAACTGGGGCTTGTGCAATACGTTTGCCATGATTCTGGCTTTCCTCAGAGGGAGCAAAAGGAAGGGGACAGCTGTGTCTCTGTCTCCCTGGATGTCTGTTAGTCTGTCCAGGTTTGCAGGCACAGAAAAAGAAAGTCAGGACTGTGGAATCTGCAAGAGTGCGTGCATCATATAGATGGGAATAACAGATATTTCACATCCCTCTTTCTGTTTGTTTATACCCAGGCAGAGCTAACCACAATCCATCCCCAAGTTATAAAATATTATTAAGGCAAAAGTGAATGGCATTTCTTGGCCAATGTAATTAGATTTCAGCAGCTTCAGCCCACAGGACAGTACTGTCTACTCTGCAGAATATTAAGTCAAATAACTGGAATTAACAAACAACATTGGAAAAAGTCTTGCTTGAAATAATATATATTAATACAGTAGCATAATAAATAATAAATACTGTTAATACCGCTGTAAATAATGTATCATGCTAGATCTGTGTAATAAATAATAACACATAAATATGTAATCATCCTTTGAAATAATATAAAATTAGCAATTGTGAACTTAACCTATTAACATGCTTCAGGAGAAGCCTGCAAATTATTTAGAGCCTGAATCACTGCAGCACCGTAATAGCTTAGCCAAGAGTAACACCAGCAGCACCACATGAGGACACAAAGGAGCAGAGAACTGCCTGTTGCCTCACAAAGCAAATAGTAATGCACTTCTCAATTTTACATTCAGGGCTAAAGGTCAGTTGATCTACTGGGTGTGCCATGTTTTTTTGTTTAAAAAAGTTAATTTATTGCTGACTCAAGGCCTTGAGCAAGTTGTTTTCCAACAACTAAGATGAAATAAAGCAACACAGACAGTCAGCAGATTTAAGAGAATATAAAGATCATTCCTGTGGTAGAGCAATGCAGACATACTCTGGGCTTCAGCAGGGAGCCATGTTTTGGCTCTATTCCCAGAGTCCTCATAACACTTTACAAACTTGGGTCAATTGATATGCATGCAGTCCCTTTGAAGGCAGTGTGCTTTATTGGCTCTGGTTTCCAGAGAGAGAAACTGGTACACAATTTTTTGGGGCACATTGCTAAAGATTTCTGCTCTGCTTTACAGTGTGTTAGTATAAATTAATTAGCAATGCCATCATATCCACGGCCAGACTTTCTGAAGATCAATATAAAAATGTTTTGTACTTTCTGGCAAGTTGTGCCACACATTTCAGGGCTAAATGACAGAGGAACTCCAATGAGAACAGTCTGTATGATTCACTCAAACTCACAATGAGATATTGGTTACTAGAAGAAAAGTATTTATGCAGCTTAAAGCAACCATGGGTAGCTTTCAAAACTGACCTATGAATTTTCAAAGGCATTTGGGCACTAAAAAATGCAGGTGTGTACCTAGCAGTATTTTCACAAGCACATAAGCTAGGAAAGTAGCTAATTCTTATCCCTTAGACACAGCTGTTAATTGTGGAAAGTATCTGTGAGAAGCTCAGCAGCCAACCTTCTAAAAATACAACTCATTATCAAAAGCTGGGTATAAAACACACACTACTCCCTTAAAAGAGCAGTGGAGTCTGACTTCCAGCTCCCCTAAGCAGCAAAGAGAATGGAAATCTCTAGTATTGCTTCAGGATGTTTACTTTCCAGCCATTGAAAGAAGCAATGCCATTTACAAAATCATGCAGGCAGTAATAAGGTGATTTCAGAACTGTTATTCACTAAAGCCCATAATGCTAGAACCAGGGAGCACTAGACAAAGATCAGTTTAAAGCAGATGAAAGAAAGTATTTACACAGTTGGCAGCGAACATCTAGTTGTTACTACAAGAAGTGGCAGAGGTGGACAGTGCTGGCAGGCCCCACATGGGGTTGGGCAAATTCATGGACAACAAATCCTTACAGAGGTGCTAAAAGAACTGTGTAGGGAGGTATCCTCTGGTGCCCCTACCACCACAGCTCTGGCTGCTGGGGAGTTCATGGAAATGTGCACTCAGATACAGGTGTGGGCCATACAGGTCATGCCCAGGTTCACAAGCTTTCCCCATGTAGTATCTACTGTTTGCACCATAAAAAAAACAATATGGGGAGGCATGAATTATCTCTTGGACCCAGGAGGACATTTCTTATGCCCTTGTATTATGGCGCAAGGGAGGTCAGATGAAGAAGCACCAGGATACCCACCTGCAAGAAGGAAGCAGCTATTACATGGTACATGTAATACAGCCCCTCATTCAGTCAGACTGGCAGCATTTGATACCTAAATCCACATCAGGAATGCAGCAGTATTAGAGAGGACTACAGCATCAGAAAGCAAGTCTCACTGGCTAGGGAGGGAACAAACCCTTGTGCTGATGCCAGCTGCTGGAGCAGCTCAGCACCCCACAGGTCTGCTAGGAAGCCCTCACGACAAAGCAAGCTCACTGCTCCCAGCCCAAATTTCTGTGTCTGTGCAGAAAGGGCAACACTGGTCTAACCCAGCAGAGGATGCATTTCACCTTACTCCAGAGGAGCTTGACTAATCCAGAAGCAGTCAGAGTACCCTTTGAAGGGAGCCAGGCTTAAACTCTTCCCCCTAAAGGCTCAACTCTGACTTTCATGAGCTGAAAAGACTTTGGTTGGTTAGAACTGAGCCAGCTGCAGTTGGCTCTAATCAGCTTTGGCTGCCTAATGTCAATCAGTGAGTTACCAAATAAAGAGCATTACTCAGATTTCCTTACTTTGCCTATAGGCCACACCCAATTAAAACTGACGAGTTTTTATTCCATATGAGGGAAAACCAGGCCCCTAATTCTATGGTTCAGTGACAATTACATAGTGTGTCAAGGATGTCCTATCTAAAGAAACACATGAATTGCAGATTGCTTTTTTGGAAGCTCCTCTTAGGTATGATTCAGGCAGCCATTCCTGCAGGGCAATAAAATAGAGTCTTTCCCTCTGTAACTATTCCAAGTAGGATTTGAGATTGCTCAGTCTGTCACTGCTGGATTTGGTAATCTCTGCCTAGTCACTTACCATTTCATCAGCTTCAGAAGGCAGAAACAAAACCAAATAATTTGTCCTCTGCTCAGAGACTGTAACAGGAGTCACAGCAATAGGCAAATAGCCCTGAAAAAGGATGTATCTCTGGAGGCCAGGAGTGCTTGTGGAGTTGGGAAAGAAGCAACAGGGAGAGAAGACCCTTCAGTCAAAAAACCTCTCCGTGATCTTGAGAGGAGGGAATGAGGCACAATTTCACAGAAAAATGCCAGAAGAATTGAAGTTTGTAAGCTGGGTGGTCAAATCTTGAGGAATTTGAACTAGCTCCACCCAAATCAGCTTTGCTAAGTTTGGTCAATAGTTCCCGAGGGAAGCAGTCAACAAGCTGCTGATTCCTAGCAGCTCCAGCTCCTCTTGATATCGGGTCCCATGCACCAAGTAGGTCAGATAAGGATTTGTACAGTCATAATGGGTAAAAAAAATCGTTCATGTGAATTTTAGAGACTGGCTTTCTTCCACTCCCTGTTACTCAACAGCATGATCACCAACACCATCCCCACAAAAAGCAGTGGCTGTGGCTGGGGTGCATGCCATCAGCACCCCTCAGCACATCATCCCCTCCCTAGCAGCTGCCAGCCCTAGGTGCGAGACAGGAGGTAGTGGGGGCACGTAGAGGATGAGAGTGCTCCACAAACCAACCTGGGCTGGGCTGGCAACAGGCATTATTGCAGCCAAAGACCATCCTGCAGCATGCTGTAGCCATCATGCCTCACCAGCCCCAAAGGTTAGCACACAGCACAGGCAAGGCCCAGGACTCTTGCTTTTCAGGCTTTCAGAGTTCAGTGATAAATTAACTCAGGTGCTTAAGGTAAACTCTGCTGAAGTCAGTGAGAGCTTTACCACTAAATGAACTGGGCTGAGACATCACCTAATGATTGTACATGTTTTGCAAGCTAAATCAGTCTTTCTTTTTTCTGAGCGTATTTTGAAAGGGAATCATCTTTTCAGGGAGAAAGCAAGAAAGGAAAAGGAAAATTGTAGAGGAATGAAGGCAGTGGGTTGATTAGCATTGATAACATGCAGCTGTGGCCTTGCCGCAGAGGCAGTGGGTTGATTGACATGGATGATGTACAGGTGTAGCTCATTCCTGCTAAGTGGTTAAAAAAAAAAAAAAAAAAAGCAAGCACGTGCCCTGAGGATTGTAGGGGGTTGGGGTAATGTGATCTGGCTTCTGGAGGAAGGAGAAATGGCACAGATAATAGAATCTGACCAACAGTAAAGTCTTGTTGCAGCCTACTAGTTTGTGCTGCAACAGTTGGTGTCCTGTGTGAGGCTGACTGAGTTGGATTCTGACTACAACAACTGGTGCCCAATATAGCTGAGACAAGTGGGAGAGCCTGCAACCCATAACAGACACTGTGAGAGGTGAACTGTTACAACTAATTGATGTGGGTGTATTGCAATTTTTGTTATCCATTTTAACTCAAATTGCAATTTTTGGTACCCAATGTAGATGGGGGCTGATTGATATGGGTACAGAAGAAGAAAATTCTACTTTAACAATGCTTATAGGTATATTTAAAACATGAAGTGTAATGTATAACAAGAAGGCAATAAGAACTTTGCTAGGATGGTACAAAATAAATGACATGCTAGTTATGCTGAAAAATGTCTCCAGTGTTCAGACATGGCAAAATACTGGAAAAATTCTTTTTGAGGCTGCCTCAAGGGGTGATAAAATAGCAACAACATTGCTAACAACATGGAGATTAGTCTTAGACCTACTAGAACAATTAAATGTGGACAGGGAGACAAATTCTATATTTGCAATGCTTATGGATATATTTGAAAAAAAAGGTGTAAAATATGGCAACTGCAATAAGAATTCTGCTAGTGTGGTGTAAAAAGTATGATTTGCCAGTTACAGTGAAAATGGTTTTCAGCATTCAGATGTGGCAAAGTGTTGAAAAGGTACTTTTTGAGGCTGCCTCAAGGGGAGACAAAATTGCCACAGCTTCATTAACAGCATGGAGATTGATTGTAGCTTTGCTAGAGCAAACAGATGTGGACAGAGAAATAAACCCTATATTAACAATGCTAATAGAAATATTTGAAAATGAAGGCATAAAGTATGATGAGACAGCAATAAGAACTCTGCTAGGGTGGTGTAAAAGGAATAATTTGCCCGTTACAGTAAAAAATGTTGCCAGCATTCAGATATGGCAAAGTGCTGGATTGTTTTTTTTGGGGGGGCTGCCATGAGAGGGGACAAAATTGCTACAACAACATTGACAACATGGAGATTGGTCTTCAATTTACTAGAACAATCAGAAGCCGACGAGGAGACAAAGGCTACAGTTGAAATAGCCACATCCCCGGTTGCAGAGATGATGCCCAACAAGGTACCTTCAGTGCCATCGTATTTTCTGCCATCACCTGATTCACACAGTCAAGGCTGGCATGAGGAGCAGAGTGGTGCTGGGTCAAGTGGGCAGAGTTGGTTCCCTTTGGGGCGGCAGGGAGATCCGGTCATTGTCCCGTTGCCTGTCTCTGATCCCAAACCACCTGCCATAGGTTTATTGGAGGAGACCTCGGGTTGTGTTCAACAACCAGTCCAAATTACAACATCGGGACCAGATCCTGCCAAATTCTGGAAAAAGATGCAGGAGCAAGCACTCGCGGAAGGGGATATCAATGCTGCAACCACTATGGGGGGGCAGGGTGTTAGCCTGCCCAGTGCTTTGAAAGGATGGTAAAGCTCCCCCTGAGTGGGAACCTTTCAACTGGGGGGTGATAAAAGAGTTAAGATCAACCTGTATACAGTATGGAATAGGCTCACCTTATGCTCAATAGTTGTTATGTAGTCTTTTCACAGCAGAGCTTACTGCTCATGATTGCCGTTCAGTTGTGCAAATTATATTGACCCCTATGCAAATGTTACTTTTTGAGTCAAATTGGAGGCGCTTGGCAAATGAGTAATCACTGATGAATTTAGAATACCCCCAGGATGATCCACATTTTGGGGCAGGGATTCCACAATTGATGGGGGAGGCTCTGGTTAACTCCTCAGTTACAAGCTCGCTTACATCCTTTAGTCCTGCAGCAGGGAAAAGAATTAGCTCTCCAAGCTTTATTGCAAGTTCCGGATCGTGGCACTCCACAACAGTCATGGACCACAATAAAACAAGGCCCAAATGAGGGATATGTGTCATTCCTGGATAGGTTGAGAGACTCCTTGCACAAGCAAATATGGAATGGGGCAGCTAAGGAAGCATTGTTACTTCAATTAGCTAAGGACAATGCAAATGAGGCTTGTAGAAAGGTGATTGCAGGCATGGTGAATTGTAATACCACCTTAATAGAATTAATGGATGTATGTGGGAAGGTAGGAACCGCTGCCTTCCAAATGGAGTGTCTGGCAAAGACCTTTGCTGATGTAGTCAGGGTCGTCCACTGTTGTTACACATGTGGGCGAGAAGGTCACCTAAAGAAGGACTGTCCAAAGAGAAGGGCTGATGGCTCTGGTTTGGTATGCCGTTGATGTAACAAACCCAGGGTATTTTGTAAAATACTGTAGATCTAAATTTAACACTCAAGGACAGTTACTCGTAGGTGGCAACAGGAAACCAGGGAAATGGTAGGAGGAATGTGGGGAGGAGCTGCGTGATGATACAAATGAATCCTCCACAATTCCAGGCTTATGCAGCCAACTTGCAGCCCAAACTTCAGGAAGCGCCGGATTGGATGTTACCACAGCAACCACCATCAAAATAGAGGATGATAAAGTACATAAGGTCCCACTGAATGCTGTGGGACCCATTGGCAATAAAATGAGTGTGCTGTTGCTTGGACGTTCTAGTATAACATTACACCTTGTGTTGCACGCCAGTCAAAGACTGGAGCAAGGTTTTGCTCGTATTCTCAGGAACAGAATTAAAACTCAAAATGGAGTTGTGTCAAGGAACTTTATTTGCCTGACAAAAGGTTTGCAAATGCAAAGGAGAGAGCAAGAGATAAAGAGTGAAAGGAAGGAAAGAAAGAAGGAAAGAATGAAAGAGTTCACAGCAATAGCTACCAGCCTGGAGCTGTGGAGTCCCAACAGTCAGATTCATTTCCAAGTCCAGTGGGGGAAAGTTCCGTCTGATGTTGGTTGGTTCCATTCTTTTATAGCGTTGTCACGAGCTGTTCTGCTTAACCACATCTTCCACCTGGTGATGGTGTGCATGCCCAATACCGTCAGGTGGTCCTCAGGGGTCTCCAGGCCCCTCAACTCCCCCAACCCCATGTCTGGGCACATGTACAGGGGTTTGGTTAAGTTTCTCAGGATTAGCTCCCCCTGTTGCTCCATGGTGTCAGTCAGTGGGTTTCCTGCCTCAACAATGAGATAAATCTCTGTTGTGGCAGTGGTGTTGGCTTCCTGCTTTTGCAATGTTGAGACAAACATCTGCTGTGGCAATGGTGGTTCTCACCAATGCAGTCTCTTACACCTTGTCTCAGGTGCCTTTTTACTCTTCCCTATGAGCAGAAGAGGCATGCAGGGAGCTGGCAATTCATTTCTGTGCAGTGCAAGGACCTGCTACGGGGCCTCATCTTGCTCAGTGCAGCACTCATCACCACGTGCATGCTTTCCCTAGAGTACAGCAACCCCACTGTGCTTGCAGAGCCATGCAAAATTGTTTTGAGTGCAGCTGCTTTCCATAGCTAAATATTAAGAAGTAACACTAATACCTTACTCTTACAGGGCTTTTTTTGGTCAGTAGAACTGTTTTTTACATAATTTTACCCATTCATTATCTCTGACCCCTTCCAGTCATGAAAACCTTCCAGGGAGGGATCCCCTAGCCTCCCTGGATAACTTGCTCCCTTGTTGCACTCTTTACCTAGCAAAGAAATTTTCCTAATATCCACTCTGACCTTCCCAAGGTGCAGTTTGTAGCCATTGCCCCTTTCTGTATCATCTTCCACTTCTAGGAAGAGCTTGTAAGTCTCCTTTAGGTAATTGTAGGTGCTTATTAGATCATCCCTTTTCATGTGACTGAACACCAGCTCCCCAAGCCTCTCCTTGGTGGTTGTGCCCATTCTGGTAGTCTTCCCCTGGACCGCATTTCCAAATTCCTCCTGAGACAGACTCTATCCTGGGTGCAACCTCACCAGCACTGAATAGAGGGAAATAAAAACATCCCTTGATCAAAGGTATTGCTCCTAATGCAGCTCAGTGTGCAGCTGGCCTTGTTCACAGTGAGCATGCCTGGCTGTCTCAGCCTGCAGCCCACTGCAAGCCCCAGGTCCTCTTCAGCAAGGTGGTGACCCAGCCTGTCACTCCCCAGCTGTGCCGTGCTTCAGGTTGAAGCAGGTCACCCCAGAAGCTGAACCCTGCTTTTCTCCTGGCTGAGCCTCATGAGGCAGCTGCTGGCTTGAACCTCTGGTGTCTTCTGGACTGACACCTTCAGGTGTCTGAACTTCAAGGTGCTTCTGGACTGAAATGCTGCCATTCCCTGTGTAGGTCACTCTTCCTCATTTGGTGTCATATGCAAATTTGCAGTGGGGTAGGGGGCTTTCGGTGTGACCATCCAGGCCATTGATGAACATATTGAATACCTTCAGCCCAGTATCACAGAAACTAGACTCTTCTCATCCCTGGGCTTTGAGAGGCCACATTTCAGCCTGTTACCCACATCAGAAGGTGCAGAACAGCCACACAGCCTCATCATCCCTGCCAGGACAGTGCCTGGTTTTATGAAACACAGCCTTCTATTTGCCTTTTCCCCTCCTGCTCCTACCCAGCTCTCACCCTCCGCAGTCTTTCTCGTTGTGAGCCAAGGTTGGATTTTTTTGTCCAGCCTTACTGAGTTTTCTGCTGAGACTGCCATGAAAACAGTGTAGTGTGATGGTGGTGTTGCTCTTCTGTGAGAGCGTCCCAAGAAAAAGACTGACACTATTTTCCCCTAGACAGTAAGGGTTACTGAGCTGCTTTGTCTATTCATTCAAAAGACAGAAATTCTCTCTCTTAAATTAAACTATTAATGACTTGTATCTCTGTTTGGTCTTCGTGTCAAAGTTGGTCTCTTCAGTCTACAATATGAAGTAGTGCCAAATTGTAATACACATACATTGAAATGGGGGAGAGTGACGTGGGGGACCCTTTAGCCAACTCAGTAAACCTTCTATTCATTCTGCAATATTATTGTGAGCTGGAAAACACTGACAGATAAATACCTTAAAGTAGAGCTGCCTGCAGGCTATTTCTGTTCTGCAGTTCATACAAACAGGCCTGAGCTAGCTTTAAAATAGCCAGCTTGGCTATTGCAAACATTGCAGTTGTGGGTAGATGCAGCTTGACACAGATTAATCCCACAGATATTCCCTCATATCCTGCATGGGTCTTGCAAGCCACAACTCCTCCACTGCCTGAGCTATACTACCAGCAGTGCCTTGAGCACATGACCACAAAGTGTGGAGGTGCCACCTATGAGTAACTGTCCTTGAGTGTTAAATTTAGATCTACAGTATTTTACAAATGAATCTGACTGTTGGGACTCCACAGTGTGAAATGGGGACAATGGACACCGACTGTGATTGTATATGTCTACTCAGGAATGTGGGTATGGTGACTAGTCATGGGTGCGGTGTCTGGTCACATAGGCACACAGCTTTGAGGAGACAACTACAGTTTTGAGGAGACGCCTGCCCCTCTTCCTCTAACAAAGGGGAGACGGGGAGATGCCTGCCCTTCTTCCTCTAACAAAGGGCTATTTAAAAGAGAATGAGAAAAGGATGAGAGATATTCCAATGCTATCTAGAGGGAGGGAGTGCTAAGTCTCCTTGCTGGAGAAGATCGGATGGTCACGGATGGTCACAAGAACATGAATCACCTACAAACCTGCAAGACCACCACATTCCAGGCAAAGGACTGATAAGCTAATTAACATACAAAGCGAGAGTAAGCGGGTTTAGGTAATGAATATGTATAGGCGTTAATTGAATATTCATTTGTTTTATTGTATAAATGTGAGATGGTTCATCACTTCGGGCATGCACGCTTGTGGAGGAGCGATCCCCCGTGCATCTGCGCGCAATAAACATACCTACTTTATAACTTTCGAGTTATAGAGTTTAATTCCGTACGTCAGTTTGGCGAGCCAGGCAGGAGGATTTCTGCTTGGCTGAGGGACCAGCTGCGGAGCGGACGCTCCTAGGCGCGCCCCGGGAGATTTCCTCGGAGGAGCCTCCTCTTCTCAGCTGTTCACCCGGGAGCAGAAGAGAAACCCCTGGATCCACGGATAAAACGGTATGTTTAGTAACGGGGCAGCTGGTGAGACGCACGGAGACGTCCGGCGCGCAGCGTAGTCCCCAGGAGGAAAGGTACCTTGGGAGGGGGTTTGCTGACCAAGGGGTGGCCGCTAGCGATCTTGAGGGCAGATCGAGCAAACCCGAGGTTACTGCCATTCCTAAAAGCCCGGAGGCCTCGTGACGGAAAGCGGGGGGCAGGACGGAATAAGGCGGAATCTCACAGGAACAAGAGGGACCTCACAGCAAAAGTAAAAGGGAAACTTTTGCGTAGGAAAAAGAGGAAGCTAAAAACTTCCTTTAGGTTGTCTTAAGAATTGGGGAATTCCTAGAATGTAACAACTGAAATAGCGCTCTGTGTCTTGTTTGTTCTATGTGTTGTCTTGTTACATGTTCAAAACTTGGAGTTATGAAATGTATGTTGAAAAATAATAATATTCTGGTAATTCTAGGCAAATAGCGGAAAACTTATCACTCTGCTTAAGACCAGGAAAAATTTGGTTTTTTGTTTGTTGTTTGTTTTTTGTCAATTGTTCATTGAAATGCATACTTTGTGAACTGTTAGTGTTCCTAAAAGTTGTACATAAGTGCACGGTACCGTATAACATACTGCTTGTGTGACTGAGGGCTGCCCGGAGAGTGTGAATGGTGTGATTGAGATGCGCATTTTGATTTTCCGTGTATAGCTTAATTATTTTGACTGATTGTGAGTGCAAGAGTGCTTGAGACACGCGTTTTAGTGCAAAGTGAGTAAGGAGCTCTATCCGCGTTTCCGACCTTGGGTGGCTAAGGCGGCCAGAGAAAAACTAAGTAATTAAAATTGCGAAATAGGAAATGGAAGGAGTAAGCCCTGTGAAAAATCGCCCTTGGGCTGTATATTAAAACACTGGAGGGATATCGCAGGACAGGGTGGTACCGAAAATAGAAGGAAATGGATTAAATATTGTAATCAGTGGTGGCCTTTGTATAAATTGGAGTGATGCGAAATGGCCTCAGGAGGGAGGAATGTTAGATTATAACACTCTCCTGCAATTAATGTTTCTGAGAAGAGAAGGAAAATGGGACGAAGTATCATATGCAGACATGTTCTTCGTCCTCCAGGACAAACCTGAGTGGCAAAAGGACTGCGGCTTAGTACCCCCCTCGGGATCCTATGGTACTAGCACTAGAAAGAGAGGACAGGAGGGAGCGTAAAGGAAAGTTGAAAAGATGTTGCTCAGCATGTAGTATTGGACAAAGGTGTATCAAATTAAATGGAGAACAAGAGCCCGAATTAAATGATTTATTTAATCCACCTTATAGAGTGGAGAGACAAGGTTCGGCCGGGGCTCCCAGTCCACCCCCAGGCGAACAAGAGGAAGAAATTCCACAAGTTATTTATAAAGAAAGCCAAACACCCGCTGCCACACAAGGAAACACAAAAACCGCCATTACGGCTCCAAATAGTCCGGTGTCTTCACGCACCAGACAGAAGTCTATTTTATCCTCCGAGAAGCCATAAATCTGGACAGAGGAACAATGAAAATAAAAGTTCCGTTCACGGGCGCTGATCTGAGAGAATGGAAAGAGGCTGCCCGAGAATACCGTAATGATCCGATAAAGACGGCACAGAATTTTAAATTTCTAATAAAACAGCACAATCCTGACTGGAGTGATATACAATTATTATTAGATTGTTTGACTGAAACTGAAAAGCAACTAGTCATAAAAACAGCGGGGGATCTCGCAAAGGAACACTATAATATAAAGGGAGATAATTATAGAGAATGGTTTCCTTTGTTGGACCCGGAATGGGACCCAAACCGCACCGCTGAAATGAAAAGATTACAGGCATACCAGGAATGGATATTCAGAGGAATGGAGAAAACAATTCCTAGAACAATAAATTGGGCAGCGTTATACGAGGTTAGACAGGGTCCCTCTGAAACACCTTCAGAATTCTTAGACAGAATAAGAGATGTGATGCGCTGGCACACGTCTCTGGACCCAAATTCAGAGGTAGGCGCACAGCAACTAATATCCCTCTTTTTAGGACAATCACAGGGGGATATTAGGTGCAAGTTTCAAAAATTGAGACCTCCTGAAAATAGAGACTTGGAAAAATTAGTAGAGGAAGCATGGAGAATATTCAGTAATCGAGAAGAAGGTTACAAGCAGGACCAAAAGAAAATATTAGCAGTGGTAAGAGAGAATGAGAATCGGAAATCTAAAGTTAAATCAAGGCGTGGGCTGACACCCCTGGGTAGGAATCAGTGTGCAATATGCAAAAGGACAGGACACTGGAAAAACGAATGCCCTGAACGCAGACATCAAGAAAACACTAAATGGCGCAATAATCAAGGGAAAACAATAGCTCACATGGAAGAAGAAAATTGACTAGCCGACCCATTAATAAAATTAAAATTAGGAGAAGAACAGGAGGAGGTGGAATTTTTAATAGACACAGGAGCCACCTATTCGGTTTTGAACCAAGCTTTAATGCCTTTGGGAAATGATTATGTTTCAGTAAAGGGTGCAACTGGCCAAACTGAAAAGGCTTATTTTTGTAAACCTTTAAAATATAAGTTGGGAAAACAGATGGGGATCCATAAATTCCTATTTATGCCAAATTCCCCAAAGGCCCTTCTTGGTAGGGACTTATTAGAACAATTGGAGGCAACAATCAAATTTAAAAAAGGGGAAGTTACTCTGGAGGTGAATGATCACCAATACATGCAGGTTATGAGCCTGTCTTTGGCCAGTACTCCTATAAAAAGGGAAATTGATACCAGAATTATTGATCAGGTATATCCCGGAGTATGGGCAATTGACATACCGGGACGCGCCAAGAATGCATCACCTGTAATAGTAAAATTGAAGGATGGACAGAGTGCGGTAAGAATTAAACAATACCCACTGAAAAGGGAAGATAGGGAAGGAATTCGTCCAAACATAGAGCGATTCATAGAACTAAAACTACTAAAAGAATGTGAGTCAGAATTTAACACACCTATCCTCCCAGTTAAAAAACCTGATGGGTCTTATAGGATAGTTCAAGATTTAAGGGCCATTAACAAAATAACAGAGGATCTGTATCCTGTAGTAGCTAACCCCTATACCTTACTAACCACCCTGACACCTGACCTAGCTTGGTTCACAGTTTTAGACTTAAAAGATGCCTTCTTTTGCCTCCCTCTCCACGAAGCCAGCCAAAGATTTTTTGCTTTTGAATGGGAAAATCCCAGAAGCGGTCGAAAGACCCAGCTCACATGGACGGTGTTGCCACAGGGGTTTAAAAATAGCCCCACAATTTTTGGAAACCAATTAGCAAAGGATTTGGAGTTATGGGAACCACCGTCAGGAGAAGGGAAAATGTTACAATATGTAGACGATCTTCTTATTGCAACCAGAACCGAAGAATCTTGTATTATTTGGACTGTGAGTCTGCTGAACTTTCTGGGACTACAAGGATATCGGGTTTCTAAGAAGAAGACACAGGTGGTGTTACAACAGGTCACATACCTGGGGTACGAGATCAGTGCCGGACAGCGGGTCCTAGGGAAGGCCCGAAAAGAAGCCATATGCCAAGCCCCCCGACCACGAACTGTAAAGGAACTGCAGACATTTCTGGGAATGACAGGATGGTGCCGGCTTTGGATATGTGATTATGGCTTGCTTGTTAAACCATTATATTCCCTGATAGCAGCTAATCAGAAGGATCTACAGTGGGATGCTGAATCAGACAGAGCTTTCCATGAACTGAAGAAAGCCTTGATGTCGGCACCAGCACTAGGACTTCCTGATGTGAGTAAGCCATTTTTCCTATTTTCCCATGAGAAACAGGGAATGGCATTAGGAATATTAGCACAAGATTTGGGACCATACAGACGGGCAATGGCATACTTCTCTAAACAGCTGGATGCCACTGCAAAAGAATGGCCTGGTTGCCTGAGAGCAGTAGCAGCCGTCATCCTAAACATCCAGGAGGCCCGGAAGTTTACCCTGGGCCAGAAAATGACTGTCTTAGTATCCCACACAGTGTCTGCAGTCCTTGAAACAAAAGGGGGGCATTGGCTTTCCCCACAGAGATTCCTAAAATACCAGGCCATAATGGTGGAACAAGATGATGTTGAGATCGTGACTACAAACATCGTCAATCCGGCCTCATTTCTTAATGGGAATATTGGAGAATCAGTCGATCATGACTGTCTAGAAACAATCGAAGCCACTTATTCTAGTCGGACAGATCTCAAGGATGTTCCTATTAATGGAGCTGAACATTGGTTTACGGATGGGAGCAGCTATATGCTGAATGGAAAGCGACATTCCGGATATGCTGTTACAACCTCTGAAGAAGTGATAGAATCGGGGCCGCTACCAGCTGACACTTCGGCACAGAAGGCTGAAATCATAGCCCTTACTCGAGCTCTGGAGAGAGCTCGGGGAAAACCTATAAATATTTGGACTGATTCTAAATATGCCTTTGGAGTGGTACATGCTCATGGAGCAATATGGAAAGAAAGGGGACTGTTAAACTCCCAAGGAAAAATCATCAAACATGCGGAAGAAATTTTGAAACTCCTAAATGCAGTCCAGCTTCCTGAAAGGGTGGCAATTATGCACATTAAAGCACACCAGAAAGTGAGCACAGAATTGGAAAGAGGAAATAAACTGGCGGTCAGGGAAGCAAAACAGGCAGCCAGAAAAGCAATCAAGGTAGAGGGTGCGCTAATACCCGATGGACAAATATCTCTAGAAGGTAAACCAGACTATACTAAAGAAGATCACAAACTGATTTCTGACCTAGAGGGATCATATAATGAGGAAGGGTGGGCTATAATCTCACATGGGAGAATAGTGATTCCTTCCTACATGGTATGGTCAGTAGTCCAGGAAGAACATAGAAAAAGGCACTGGGGAGCAGAAGCTCTATATAAGGATCTTACTAAAAACATAATAGCACGAAATTTGTATACTACTATTAGACAAGTAACCCAACAATGTGATCTTTGTCTCCAGACTAATCCTAAGATTACCAAGGGGCCAAAGTTGGGAAAAATTGGGAGAGGAAATGTTCCAGGGCAACATTGGCAGATCGATTTCTCGGAACTTCCTAGAAAAGGGGGGTATCGATATTTATTGGTACTAACAGATACCTTTTCAGGTTGGCCAGAAGCCTTCCCGTGCCGAACTGCTAAAGCCCGGGAAGTGACCAAAATACTACTCCAAGAGATAATACCTAGGTTTGGAGTCCCAGCGGTAATGTCCTCGGATAGAGGACCACATTTTGTGTCCAGAATAGTACAACAGATCAGCCACCATCTAGGAATAGATTGGCAGTTACATACCCCATACTGACCACAATCGAGTGGCCAGGTGGAAAAGATGAATCATCTAATCAAACAACAGATTGTCAAGTTAGGTCAAGAAACAAATCTGACTTGGCCCCAGTCTTTGCCATTAGCTCTTACACGAATTCGAACTAGACCAAGAGCAAAAGAGGGGCTTAGCCCATTTGAAATTTTATATGGACGACCCTATTGTTACCGATTAGTTAATAAGTTAAAATTGATTGATTTTATTTGATTAATTAATTTATTTTATAAAACCATTTAATAGAATTAAAATATAGAAGGATAAGGAAAAAATTTTATAGGAAACTTGCAGCTACGCAGTAAGAGTTGTTATGGAATCTTTTGTACGTCTTGTACCAAGGCTAGAAGAAGGGCCTGGAACTATTGTAATAACTCTAGGGTTGAAAGGTTCCACTGTATTTAACCAGTCTTCTGTACGCAGAGGTGTACTGAAATGTCAGAATATGAGATTAATGGGAACTGGGGAGAGTCGACTGGAACAGCTTGTAGGTGCCTGCCAAGAAACCGTGAACTTTAGTAAAAGGTAATTCCGGCAGGGGGAGATCGCAACCACTGACTCATATACCACCTACCCAAATCGTACCCCAGACCCATTTCTAGACCTTTCTAAGCTCTACTGCGCAGAATCGGATATAGGAGGAGAATATGTTAATGATTTACGGGAAATATCATGGTTATGCATGAATACTTAATGAATATGTATGAATAAGTTCTATATATGGAATCTGATTTTGGGACCTGGCGTGCGTTGATCGTGAGAGGACTCGCTCACGCACCCGGCCGTCAATAAAGAAGTGTCTGCTTATCTACATCACATTGGTGTCGATAAGTTCTTCATTCCGAGATTTCGGTAACAGTTTTGGCGACCCAGATGGGACCTCGCTGAAGGAGACCGGAGGAGTCGGGGACCTGATCGGTTCCGGCCGGCACCGAGGATTTCTCGGGGACACCCATCGATCCCCGATCCGTAAGGCTCTTCGCGACGTTCCCTGGATATTTGGTAAGACACATCTTTTTTTAATTGTAGTAAGTGGGTGGGAGTCCCACTAAAGTAAGTAAGTAAGTGCACTGGAGAAAGTGGGGGGGAGTCCCACTATAATAATTGTATGGGAAAGAGTGGGATGGAGTCCCACCAGTGGGTTGGAGTCCCACTGAGTAAGTCTACCTGTCAGACGCGGTGAAAGAGCTGCGCAGGGTAGGACTAGGAGTCTGCCCGTAAGACATAAGCGAAAGCTATTGCAGGGTTGGACAAAAGTGTAGACAAGAGAAACTATATGCTATAGTGTTCTCTAAGGTAGTGCCTCTAACAAGAAGTTAGAAGTTTTTGGTGTTCTTTGTTGTTTTGTGAGTTTGTGTATTAAGAAGAAAATTAAGAGGTATAATATTGTGTTATATGTTTGTTTAAAGTAACTGTGGGAAAGTGTGAGTGTGGCTGTAAGAGTGAGACATATAATTGAAAACGAAAGCGAGTGTGGAGTGTGGATCCGCGGATTGGAGTGACAGAGTTGGATAATTGTGTATTGTACTGTGGGTAATTACACCATGGCAACTAAGTTAACTCCGTTGTTTAAAAGTAAAAGCGTGGGTAATCTTGTGTTAAATGATAAAATCCCGAAAAATTCTCTATTGGGATGTTTATTGGCGCATTGGGGGGATTTATATGAGGATTTGCCAAAGAGCCAGATGATTGAATATTGTAATAATTGGTGGCCACTATATATATTAGAAGATCAGGAAAAGTGGCCCATGAACGGGACACTGAATTATAACACTATTTTGCAGTTAATGTTGTATTGTAAAAGAGAAGGGAAATGGAATAAAATGCCAGATGTGGATTTGTTTTTTTACTTAAGACAAAGAAAGGATTGGCAGGATGAATGTAAGCTAACTATTAGAGATAATTTGGTAATAGCTATAACTTCTGATAATAAGAAAGTGGAAAAAAATGTTGTTTAAATTGTGAATTTGGGAGTGGATATAGGAGCAACATTTTTTTATTAAATACCTGTAAAGGAAAAACTGGAACAAAAACAGGCCATTCCTGCAACCCCTGGATTTTAAATTTGGAAATAAGATAATTACACATGAATTTTTATATGTACCAGAATGTCCGATACCCTTCTTAGGAAGAGATTTGTTATCCAAATTAAATGCACAAATTGTTTTTGATGAAGGAGAATTCTTTTTGAAGATACCCGAGTCAAAAACGGGAGAAGTTTTGATGATACAAGAAAAGGTAAAGGAACAAGAAATTCCACCGGAGGTGGATTTGGCAGTGATCCCTACTGTATGGGAAACAGATATTCCTGGCAAATCGAAACTAGCAGAACCGGTTAAAATAGATTTGAAGGAAGGCGCAGGAACAGTGAGAATTAAACAATATCCAATCAAACCGGAAGTGAGACAGGAATTGAAGAAATTGATTGATAAATTTTTGGAGTATAAAATTTTGGAAGAATGTGAATCTGAGTATAATACTCCTATTTTACCAGTCAGAAAACCTTCGGGTGAATATAGACTGGTACAAGACTTGAGAGCAGTAAATCAAATAGTTAAGGATATTTATCCTGTGGTAGCAAACCCTTATACACTGTTAACAGCATTGAGGGAGAATTATCAGTGGTTTACAGTGCTTGATTTAAAAGATGCTTTCTTTTGTATACCTTTGGAAAAGGGAAGCAGAAAACTGTTTGCTTTTGAATGGGAAAATCCTCAAACCGGGCGAAAGATGCAGCTGACATGGACTAGATTACCCCAAGGATTTAAAAACAGTCCAACTATTTTTGGAAATCAATTAGCAAAGGAACTTGAAGTCTGGAAACAGGATAAATCAAGGCCTGGACATTTACTCCTACAATATGTGGATGACATACTGATAGCTACAGAAGAAAGACCTGTATACAGGTGACTATTGACCTCTTGAATTTCCTGGGACTAAATGGATATAAAGTGTCCAGAAAGAAAGCCCAGATAGCCTGCCAGACTGTGATATATCTGGGCTTTGAGATTTCAAAAGGACAACGACAATTAGGAAAAAATCGTAAAGAAGCTATTTGTAGTATACCTGAGCCGAGAAATATTCATGAACTCAGAGCATTTTTGGGAATGACTGGGTGGTGTCGCCTTTGGATCATGAACTATGGGCTAATAGCTAAACCGCTGTACGAGGCCCAAAAGAACTCTCCCTTTGTATGGGGCCCACAACAACAAAAGGCTTTTATAGAGTTGAAACGTGCCTTAATGTCTGCACCTGCTTTGGGACTGCCGGATCTAACCAAAGATTTCCAGCTGTTTGTACATGAAAGACAACACCTTGCACTGGGCGTGTTAACCCAGAGGATAGGAAGCTGGAAACGACCAGTCGGATACTTCTCTAAACAACTGGACACAGTGAGTAAAGGGTGGCCAAACTGCCTTCGAGCACTGGCCGCAACAGTGATGCTCATACAAGAAGCTCGGAAATTGACTTTGGGAAGAACAATAACAGTCTATGTTCCACACATGGTGATAACTGTCCTAGAACAGAAGGGGGGACATTGGCTGTCTCCCAGCCGAATGATGAAATACCAGGTGGTATTGACTGAACAAGATGATGTGATTCTAAAGACAACTAACCTGGTAAATCCTGCAGTGTTTTTAAGTTCCATACAGGAAGAAGGACGACTGGAACATGATTGCTTGGCTACCATCAAGTATGTTTATTCCAGTCGTGAAGATCTGAAGGATGTGCCATTGGAGTGACCAGACTGGGAATTGTATACTGATGGAAGCAGCTTTATGGAACAAGGAGTCCCATACGCCGGATATGCGGTAACAACAGAGACTACAGTTATAGAAGCAGGAGCATTGGCGAGTACCACATCAGCCCAAAAGGCAGAACTCATCGCTTTAATTCGAGCCTTAGAATTAAGCAAAGACAAGAGAGTAAATATCTGGACTGATTCAAAATATGCCTTTGGGGTAGTGCATGTCCATGGAGCTTTGTGGAAAGAGAGGGGGTTATTGTCCTCTCAAGGATTAAACATTAAGCATCAAACAGAAATTTTACAATTATTGCAAGCAGTTCAAAAGCCAGATCAAGTAGCAATCATGCACTGTAAGGCACACCAGATTGGGAATACAAAAATAATAGCTGGGAATAATTTAGCTGATAGAACATAAAAAAAAAAAAAGGTAGCAAAGAAACAAGCATTGCAAATGGCAATAATTCCTTCTAAAACAGTAACCCTTCCTAGGGAAAAAACGAGATATTCAGAGGAAGATGACAAATTGGGTCAGTTATTAAATGCTAAGAAAAACTTAGCTGGATGGTGGATAACTCCTAACAGGCAAGTAGTAATTCCACCTCTTTTGATGAGAGAAATAATTCAAATGAGACATCAAGAATGTCATTGGGGGGCAGAAGCCTTAGTAACATTTTTACGAAAGCAAGTAATATCAGTTAATATGTTAGGAATAGCTAAAATGGTAACTGCAAAGTGTGAAGTATGTTTGAAAAATAATCCAGTGATTAAAAAAAAGGTTCAAATGGGTAGACTGAAATCTGGTATAGAACCTGGAGATTATTGGCAAGTAGATTTTTCAGAGTTACCTAGACAAAATGGGTACCGGTACATCTTGGTAGGGGTTGATACTTTTACAGGATGGCCAGAAGCCCTTCCCTGTCGCACTACACAAGCAAAAGAGGTGGTGAAGTGGTTATTACAGGAAATAATTCCGAGATTTGGAGTTCCTATTGGAATTTCCTCTGACAGAGGTCCACACTTTGTGGCTGAAGTAGTCCAAAGTGTTAGCAAAGCATTGGGTATTAATTGGGATTTACATTCATCTTGGAGGCCACAATCTAGTGGGAAAGTGGAAAGGATGAATCAAACGTTAAAACGACAAATAAGTAAAATTTGTCAAGAAACCAGTTTAAAGTGGCCTCAGGCACTTCCATTGGCGTTATTACGAATCAGAGTACAACCAAAGAGTGGAACCTCAGTCAGTCCTTATGAATTATTATATGGAAAACCATATGAGTCTCCAGAACCAAATCTAAACATACATGTAAAAGGAAAACAAGATGTGTATAACTTTTTGCTTTTTCTAAGGAAAACTTTGGCTGTGATTTGGAGTGTAGTAATTTGAAATAGACCTTTACCCCTGGAAAATTCAGTGCATGATTTCCAGCCGGGAGACTATGTTTATGTGAAGACTTGGACCTCCGAACCTTTGCAGGAGCACTGGAGAGGACCCTTCCAGATACTGCTAACCACTTTTACAGCTATCAAAATTGCAGAATCGGATGCTTGGATACATTATACTCGAGTGAAGAAAGCACCATGAAGAAAGCATCTATTCCGTGGAAGATTGTGAAACGTAACTCAGAGACTTAAAAACTGACTTTGAAACATGTTTAATTTTGTATATCAGGTTATGATTGGTTTTTGGATTTTCTTTTGGTCGGTAGTGTTGGTGGGATCATGGGCTGACTTGGTGGACAGGAACAAAAGACAAATAGAAACAGAATAAGTGATTGACATTCCCAAACAAATGGCTGAGGAAAATTTGATGGTAGGATTGATTAAAGAATTTGCCAATTTACAAAACATCACACAGATCACTGCTTGTTTGCCAATACCGAGGGCAGTAGGTGAATCTATTCCATGGGGAATTTTAACTATGAATTTGACTAACCTGGAACATAAAAATGAAACCAATTATTGTGAACAGAGGCCAGTGACTCAATGGTATGAGCAAGTAAAAGTCACTAGAAAACAGTGGAAAACTCCAGGTAGTCTGGCGGATTGTGAAAAATTGTTAAATTATGTTTTTACCAAAATAGGAAGATTTAAGACTGTGGGATGGTGTTCTTATGATGAACAATTTAAAATCAACGTGAACAAAAGTGTTATGGAATGGAAGTGTAATGAAACTGGCCAGAGCACCCAGTTAGTAGACCAGTGGGATTCTATATGGTCTATGTCCATATTTTCCCATTTTCAGTATATAGCAAGAACTTCTTGGTGTTTTACCTGGGATGGAAAGGTTTTTTCAGTATTACCCTGGGTAGATGATAGGTCAACTACATCGGGAGAGAAGGAAAATAAAATAGTGCCATGGTGGAAATGTGAAAAAGTGTATGATTGTAATAATGCAGACTTAGTAATTCAAAGAATTCCTCCGTTGGCTGCTGCTTTGAAATATGGTTGTTTTTGTCGAGGTCTTAAGAACACTCTCAATTTAACCAGCACTTTTACAGTTAGGAAAGGAACTTTGTTTAGTTGTAGTAAAACTACTATTTGAAGTCCAGGACATTTAGTTTGGGCATTAAGTGATGGAACCTGGACAACACACCTACCATTAGATGGTAAGGTGAAACAAATCACATTAGGCATGCCAACATTGTGTCCGATTTGGAAGAAATCACCATTTAAAGGATCTCTAGAGAATCTAGAATTAAAACAAATAAAGAGATCAGGGATAAATGATGATATTTGGAATGAACCATTTACAGGAGTGAAAATTGGCTGGGCACTGGAATCACTTTTAAATCCTATAGCTTCATATAGAAACAGAGCATGGCTCTATCAGTTAACTGGTCAAGTGGAAAAATTGGCAAACGTTACCAAGAAGGGGTTTAAGGAATTGAATATACAACTACAGGCAACTTCCAGAATGACTTTACAAAATAGAATGGCACTAGATATGCTCCTACTTAAAGAACATGGAGTGTGTGGATATCTTAAGGATAAACTGGACCACTGTTGTATCCACATTCCAAATGTCACTCAGGATGTGGAACATGATCTAGATCTATTGGGAAAAATTGAAAAAGAAACTGAAACAATTCAAAAGGATATGTCAGAAGATTGGCTTGGGAAAATTTTTAACAAACTGGGATGGAATTTGAGCTCTTGGATACAATCTATAATTAAGACTTTGTTTCTGTTACTAGTTGTCTTTTTGATGAGCATGCTGATATATGCATGTCTGAAGAAACAATTTACCAATGGAATTGCAGTGAGTCGTATGATTATGAGAGAAGTACCAACTATTTCACCAAGACATGATCCATTACCCAAATATGTTGAAACAAAAGATATATGAATAATGTGAAAGTATTGAAATAATGATTTTCAACACTTTCAAAGGGGGGAAATGTTACCGATTAGTTAATAAGTTAAAATTGATTGATTTTATTTGATTAATTAATTTATTTTATAAAATCATTTAATAGAATTAAAATATAGAAGGATAAGGAAAAAATTTTATAGGAAACTTGCAGCTACGCAGTAAGAGTTGTTATGGAATCTTTTGTACGTCTTGTACCAAGGCTAGAAGAAGGGCCTGGAACTATTGTAATAACTCTAGGGTTGGAAGGTTCCACTGTATTTAACCAGTCTTCTGTACGCAGAGGTGTATTGAAATGTCAGAATATGAGATTAATGGGAACTGGGGAGAGTCGACTGGAACAGCTTGCAGGTGCCTGCCAAGAAACCGTGAACTTTAGTAAAAGGTAATTCCGGCAGGGGGAGATCGCGACCACCGACTCATATACCACCTACCCAAATCGTACCCCAGACCCATTTCTAGTCCTTTCTAAGCTCTACTGCGCAGAATCGGATATAGGAGGAGAATATGTTAATGATTTACGGGAAATATCATGGTTATGCATGAATACTTAATGAATATGTATGAATAAGTTCTATATATGGAATCTGATTTTGGGACCTGGCGTGCGTTGATCATGAGAGGACTCGCTCACGCACCCAGCCGTCAATAAAGAAGTGTCTGCTTATCTACATCACATTGGTGTCGATAAGTTCTTCATTCCGAGATTTCGGTAACACTATGGGGTACAAAAGGGGATGTCTTCACAGATTGGTGAAGAAACAATGACTTCCTATATGGTGGCACTAAACAAACAATTAATAAGAATTGAGAAGCATGTGATGGGAACACGCAGTAGGGGTCTGGATGGACCTGTTCACGATATACGACCAGGGGACTATGTATACGTTAAGTGTTTTGCAGATAAAACCCTGGAACCACAGTGGACCGGACCTTTTCAAGTCCTACTCACCACCTACACTGCAATCAAGGTTGAGGGACAGAATTCTTGGATTCACCATACCCGGATCAAGAAAGCCCCTGCAACTTCGTGGAAAGTAACCCCAGATAAAAAAGAACTGAAACTCAAATTTACTCGGACAAATGGGAACAATGTGGGTGGCAAGTAAGTGAACCTGAGCGGTTGTAGATCCACCATATGGGAAGGGCACCACAACAAACAATATAGAACAAAAGAGTCTGGGACTGAGCCAGTGGCCAGTCTTGCCCAACTTGTTATCAGTAAGCCCCAACTCAAACAAAGATATTTTTGATCAAAACAGATTTTATATGTATATATGAGGAACGTTTAGATTCTTAAAATGATCAATAGTGGGTTTAAACCATTTGTGTTTTTTTGTACCCTCTCTCTTGCCTACAACCAAGAGCCTGATAACTGGCCTTGGAATCATGCCCAGAAAAAACACACTGGAATAATGGGAAAGGTGGACTCAAAGACAAAACTAGCTATGGTGGTTTTTTCTGAAAATGAGGTGTACCAAAGGAATCAATGGGATCGGGAGGATGTACACAAAGTTGACCGATTATGGGGAAAATTAGGAGATAGGATAAAAGTAGGGTGTCAAACATATAATGAAAAGGATAACACTAAGATTTCGGGAGACACCCTGATTAATGTCAGAAAGGTAGATAAGGAATTTACCCTTCTAAATACAACCATGTGCTTTAATTCACGGGAATGTTGGCACAATTTTACCTTAACTGAGCCCATCTTTATAATATGCCTAGGAAAGGAATCCCCAAGAACAGCTCTGACTTATAAGATCAAAATAAATTAACTAAACCAAATCCAAACATTTATACAATTGGACCATATGTAATCAGAAATACAGGTCAGCAACAAATGTTGTTTAACCCAGAATGGTCTCTTAGAAGAATAGAGTTACAAATACAAGTCAATGTTTCTGATGCTAAGCCATCCTGTTCCCCCTTCTTACGAACCTCTTATGAGGGATAGACAACTTGGTTAAGAATAAGGGGAAATATTTATCGAAACAGAATAGTGAGAGATGTAACTGGAATGTTGGGAACAGGACTCAGAGTATTAAATTCCATAGACTCAGAGGTGATAATGAATAAAGTAGCCGCCACCACGGCCGATCTATCAAAACTACGACAACCACTAAAATCTTCATTATTGGCATTAGGGGCACACCAATGGTTGATATCAAAGGTACTACCCAGGTGGGAACAAATAAACATGGAAGATCATCAACTCATCACTAAGGCATTAGGTGGTTTACAGGACGACGTCGCCCTGGCTCTAAGTTGTATCCAAGCCCAAATGTGGATGCAATCAATAGCTGCATCCATAATAAGAGAAGGAGAGGAAGGCATATTTCCTACGGAAATTAGAAAGATGGTTTGGGACAATGCTACGGAGGTAGAAAGAAAACTCCAGTCATGGTGGAATATGGTGAACTTTACCTATGACCCCAACACACACACCATCACAGCTTTTGTATTAACCATACATAATGCAGTAATAATTACCATACACCCCATTGTAGCCCTTGGAATTAACCATAATGGGGTGCTCCTATATCCTTTTGAACATAGAACATGGGCCAGAAAGATAGGTGACAAGTGGCAAACAGTAGATTTAGAATCTTGTATTATGCGAGAACAGCAGGGCTTCCTCTGTGAAAGCAATACTATCATGGCTCAGGATACTTGTTTAGATACAGATCAGAAAATATGTCATTTCGAGGCCCGACCAAATGCAAACTTGAAAACAGTAATTATATATGCAGGGAAGGGATGTGCGTGTTTGAGAACTAAGTGTAACACAATAGCCATAGATGGGGAGGTAAAGGAGACCGCACAATATTCAAATTACTGTATCTGTAATTTTACAACTAACTTTACCCTATCACAGATGATAATTCCTACCCCCATAGGACTAAATATAAGTAGTATAAAAGAACTATTAAAACATGCAGATTTACAACGTATACTGGAAGAAACCAAAGAAAAGGGACACAAAACTCTTCTTATGATCCATCATGATGTAGAGGGGATCAAGAAAGTTTTAAAAAAGGTAGAACAGGATGGAAACCATAAGTGGTGGGATACTCTCTTTGGCTGGTCACCTTCTGCAACAGGAATTCTTAACACTATGGTACACCCCATTGTGATCTTATTGATCAGTTTAGGAATTTCCTTAATACTAACCATTATGTTATATTTGTGGGTTTGGAGAATGTTTAAAAGGGTAACACTTATGTATGATGCTTTATATCATTCGGGAAGACTGCTTAAGTAAAAGAATTTACTTAGTTTGATAGAAAAGGGGGGATTGATATGGAGAAATGGTGTGAAATGGGGACAATGGACACCGACTGTGATTGTATATGTCTACTCAGGAATGTGGGTATGGTGACTAGTCATGGGTGCGGTGTCTGGTCACATAGGCACACAGCTTTGAGGAGACAACTACAGTTTTGAGGAGACGCCTGCCCCTCTTCCTCTAACAAAGGGGAGACGGGGAGATGCCTGCCCTTCTTCCTCTAACAAAGGGCTATTTAAAAGAGAATGAGAAAAGGATGAGAGATATTCCAATGCTATCTAGAGGGAGGGAGTGCTAAGTCTCCTTGCTGGAGAAGATCGGATGGTCACGGATGGTCACAAGAACATGAATCACCTACAAACCTGCAAGACCACCACATTCCAGGCAAAGGACTGATAAGCTAATTAACATACAAAGCGAGAGTAAGCGGGTTTAGGTAATGAATATGTATAGGCGTTAATTGAATATTCATTTGTTTTATTGTATAAATGTGAGATGGTTCATCACTTCGGGCATGCACGCTTGTGGAGGAGCGATCCCCCGTGCATCTGCGCGCAATAAACATACCTACTTTATAACTTTCGAGTTATAGAGTTTAATTCCGTACGTCACCTCCTGCTTCTAAAGAGGAAGTATATAGTGTCCCAGCAATGCAATTCAGCTTCCATTTTTGCCTAGGAGCGTGCTCTGTAGAGGTGGCCATGAGGCATCAACTTGGGCCATGGGGGATATGAACAACTGCCAAAATTGACCTCATAAGGCTCATTGAAGATGTGGATAGCTGGTCTGCACAGCTCCTTCCCATTTCCTCCTTTTCACAGTACCTTTCTTATCCTTTCTTGCAAATTTCCTTGCTGTGAAGCTACATTTCTTCCTGATGCCATAGACCAGGGGTCCTCAAACTATGGCCCGCGGGCTGGATACAGCCCCCCAGGGTCCTCAATCCGGCCCCCGGTATTTACAGACCCCCCTGCCCCCCCCCCCCCCCCCCCCGCCGGGGGTTGGGGGGGGAAACCAAGCAGCCGCAGATGACTTCCTGCGACTTCATCTGTGCACCGGCCCCCTGGTTAAAAAGTTTGAGGACCCCTGCCATAGACATTCTTAACATTGCTTATGCATACTATTTTTTTGTATTATTTACCTAGGAAGCAGAGGGATTAAAGGGACCACTTTACTGCTATCCAAATGCTCTACATCAGCAACAGCATCTTTATGTAGTCATACAGCTACCATATAATTGCTTGCAGACATAGAATTCCTACACTCACTAGAATTGGGGTGTTTTTTATAAGATGACTTCCGCTGACAGGACAACAATCCTGGCAAACCTTATGGTAACACATTATGGCAACAATTCATCAAAAATGTCCTATTGTTATGAACCCGTTTTGCTTTGAACTCATTGTGTCACAACACTGAGACAGACAGTGCGATACACGCTTCTCAGGAGCTGTGATGTGACATGAATTTCCCCTCTTCTGTTTTCACACTCCCATTGTCCTACAGGGAAACACTCAGCCATCAACATCTGAAGGGATGGCCATAGTTATTTTTGATGTTGCAAAAGAACAGAAGAGAACATATTACCCTTTGTGATGTGAATAATAACTAGACAAGATATCTGAAGGGTATTTATTCAACACATGAACTAAATTTCAGGGCTTCAAAAATAAACATCAGTGAAAGTTTAAAAATATACTTTTCCCAAGTGCTATTTTTACAGGGGGGTTATTTGCTGAAATACCCTTGTTTTTACAGGAGATGACATTTAGCTGTGATAGGATTATATTATATATTCTTTAATAGGTTATTCTAAAATTAATTAACTACTTAGATGTAAGGCATTTATTTAAGGAGTGGTCATGAAGGACCAGACTCTCTTAGGGCAGTGTGTCTGCTTCATCTCAGCAATGTAAGAGCACGGTCAGGACAAAACTCCACATGGCAGGAACCTACAGCCCACAGCAGCCAAGGGCAGAGGTTGCCATTGCAGAAGCTGTGCTGGCATGTCCCACCAGATTTCAGTCACACATGCTTTAGGGTCTTGGTGG
This sequence comes from Falco cherrug, assembly GCF_023634085.1. Taxonomy (NCBI): domain Eukaryota; kingdom Metazoa; phylum Chordata; class Aves; order Falconiformes; family Falconidae; genus Falco; species Falco cherrug. Next base: position 3,589,834 of record NC_073719.1, read on the forward strand.
CAGCATGCTGTGAGCTGCCTGGATTAATCACCCCAGTGAGCATCTGCCTGGGGCACAGAGGATCTGTACATGCCATACTCCCCACTCACCTCATCTTGATGCAGCAGGGAGGAAGGGGCATGACTGGTGGAGAGGAAGACCCATGCCTTCTCCCAGGCCCTACTGTGGTCCCAGGCTGATGGGGCTGGCTGGCGTGGGGAGGCCAGGTCAGGACTGTGGCGGGTGTGTGGAGGTGTAAAGAAGGGCAGACCTGTTCACACCCTGACTTTTGCTCCCTGAGTCATCTCCACACCAGGATATGGCTTGTGAACCCCACTCCCCCACTGCAGGCACACTTGTGCAGGGACACGGGTCTGGAAGAGATGGGCCCAGAGCAGGGACTGACACAGCTACAGAAGCCACAGCTCTCTGGAGCAGGGGTGCAGGGATCTGGCAGCAAGGAGAGGACCCTGCCTTTTTGTGCTGGCTCCTATAACCAGCAGAGCTACTGCTGCAAAAGACTATGTGGACAAACATCAATTTTTGAGCAGCATTCAAATTCAAGCTCATGGCTACACTAGCTAAAAGCAGCCTTTCTTTCTGCTGTTTGGGTCCTGCATCCCAGGTTGCAGCCTGAAAACTGACCTGGACTTTGTGTACCCCTTTCTTCCTGTCTCTGCCCACCCTCCCAGCTGTTCCTGCATGCCAGGGCAGCTGTCTGGCCGTTTCTTGCTTTCTGCTTGCATTTGAATCCCTGGAGTCCTGTCTCCAGCCTTGTACAATGCACAGAGATATCAAGAGGTCTCCTATGGCAAAACCAGCACCCAGCTCCTCTCTGCCTGTGCCACACTCCTTTTCCCTTTGTACACTCACCTTCCTGTCTCACCCCATGACTTCCCTCTCCCATGTGTCACAGCAGCTGTGAAGCCAGGAGCAAAGCTGGCTGATACTGAGGTTTAAGTGGCAGGACAGATCTTTTCAGTCTGGATGGGAGATGGCAGCACCAGCAAGGACTTCTGTACAATGTAACTTTGCTCAGGGGCAGCTTGAAGTTCACCTTTGTGCTTGCCTGGTCCTGCTGGCTGGGGGGGGACAGCCTGGACTGGTATGAAGCAGAGATACCGAGAGGGGACAGCAGATTCTGTCCTTTCTTCTCTGTCATGCAAGATAGTTAAATGCCAACTCTTAATTATGTTTCAGCATTTTCCCTTTTAATGTTAATACCAGTGTTAATTAAAGAAAGACAGTGTCACTTGATTTATCTGAGCTGAGATGGCCAGTCATTCTGGAGGTAAATTGGTACAATAATTTTCATTTTACTAGATTTGCATTCACTTATACACTGTATTTATTTGGCCCTCTGCCTCTTAAAAATACACAAGAAAATTTTGTTTAGCAAATTATCTTTGAGTTACCCTTTTTTTGGAGGAGCCAGGCATACAAGTACATTTCTGAACTTCTCTGTTGTGGAATGACACATGAAATAATACACTAAGTAATTTGATCTAGCAATTAAAAGCAAGATATTAATAACACTAACAACCATAATGGAGAGAAAATTAATTCTCTCATATCTACACTGGTACTGTAAATGAAGTATCACAGGTGATTATAAACAAATTGTGATGAGCCAAACCATCTCAGAAAAATGAGAACTTTGTAAACATGCTGACAAGCACAGATCTGCCCCCCCCTCCCCCAGGTGTGGAGGGACTGTGACCTTGCTTCATGGCTTAATCTGTGGTCACTGTGAGCATCAGCAAGGGAACCTAGAACCACTGTGTGAGCAGATTGTATCAGTATTCATCTTTATACATCACTTGCAACTTTCTGTCAGCTTTTAAGAGCCTCCTAAAATGTGATGCTGCATGGCACCAGTTAATGTTCCCTATTGCTTCTGAGGGCAATGGTGAGGAAGAACAACTCAAGTCAGCAGATATGAGACCTCATTTCTGAAATTTTGACCCATGTTCACACCTGACAGCCTTTATGTCAATTCTGACATTCTCTGACAAAAAAAAACCAAAAAACAAACAACCCACAAAAAAACCAAACAAAAAACCCCAACCAAATTATAGGTTTTGCCCTGGGTGATTCCAAAATTCAATTTCTTAATGGGCTGTAATACAACAGGCTGAATTTTTTCCCTCAGAACACTGGATGGGAGAGGCCAATACCAGCCATCATGGACAGCCTGATGTTGTCACAGACAGCCACATCATTGAATTAATTTCATTAACTCACAGTACAGAGAATACAAGAACTTCATTGACTGGGAAAATTTAATGGAGGGTGGTGAATAAAGAGATAATGAGGCCAAAATCATAATTCAAAAACAAATAACATTATTAAAAAATGGACAGATCTGCTCATCTCTTGACTGATGACATGGAAATTGGGCATATGTCATAGACATACTGCTTCTAACTTCTTAAAAAACTCCTTCAGCTTAAAGAAGCAAAGATCTCTTTCTGAAGCATGAAGACTGAGGAATTAACCCTACTGTCACAGGAACTTCTATGTGTATAATGGAGCAGAAACAGAGCAGCCTTTGTGGTCACGGGCATACAATGCATGAGTCCAAGAGATCTAGCAGGAATGATATGCCAATCTTCCAGCTGTGTACACATCACTGCCATAAAACTGTGTTTCAGAGGTAGATAATAAGCACTGTCCTAGGAAAGTTATTTTGAGAGTCATGAAATCAATCCACATGTAAAGCAATGAGGACTGTTCAGATGGTCTATCTGAGTAGCCCGGTCATCCTGGTAGAGCAGATCAGGTTAACCTCTCAGGGAGCACCTTGCTGGCTGTCTGATGCAGCCCATAACGCATCTCAAAACACACTACACAGGATCTACATGTTTCTTGTTTGTGGATGAAGGCAGAGTGAGGGTTTCCTTCACTGCATGTGTTCCCACCCTGCTGCTAAGCATGCGTGTGGTATGGCCATTTGTACTTCAGCTGACTAATTACAGAGAAAGGAATTTAGCCATTATTCACAGCCTGGCCTGTGCTGGGTGAGTTTCCTCCCTTTTTACCATTACTTTACTATTTTATTCCCATTATTTGGCCCTTCCTCGCCTAGCATCATTTTCACAACAGAGGTGTCCTTTACCTGTCAATAGAGAGAATGATAGATAATTGATAAAAGTTGTTCTTGTGGACCAAGTGGCTCACTTGGATGCCAAGCTGAGAGCAGGAGCAGGCTCTGTCATCAGGCTGCAGAGTGACTTAGTATCCCCCACTATAGAACTGGGACAGCAAGGTCCCCCTTTTTGGTGGTAATGCATGGGAAAGGGTTGAAGAAAATCAAGTATTCTTCTTCTAACTCATTAAAATGAAACCAGTACTTTGAAAAAAAAAAATCTGGGAGGAGAGCTTCCTTGATTTTCACAGGTTCACAGAACAGGAAGTATTTGTCACCCTGAATAAGCTGTGAAATGTATTTTTTAACATATTTAATTACAATTGGCATTCCTGCAGCACAGCTGAATGCTAGACATGGACAGCTCTCTGAAAAGTGATTTTTGAGACACTAGCAGCATGGGAGCCCTGCAGGGGAAACTGTAAACCAGTTTCCAGCTCTCTTTTATGATTTATCCATCTTTAAAATCTAAGCTATCTGCTCCATTTTAAATGGCTGAACATTAAGGATTTACTTCAAAACAGCATTAAGAACAGGAATAACTTGTTTTTTACAGTCAGCCCTAAGGGCTTTTCACTTAGTGATAAGAACACCATTACCTTTGCCATAAGATGGTTATCACAGTCCGATTGCAATTATAAACTGCATAGATACACATACACATACAAACTCCGCTTGCTCTGTTCAGGGTAAGAAGTGCTTCTTATCTTCCAAACTCTTAAACTGAGACACCAACAAAAATTTTTACTCCTTTCCCTTTATGGGAATAATAGCTGTGCACACCCAGTGGGGGGGTTAAGTCTGTGCTGGATTCATAAATTGTGATGGAAATAGCCTCTTTTAGGATTCTTTCCTGTACTCATTATGATTCTAGGATCTCCCTCCCAACCCTACCAGGCAAACAACAGTTGATTTAGTCTCCATATTGCCCCTTTCCTCACCACGGTGGTGTTTCCCTTGCTCCCACAGTAAAATATGATTGACAACAGAAATGAAGAGCCATGCATTACTTTCCTGGCCGGGGGCTGTTGCTGCGCAGCGGGGCATGAAGCCACCCAGCCACAGCCATTCCCATGTCTCATGGTCAGGAGCATGTGAACACGTAGGGTCCCGCCAGCCCCCTCAGCATCTCTGATAAGCCCACCTCTGAAATCAGGCAAGGATTCCTTGGCACATACAGTAGAATCATCGTAACCACTGCAGACCTATCTGACACAGTGCTGCACTGTATGAGAGCTGTGCCTTGTGCTACACTGTGCTAAAACAGAGGTGAGTGTTTGCTGTGAAACAGCTTGAAGAATGTTGCCTGGAGCTGCTCTGAGTGGAGATGCTGTGAAAGTAGAAGGAAGATGTTGGTGAACACAGCTGTTTCTTCCATGGATTCTTACTGGACTGATAGGAAAATAGGTGCTGAACCCATGGACAAACTGACTATTTCCCCTGGGACAATCCTACCTTTTGGTGGGGTGTAAGGTCACCTGGCAGCCTACCCCAGGTAAAAGAAGATTATGGACATCCTATTTCAGTCTGCCACAAACCACAGTGAATTTTTGCCATTGAGCTGGAGTAGCTCCTGGTGCTAGCAGTACCCACAAGTCAGCCTGGCCCTTTTTTCCATCCCACTGCCTCTTCCCCAGGTTTGGTGTTTTCTTTACTGGCATCCATCATTACGGAATTTCTTTCCTCTTCACACAGACTTTTATTTGTTTCAACTTTAACAAGATTGTAAAGTAGTAGTATTACTAAATATTGGAACAGATTCATAACATTCTTTAACATCTATTAATCCATCCTATTTCTAAAAAGGAAACTACTATACTACAATAATATGACAAGATTAGTTTCTTTCTCATACCTCTATAACAGTTTTTGTATCATCATACTTGTTTTCTACAGAAATGCAGTATGTTATTCAAATAAGACCATGCCTCAGTTATGTTTGCCACTACAATTAATTAATCTTGTGCCATCTTCTGTCCTCACTGCATTTTTATTATAAGAATCAATACATTTTGCCATTTGTTATCCTAGTTAAAATCATGAAATCGTCATGAGAATGAATACATTTTGTACCATTTTGCCCTTGTTATAATTTTAAGATGTTCTCAAGAATGGATTAATCCAATGCCACTTTTTACTCTTTATCCTGAGAAGAAAAAATAAAATAGTTATGAAACTCCATCAGGCACTATTCTCTAGCTATTTTGTTATTAGTCTAGAGATTTTATCAAGAAGAAAAATAATAATAAAATGTATAATTCTGATTGAGAGAGAATGCAGAGAAAATTAATAAAATGGTACAGCTGACCCAGTCCTTGTGACTGTCTCAATGTCATAATCTCAAGTCCTGTTCAGATGCTATAATTATAAAGATATATTTTTCATTAGTTCACTGTTTCCCAAGTGGAGTGAAAACAACTCTTTAAATATTAGCAGTAGGTATATTTAGAGTTCTGACATTTAGCTTCCCCAGAAACATTTGTCATTTTCTCTTCATTATGAAAACATGAAATACAAATAAAATAAAACAAGTAGAATATATTCAAAGAGCAGTAGATTGTATTAGTAACTGATGTGTATGTACTCTATCATAAATTACCAAGATGAACCCAGTGCAGTTGTCCTAGGATTTGATCATATCCCATTAAATCAAATAAAATCCCTATGGCTTTTTATGGGTGTTGGATCAAACCTATGCTCATTATGTGGAAACCAAGTTCAAAGTAACTCAGAGGATTTTCTTGCACTGGATGAGGGATGAGGGACCTCCTCCAGGCACCGATCACAGCTACCTCTTCCCTGAGTATCACATTCTTTCAGACTCTCTCTCAGGTCCTGATGGAGATTTGCTCTTTTTTGGAATCAGTGTATTGGTATGGCTGAAGTTTAACAGGAAAATGGAGTTTGAAGACTTCCTAATGGATGAAGCAGGGGCTCTGGATACCCTAATGGGTTGGGAGACTTCAGAGAAAACTCACATTATCATCATTAAAAAGCTGAGCAAGCGTGTTGCACCTCTGCTGTCCTCTCTCAGTAGTGTGATCAGTAACACCAGCTCCTCAACGCTAGGTGAGATACAAAACTAAGAAAAATTCTTTTATAAACTAAGAAAAATTCCTTTATATTAGGTGAAGATACTGAAAATACTGTAAAATGGGACTTTAAGTTCCTTTCCTAATAGTGTAGATCAGTAATAATTCAGCTAATGCTTATTCTAGGTCCATGACTGTAAAAAGTCATTTCCCCCTCCCATAATATAACACAAGGAGAGAAAGATGAATTACATTATATCGTACATCAGCAACTGCTATGTTGGTGGTGGATATCTAATAGCCCCCCTCTGTCTGTGGAGCTATTATCTACATCCCATTTTCTTAATCTTTTTAAAATTTTGACTATATTCTCACAGCGCATAGCTATCCAAAGAGTATGTTATTGCATGCTACAACACAATCTTCATCTCTGTCTTTTCTTGCCACATGTTGTCTACTACAAGTGCAGGTTAGTTTCTACCTTACCTACGGGAGAAGCAGAGAGTAAAGAATAGTTGCAACATGGACTTGATGATCTCGAAGGTCTTTTCCAACCTAAATGATTTTAGGATTCTATGATTATTCCCAAGATGAAACTGGACAAGAAATCCAAGTTTTGGTGCTTCAAACTTTAGAAATGAGTTTGGAAATGAGTTCTGGCCAAAACTACAACTCAGACGTGGATGACCTCAAGAGCAAGGGGAATTTTTTGCTGCCTTCAGACTGCTTCTTTTGATATGCTGTATTAAATAAGCTTGTGATCCTGACTCTGACTGGATATACATAGTTAGCATCTTTTTAGAAGCCTATTATTAAACCAAAAATTTGTTTATTTTCATGTATTCCTCCAAGCATCCCATGTGCACCAAGAGAGACCTTTGTTTGGACAGACCAGAGATGCATTTCCTGTGGCCAGGGCTGCACTTTATCTCCTCTGCGGCTGGCTCAAGGCCTTTTCTTGGCCCGAGACTCCATAAACTCTAAATCCACTTGAAAAAAAAAAAAAAAAGAAAGAAATGTCTCTTTCCACGTAAATAGTATCAACTCCCTTACTTTTAACCTTTCAAACTATTTGTTGTGGTTTAACCCCAGCTGGCAACCAAGTACCAGGCAGCCGCTCACTCACTCCCCCTGGTGGGATGGGGAGGAGAATTAGGAAAAAGGTAAAATTCATGGGTTGAGATAAGAACAATTTAATAATTGAAATAAATTTAAATAAAATAATAATAATATCAATAACAATTGTAATGAAAAGGAGAGAGAGGGAGAGAGGAATAAAATCCAAACGGAAAAAACCCCAAGTGATGCACAATACAATTGCTCACCACCCACTGACCAATGCCTAGCCACTCCCTGAGCAGCGATCCCCTAGGCCCCAGACAACACCAACACCCACCCCCACCCCCACCCCCCACCCCCAGTTTATATACTCAGCATGACATCATATGGTATGGAATACCTCTTTGGCTAGTTTGGGTCACCTGTCCTGGCTGTGTCCCCTCCCAGTTTCTCATGCCCCTCCTCCAGCCCTCTCACTGGCAGGGCCTGAGAAACTGAAAAGTCCTTGAATTAGTATAAACATTACTTAGCAACAATTAAAACCATCAGTGTCCTATCAACATTATTCTCATACTAAACCCAAAACACAGCATTGTACCAGCTATTTAAAAGAAAATTAGCTCCATCCCAACCAAAACCAGGACACTATTAAAGAGTTACAAGGTTTCTAATGAGTGGCATTTACCGTTTTAAATTGTTACAGCCTGAAATTGCAGGTGTTTTCCTCTTACACAATTTGAAAGATTTATAGGCCCAGATTGTCAGTGCTTACTTTAAAAAAGGGAGAGCAGAGAGGGGGAAGTACCAGAGAAAAATAACCATGTACTGTCAGAGCCAGCAGTGTACTGCCAGCCCTTATTGTGCCTGCCCATCCTGTCCTTGGTCCATCCCAATCCCCAGGGAGGTTCTTGATGCCCAGAGTTTGCAGGGCACCAGCTCCAGCACCCCAAGAGACACCCAGCGCAGTCAGAGATGTCCAGTGCACCCCTTTTGCCCCCAGCATTCAATGTGTTTTCTGTGCTGGACCAAGAGCTAAATGTGTGCCAAAGGCTTTGCTGGAACAGGACTTTGTAATTGCCAATGGATGGGAAAATGTTTTAAATGAGAAAACACATTCCGTTTGATTTTTAATACTTGCTTGCTTTGATGGAAATCTGAATTTTTCTTAGATTTCTTCTATAGGCATTTACAGAAAGCGTTTTGGGTCAGCATGTAATTTATAAAGAACAGATGGGGCATGAAAATATGAGGGATACTATTGAAAGTCATCCCATTTGATTTTTAAGCATAAATAACACCCCAGCTTGGTACCATGAGGTCTTGCCTCTTGCACAGCCTGCTGTACCCAGGGACTCTATCCATCCTGTGATTTCATACGTGAGCATGGGGAGTTTGTCAAGTACAGTCACATCCTCACCACAGTCTTGCTGCGCACCTTTTCCCCTGTGTTCTGTTCAGCCAACTCTTGGGTTTGGTTTGTTTTTTAATAAATATTTATAATTAAAAATATATATAAGAATTTGCAAAGATGGAACTGATAGGAGCTATGACAAATCAAATGTACCTCCAAACCACTCATGAAACTATTAGGATCCTAAGACAGAACTAAAGCTATGGCTCAAAGCAAGAAACGTGAAAGTTTAGTTAGATTAAAAACATAAAACAGCTTTGGCCATCTGTCTATCGTGTAGATTTATAGACAGGAAGAAAGGAGCAAACCCTACCTTGCTCTGCCAACTGTTATTGCATTCATATTCTGTACAGGGTCTGACCTGATACTGGTACTATTTTCTGTCAATATATGTGATTGCAGTTGCCAAAGTGCTTATTCACATGTAGACTAGACCACTGTCTGCATTAAGTTCTACTTTTAATTGATTTTTCAAACCAAAACAATTACTTGATCAGGAAAATGGGCATGGAAAAAGACATTTCAATGCATAATTTTCATTTGTATTTGGCATATGTTTCATGTTACTTTTATTTGACCTCTCCAAAACGTCAACAGTTGTTTTCTTAGTCTAAAAATCTTACATAAGATGAATCCTTGGAAATCAACTAGTTTAAATACAGAACCTCATATGCTCACAATTAAGTCCTCTCATAAGTCCTTTTATATTCTATCTATGCATATTTTAATGAAGTGGCAGGCTCTTTATCTTTATTTTAAACTTTAGCAGATCCTTTGGGGTCCATAAAAAAAGGAAAGAGACGTTAGGTTGAGTTTTCACAATCCTCCTCTATCCCTGGTGCATCAGATCTGCTTATATCTGCCACACAATCACATGGTATGACTGACAAATTGGATCAGTCATGCTCCTCATCGTTACAAGGTGATGGAGTCACCCAAGATGGTTGAAAAGATGCTGGTGCCCGGGAGAAAATTATTTTAGAGTGGCTTTGTACAGCTTTGGGAGGATGGGCCTCCCTTCAGTGCAAGAGTTTTGTTACAGGCCCTGTAATTAGCAACTAATAAAATCCTCCCCCCACCCTCAGCCTCCCTGTAGGCCAGCAGCAGCAGGTGCTCCTATTTTCAGATGTATGCAAAATATCTGCCAAATTACCTGTCATAGCTAAACTGCCTTTTTAAAAGAAAGATAAATGATCCCGCTGCTCAATTTGTGTGGAACAAGACTGCCCTCCCGTGGAGCTGGGTTACCGGCAAGACTCCTCGCCAGCCCCCGCCGCCCCCCCAGGGGGGCTGCCGGCACCAAGCCCTGCTGGGTGCCCGCTCTGTGGGAAGGTGCTACAGCCCAGGCAGAACTGGGAGGTCCCTCCGTGAGCTCTGCTCTGTGCTTTTGATGCTAGTAAAGTCTTTTGACACCAGGTCAAAACATCCGGGTTTCACATAGTTCCAGCTAAGGAAATAAATCAGCCTTAGAAACCACTGGTGGTACTGGAGACATGAGTCACTACTGGAAATCTGGGCTTTGCCTTCCAGTCCTGTACAGCAGCAAGAACCAGTGAGCACCAGAGGCAAAATCACAGCACAGCATCACAAGGGGAGCAGTAGCATGTATCTGCTCTACACAGCCACAGCCGAGAAAGGACACCACGATGGGAGGAAAACTAATGAAATCTCAGGACTAGAAAAATACCCGATCTCAGCAGAAAGTGTCTGGGAGTGGAATGAACATTCTGGAGGACAGAAGAAGGGGCAGGTGTTTTGTTGTTAATAACAGCTGATGATGACTGATTAAATTCTCTTTCATCTGCTGATTGAGACATTCTTAGATTTTTCCTGATATTTTCCTCTCTTTTATCATGATCTCAGTCTCTCTCTTCAGAGATTTTAATTATCTTATCATGCACTCTTTCAGCATGAATAAATTATTATTTTACTTATAGCCATCTTTATAAAATATACTTTGAAACCTGAACTAACAGAAACTTAACATCTCCAAGCCTCATTGTCACCAGTAACACTTGACAGTGCCCTTGCTGTCTTCCCTTCCTCCCACTAACACATAGACTCTCATATGACCAGGCTGCAGGGGGTAATAACAAGGCAGAGCTGATCACAAGCTTGTGTCTGAAAAAGTCATCACACCAAGTCACAAAGCTTTGCCTTTTCAAACCCATCTGAGTAAAGAAGCAGCCACTCCCCAAGGTAATCTTGTAATTATCCACAGCTCAGATACTGCAAAGCAGAGTGGAGCCTGAGCTTGCTTACCAACTTTTCACTTATCTGGGATGATTATTTTAAATACAGTAAAGTCTCTAATGAAAAAAGGAAGCCATTTAATCCAGCCCTGTGAATACATCAAGCAGGACTCTGGTTTGCACAGGCTTTTCTGCCTCAGCCATCAGCAATGTCACTGAGCACCTTCTGGTCACACATGAAGCGATGTGACCAGCATCTGTCACATGTTTGCTTTCTCCTCTTGTACCCGGGGGAGGAGCAGCTCTGTGACTGTACCATCATCATAGCAGCTTACCTTTCCATGGCAGCTGTCAAACCAAAGCAAGCCAGTGAAAGAATGCTGAAATGCCACCTCCTTGGGGTTGAAGAGTGGCAGATGCTACACTGCATGCTACATGATTGTGGGAGAAATGACATTTGGACAAGGATGCAGGCACCAATTCCCCTAAGAAAAACATCTATCAGTGCATTGCATCATCCAGTGCATTGTTCATTAAATTTTTCTTTTATATTTAAGCAAAAACATGTGTTTAATTTACCTTGAGAGGATACCATAAAAATTCTTCAGCAGTACAGCCATTCCATCTGTGGCTTTTCACTCTCTTCCCATGCTGCCAGCTCTACTGTTGGTGAGCTGAAAGGCACAGCAAGCAGGCATGGAGTGGTTGTGTCTAGGTGTGTCTGTGTGAATGTGCACGTGTGTGTGTGCACGTATGGTGTGTGCACTTGTGGTGTGGGGCACTCACAGGCTGCGGGGGCTCTGCAGTTGCCTTTAGCAGATACATCCACAGCCGTGATTCAGCACTTGGCAGCCTGTGAAACCACCTCTTGCTCTTGCTCTTGCTCTTGCTCTTGCTCTCTCTCTCGCTCGCTCGCGCTCTCTCTCTCTCTCTCCTGAAATACTATGTCTTTCCAGTCTTATAACATTTACTATGCTATCTAAATGTACCATGTGACTCAAGTGATAACAATATTTTCCCTGTGTGCCCACTCTGTCTTCAGGAGGGAGCTGCAGGGCAGCTGAGAGTGGTGTGGTGAGGATGAAGGTGCAGCAGTGGGAGAGCTTGCACAACAGTTGTCTTGAGCTCTGAATCATACAAGATTTGTAGTTATTTTTCTTGGCTGCAAACTGCAAATGTTTTGGCTTTGTACAAGAGGGCAGGAACAGAAACAAAAAGGACTCCGCTGTGGGACGCCTTAATCATAATTCACACCATCGTTGAGGCTAGTAGGTCAGTCGTGGCCTGAGTCTATTCACTTTGCAAGCAGAACCTGAGGCTCAGAGTGCTTTTAAGTACACAGACCTCAACAAAATGGCTGGCCGTGGCCCAAACCGTGGCTGCAAAGGATGGCACATTTCCTTCTGATTTTTTTTCCACTGGGGAGGGAATACCTAAGCTGGGAAGGTTCACAGTGCCACCTGCATCAAGCAGTCATTCAGTGATTTATTTTTCTGTGTGGTGTACCATGCACTTGCGGTGGGATAAGTGGTAATTTCCACTGCAAGTTATTAAATAATAGGTGCAACATGGCTCCCAGGCACCCAAGCAGATGCAGCACCAACAAGGCCCTCTCTCCCTGTGCCAAAGGATATCTGCTGCAGAGGGAGCTCTGGAAGGAATAAATGAGCAGCAATAAAAGGCAGGCATTTGTCATGTGTGAGGCAACTCAGTGGTTTTGTCACTGAAACAGCAAGAATGGTGCTTGAATAGTTCTGGGTTTAACCTTCAATTAATGAAAAGGGTGAGGAAACGGCACAACAGGACTGTAGCAATGAAGCAGATGAGTAAATATTACACTTCAGTTGAACACATGTAATTGCTTCCTATGCTCCCTCCTTTCCCTCCACCTTCATTCTCCTCTTCCCTCTCTTCTTGCAGCTTGAAAGCAAGGGAGCACAAGCCCTCCTGATACAATAATTATTTACTTTAAAGAAGACAAGAAAGAATTTGAAAAACAGAGGATGTTAAATAATCCTTACAAATAGTTAACAAGACATGGCCTTGGGAAAAAGAATAGGTCAAGCTAAGAAATAACAACATAAGCTCAAGAAGAACCAAATGGTTAATAAGACCAAACAGAAAATTACTTGAACTATGTGTGAACTATCCTAATTAGCATACTAAAAGATCCACCCTGGAGCAAAGAAAACACCCTACTAATAAAGCCCCTCCTCACAGAACATGCAGGGTGAAAAGAAAGAATACTGTACCTTTAAGTGGAGACCAGACTTGTAAGAACCAATGAGAATTAAGTGTGATTAAATGTAGTTGTAAACAATTGTTCAAAATGTATAAAATGTTTTACTATGTGTTAAGAGGTGTGCTAGCTTTGTGGATTACCACCCAGCACCCATCTCTGCGCAGACATGCAATAAACAAATATTGTGTGTGGATCAGCTCTTGCACACCAGGTGAAGAACTCAGATTTGGGATAACACTACTCCTGCTTATACAAATAAGATCAAACAATGAGGTGTCTGGCTGGGTTTTTTCCACACCACTAGCAAAGGTTTCACAATGGTTTGCCTCACCTAAGAGCTGGCACCCGTAGTTAACAGGCTGCTCTCTGTGGGGGAAGGTACAGGGCTGGTAGCAGAAGGAAACAAGGACTGCTCTTTCACTTCTCTTGCACCAAGCAGTGTGGTAAACCATTGACAGTCCACGGTGATGTGAATAGCGTTCATTGTTTTTAAAAACTGGAACTCAATTTCTTACGCACATAAGCTTGCTGACTCTGGCTCTGTCCGGAAATACCCAGCACCTTTTCAACTTCTACCAGTCCTGGAAAATGCACATGAAGAAAGCAGTAAGGCCAATATTTGCACACTTCAGTTGTCAGCGACAGGGAGCAAAAGCAGAATCAGGAAACACATACAGTTTAAAATGAGATTTGGTAGTATATAGATATTAGACTATCCAGGATGGCCACAACCACTGACAACAAACATTTTTTTAAAGAATGTTAAACCATGCTTTCCATGCCTGACTGCTATAGAACAGGAACAGGATCTCTAATCTCACATGCAGATCTCATAGGTATAGGATTCTTACTGCCTCTCCTGAAAAAAAGTTATATCAGCCATAATTAAAGATGGAATCTGAGCCTAGATGGACCTGGAGTCTGATTGAATATAGCAGCTCCTCATCTAGCAATGCCAGATCTCCCTGGTCTGTGGAGGTAGATCAGATGAAATAGAAAAACATAGATGAAAATATCAGAGTAGCCTTTAGGCAACAAGGTGGGGATAGACACCAGTAACTAGAAATGTTATAGATTTGCTAATAAGTTAAGATTGATTGACTTTATTTGATTGATTATTGGATTTTATAAAAATTATTTTATAAAATAGAAATATAGAAGGATAAGAAATATATTTTAATGAAACTTATAGTTGCACAGTAAAAGCTGCTATGAGATCTTCTGTACATCTCGTACCAAGGCTAGAAGAATGGGCTAGAACCATTGTTAAAACTTGGGTAATAAATTTAGGGTTTGAAAGGTTTCTTTGTATTTGACCAGTCTTCTGTATGTAGAAGGTGTATTGAAATGTCAGAATATAAGATTAATGGAAACCGGGGAGAGTCGACTGGAACAGCTTGTAGTTACCTGCCAAGAAATCGTGAACTTTAGTAAAAGGTAATTCCGGCAGGGGGAGATCGTGACCACCGATTCATATACCACCTACCCAAATCGTACCCCAGACCCATTTCTAGACCTTTCTAAGCTCTACTGCGCAGAATCAGATATAGGAGGAGAATATGTTAATGATTTACGGGAAATATTATGATTACGCATGAATACTTAATGAATATGTATGAATAACTTCTATATATGGTGTCTGATTTTGAGACTTGGTGTGCGTTGATCGTGGGAAGACTCACTCACGCACCCGGCCGTTAATAAAGAAGTGTCTGCTTATCTACATCACATTGGTGTCGATAAGTTCTTCATTCTGAGATTTCAGTAACAGAAATGGTAGCCAGAAGTGTCCTGACTGCAGTGAGAATGCACACAGACAGCAGCTGAGGGTTTCCAGCCCCTGGGCATCCATCGGATGCTCCACAAGCCTGCACCATAGGGAATAACACCTCCAACACACTGAAGGTCCCCACAGCTGTTGTGGCAGTGGATGGGAGCTGTCAGCTGTACAAAACTTTGATACATGAGCCATTTTGCTGCAAAGCAGGGCAGCTTTTAGGAGATTTACACTCTGACCTAAATGGGAATGGTCTCCTTTGCTCCTGCACAGTGTGATGGTCTGGACAGAGCAGGAAGGCCATAGCATGGCTGGAAAGGTGGCTCCTATTGTTACCTATTGCTTTCACTTCTCTCCCAACGGGAACTGGGAGTTTCTTTTGTGCAGCACAGTGCTACCAAATGTGGCTATAATGCAAATCTTCCATCATTTGGGGATCATGTTTTCATCCCCTATTTTGGTACCAGACACATGAGGTAATCCAGTTACCTGTGAATAGATTTATGGTACCCAGAGCTATTTCAGTACAGATGTGCCTCTGTTCCTTCCTGCAAAACATGTCAAAGCAATTTATCTACACATTTGAATAAGTTATTTATGCAATCACTCTCCTTTGGGGAAAAATTTATTTTTTTCCACAGGTTTGCTGTTGCTATATAGACATGTGTAAGTCAAAGTTCGTTGGATAGCTATCCCTGAACTTTTCTTTTTAAAGCTAGAAAAGTAATCAGAAAATATCCCTTGATTCCCTAACTAAAATTTGGTAAACATGGATATTAAAATTAAACCATTAAAAAAGATGTCATGAATATAACCCATGAGCCTTTCATTATATTTTCTCTCCCCTGTCCAGAGGAGGAAGAGGAGTGATAGAGTGGCTTGGCGGGCACCTGGTGGCCAGCCAAGGTCAAACCACCACACAGTAGCTAAATTTGATCATTAACTATAATATTTACTGCACTAGAATTGGGTTTTCCAGTCTGGTCATGACCTGACTTCCCTAATTGAGGGGCTGATCTTGCAATCATTGATCAGGCTCAGCACTTAGTGCCAGAGTTCCTCTTTTTTCCCAGCCACACAGTTGTACCCAAGTGCAGTTTTCTGCCAGGCACCATGTCTTGCTTGAGCAGGCAACATCTCTGATAAACATCAGCATCCACCTAGGGTTGCTGAGAGCTGGGGTATCCTCTGGGATAGGTTGTGACAGTCCAGGGCTGGGCTGGATCAGGGAAACATGACAGTATTGATCAGTCATAAGCAGATACAGCAAGACAGGACTGTCTGGGATAGAAGTCACTCAGATGTCTTCCTAACACTGAGATCAGCATGCACCTGCAGCTCTTCTGTGTTTCCTGCTCTGCCTGAAATGGGTATAAAAATTTCTCCTTGTCATACTGTTGGGGTCTGCAACGGGTCTGCAGACAAGTTAGTTGACTTCAAAGACTTAGCCGTGTACCTTTAAGACAGCCACAAATTGTCAGGTATGTAAACAGGATGTGAAGAATCGGAACTTAGAACCGCAGCATACGGGCACCTACAGCAACAGCAAATAGCAAGCAAGAAGAAGGACACAAAAACCTCTCAGGGTCTAACATCTGCACTGTCTAAGATATATAAATAGTTTGTATAAACAATAAAGGCCATTTTGTCCGAACCCAGCCATGCAGACATAGTGTTTCTTTTAAGTCCGCCTCAACTTGTGTCACCACATCATACCACTAGGGAGATGGGTGTAGGGACACAATGCAGGATCCACTGCTCCCTGTCATAATAGCATCCTCCTGTTACACTTGAGAGCAGTCTTTTGGCTTAGGATTTGCTGGGCTGCCCTGCAAAATGGCTGCTCTGTATTTCAGACCCTGAGCCATTGTGGATAACTGGCTAGCTGAAAAGGGTCACATAGACATAGTCCAGCTGGCTGGACAAAAATGCACATCGCTCTCAGCTTATCTGAAGTAAAGCAAAATACACTGTCTTTGGCTGTCCTTGTTACACAGTAACAGGAAGATTTCGGTGGGAAAAGAATGTTGCAGGTGGGAACAGATAACTACAGAAGAGAAACTAGGGGCGGGCTTGGTATTTAGGCAACTAACCAATAATGAGCTTAACTTTTGTAATATGTATGAGCTAATTATAACAAGGCATAAAAGGTGACTGTAAGGCACAATAAACGAAGTCTGCTGATCACTCATATTGAGTGACTGTGTCTTCCCTCCGTCGCAACAAGCCATAGATAATTTCAGCTGGTGCCAAATGTTCAGCTATGTTCATTTCACATGGGGAATATCCCAAAGGAAACACCCCTGTGTATCCCTGTTGTTCCAGTCATTTTGGTGCATGGACAATAATCAGTTTCCTGAAGTTGTATTGATGTTCTGCTGGACTGTATCTGCTCCATGTAGCAACTGAAAGCATGAGTTTCATACCCAAATGTCTCTTTACTGCCTTTTCTAGCAGCATCCTCTGTTCTATAAAGTGCCTTGTTTAAGTCAGCATACCCTGCAGCAGGTGGAGTGTGAGCCAGCGCTCTGTGGAGGATGTCAGAGCGAGGTTTGGACTGGCTCTTTCAGACACAGGAGTAAGATGACAGGGACAGTCTTCAGCTCCTGCCCCTTGGCATCATTGGAGTGGGAAAAGTCAGGGTACCAACTCATGTACTCAAGTACAAGTATTTTCTCATAGCCATGCTGGCAGATCACAGACCTTGTAAATGCAGAAATTGCCAAAAGTACTCTGTATTGTCCTTAGATAAAAGGCTGGGCAAACTGATGCTACAGAAAGGGCTCAGTCTCAATTAGATTCTTAATATGGTGTTTGGGGTAAAAAGACTTTGCCACCAGTCCATAATTTTGTTTTCCTTTATATAGATACTGCATTACTTCAAACAGTATCCTCTGATGCAAAAGCAGGAGTAAGCTACCTCCAGCAGGCTCTCTGAAGAGGTAATCTATCAGAAGCATGGAAAGCACCCCAGCTTTTCTTCACATTTATGACAAAATTAGATTCTCGCAAGCTCCCTCAACCCAGTGGCTGCATGGTTTACCCTTACCTCCGCAGCACCCTGGCTTGTTCCACCCCCCATGGCTGCTGATTCTTACATATGACATCAATCACCAAAACTAACTTTCTGTCCATCAACATCTGCTTGAGTTGCATATCATCTGTACAATATTTCTTGTAGATGTGATGATGTTCAGAGACATTAAGCCTCTGCTTTGGCAGCTGCTCTTTCCATACCCAGAGGAAATATGAGATGAAGAAAAAAGCAAAGCCCATAGCTATTGGCAGCTGTTGGCAGAATTTAACCCTCAACATTTACCACAGCATGGGAATGGGAATGAATATGGGCCTCACATTCTCACTTCATCAATCTGCATCCCCCAAGAGACCAAAACGAGGGACTGATCATGCAAGCATTCTTCCTCCTGCCTTCCTGCCTTGCTTTGCACTAAATTGATGCTATTCCAATGTATAGCCCTGTGTTTTGCCGTACGGAATCAAACTCTACAACTTGAGTAGAGTTATAAAGCAGGTATGTTTATTGCGATGCTGAGTGCAAGGGGGATCGCTACTCCTAACTTGCACACCGTTTCAACAAGCAGCCGGGTATTTATTATACAAAGTCATGCATATACATAAGGTTTCCGAACATTCAGAATCTCCTCACTCTGGCGCCTCTTCAAGATGTACTTTTCACCTTCTTGGGCAGTTACCGGAAGTTCTTGTTTATCTTTGCATACATTAGCAGTCTTTCTTGTTTAGTTTCTGTTATCTTAAAACATCTGCTAGCTAACCATTAGTCCTTCTTTATTGTCCACTCTAAACATGCCAAGCTAATACATGCCCACTGGGCTAGTTTTAATCTATATCAGCATGAGCCCCGGGGCGGGGGATCCACCTTCTTTGGGGTGGGGGCCATTTGAGTAGGAAGTCGTTGATCTATTACTACCACTATTATTTTACCCTAGTTTGTTTTCTTTTAGCAGTTACCACATCCTAGTCAGAAGGCTCCTCATTTACATTCTTGTTGAGGTCATCTCCATGGGTACTAACTTGCAGGAGCAGGCTGGAAACTAGGACCATGCGTGGCAATCAGTTAGCTGAGGGGAATTTGCTCGAGCTTGTCTAGACAACAATTAACATGATGAGGCATGTTTGCAGAGCACAGGGGAGTGGGAGACGGATGGCGCCAAGGATGGCACCAAGGAAAGGTAACACCTTGCTGTTAATTGCTGGTAGTTAACCACCAATCAGGGATTGCCTAGTATGCAATGCTTAGCTTCAAGAACCAATCTGTTTAAAACGCGCGCAGCTTCTGAAAGTATATAAACTCGTGCTTCTGTACAATAAATTGACATTTGCTGGCATCAAGCTGCGTCCCGTCTCTTCATTCGCCGCAAATTGGTGACCCCGACGTGATGCGTTTAAGGATCTAACGCTAAGGGCTCTCGAATCGCCTATCTGAGCGACATGCAGCGAATCCCACAGAACTTTGAATGATCTGCTGAAAGGAAGCAGGAGCCGGCCAGAAATCCCTCCGGAGTTGAGAGGTGAGCTGTGGGAAATCCGTAATGGGGAATCAGGCTTCGTCCCCAGAAAGAGACGTATATGGACTCATAAAGGGTCTTCTAGTCAGATCAGGGAGTCCGTGCCTCAGTCTCCTCAAATGGTGACCCCTATGGTGGTGTTCCGAAGCCTTGGAAGAATAAGGACGGAAAAAAGACAGCTCGTGGAAGAGGGCTGCGTTCCGGAGGAGACGGCTTGGCTGAACGATCGTCTTGCTGTCTGGACCAGGCGGACAACCTAAACCCCGAGGATAACACCTGTATGCATCGAGACAGGTGAGCAGCCAAGAAACCTTAGAGACTTTGAAAGAATGAAAGTGTGTACATACAGCAGCCAATTGTATGATGCTGCCGCGGAGGGGAACTCCGTGTCGGGAATGCATTTAACATCTTGGTGGCAAATTCTGACTACTCTTTGCCAAGTGTGGACTAATTCTACTATCGGTGCTAAACCAGAGGAAGCTTTAAATTCCACCGACAGCGCGACTCTTCTCAAGACACCGTCAGCGATGGCGATTCCGTCCACACCTCCTCTGCCCCCAAAGCTTCTGTCACTGATTGCAGCGACCCTCACAACACAGGAGCAAGCACGGGAACAGGACAACTCGGACAATGATTTTATTGACACTGATAAACCTTTTGATCCAGGTCCTATAGATCTGGAAAAGGAGCTAGACCTTTCCCCACCCCCTCGTCTCTCCTGATGCATTGATTGTATTTTTGGGGAGGGTGAAAGGGAGTCTGAGGGATTGGTGGCAGGAATGCAAGTGGGAAACACTTCAGTGATGGGTTTTGGGAGTCGCTAGGGCATGTTCAGTATTTTGTCAGACAAATCAACCTGCAGAGTGGCAGCCTGTGCAATACGAGGCTGTTAAAGGGTTAAGCAAAGCAGTGCGGGAAGGGAGGATTCATAATACATTTGCTATGTCCCTTCTTGAAGTGATGGCAGAGCCTTACACACTCACACTGCATGATTGGAAGTTACTGCTTTGTATGGTACTAACTGATACAGTCTATGATGTGGTTATCTGATTTTTGTGAGCTATGTGTAGTGGCCTTGACTGAAAACCTTAATCGGGGAATTGCTGTTAACTATGAGCAGTTAGCTGGAGCAATTAACTGTGCCGATTCTGTGACTCAGGCAAGGTATCCCAGGGACAACTGTTTGCAAATGAATGAGATGGCTATTAAGGCAGTCAGGATGGGGGAGTCTTGCCACAGTCTTGCAGGGTCCTAGAGAGTCACTAACTTTAATACTAACTTTATTGATTGGCTTCAGAATATTTTGCAACAAGTCGAACATCAGGAAGCTCAAGGGTTGCTTTTAAAACAACTAGCTGTGATAATGTCAATGAAAACTGTAAACGGGCAACTTTCACAATCGCAACCCCAACATGTGTCAAATGATTGTAACGCAGAACTCACAGCAGACTGTAATTCTCAGGCTGAGTTCTGGAATGCAGCGTAACACATTTTTGCTTCTCTAATCTCTTCTGTAAGAATAGTACACGCTTTTAACTTGCTTAGTAAATTAGGCTGCTAGCTTGCTAAACAAAGTAATACTACAAATACTGTTCTTTTTCTGGCTTATTAACAGATGTTGATTCTGTCCATCATATGTTGCTACAGAACCGAGTTGCTATTGATTTTTATTATTAGCACAGGGACACAAGTGTGAAGACTTTGATAGGATGTGTTACGTGAATCTGAGTGACCACTGTGAATTAATTTACAAAAGTATACAAAACTCAAAAGCCTTAAAACAAAGATCTGCAACAGAGCCAGGGGTGGGATGCCTTTGGTCTCTTCTCACGGCTGGGAAACTTTGGGCCGTGACCCAAAAGTATTACAGGATTTATTATAATTATCTTAACCACCTTATTGATGTTTGCCTTATGTCTCCCATACCTTTTTTTTTTTTTCCTGTATTCAGTGTTTAGTTGATTGTAACATAAATCAGGTCATGGTCACCCAGCTACACACCCCCTTTGCCTCGTCGCAATTAACAAGCAAAAAAAGAGGTTACAGAATGTCTGAAGAGAGATGTAGGAGAGGAAACTGGAGAATATTTGACCTAACAAGAGATGAGAGAACAGCTGGGTATTGTGAAGGAGGGTAGGAAAGATAAACATGGTTATCTAGTGTTTAATAGGTGTCTGCATGCTTGTAGAGATATATAGCTATGTAACTGCATGAATGATTCCTGCCCTGAGCCTGGTGGAGCATACAGCTGCGGTTTGTGTCCGGGCTCAGAGATGTAAATAGGGGCTTCTCTGTTATGGTAAAAGTGTTTCTCTTTGCATAAAAAAGAGAGGGAATGAAGGGAATGACCCCAGAGGTATGTTCAGAGAAGGCATGCGATGTTTTGAACTTTTTGACTGAACCAGTTCTTGTTTGGTGTGCCCTTCCATCTATGTATAATGTTAATCTAAAAGAAGCTGATATTGTTTACACTTTGTCGATAATTGTCTTTCTGTAGATGCTAATGTAGTAGGAGGCTATGATGGGAACGTGTCGCAGCGGTTCTTCTCTTATCCAGAGTAACAGCAGGGAAAGCATTAAAGAGTTAAATCACCTTGTTTGGTAGGCAGTTCAGAATGTGAGTCAAAATTGCCACTGCTTTTTGTCCTTGGTTCAAGGACATGGCTGTGAGGATTTGGATGGTATGTGCTGCGTGGATTTTAGGCGCCCCATTGCAGCAACATGTTATCAAAATCTGAGAAAATTTCAGCCTTTTTGGCATCCATTCACTCAATTGGCAGTATTGTTTGTTTGCTATTACCTTGGTTGCTGTCATGTTTGCAAGGGCCCTGCAGAACATGGCAAACCTGGTACTAGCTGTTCAAAAACAAAAAGGGGAAATTGTAAAATTGTACGGAACAAAGACAGTGGGTTATTTTGACGTTGATAATATGTCTTAGCTGGTTTTTTATTTGTTCTATTACTTGTGCCTTGTTTTTGCTCGGTTTCAGGGGTTCTTTTGTGCAACAGGAAGGGGGAGATGCAGGAGCAGGCTGGAAACTAGGACCATGCGTGGCAATCAGTTAGCTGAGGGGAATGTACTCGAGCTTGTCTAGACAACAATTAACATGATGAGACATGTTTACAGAGCACAGGGGAGTGGGAGACGGATGGCGCCAAGGATGGCGCCAAGGAAAGGTAACACCTTGCTGTTAATTGCTGGTAGTTAACCACCAATCAGGGATTGCCTAGTATGCAATGCTTAGCTTCAAGAACCAATCTGTTTAAAACGCGCAGCTTCTGAAAGTGTATAAAAACGCATGCTTCTGTACAATAAATTGACATTTGCTGGCATCAAGCTGCGTCCCGTCTCTTCATTCGCCGCACTTACGGAGGACAGAGAGGGACCACCTGTTGTTATACATCACCAAACAGCGCGAGGGAACCAAACAACTACAGTTCCTGGTTTGAATGTTTTGTATAAAAATATGGCTTCAGGCGTATGGGAAGGACCGAATCCGGTGTTATTTATCGGTAGAGGTTATTTTTGTATCTCCACAGATAAAGGACCTATATGGGTCCCTAGCAAGTTTGTGCGACCTGTATGTCAAGATCAGGGGACGGAGGAGAGGACTCAGAGCGAGCAGACAGAATAAACTGTCTATGTTGTAAGGGATGTAACCCGCGGGTAATGTGCCAATGTATGCTATGTGGGATAAAACGGTTCTGTAAGCCAAAGTTTAAATGTAAATGGTGCAAAGAGTGTATGTGTTTGGTTAGTAACCGGGCATGAAGCGAGAGGAAACATACGACTAGCGTAATACCATGCTGATTGGAGACAGCATACATCACCATAAACTGTGAAAGCACAGATTTGTGGGGTGGAATGTGGAAAAAAAAAAAAAAAAAGTGAAAATTGCAAGAGTAAACATGTTTAACTGGTGGACTTGGTTTACGGTCTTGAATTTTTTACCCATAGGCCAAAGTATTTTTGACATCTTGTCTAGGACAAACATATGGGTGACATGGGCAAATATCACGGGAGTAACAGACTTTTGTTTAAGTCTGCAAGAAGCAGACAACCCCTTTAGAATTGTTTAATTGGTATTCCCCTGCAGGAGAATTAAACAAATTTTGATGGTTTTTGGAATGTTAAAGCAGTGGGTCTGACTTCCAATCAGAATGGTACATGTATGAGTCCAAATGGGCAATATGTTTGGCCTTCTATGCGTAACGCAGCGTGGCAGAAGACGGTTATTGAGAATTTAAACCAGCCACATCATTTACCTTTGCAGGAGTTAGACCTATTGGCTAGCGTTGTACCTGTTGAATATGTTAATGTTACTGCAACTGATATGGCAGACTGTACCCACATGTCATCACCACTCCAACCCGTGAATGGCACTGGAGTAATTTGGTTTGGTGACCCGTGACAGTTATGGCTAACACGTCAATGTGAACGGGAGTTTTATACAGGGTTTCAAAATCTAACTGGTTCACCTGTTTGGGGTGAATTGAAGACGGGGGGTTTCCATGTAGATGTATCAGGGGTTATCAGTTGCCACCGGGTGTCTTTCTGATATGTGGGGACAGAGCGTGGCCAGGGATTCCTTTGTATCCTGTTGGTGGACCATGCTATTTAGGGTGTTTGACTTTCTTTGCTCCACATATGAAAGACTTATTAAAAATGGCTCAAAAATCTCATACATCACGGAGGGCACTGCGCACCTTTGATGAAACATGTAATGACCAAGTCGATCTACAGTCTGTAACAACAAATGTCCTAGCCTCCATATTTATGCCGGGGGCAATGGCAGCATCAAATGCTAAGAATATACGAAGGTTAGCGTGCTGGGGAGAGTAACAATTTAATCTTACATCACAGATTTTAAGTTCGTTATTGCTTGATGTAGATAGTGGTAGGCATGCTACATTACAAAATAGAGCTGCAATAGATTTTTTGTTATTAGCACATGGACACGGTTGTGAGGATTTTGAAGGGATGTGTTGTATGAATCTTTCCGATCATTCCATATCGATGCACAAGAAGATGTCACAACTGCAAGTTATGAGGTTGGGGCTTTGGGCAGCCAAGGAAGAGAGAGAAGGAAGAAGCAGAGAGGAGAGAGAGAGCGTGCATGTGCGCGCGCGCACCCTGGGTGAGGAGGGACAAGGAGAAGGCAGCAGAGGGACTGGCATGAAGAGTATGTTGGTACGAGATGGTAAAAAGACCTTGTTGCAGCTGGTTAGTTTGGAGAGTGCTGCAACAGCATATAAAGTTTAGCAATCAGTATGAAATTTGGTATCCACAGGTGACACCACCTGTCCATTCCTAAAAATCCTCTTAATTCTTTCATTGATTTTGTAGGGGCTATCCGGTATATCGCCTCTTTTCGTTCTGCTCCCAATCTTCTCTCACCCTGCAAAAAACCCACAGATATTCTACAGTTAGCTGAGCAATTTTTGTTTTTTTCTGTGATACTCTTTACTCAGCAAGTCCCAAGAAATTCAGTAAGCTAATGGTGGCTACTTGACATTCCTGTTTCATTGTGGCTCCCAGTAGAATATCATATACATATTGAAGCAAGGTAATCAAAGAATTCTTACCTTGCCAATCTTCCAATTCTTTGGCCAATGCATTACCAAACAAAGTAGGGCTATTCCTGAATCCCTGAGGTAACACAGGCCAGCAGAATTCAACTTTTCATCTTGTCATTGGGTTTTCCCATTCAAACACAAAAAGTTTTTGATTCTCCTCCTCCAGGGGGATGCAAAAGAAGGCATCTTTCAAATCCAGTACTGTAAAATAGACATTGTTATTAGGTAAAGATGATAAAAAGGTATAAGAGTTTGGAACCACAGGGTGTACATCTGTGGTGGTTTGACCCTTGCTGAATGCCAGGTGCCCACCAAACCCACTCTATCACTCCCGTCTTCAACCGGACAGGGGAGAGAAAATATAACAAAAGGATCGTGGGTCAAGATAAGGACAGGGACATCACTCAGCAATTACTGTCAAGGGCAAAACAGACTTGACTTGGGGAAATTAGTTTAATTTAGTACCATTCAAATAGGAAAAAAAGCACCTTCCTCCCACCCCTCCCTTCTTCTCGGGCTTAATTTAATTCCTGATTTTTCTACCTCCTCCCCCCAAGTGGCGCAGGGGAACAGAGAATGGGGGTTACAGTCAGTTCATCACACATTGTTTCTGCTGCTCCTTCCTCCTCACACTCTTCCCCTGCTCCAGTGTGGGATCCCTCCCATGGGAGACAGTCCTCCATGAACTTCTCCAACGTGAGTTCTTCCCACGGGCTGCAATTCTTCACACACTATTCCAGTGTGTGTCCCCCATGGGGTCACAAGTCTTGCCAGCAAACTCACTCCAGTGTGGGCTCTTCTCTCCACAGGTCTACAAGCCCTGCCAGAAAACGTGCTTCAGTGTGGGCTTTCCACAGGGTCACAGCCTCCTTCGGGCATCCACCTGCTCCAGTGTGGGATCCTCCATGGGCTGCAGAGTGGATATCAGTTCCACCATTAACCTCCATGGGCTGCAGGGGTACAGCCTGCCTCACCATGGTCTTCACCATGGGCTGAATGGGAAGCTCTGC
Source organism: Falco cherrug (assembly GCF_023634085.1). NCBI lineage: Eukaryota > Metazoa > Chordata > Aves > Falconiformes > Falconidae > Falco > Falco cherrug. The sequence continues at coordinate 3,615,808 of NC_073719.1, forward strand.
TCTGGTGCCTGGAGCACCTCCTCCTCCTCCTTCTTCACTGACCTTGGTGTCTGCAGAGTTGTTGCTCTCATGTATTCTCATTCCTCTCTTCTGCTGGTGCAGATTTTGGTTTTTTGCCTTCTTAAATATGCTATCACAGAGGCACTACCACTGTTGCTGATTAGCTCAGCCTTGGCCAGCGGCAGGTCTGTCATGGAGCCAGCTGGCATTGGCTCCATTGGACATGGGGGAAGCATCTGGCATCTTCTCACAGAAGCCACCCCTGTAGCCCCCCTGCTACCAAAAGCTTGCCATGAAAACCCACTACAACATCGACTGTGATTCAATTAATTTCCCTCAAATCTTGCACCAATAGCTATTCTTGTGTCCAGGGTTTTTTAAGTGGTAAGATCAGGGTATTATATTCAGATTGACACTCCTTCAATAGTCCATATTGAATAAAATAATTTATTATTGGTTCTAAACCAAACGGGCTTCTAACTTAAGAGGATATTGCTTTTTTTCTCACTGGCTGCACTCTAGGTTTTAATTCAACCTTTACCAGTACTGCTTTTTTTGCTCTTCCAGGTCTCTTGGTTGCCCATACAGTGGGTATTACAGCATCCAAAATTTCTTCTGGGATGTTTGCATCTCTCTATTGTTTCTCTGTTAATAAACAGATTTGAGCCTTCCAGACTGTTTCCTTTGGCAGGTGTAGCTGTATTGTCTTATCAGAGAAAGTTATTTTTGCTCTTAATTTACACAACAGATCTCACCCTATGAGGCATAAAAGACATTCTGGCATATAGAGGAATTTGTGAGTTACAGTTTTACTTCTGATTTTGCATTCCAGTGGTTTTAAAAATAGTTTCAAAGCTGTTTCCCGTGACCTCCATAATCAGTATATAGCTATTACTTAAAGGACCCTTACAACTAGTTATAACTGCATATGTCACTCCTGTATCCACCAGGAAATCAATAGTTTCATTCCTCAGCTGAACTGGAACCAGAGGATCGGCTGGGGAAATTTTAATATTGTCCCCCAGTCCCCTTCAGTCTGAATTTGAAGCTTCCAGCATAATCAGATCAGCTTCAGGGATCATCCCCACCCCACCCCTCATCCCCCTTGGGGAGTTGTTCTTTTTGGGTACTTGTTTTTCCAACGTCCCTCTCCTTTACAATAAGCACATTGATTCGACCCCATGGAGTTTTCTAATACTGGTCCAGAATTCCAGCCCCAGCCTCTACCTCTACCCCACATATTTCCTTGATAACATCCTCAACCTCTTCCCTTGCCTCTCACTGAATTCTCAGCAATCATGGCAGCTAACAAATTAGCCTGCATTTTCTGATCTTTTAGGCTTTCTTTTTTCTCTACTTGATTATTATATACTTTATAGGCTATTTCTATTAATCAAGAGTTAGTAATTCCTCCTACCTCTTCTATTTTCTGTAATTCTTTTCTTATATCTGAGGCCAATTGTCCAATAAACAACATATTAATCATTCTCCTGTTAGTTTAATCTTTAGGATCTAAATCAGTCCACTTTCTAGCTGCCTCACACAATGTCTCATAAATGCCGAGGGATTCTCATAATTTGTCTAATTTCATATAACTTTGACATATTCTTTAATTTCTGGACCCCATGTTGTATACCATATAAAATCAGTTGCTGATACTGTTTAATCATTCCCCTCCCAGCACCAAAATTTGGGTCCCATTCTGGATCAGTTTTAGGCATAGATCTGGCAGGATCATCATTAGCATTTAATCTCTCTTTCTCTTGTTTGGCTTTTTCCAAAACCAATCACTTTTCTTCTGGAGTAAAAGGAGCGTTTAACTGTTTGCATGTCACTCCAGAAAGGATTATGATTCAGCACAATTGATTCCCCTAACTGATACGTTTTATCTCTATACGATTCCACTGATTGTTTCCAATTTAATAAGTCTGAGCTGGTAAACAGGACATGCACAAACACTGGTAAACCTTCAACTCCCACTGCCTGCCGGAGTGGTGCCTGTATCACCAGGTGTTGAGCCTGAGTTCTTCCTGAAATGGGAGAGAATATTCTCTCTTCCATTTGAGGAGATTGCTCGTCAGAAGTGCTACCAGCCTCTTCTCATCTGATTGGTGTTACCAACAATTGTACATCCTCCAGCTCCTTGTTTCCTTAAATACACCCCTTCCCAATATCACAAGCCAAACAGCACCTCTGAGTCTTCTGTAGTCCACTTTCAGCCAATGCATAGATACCATTCAGATCATTGTTTAACATTTTACATTTCTTTCTCATTTCATGATTATCATGCAAGGCAAAGAACAAATCAACACATGGTACTTCATCCCATTTACCCACTCTTCTACAGAAAAGCATTAACTGCAATATAGTATTATAATTCAAAGTCCCATTTTCTAGCCATTTCTTGCCATTGTCCAGCTTATAGTTTGGCTACCATTGATTACAGTATCTGTGCAATTTTCTCTTAGTTAAGGGATCCCCACAAAATAGTTCTAATTTTTCAGGATGCATCCTAAAGGAGTGCAAAGGGGTATCTCAATGGAGGAAGCAGAACCCATATTATTTCCTAGGAAATTTTTCTTTAAACAGACTTTGTGTACTCAGCAAACACAAGGTAATATTATTTCCCTTCTCAAGTATCTACATACAGAAGTCAAAATAAGCTACTGCTGCGATCCCCTGGATAGAGCAACTTATGCAGAGCAGACCGGAAACCCAGACCAGAAACAGATCAGGACAGATTTTCCACTCACAGAGGCCCCCTTGCAGTTCCTTAGCTGATATCTCATTAGGCTTGTGTTGCATGGTTGTGTCGCTTACTGCCTGACCGCAGGAGGGAAGGATAGGAGTCCCCTATCAAACTAGTCAGTGGGTGGAGTCCGCTTCAGTCCACTACCCATCAGGATTGGTAAAACGATCCGGGCAAGGCTTGTCCCATCTGGGTGGCCAGAAACTGTTGTCTCACAAACGGGGTTCATTACCTGGTGTGCAGAGCCAATCTCACACACAGAGCTGAGATATCATTTATGGCATGTCTGCACAGAGATGGGTGCCAGGTGGTAAATCCACAAAGCTAGCACACCTCTTAACACATAGTAAAACATTTTATACATTTTGAACAATTGTTTACAACTACGTTTAATCACACTTAATTCTCATTGGTTCTTACAAGTCTGGTCTCCACTTAAAGGTACAGTATTCTTTCTTTTCACCCTGCATGTTCTGTGGGGAGGGGGCTTTATTAGTAGGGTGCTTTCTTTGCTCCAGGGTGGATCTTTTAGTATGCTAATTAGGATAGTTCACACATAGTTCAAGTAATTTTCTATTTGGTCTTATTAACCATTTGGTTCTCCTTGAGCTTATGTTGTGCCCCAGCTTGACATATTTATGGTGTCTATTCCTTCTCACAATGCCATGTTTCACCAACTGTCTGTAACATCCTCTGTTTTTCAGACTGTATCCTGTTCTTCACTATAGATATTAACATATTTTATCTAAATTTCAAGTTTAATAACAGACTGGCCTTCTATTAATCATGTATCTGCAAGCCAGTCAACTAGAAATTAAAAAATGACCCTTCAGAACAAATTGGTCTTAGACTTATTGCTATTGCGAGAACATGGAGTATGTGGATACTTAAACCTGAATGATAAAGAATGTTGTGTCCACATCCCTAATGTTACAGAATATTTCGACAATCAAATTGGCAAGATAATACAAGTGGCAAAATCTAGAAGAGATCTTAGAAAGTCAATGAAAGAAAACTGTCTGAATAAAATACTTCATAGTTTTGGATTCTCCCTTACTGGATGGTTGGCAAACCTACTTCAGACTGTAATTATAATAGTAATTTTCATTGTTATAATCTGTATTGCTTTGAGTTGTGTTATGAGACTAATTGTATAATCAGCTGTAGGGATTCACATAATGATAGTTAAAAGGAATAGTGTGGCTTATGAGGCTTGTCATTAGGACAAATTGTAGCCTCAAAGGGGGGAAATGGCATTAAATGATTAAGGGAATAATTGATAAAATAAAATGTATTATTAGAAGATTTACCTTAGGGCAATTGAAACAAATGAGTTGTTAATGTTACCGAAATCTCGGAATGAAGAACTTATCAACACCAATGTGATGTAGATAAGCAGACACTTCTTTATTGACGGCCGGGTGCGTGAGCGAGTCCTCTCACGATCAACGCACGCCAGGTCTCAAAATTAGACACCATATATAGAACTTATTCATACATATTCATTAAGTATTCATGCATAACCATGATATTTCCCGTAAATCATTAACATATTCTCCTCCTATATCCGATTCTGCGCAGTAGAGCTTAGAAAGGTCTAGAAATGGGTCTGGGGTACGATTTGGGTAGGTGGTATATGAGTCGGTGGTCGCGATCTCCCCCTGCCGGAATTACCTTTTACTAAAGTTCACAGTTTCTTGGCAGGTAACTACAAGCTGTTCCAGTCGACTCTCCCCGGTTTCCATTAATCCTATATTCTGACATTTCAATACACTTCTACATACAGAAGACTGGTCAAATACAAAGAAACCTTTCAAACCCTAAAGTTATTACCTAAGTTTTAACAATGGTTCTAGCCCCTTCTTCTAGCCTTGGTACAGGACGTACAGAAGATCTCGTAACAGCTTTTACTATACAACTATAAGTTTCATTAAAAATATTTCTTATCCTTCTATTTTTCAATTTTATAAAATGATTTTATAAAATCAATTAATCAATCAAATAAAGTCAATCAATCTTAACTTATTAACAAATCGATAACATTTCTAGTTAATTCAAGATATAAGTAATTTTGTATATCCTGCTAAGCGCTTCATTAAGCACCGATAAATCCTTTGTCCAAAAGAGTAACTTCAAAAGGAAGCACCCCCACAAGATAAATGAGCTGACTTGAAGTCCACCATGAGGAATGAGCTCAGCAAAAACTAGGGGAAAAGTAATTCTGGCAGGGGGAGATCACTACCACTGATTCATTGACCACCAACTCAAGAAATCCCCCAGACCCCAAAAGAAGTTGAGACTGAGAACAAGGACTAATTAACATGAGAAGCGAGAGAATTATTTGACAAATAGGAAACTGAGTGCTAAGTAACGAAGGAGTTGGGTAACTTGTAACCAATGAAGTCTGAAGTCTTTGCTTGCTGAACTGTATAAATAGTATAAAGTTTTGACAATCGGGGAGCTAGGTATTTGTGGGTTGCCACCTAGCTCCCTACTTTGCATAAACTAGAATAAAGGAAAAGAAATACCTGGACTCGGTGTGTGAATTGGCACTGTGCAGCAGGTATCAAACCTGCCTAATGAATAGTGAATGCTGTACCACTTATCTGAAGGATGACACACCTATGTTTAGTTAAAGTCGGGAAATGTCCCAAGGACCCTTATTGCCACATGATGGATGCACAGACTGCTAAGTCCTTGGGTTGGTTATTTTTAGAAGGGACATTTTCTCTTAGATTCCTGTTGTACATGCAATGTGGCAAAGATGGAGACTTTAAACATGACTGCTGAGAAATAGAGTCTGCGCAGAGAAAACTCCTCAAGGACATTGTGCAGGCATGAGATATGTAATTGAATTCTCAGAATTGTAATGAATATGTAAACAATTTCTTGGAAAACTAACGAATAGGTAAGAGCAGCTTGTATAAAGGGGGGACTGAAAAGTCCCCTCGGTGTGCATGACTTTGGTGGAGCGATCCCCCATGCACCCAGCGCTGCTGAATCAAGATAACCTCTGCTCGACTGCATATTGCTGACTGATTCGTCAAATCACTTTGGGAAAACAGTTCTGGAGCAAAGAGGGTCCCCCGTGGAGAGTCGGCCAAGTCATGACAATCACACCAATATGGCTACATGCCATGCTCACTTTATTAAACAAACAGGTTATATTTATAACTTAAACCGACCGCTCACCCGATTTTACACACAGGTGATTGGATAAAAGTCTCTGGGCCACGTGGGGGTCCGTGTTGCTGACTGGTGGGCATGCTGCAGGTGCCTTATCAGAGTATGCCGATGAGAGTGTGCTGATTTATCAGTTCCCAAGGCTTGCTCTGCACCTGGCTTCTTGTTTGTGCATAGCTTGTTTTCCTTCTCCCACTGCTTGTTCCCAGGACTATTTAAAACTGCTCTGCAGCTTCAACTAACAGGCCTGGGTTGTCCAACCCAGACAATGGTAACATATGTTCTTGGTCCTTTAAAAATGCCTCTACATATCCCCCTTTTTCTTTTTGGACAACCCATGTCTGTTTTACAATAGATGTTAAACCTTTCTTCACACAAGAAAACAAACAGCTAAAAACTAAGAACGTTACAACAACGATTATAACAAAGCGTATTCCTTCCATCAATAACATCTTTAACGAACCTGTTATCCCCAGTCCTCTCAACCATTCATCAAAGGGATTATCATCAGCAAGAATATGCTTCATGTTTCCCTGCAGTTGTGACAAATCCTTGTGCATTGATATGGAATGATCGGAAAGGTTCACACAACACATCCCTTCAAAATCCTCACAACCGTGTCCATGTGCTAATAACAAAAAATCTATTGCAGCTCTATTTTGTAACGTAGCATGCCTAACACTATCTACATCGAGCAATAATGAACTTAAAATCTGTGATGTAAGATTAAATTGTTTCTCTCCCCAGCATGCTAACCTTCGTATATTCTTAGCATTTGATGCTGCCATTGCCCACGGCATAAAAATGGAGGCTAGGACATTTGCTGTTACAGACTGTAGATTGACTCGATCATTACATGTTTCATCAAAGGTGCGCAGTGCCCTCCATGATGTATGAGATTGTGGAGTCATTTTTAATAAGTCTTTCATATGTGGAGCAAAGAAAGTCAAACGCCCTAAATAACATGGTCCACCAACAGGATGCATAGGTATTCCCTGGCCATGCTCTGCCCCTATATATCAAAAAGACTCCCAGTGGCAGCTGATAACCCCCTGATACATTTACATGGAAACCCCCAGTTTTCAGTTCACCCCAAATAGGTGAACCAGTTAGATTTTGAAACCCTGTATAAAATCCCCATTCACCTTGATGTGTTAGCCATAACTGCCATGGGTCACCAAACAAAATTACTCTAGTGCCATTCATGGGTTGGAGTGGTGATGACATGTGGGTACAGTCTGCCATACCAGTTGCAGTTACATTAACATATTCAACAGGTACAACGCTAGCCAATAGGCCTAACTCCTGCAAAGGTAAATGATGTGGCTGGTTTAAATTCTCAATAACCGTCTTCTGCCACGCTGCGTTACGCATAGAAGGCCAAACATATTGCCCATTTGGATTCACACATGCACCACTGATTGGAAGTCAGATCCACTGTATTAACATTCCAAAAAAACATCAAAATTTGTTTCATTCTCTTGCAGGGGAATACCAATTAAACAATTCTAAAGGGGTTGTCTGCTTCTTGCAGACTTAAACAAAAGTCTGTTACTCCCGTGATATTTGCCCATGTCACCCATATGTTTGTCCTAGGCAAGATTTCAAAAATACTTTGGCCAATGGGTAAAAAATTCATCAAGACCGTAAACCAAGTCCACCAGTTAAACATGTTTACTCTTACAATTCCCACACTTTTTTTTTTTTTCTTTCCACATTCCACCCCACAAATCTGTGCTTTCACAGATTATGATGATGTATGCTGTCTCCAATCAGCATGGTATTACGCTAGTCGTATGCTTTCTCTTGCTTCATGCCCGGTTACTAATCAAACACATACACTCTTTGCACCATTTACATTTAAACTTTGGCTTACTGAACCGTTTTATCCCACATAGCATACATTGGCACATTACCCGCGGGTTACATCCCTTACAACATAGACAGTTTATTCTGTCTGCTCGCTCTGAGTCCTCTCCTCCGTCCCCTGATCTTGACATACAGGTCGCACAAACTTGCTAGGGACCCATATAGGTCCTTTATCTGTGGAGATACAAAAATAACCTCTACCGATAAATAACACCGGATTCGGTCCTTCCCATACGCCTGAAGCCATATTTTTATACAAAACATTCAAACCAGGAACTGTAGTTGTTTGGTTCCCTCGCGCTGTTTGGTGATGTATAACAACAGGTGGTCCCTCTCTGTCCTCCGTAAGGGAGAGATAGTTTAAGGTAAAAAACACCTTAATCAACCATTTAGTTACATCTATGTCCTGCGATACTTTCTGTCTCTGAAGATAATCCTTCAGGGTATGGTTTGCCCTTTCAACAACTGCTTGCCCCGTTGGGGAGTGAGGAATCCCTTTAACGTGTTTAATTCCCCAAGTTGTCATAAACCTAGCGACTCGTTGACTACTATACGCCGGACCATTGTCTGTCTTTATTTCTGCAGGTACTCCCATGACAGCCAAACAAGACATTAAGTGTCTCTCCACATGTAATGCCTTTTCATCGGTTTGTGCAGTGGCCCATATAAAATGAGAATAGGTGTCAATTGTGACATGCACATACTTAAGCTTCCCAAAGTCAGGTACATGTGTTACATCCATTTTCCAAACCTGAAGTGCCTTCAGACCTTTTGGGTTAGTGCCCACCCCTAAACCAGGTCCATGATTGTCGCGATGGAGGGAAGACACAGTCACTCAATATGAGTGATCAGCAGACTTCATTTATTGTGCCTTACAGTCACCTTTTATGCCTTGTTATAATTAGCTCATACATATTACAAAAGTTAAGCTCATTATTGGTTAGTTGCCTAAATACCAAGCCCGCCCCTAGTTTCTCTTCTGTAGTTATCTGTTCCCACCTGCAATATTCTTTTCCCACCGCAATCTTCCTGTTATTGTGTAACAAGAACAGCCAAGGATAGTGTATTTTTGCTTTACTTCAGATAAGCTGAGAGCGATGTGCATTTTTGTCCAGCCAGCTGCCTCAGAGGCAGCAGCAGCCAATCTCTGTTCAGCTCGATGTTGCAAAAGGGCAGTAGCGACAGCTTGCCACGGTTTCATCAGTTTTTTGGCTGTTTTATTGTCGGCTATTACTTCGGCAAACAGTGTGTCCCCATAATTACGCCACTCTGCATGCTCGAAAACCGTACCCGGATTCCCAAAATGACCCCTCGCTACCCCATACGCTAATAACCCGGGTAATTCCTTTTTACAATCTATGCCCCGAATGCTCCGCTTTTCTAAAAAGCATTTGAGCAAATCATACGTCGCTTGTCTCTCCATACCTTCGTCAGCGCTGTTGCAGCCTTTGCGAGACTTCGGCAACACATGGCTGGCGGGACCCTCTGTAGGTGCTCCCGGGCGTGGTGACTGTGCCCTTCCGCCTCCTGCACTGCTTTCAGGACCGGTACCCGATCTCCGTCGACTCGTGGCTCGCAGGTCCAGCCCTCTCTAGGGTCCCTGTTCGGGGCGCCATTTGTCGCGACGGAGGGAAGACACAGTCACTCAATATGAGTGATCAGCAGACTTCATTTATTGTGCCTTACAGTCATCTTTTATACCTTGTTATAATTAGCTCATACATATTACAAAAGTTAAGCTCATTATTGGTTAGTTGCCTAAATACCAAGCCCGCCCCTAGTTTCTCTTCTGTAGTTATCTGTTCCCACCAGCAACATACTTTTCCCACCGCAATCTTCCTGTTATTGTGTAACAAGAACAGCCAAGGATAGTGTATTTTTGCTTTACTTCAGATAAGCTGAGAGCGATGTGCATTTTTGTCCAGCCAGCTGGACTATGTCTATGTGACCTTTTTCAGCTAGCCAGTTATCCACACATGATGACTACATTGAGGACAGGAGCGGACAATACCCTTTGCATCTGCTATGGGTATTCGATACTGACAATGTAAAGACTTTGCATTCTGATGTAACATCTTGTGGCTGTTACGAGCTTCTTCAAACTTATTTGTTGGAGGAGTTATTGCCAGACAGCTGACTGCTTCTTCAGCTCTAGCATTACCTTTGCCCAAACCAACGGTCCACTGATGACTTCTAATATGCATAATACAAAATTCATGTTTTCTCTGTTGAAGAGTACTACGCAGTTGTATAAACATTTCACCAAGATGTTGGTTCTTGGTCTCTCTCAACAAGGCATCTTCAATGTGCTGTACTACACCAACTACGTACAATGAGTCTGATACTATGTTTACAGGTGTATTGTTCCAGCTTCCCAATGCCCAACACACTGCTTTCAGTTCTAAGGTTTGAAGGTTGTCCCCTGGTTCACCGGTGATCACTTGTTTCTGCCACTGATTATCGGATTGCCAAACACACGCAGCCTTCTTCATCTTTCGTCCTGCATCTGTGAACACCGTTGGCCCGTCAACTGGTCTTTTTGAGCATAACAGTCTCGCAATCCACTGGTAATGTTCCAACATCTTCCAGAGAGGTCCTTTTGTCTGGTTGTTGTGTACAACACCTGTATAACCCATCAAGACCTCCTGTATGGCTGTTGAATGTCTCAGGAGCCACTCATGATCATCACCACGGACTGGAATTCTGATATCTGCCGGTTCATTCCCATCAATTTCAACAATCCTGTCTCTTCCTTTTCTCACCAAGGCCGCTACTGCTTCAGGGCGACTTAAAATACGATGTCTGGGTTGCAATGGCAAAAACAACCACTCTAAAATGATCGCCGTATTTTCCCCCTTTTTCTTTTGCCATTGTAAATTAAGGGCAAAAGGTGAAGTGGCAGTATGACAAACCAAAAAAGATAACGGATGATTCGCCATTCGGCGACCACACCAGCCAGTCTGAATCTTGCCGGACACAACTTCTAGGGCAGCCCGCTGTTCTGGTGAACAAGTTCGAGGACTGTTGGCTTCAGTCCATGTAACCAGGATCGGAAGGGTTGCAAATCATCATTAGTGAGGCCAACTATTTTACGAACCCACTGCAGGTCTCCTAAAAGCCTTTGAGCATCATGCAGATTAGTTATTTGTTTAGTAAGGGTCACTTATTGTGGTCAGATCTGAGCATCCGAGATGAGCCAGCCTAGGAAATTCCATGGGGCCGAACATTGAACCTTCTTAGGCGCCACAACCAAACCACATGATAGAAGGTGGTCAACAAGCCATTTCAGTTGATTGTCTGAAATCCCTTGTTCAGCAGCCAATAAAATATCGTCCATATAATGATGGATCAGGACGTGAGGCCAATGTTGTCGTACCGGAACAAGAGCCCAATCTACAAAAGTCTGACACATCGTAGGAGAGTTCTTCTTTCCTTGTGGTAATACAACCCATTCATACCACTTGGCTGGAGCGGCACGGTTTATTGATGGCAGAGTGAATGCAAATCTTTGCGTGTCATCAGGATGTAAGGGAATCGTGAAGAAACAGTCTTTCAAGTCTATCATGATAATTTGCCAATTCTGAGGGATCATCATAGGAGTTGGAAGACCAGGTTGCAATGCTCCCATTGCTAACATCTGATCATTAACTTTCCGTAAATCATGTAAGAGTCACCATTTCCCAGTCTTCTTTGGTATCACAAAAATAGGAGTATTCCAAGGACTTGTAGAAGGTCGAATATGACCTACTCTCAGTTGTTCCTGCACCAATTCCTCAGCAACGTGCATCCGTTCTTCTGTCATCGGCCACTGGTCTACCCAAATTGACTTTTTTGTTAACCATGTAATCTTCAGTATGGGTGGCTGCCGATCAGTGGCCGTGGTGCAAAATGCTGGTCAGTTGTCATAACTAGTCCCAATTGTGACAAAACGTCCCATCCAATCAACCCAGATAACATGGGTGGGAGTTGCATTATGTATGGCCGAATTACAATAGCCTGGCTATCTTCAAACTGCAATGTAATCAAGTCTTTACTCTGCTTTATGGCTTTTGCACCTCCTACTCCTACCACTTGGGTGATTGGAGCTTGCAGTTCCCAATTCTGGGGCCATAGATGTTGATTAATGATGGCGATATCTGCCCCGGAGTCTAATAGAGGTTCCAGAGTAATTTGCTGACTGCCTTTCTTCAATTGAATCTTCTGATATGGTCTTTGATTGAGGTCTAATGTGAAACACACCTCAGGTCCGGTAAATCCAAAATCGTCTTCTCCTCCCATCTTAGATGGCTGGCCTTGTCCGAGTTGCTCATAGGATTGTTGATGTGCAACAAGGCTGTCATAGGGAAGTATTTGAGCAATTTTACTTCCTTTTGGAATAGTAACCGGTGGTTGTAATGCATAGGCCATAACTTGTACATGTCCCGTAAAATCTGCATCAATTAACCCAGGTAAAACAATTACTCCTTGCCTTCCTGTTGAAGATCTCCCCAATAAAAGTCCTCCAATTGGAGAATTCACATTAGACAAAGGTCCTTTTACTTCAGTTGGAATTAAAGTCACTTCTTCATTATTCAAAGTTACATCTACCGTGGTTGCCATGTCCACCCCGAGGCTCCCCCGGGTGGGTGGGATGCACTGGTATAAGAGACCACATTTCTCATCTACATTGTTGGGGCCTGTACTTGTGTCTTCGCGCATAGACCCGACGCGCTGCGCTGCATGTTTCCCGACCTGTTATATCTACAAACAGCAGTAGCATGTGTATCTAAGTTACATTTGTGACACCAAACAGTCTTTGAACAAGTACGCTTCATGTGTCCAGATTCACCACATCGATAACAAATACCAAATCCTGATTTACCATTGTTCCCCCTTCGATGTCCACCTATATGATTTGTTAAGGCTGCTGAGATTATATGCCCTTGCTCCCTCAACGCAGCAGTAAAGGCAGCTGCTTGGTTATTTTGTTCAGCTTGAGTAGCTCTAATCAACATTTCATCTACGGGACTTCCTTGGGGTAGTGTTGCTAAGATCACCCTTGTTCTTGGGTTAGCCCCTCCAAAGGCAAGGGTGAGGAACAAATGTTCCTGCAGGTCCACAGGTAAATCAGAATTGTCCTTTATTGCTGCAGACAAACGGTCTACAAATTGTCCATAGGGCTCCATTGTGACCTGACGAACAGTGGCTTAGGAAGCAGGTTTCTTCTTGTCTGGCACAGACAAAAGGGCTCGATGTGCTAATGTTTGAGCAAGTTGATGCATTTGTATGGGATACTGCAATTAAACCTGCATAGTAGAGTAAAGTCCCTGCCCAGTTAACATATCTGCCCGTAGACCATAAAGTGGATCTCCTATATCTGGATCTTGATGTCTATTTGCTTCTGCTATGGCTAGTCTCTTCCACTCCTTCTCAAACATTAAATATTGAGAAGGAGTCAATAATAGGGAAGCAAGTCCAGCACAACCAGCAGGTGAAAGAATGTCTGCTGTGAAAATAAACTGGATGATCTGTCGTGCAGCCTCTGAACGCAGGCCATGAGAAGTAACTGTTTGCTTTGCTTGTTGCAATATTTTCCAGTCATGTGGCTCCCATTGTGCACCAAGGTTATTAACCAGTACTGGACAAGCTAATGAGCTGGTCACCTGCCAATCACTCTCCAAAATAGCATCACGAATAAAACCAGACAAACACTCTAGATAGGATCTTTTCTCTAATTCAGCATCGGCGGGGTAGTTGGGCTAACTGGAGGAACTATAGGTATTGTAGTAGGCAGGTTCATTTCAACTCGCTTTTCCAGGTTTCTTAATTTATCTATTACCTCCTGTAAGGATTTCTCTGTATCGTTATTACAAGGTTTCTCCCTGCCTTCCTCCTCAAATTCGTCAGATGATGTTTCAGGAAGAGGAGGATACGATGTCGGACGGCGCTTTTGTCCGCCCTGATGAGACCTACAAGCTGTAGCCACCCTCCGTTTTGGTCTTGCTCCACCCACAGCTCCGATTGGTGCAGCAGGACTCGCTGCCCTGCCCTCCTAGGGAGGCTCAGCATCCTCTTCTGGTTTTGGCTCAGTTACAGCAGGCTCCCGAGGAGTAACTTCCAGTTTGTCCGCTGTCTTATCTAAAAGCTCCTGCACTGTTGAACACGCAGGGGCGGACATACCCTTCATAGGACGAGCATGCCCAATTCCGAAAAGTGTAGCCAAGAGAGAAGGCTTAGGTGAATCACCCTTCTGCTCTATTGTCTTTTCAACCACATGTCCTCCCAACGCTTCTATAGCTGCTGCCGCTACTTTTTTTTCCGCCTTCATAGTTTCCAGAGTGTTAACTATCCACTGCCATGTAGCTCCTAACGCTTTAGCTTCTTTTCCTTCTTTGCCTCCCTCGACCGTATTATTCCAGAGACAATATCCCATTTCTCTCCATTCCACAATACTAAACAATAACGTGGGCTCGGGGATCTTACTCTTTTTTCGTGCCCAGCGACAGAACGTCTCCACTTCTGTCTCTTTAACGCCCTCCCCTCTCTTAAGGAGGATGCCAGTTAACAGCTTAATTGCCACGTCTAATTCCATCGCGGTCTTCTCAGAGCTTCCCCCCTCTCACAGAAATGATATCAGCGGAGAAGCCCCACCACACTCATTGTGGTCTTCCTTAGTGCCCCCCCCCCCCCCAAAGAGGAACTTAGCAGAGAGCCCTGCTGCGATTTACTCTACGCGGTCTTACCACCAGCTGGGGTGTGATCTGCAGCTCTACACTGAACTCTGGACTCTGCTTTTTGCCTTCCAGGTTCCGCCCGCTTCCGACCTCCAGCTCCTTAATCGGACAACGTCCCTTCTGGTCCGACGCACAGACTTCCGCATTTAAGCGAATAAATGGGTCCCTGTTTGAACGCCAGACGAAGAGGGTCCCCTGTGGAGAGTCGGCCAAGTCACGACAATCACACCAATATGGCTACATGCCGTGCTCACTTTATTAAACAAACACGTCATATTTATAACTTAAACCGACCGCTCACCCGACTTTACACACAGGTGATTGGATAAAAGTCTCTGGGCCACGTGGGGGTCCATGTCGCTGACTGGTAGGCATGCTGCAGGTGCCTTATCAGAGTGTGCCAATGAGAGTGTGATGATTTCGCAGTTCCCAAGGCTTGCTCTGCACCTGGCTTCTTGTTTGTGCATAGCTTGTTTTCATTCTCCCACTGCTTGTTCCCAGGACTATTTAAAGTTGCTCTGCAGCAACTTTATGGTAACATATGGTAACATATTTCCTTGGTCCTTTAAAAATCCCTCTACACTGGAGACTCATTACAAAACTGACCAAAGGTTTTACAGTGGGGGAGCAAATTAGATACCAAATGTGACACAGAGAGGGACACACACACAAGGTAATGCAGTGAGGTACATACAAATGGAATGGTTTCAAGGGCAATGCCACTGCACACCTCCGATTCACCAGTGTCACAGTACTGGATACCCAGCAGCTCAGATGCACTGCTATGAAAATAAGGGAGAAACCGCAATTGATTTCCAGCTGATTCATAGAATCATTTAGGTTAGAAAAGACATTTAAGGTTATCAGTCCAATCATTAACCCAGGACTGCCAAGTCCACCACTAAACCATGTCCCTAAGCACCACACCTACATGTTTTTTGAACACTTCCAGGGATGGTGACTGCACCATGATCCTGGGAAGCCTGTTCCAGTGCTGGACCACCCTTTCAGTGAAGAAATTTTCCTAATACCTAATCCAAACCTTCCCTGGTACAACTTGAGAGCATTTCCTCTTGTTCTGTCACTGGTTACTTGTGAGAAAAGATCTCCACCCACCTGCCTACAACCTCCTTCAGGTATCTGTAGAGAGCAATAAGATCCCCCCTCAGCCTCCTTTACTCCAGGCTAAACAATCCCAGTTCCCTCAGCCACTTCTCATAATGATATGGAGAAATAGTGTGAAATGGGGACAATGGACATCGACTGTGATTGTATATGTCTGCTCAAGGAATGTGGGTATGGTGACTGGTCATGGGTGTGGTGTCTGGTCACATAGCCACACAGCTTTGAGGAGACACCTACCCTTCTTCCTCTAACAAAGGGGCTATTTATAAAAAGGATGAGAAAAGGATGAGAGCCATTCCAATGTTATCTAGAGGGAGGGAGTGCTAAGTCTTCTTGCTGGAGAAGATCAGATGGTCACAAGGACATGAATCACCTACAGACCTGCAAGACCACCACATTCCAGGCAAAGGGCTGATAAGCTAATTAACATACGAAGCGAGAGTAAGAGGGTTTAAGTAACGAATATGTACAGGTGTTAATTGAATATTCATTTGTTTTATTGTATAAATGTGAGATGGTTCGTCACTTTGGTCATGCACGCTTGTGGTGGAGCGATCCCCCGTGCATCTGCACGCAATAAACATACCTACTTTATAACTTTCGAGTTATAGAGTTTAATTCCGCACGTCCATTTGGCGAGCCAGGCAGGAGGATTTCTGCTCGGCTGAGGGACCAGCTGCGGAGCGGACGCTCCTAGGCGCGCCCCGGGAGATTTCCTCGGAGGAGCCTCCTCTTCTCAGCTGTTCACCCGGGAGCAGAAGAGAAACCCCTGGATCCACGGATAAAACGGTATGTTTAGTAACGGGGCAGCTGGTGAGACGCACGGAGACGTCCGGCGCGCAGTGTAGTCCCCAGGAGGAAAGGTACCTTGGGAGGGGGTTTGCTGACCAAGGGGTGGCCGCTAGCGATCTTGAGGGCAGATCGAGCAAACCCGAGGTTACTGCCATTCCTAAAAGCCCGGAGGCCTCGTGACGGAAAGCGGGGGGTGGGACGGAATAAGGCGGAATCTCACAGTAACAAGAGGGACCTCATAGCAAAAGTAAAAGGGAAACTTTTGTGTCGGAAAAAAAAAAAAAAGAAAAAAAAAGAAAAAAGGGGGAAGCTAAAAACTTCCTTTAGGTTGTCTTAAGAATTGGGGAATTCCTAGAATGTAACAACTGAAATAGCGCTCTGTGTCTTGTTTGTTCTATGTGTTGTCTTGTTACATGTTCAAAACTTGGAGTTATGAAATGTATGTTGAAAAATAATAATATTCTGGTAATTCTAGGCAAATAGCGGAAAACTTAACACTCTGCTTAAGACCAGGAAAATGTAGAATCTGTTTTTTTGTCAATTGTTCATTGAAATGCATACTTTGTGAACTGTTAGTGTTCCTAAAAGTTGTACATAAGTGCACGGTACCGTATAACATACTACTTGTGTGACTGCAGGCTGCCCGGAGAGTGTGAAGTGTGTGAGTGTCACTGCGAAGCGAGTGGGGAGTCCCGATATGCGTGTCCGTGTTCCCCGCAAGGCGCCGGCCCGAGAGGGACGGAGCGATTGAAAAATCAATTTATGAAGTGTTGGAATGCATAATTAGAAATTAGAGCGGGAGACTGTGGACAAAACATTAGAGCTAACATCATTTGGAAAAAACACAAATTAACCTCTGCCCTTAGTGTCCTAGGTGCTGTCTGTATACTCGAACAAAGGGTGGCAAGTGTCTAAGATATATTATCTCCTTTCAAAAAAAAAAAAGAGACCAAGAAATAAGGCTAAATAACTAATACATTGTAGACAAATATATCAGACTTATTAGGAAGATGGGGGGCAAACCGAGCCAAGAAATAAATACCAAAATACCCCTGGGATGTATTTTGAAGCATTGGAAAGAATTTGGTGGAATTCCCGGAGGAAATTTGAACAAAAAAGACATTTTTAAAATATTGTCAGAATTGGTGGCCTTTGTATACGTTAGGTGATGGTGAAAGATGGCCACCTGAAGGAAGTCTTATATTACAACACAGTTTTACAGCTTATATTGTTTCTTTGTAGAGAACAAAAGTGGGATGAAATAATGTGTGCAGATATGTTTGTGTAGCAGAAAGAGTGCGGGATTAACATCACCTGATCTTTGATTATGGCTCTAGAAAAGGATAGGGAAAAAAAACCTGAGACCTAAACTAGAAGGATGTTCTTGTTGAAATTTTTGTGTTAAAAAGCTCAGGTTGTGGTTCCTTCTGTGGAGCAACCAGAACAAAACACGTTGTAAGATAAAAACTTGTACTAATGTATGTAAAACCTGAGGCGGGGGGCGGGGGTGTGTGTGTGTGGAGAATCAAAGACCTTGTGAAAGTGTTAAAGTATTGGGGTGAGTTTGTACAAACCCCCGTACCCCCTCCAAGGTGCGACTGAGTCATGCTGGGATGCATGGCAGGATGTTTTCTGTTTGCCGGCAAAGGCATGATATGTAAGAACACAGACTTAAAGCAACAAGGAGCAGATTTGCATTCAGGGTAAGAAAGAGTTAAAACAGAAGTGCCGTTGCAGAGGCAGGCTTGTGTAACCTGCAGAGCAGGAAGAGCATCTCCTGCCCCGAATCCTTCTGACGGTGAGGAGGATTCGGGGCTTGCTATTGCTGACAATTGAGCAGAAGGACCTGACAGTGTCACCCCAATTGCTGCAGCATTTGCAGTACAACAGGACCGGTGACGGCCCCTTTAGGGTAGGCAATGGGTCTGAGGAGAATAAAGGTGAATCTTTGATGGGAAATTTAGATGTTTGAAAGTTGGTTGTGAAAGACTTGTCAGGATGATCTAATAGGACTAGATAAAGGTTTGAGTTACTAAGTAAGCGTGATATAGAAAAGTTGATAGAAGGAACAGGGAACGTGTACAGAAGGTAAGAGAAGAAGAGCTGGGTCGTGCTAAACTGGTAGAGGAGATGAGGCAGAGACAGGAGGAATGTCAGGCAGAAGTGAAAGAGTGAATCCCTCTCCTATGGGATTGGATCACTGTGCATATTGTAGGGAAAGTGGGCACTGGAAGCGAGATCGCCCTAAGCTAAAGAACCAGCAAGGGGTTCTGGTGAACTAGGGACTAGGAAAAATGAGGTGGAATTTTAGTGAATACAAAAACAACTTATTTGATGTTAAACTTCAGTTAAAAAAAAAAATTAATAATTTGTTACAGTTGTGGGAGCTGCTGGCCACCAGGAAAACGTCCTGAAACCTTTAAAGTACAAACTAAGAAAATAAATAAGAATGCCAAAATTCACCAAAATCTTTGTTGGGATGAGATTTATTAGAACATCTAGACGTTTAAAGAAGGAGAAATGAAACTAAAAGTTAAAAACGATCAAGTAATTGAAATATTGAGCTTATCTGTAATTCAACAGAAAAGAGGAAAAGAGGACCTCCCTGAAGTAAAAGAAATTTTTAACCAGGTGTATCTGAAAATAAATTCCAGGAAAGGTGAAAAATGCTTTACCTGTTACAGTAAAAATGATAAGGGGGAGGCTTGCCCAGTTCAGATAAAACAATATCCCTTGGTCAGCAAGGCTGTGGGGGATATTGGCAGAAAAACTGAAATAAAATACACTCTGTAGTAGTTCTACTAATGTAAATCTGTGTGTTTTGCCATGACAGTGACTTCTTATGGGATGTGCAGATGAAACTCTGCATTGACAACGAAGTACAAGGAATAAGGTTGGTCAGGTGCCTCCTACCATAGTCAAGGGCAAGACTGGGTTGGCCTCTGTGTTTGCCACCAAGAAGAATCTTGAGCTCCGCTGTTGGCTGCAACCCAGTAGGCACTGAGCAGTGGGAACATATGCCATGCCAGACCTTGATGTGAGGAATGGCCCCCTCTGTTATAAGAGGGTCATCCAGGAAGAAAGAACATAAGATAGCCCATTGAGGCACTGATTTGGAAATTGGAAACCGCCTGGCCGACCATGAGGCCAGACGAGTAACAGAGGAGGTAGTGTTACCGAAATCTCGGAATGAAGAACTTATCAACACCAATGTGATGTAGATAAGCAGACACTTCTTTATTGACGGCCGGGTGCGTGAGCGAGTCCTCTCACGATCAACGCACACCACGTCTCAAAATCAGACACCATATATAGAACTTATTCATACACATTCATTAAATATTCATGCATAATCATAATATTTCCCGTAAATCATTAACATACTCTCCTCCTATATCCGATTCTGCGCAGTAAAGCTTAGAAAGGTCTAGAAATGGGTCTGGGGTACGATTTGGGTAGGTGGTATATGAGTCGGTGGTCGCGATCTCCCCCTGCCGGAATTACCTTTTACTAAAGTTCACGATTTCTTGGCAGGTAACTACAAGCTGTTCCAGTCGACTCTCCCCGGTTTCCATTAATCCTATATTCTGACATTTCAATACACTTCTACATACAGAAGACTGGTCAAATACAAAGAAACCTTTCAAACCCTAAAGTTATTACCTAAGTTTTAACAATGGTTCTAGCCCCTTCTTCTAGCCTTGGTACAGGATGTACAGAAGATCTCGTAACAGCTTTTACTATACAACTATAAGTTTCATTAAAATATATTTCTTATCCTTCTATATTTCTATTCTGTAAAATAATTTTATAAAATCAATTAATCAATCAAATAAAGTCAATCAATCTTAACTTACTAACAAATCGATAACGGTAGGAAAGGAGGAAATATCCTTAATACCAGACGATAAAATCCAAACTGTAAGTACAGATCAGGAGCCAAACTATTCTATAGAAAACTTAAAGGTAATTCAGGACATGAATGATAAAATAAAAATAAATAAGTGGACTTATTTGAGGGATGGTCGTATAGTGGTACCATCCAATTTAATATGGACCACAGCCCTAACAGAACATAATAAGACGCATTGGGGAGCTGATACTTTATATAAAAGTCTAAATCAGAAATTGATAGGGTGAAACTTGTAAACTGTAACAAAACAGGTGACTCAGCAATGTGAAATATGTTTACTCAATAATCCCAATACAGCAAATAAAATAAAACTAGGGAACATTAGTAGAGGAAATTATCCAGGACAACAGTGGCAAGCTGATTTTCCGAACTCCCAAGAAAAGGGGGGTACCGATATTTATTAGTTATGTCTGATATGTTTTCAGGTTGGCCAAAAACCTTTCCTTGTCGAACAAGTAAAGCAAGAGAGGTAACGAAGGGATTGTTAAATGAAATTATCCCGCGCTTTGGGGTTCCAGCAACAATCTCTTCCAATAGTGACTCACACTTTTGTGCCAAAATAGTACAACAAGTGAGTACGGTATTGGGAATAGATTGGCAATTACATACTCCTTATTACTTCAATGTTCTGTTTGGTGCTGTCGAAGAATGATCAGAGAGCATAATGATAGCTTTTAGAACAGGGGGGATTGAATAATGAGCTACGTACAATGAGTGATGAATGGTATACTACTTTTTTTAGAAAATGATGTGCTTATATATAATTATCCAAAGTTGGGAGGTGTTCAAGGACCCTTATTGTCAACATGATGAATACACCAAGACCCTTAGTGTCAGCACCACGGATCTACTAGACACAAGGTCCTTGGATTCGTTATCTTTATAAGGGCCATCTGGTCCTAAGTTTCTGTTGTGTATATAACGCTACCTAAACAAGGAATTTGAATCATGCTCATTAGTCTATCGAGGAACAGAGTCTGCGCAGAAACAAGAAGGTAAAAAAGGTTCACTGGAGGAAGACTCCTGATCTTCATCCTGAAGACCACCAGACGACCACTCCTCAAGGACACTGCGCAGGAGCGAAATATGTAAATGAATTCCCGGACTTGTAATGAATATGTAAATGATTTCCTGATGGAAACCATAATTGGTGGGATACTCTCTTTGGCTGGTCACCTTCTGCAACAGGAATTCTTAACGCTATGGTACACCCCATTGTGATCTTATTGATCAGTTTAGGAATTTCCTTAATACTAACCATTATGTTATATTTATGGGTTTGGAGAATGTTTAAAAGGGTAACACTTATGTATGATGCTTTATATCATTCGGGAAGACTGCTTAAGTAAAAGAATTTACTTAGTTTGATAGAAAAGGGGGGATTGATATGGAGAAATGGTGTGAAATGGGGACAATGGACACCGACTGTGATTGTATATGACTGCTCAAGGAATGTGGGTATGGTGACTGGTCATGGGTGTGGTGTCTGGTCACATAGCCACACAGCTTTGAGGAGACACCTACCCTTCTTCCTCTAACAAAGGGGCTATTTATAAAAAGGATGAGAGCCATTCCAATGTTATCTAGAGGGAGGGAGTGCTAAGTCTTCTTGCTGGAGAAGATCAGATGGTCACAAGGACATGAATCACCTACAGACCTGCAAGACCACCACATTCCAGGCAAAGGGCTGATAAGCTAATTAACATACAAAGCGAGAGTAAGAGGGTTTAGGTAACGAATATGTATAGGCGTTAATTGAATATTCATTTGTTTTATTGTATAAATGTGAGATGGTTCGTCACTTTGGTCATGCACGCTTGTGGTGGAGCGATCCCCCATGCATCTGCGCACAATAAACATACCTACTTTATAACTTTCGAGTTATAGAGTCTAATTCCGTACGTCAATAAGACATGTTCTCTAGTGGAGCAGCAGGTCACTGTTTCCTCCTGGACTGTGGGAACTTCATTCTGCTCCTCCTCAACCCTGTCTTCCAGCTCAGGAGGCTGAGTACCCTGAGGATAACTAGTCTTGCTATGAAAAACTGAGGCAAAGAAAGCATTAAGTACCTCAGCCTTTTCCTAATCCTTTGTTGCAATGTTCCCCCTCCCATCTAATAAAGGATGTAGATTATTAGAGTCATGGAAGTCAACAGTGTAATTAGATAAACCCTGTGTTTTCTGTGTGGTAGCCCTAGAATTGGCTGATTTGTCTGGTGCCCTTTGAACTGAAGGTTGAATGCTATGTTCTTTTGGGGCCTTGCAATAAAATGCAAAGAGATTTGAAGTGGAAAGTACACAAAGAATAAAGCCTCTGGATGAAAATGTCTCTGGATGTGGCAAGATGTTACTTAGTGAAGTAAAAGCACTGTGAGATCAGAACTGAAGAGAAAACTAATGCCATCATATTTCAGGCATTTTAATTGAAAAAAAATTAAAGTTGTTAGACATTAATTTCTATATGCAGTACAATAAACTTTTCAATTATAAAACGCATAAAAATGACCCTTAACAGTGTTACAACCAGTCACTTTATTTTGAGCAGGTAGCCCTATACCAACAATTTGGCACACTTGGAGCAGCGTCAACTAACTAGCAAAGGGCCCACAGCTAGACAAAGCTATGTAGCAACAACCTCTCACTGGGGTTTGGAAATGGGAAGGACTGCAGCTGTCATCTCTAGCCAGGACAAGGAAACCTGCACGTGGACCAGGCAGTGGGGGTCTCACAGCTCTGTTCAGCACCATTTTCTCAGCTCAGATAAATCAGCAAATAGTTTCTCCATAGACTAAGAATAAAGTCCTGACCTTGGTGAAATCAATACCAAAACCTCTGTTAACTGTGCTTGTGTAGCCATGTGTATGGGTTAATACCTAGGTTCTGGTAATCAATAGCTTCATTGTGCTGGCCTGGTTACTTTTTATAAATAATGCATGCCTTTACTAATGACTATGCCCTTGAAGAATAACTAAAAGACTGATAAGAGGGGAACACCTTGCCCCAGAAGGTGCCAACAGCCCATCGATTGCAACAAAGACAACAAGTCAGCAGAATGAGACTGAAACTAGGGGAAAGGTAAAGGCAGCAGGGGGAGATCACAACTACCAACTCAATTTAAGACTGGAAAGACTTGCCCCCCTCCCCACTTGCAAGGAGTATGCATGCTAATCTACATGGCAAGTGAGGCTAATTTGAATATAACTAACAATTGAGTGTGAATTTAGGTAGATTTTGCTAATCATGTAACAAGAGAAATACAATGTAGGTCTTTTGTGTGGTGTGCTAGCTTTGTGGATTTATCACCTAGCACTCATCTCTGTGCAGATAGGAAAAAAACAAGTAACTCCACTCTGTATGTAAAATTGGCTTATTGCACACCAGATATTGGACCCTGCTTGTGGGACAATAGTTTCTGGTGACCCAGATGGTATGGGCATTTAAGCCTTGCCTGGATTGTCCTGTTGCTCTGAATGGGAGACGGACTCCAGTATGCGCTGACCTCTTGATCAGGGGAACCACTGGTGCCTCTCTGCAGATGGACAACAGGCAACTCAATGGTACAATTCCAATATGAGATTTTTAAAAAAGGAGGCAAGGGAATACAGAGGTAAGGAGCTGCTCTTTTGTTTCTTAAATGGCTTGGAATTGCTCTGCATAAGACGTGCCAAGAAAGGCCTGCAGCAGGAGCTTAAAAGGAATCCTATTCTGACAGGGGGTTGAAAACATGTAAGTATTTTCTGGGAAATTATAGTACATGTAATATGGGTGTGGCTGCCTCATACCAAAAAATTGGCAAAAAGAAAACCCTTTAGACTTCATTTTGTAAGTTTAGAAGGCAGGCATTTTTTATTGCAGTGCTGGGAGCACAAAGATTGGCATATCAAATCATGCACACCTATCTGACCAGTGTTCCTCAATTTAAACATACATATTCATCATATTTCCCTAAAATCTAACACATAACTAATTCCCCAAAATTATTTACATATGCATAAGGCACTTGCATATGTGTGCTTTGCTCCTGGGTGTCTTTCTTAGGGTCTTTTGAGACCCCTGGTGGTCTACAAGTTGGTGAACTTCAGCTGAACTTTCTTGGGGAACATGCACACTACTTGTTCTTATATAACTTCATTTGTTCTCTGTCCTATATGGTTTTGACTGCAATGCTCTGTTACTCCTCTTATCTATTGTTATATCCCAGGTGTCTCAGAAAGCTTGCTACATCTTAGTGAGCTTATTCAACAGTTTGAGTTAATCATTGCTTTAGTTTCAGCCTCTATTAGTGATTCTTTATAACTTAATTATATCACCTCTACCAAAGTACTCCTGTGTACTCCCTTAGGACGCATCCTGAAGAACTGGAAAAGGTTCGGGGGAGATCACCTAAAGAAAGATAAAATAAAAGCTTATTGTGCCCAGTGGTAGCCAATGTATGAACTGCACGATGGAGAAAAAATGGCCAGAGAACGGATAATCGAATTATAACACTATTTTGCAGTTAATGATGTTTTGCAGTAAACATACCTACTTTATAACTTTCGAGTTATAGAGTCTAATTCCGCATGTCACTTTTAGCAGCAAGGTATTTATTATCTGCACAGGGGAGGAGGTAGTTCGCACCACAGAAACTCGCTCCCAAGCACAGGTGCTTGCTAATGCTATACTTATTCACTTTTTTAAGACCTACACATCAATAGATTGGAAATACCTTGGAAAATTAATAAAGGGAAAAGAGCAAGAAAAGAAAAGGAAGAACTTTGCATCAGCCCTCTGTCATGGGGAGGGCTAGCAGCAATAACAGCAGTCTGTCTCGGGGTGGAAAGGCCCTTGGACAGCTATAGGTGACAGTGTAACATCCTGGGCTAAAGCATCAGTGCAAAGAAGTCTTACACCAAAGAGAGCAGAAAGGTAAGAAATTGAACTCCAAATGTAGGCGTCCTGGTTTCAGCTGAGATAGAGTTCATTTTCTTCCTAGTAACTGGTGCAGTGCTGTGTTTTGGATTTGGTGGGAGAACAATGTTGATAGGACACTGAGATTTTTAGTTGTTGCTGGGTAATGTTTATACTAAATCAAGGACCTTCCAGTTTCTTGGGCCCTGCCAGCCAGAGAGCTGGAGGGGCACAGGAAATTGGGAGGGGACACAGCCAGGACAGGTGACCCAAACTAGCCAAAGGGGAATTCCATACCATAGAACTTCATGCTGAGTATATAAGCTGGGGAAGAAGGGAGGGACATTTGGAATTATGGCATTTGTCTTCCCAAGTAACCGTTACACATGATGGAGCCCTGCTTTCCTGGAGATGGCTGAACACCTGCCTGCCCATGGGAAGTAGTGAATAAATTTCTTGTTTTGCTTTGCTTGCATGCTCAGCCTTTGCTTTACCTATTAAACTTTCTTTGTCTCAACCCACAAGTTTTCTTACTTTTACTCTTCCAATTCTCTACCTTATTGTGGGAGAAGAGGACAGGGACTGTCTGATTCTTACTAACAGGAAGTAAGAAAACAGCTGTCTCTTATGAAGGAAAGTAAGAAAGAAAAACATGTTTATCTGGCCAAAAGGTGTTTGCATGTTTATAACCACATATAGCTATGTAACTGCATGAACAGCTTCCGCCCTGAGCCTGGTGGAACATACAGCTGGAATTTGTATCCGGGCTCAGAGATATAAATATGACCTTCTTTGCACAATAAAGTGTCTCTGGTTGCACCACAACCTGAGTCCACGCCTTCATATGCCACACCCTATCCTGACGCAGCGGGAGTGAGAGGTTGGGGTTAAACCACAACAGTAGGAAAGACCCACAGTTTCACTGTAGATGAACAGAAGTGAAGCTCTCTACTGACAGCTTACCTGTGAGTGATTTGCCATTTAACGACCTTCCCAAGAGAAGTGGGTCCATTAGCTACATATAAACTGTGCAGAACAAAAATACAGTGGATTTTCTTCTGTAATGCCAAATTTGAGATCTACCCAAATGTTAGACAGTAAATGAAACATCTTTGAAAAATAAGCTTCTCTGAATGATTCTTGGAACTGCACAGAAAGACATTCCTCCCAGTGAAGAGGGTGAGAGAAGTCCAACCATCAGATCAGCTCTCCCACAAGTATTTACAGCCCACCCTGTGGATCCCTACATGCTGTCTCACAAATAAAGCTATCAGACAAAAAGAGAACAGTGTGAAAAACAAGGGCACACATAAAAACATTAGTAAAACTCTTGGTTGGGAAGGTATATACTGCTGATAAACACAATCTCATTCTTATTTCTTAAAAATAATGAGAGGACAAAATAAAACACTTTTCTTGTAGGAATAAAGAGTCTTTCTTCATTAGCCAGATAACAAGAAAATATGACTCTTGCCACACCAGGAATTCTTACTGTGAGTTTTTCTTTGTCTGAAACATTTGGAAATAGAAAACATATCAGTTCACAGTGTTATCTATATGTGCATTTACATCCTTTTTACTTTCTATGTCAATTCTCTCCCTCCACAGAGACCATAATCTGAACTCCCTTTATCCACCATTGCAGACAGTCTCAGTATCATTAGCATAATGTCATCCCAGTGTATCATCTATCTAGTGACTTAACCTGATGAGATGACACTAGCAAACATTAATATTTCATTTTTTCATTCCCCAAAATATATTTCTTTTCAATTTAGCTACTACCTGATGAAAATATTACTGAACACCCGCAAGAGATAAAAGAACCTTAATTCAATTTCTTTTTGAAGATGCTAAGGGCCATGGGGGTTTTTGCCACTCATGCAGCTTACAGCTCAGACTTCTGCACAATTTAAATGAGAAGCAAGTTGTTTGACTTGGTTGTGGGAGTGGTATAAACAAATGTAGTCTGCTCTTGGCTGACATTGTGTGCCTTGGAGAGCTCAGTACTTACCTGAGGGAGAAGGGAGCACAAGTGTTTCAAAAAAGCCACTTTTAAATCAGTAGCAATGGAGTAATGAAAAGGAATAAGGCCTAAACCCCTAAAGTTCCACCTGAGAAGAGTATCAGGTCTGTAAAAGCCCCATTCTGCCTTGCAAAATTGCTCAACTCTTGTTACTGAGGAACCATAGCATGTAGTGCTGAATCGCTCTGTTCTTCCTCAATGTACCCAAGCCTAAGCCATTGTTGGAAATTGCTGTACCACGTACTAGAAATCATAAATTAGGTAAAGTTAGACACATCAGTAGAAGAAAATGGTAGCAAGCCAAGATTTATGTACAAGATTCTGGCAGAGCCACTTATGAAAGAAAGTTGAAAAGTTCAACCCTGAGGAAGACCACCTGAGCAGTGCTGAAGGCCGGAATGACCCTCTCAAAATTGATGCCAAGAGAAGACTCCACCTGAACTCCGCCCAGGTGTAGAGACCTTTATGGCAGGTGCTAGAGGCCACAATGCCTGTGAAGGACCTTGAAGGCTAAAGAAGAAAGAAAGTAAGATAAGGTTGGCTGAACGCCCAGAAAAATAACAGGATATGAAGCGAGGCCGGAGCAGATGCGTGATGCCATGTCAGCAGCTGGCTGAGAACATGAAACTCACAGACATAAGAAAGAAGAGAGAAAAAAATATGCAAGAAGTTCAGTGTGTTTGTAGCTTAGTAATTAATCAATTATATGTAGCCAAGAAGTGTGTGAACAGTATTGATTAACAAATGATATTTTACTATGTTGTGTGTGAACAACGAACAAGGATATATAAGCATGGATTTTTGACTAATAAAGGGTCTTCTAGTCAGATTTCAGAGTCTGTGTCTCAATCTCCTCACCCAGGCTCCACCTAGAGTCTGTCTATCATTAATATGCAATGAGATGTTGAAATTACATGAATAATGTATGAAAAGATGTTGCAGTCATGCATGTCAAATGTATAAATTAGCCTGTTTCGCACCTGTGCTTGGGAGCGAGTTTCTGTGGTGCGAACTACCTCCTCCCCTGTGCAGATAATAAATACCTTGCTGCTAAAAGTGACATGCGGAATTAGACTCTATAACTCGAAAGTTATAAAGTAGGTATGTTTACTGCAAAACATCATTAACTGCAAAATAGTGTTATAATTCGATTATCCGTTCTCTGGCCATTTTTTCTCCATCGTGCAGTTCATACATTGGCTACCACTGGGCACAATAAGCTTTTATTTTATCTTTCTTTAGGTGATCTCCCCCGAACCTTTTCCAGTTCTTCAGGATGCGTCCTAAGGGAGTACACAGGAGTACTTTGGTAGAGGTGATATAATTAAGTTATAAAGAATCACTAATAGAGGCTGAAACTAAAGCAATGATTAACTCAAACTGTTGAATAAGCTCACTAAGATGTAGCAAGCTTTCTGAGACACCTGGGATATAACAATAGATAAGAGGAGTAACAGAGCATTGCAGTCAAAACCATATAGGACAGAGAACAAATGAAGTTATATAAGAACAAGTAGTGTGCATGTTCCCCAAGAAAGTTCAGCTGAAGTTCACCAACTTGTAGACCACCAGGGGTCTCAAAAGACCCTAAGAAAGACACCCAGGAGCAAAGCACACATATGCAAGTGCCTTATGCATATGTAAATAATTTTGGGGAATTAGTTATGTGTTAGATTTTAGGGAAATATGATGAATATGTATGTTTAAATTGAGGAACACTGGTCAGATAGGTGTGCATGATTTGATATGCCAATCTTTGTGCTCCCAGCACTGCAATAAAAAATGCCTGCCTTCTAAACTTACAAAATGAAGTCTAAAGGGTTTTCTTTTTGCCAATTTTTTGGTATGAGGCAGCCACACCCATATTACATGTACTATAATTTCCCAGAAAATACTTACATGTTTTCAACCCCCTGTCAGAATAGGATTCCTTTTAAGCTCCTGCTGCAGGCCTTTCTTGGCACGTCTTATGCAGAGCAATTCCAAGCCATTTAAGAAACAAAAGAGCAGCTCCTTACCTCTGTATTCCCTTGCCTCCTTTTTTAAAAATCTCATATTGGAATTGTACCATTGAGTTGCCTGTTGTCCATCTGCAGAGAGGCACCAGTGGTTCCCCTGATCAAGAGGTCAGCGCATACTGGAGTCCGTCTCCCATTCAGAGCAACAGGACAATCCAGGCAAGGCTTAAATGCCCATACCATCTGGGTCACCAGAAACTATTGTCCCACAAGCAGGGTCCAATATCTGGTGTGCAATAAGCCAATTTTACATACAGAGTGGAGTTACTTGTTTTTTTCCTATCTGCACAGAGATGAGTGCTAGGTGATAAATCCACAAAGCTAGCACACCACACAAAAGACCTACATTGTATTTCTCTTGTTACATGATTAGCAAAATCTACCTAAATTCACACTCAATTGTTAGTTATATTCAAATTAGCCTCACTTGCCATGTAGATTAGCATGCATACTCCTTGCAAGTGGGGAGGGGGGCAAGTCTTTCCAGTCTTAAATTGAGTTGGTAGTTGTGATCTCCCCCTGCTGCCTTTACCTTTCCCCTAGTTTCAGTCTCATTCTGCTGACTTGTTGTCTTTGTTGCAATCGATGGGCTGTTGGCACCTTCTGGGGCAAGGTGTTCCCCTCTTATCAGTCTTTTAGTTATTCTTCAAGGGCATAGTCATTAGTAAAGGCATGCATTATTTATAAAAAGTAACCAGGCCAGCACAATGAAGCTATTGATTACCAGAACCTAGGTATTAACCCATACACATGGCTACACAAGCACAGTTAACAGAGGTTTTGGTATTGATTTCACCAAGGTCAGGACTTTATTCTTAGTCTATGGAGAAACTATTTGCTGATTTATCTGAGCTGAGAAAATGGTGCTGAACAGAGCTGTGAGACCCCCACTGCCTGGTCCACGTGCAGGTTTCCTTGTCCTGGCTAGAGATGACAGCTGCAGTCCTTCCCATTTCCAAACCCCAGTGAGAGGTTGTTGCTACATAGCTTTGTCTAGCTGTGGGCCCTTTGCTAGTTAGTTGACGCTGCTCCAAGTGTGCCAAATTGTTGGTATAGGGCTACCTGCTCAAAATAAAGTGACTGGTTGTAACACTGTTAAGGGTCATTTTTATGCGTTTTATAATTGAAAAGTTTATTGTACTGCATATAGAAATTAATGTCTAACAACTTTAATTTTTTTTCAATTAAAATGCCTGAAATATGATGGCATTAGTTTTCTCTTCAGTTCTGATCTCACAGTGCTTTTACTTCACTAAGTAACATCTTGCCACATCCAGAGACATTTTCATCCAGAGGCTTTATTCTTTGTGTACTTTCCACTTCAAATCTCTTTGCATTTTATTGCAAGGCCCCAAAAGAACATAGCATTCAACCTTCAGTTCAAAGGGCACCAGACAAATCAGCCAATTCTAGGGCTACCACACAGAAAACACAGGGTTTATCTAATTACACTGTTGACTTCCATGACTCTAATAATCTACATCCTTTATTAGATGGGAGGGGGAACATTGCAACAAAGGATTAGGAAAAGGCTGAGGTACTTAATGCTTTCTTTGCCTCAGTTTTTCATAGCAAGACTAGTTATCCTCAGGGTACTCAGCCTCCTGAGCTGGAAGACAGGGTTGAGGAGGAGCAGAATGAAGTTCCCACAGTCCAGGAGGAAACAGTGACCTGCTGCTCCACTAGAGAACATGTCTTATTGACGTACGGAATTAGACTCTATAACTCGAAAGTTATAAAGTAGGTATGTTTATTGTGCGCAGATGCACGGGGGATCGCTCCACCACAAGCGTGCATGACCAAAGTGACGAACCATCTCACATTTATACAATAAAACAAATGAATATTCAATTAACGCCTATACATATTCGTTACCTAAACCCTCTTACTCTCGCTTTGTATGTTAATTAGCTTATCAGCCCTTTGCCTGGAATGTGGTGGTCTTGCAGGTCTGTAGGTGATTCATGTCCTTGTGACCATCTGATCTTCTCCAGCAAGAAGACTTAGCACTCCCTCCCTCTAGATAACATTGGAATGGCTCTCATCCTTTTTATAAATAGCCCCTTTGTTAGAGGAAGAAGGGTAGGTGTCTCCTCAAAGCTGTGTGGCTATGTGACCAGACACCACACCCATGACCAGTCACCATACCCACATTCCTTGAGCAGTCATATACAATCACAGTCGGTGTCCATTGTCCCCATTTCACACCATTTCTCCATATCAATCCCCCCTTTTCTATCAAACTAAGTAAATTCTTTTACTTAAGCAGTCTTCCCGAATGATATAAAGCATCATACATAAGTGTTACCCTTTTAAACATTCTCCAAACCCATAAATATAACATAATGGTTAGTATTAAGGAAATTCCTAAACTGATCAATAAGATCACAATGGGGTGTACCATAGCGTTAAGAATTCCTGTTGCAGAAGGTGACCAGCCAAAGAGAGTATCCCACCAATTATGGTTTCCATCAGGAAATCATTTACATATTCATTACAAGTCCGGGAATTCATTTACATATTTCGCTCCTGCGCAGTGTCCTTGAGGAGTGGTCGTCTGGTGGTCTTCAGGATGAAGATCAGGAGTCTTCCTCCAGTGAACCTTTTTTACCTTCTTGTTTCTGCGCAGACTCTGTTCCTCGATAGACTAATGAGCATGATTCAAATTCCTTGTTTAGGTAGCGTTATATACACAACAGAAACTTAGGACCAGATGGCCCTTATAAAGATAACGAATCCAAGGACCTTGTGTCTAGTAGATCCGTGGTGCTGACACTAAGGGTCTTGGTGTATTCATCATGTTGACAATAAGGGTCCTTGAACACCTCCCAACTTTGGATAATTATATATAAGCACATCATTTTCTAAAAAAAGTAGTATACCATTCATCACTCATTGTACGTAGCTCATTATTCAATCCCCCCTGTTCTAAAAGCTATCATTATGCTCTCTGATCATTCTTCGACAGCACCAAACAGAACATTGAAGTAATAAGGAGTATGTAATTGCCAATCTATTCCCAATACCGTACTCACTTGTTGTACTATTTTGGCACAAAAGTGTGAGTCACTATTGGAAGAGATTGTTGCTGGAACCCCAAAGCGCGGGATAATTTCATTTAACAATCCCTTCGTTACCTCTCTTGCTTTACTTGTTCGACAAGGAAAGGTTTTTGGCCAACCTGAAAACATATCAGACATAACTAATAAATATCGGTACCCCCCTTTTCTTGGGAGTTCGGAAAATCAGCTTGCCACTGTTGTCCTGGATAATTTCCTCTACTAATGTTCCCTAGTTTTATTTTATTTGCTGTATTGGGATTATTGAGTAAACATATTTCACATTGCTGAGTCACCTGTTTTGTTACAGTTTACAAGTTTCACCCTATCAATTTCTGATTTAGACTTTTATATAAAGTATCAGCTCCCCAATGCGTCTTATTATGTTCTGTTAGGGCTGTGGTCCATATTAAATTGGATGGTACCACTATACGACCATCCCTCAAATAAGTCCACTTATTTATTTTTATTTTATCATTCATGTCCTGAATTACCTTTAAGTTTTCTATAGAATAGTTTGGCTCCTGATCTGTACTTACAGTTTGGATTTTATCGTCTGGTATTAAGGATATTTCCTCCTTTCCTACCGTTATCGATTTGTTAGTAAGTTAAGATTGATTGACTTTATTTGATTGATTAATTGATTTTATAAAATTATTTTACAGAATAGAAATATAGAAGGATAAGAAATATATTTTAATGAAACTTATAGTTGTATAGTAAAAGCTGTTACGAGATCTTCTGTACATCCTGTACCAAGGCTAGAAGAAGGGGCTAGAACCATTGTTAAAACTTAGGTAATAACTTTAGGGTTTGAAAGGTTTCTTTGTATTTGACCAGTCTTCTGTATGTAGAAGTGTATTGAAATGTCAGAATATAGGATTAATGGAAACCGGGGAGAGTCGACTGGAACAGCTTGTAGTTACCTGCCAAGAAATCGTGAACTTTAGTAAAAGGTAATTCCGGCAGGGGGAGATCACGACCACCGACTCATATACCACCTACCCAAATCGTACCCCAGACCCATTTCTAGACCTTTCTAAGCTTTACTGCGCAGAATCGGATATAGGAGGAGAGTATGTTAATGATTTACGGGAAATATTATGATTATGCATGAATATTTAATGAATGTGTATGAATAAGTTCTATATATGGTGTCTGATTTTGAGACGTGGTGTGCGTTGATCGTGAGAGGACTCGCTCACGCACCCGGCCGTCAATAAAGAAGTGTCTGCTTATCTACATCACATTGGTGTTGATAAGTTCTTCATTCCGAGATTTCGGTAACACTACCTCCTCTGTTACTCGTCTGGCCTCATGGTCGGCCAGGCGGTTTCCAATTTCCAAATCAGTGCCTCAATGGGCTATCTTATGTTCTTTCTTCCTGGATGACCCTCTTATAACAGAGGGGGCCATTCCTCACATCAAGGTCTGGCATGGCATATGTTCCCACTGCTCAGTGCCTACTGGGTTGCAGCCAACAGCGGAGCTCAAGATTCTTCTTGGTGGCAAACACAGAGGCCAACCCAGTCTTGCCCTTGACTATGGTAGGAGGCACCTGACCAACCTTATTCCTTGTACTTCGTTGTCAATGCAGAGTTTCATCTGCACATCCCATAAGAAGTCACTGTCATGGCAAAACACACAGATTTACATTAGTAGAACTACTACAGAGTGTATTTTATTTCAGTTTTTCTGCCAATATCCCCCACAGCCTTGCTGACCAAGGGATATTGTTTTATCTGAACTGGGCAAGCCTCCCCCTTATCATTTTTACTGTAACAGGTAAAGCATTTTTCACCTTTCCTGGAATTTATTTTCAGATACACCTGGTTAAAAATTTCTTTTACTTCAGGGAGGTCCTCTTTTCCTCTTTTCTGTTGAATTACAGATAAGCTCAATATTTCAATTACTTGATCGTTTTTAACTTTTAGTTTCATTTCTCCTTCTTTAAACGTCTAGATGTTCTAATAAATCTCATCCCAACAAAGATTTTGGTGAATTTTGGCATTCTTATTTATTTTCTTAGTTTGTACTTTAAAGGTTTCAGGACGTTTTCCTGGTGGCCAGCAGCTCCCACAACTGTAACAAATTATTAATTTTTTTTTTTAACTGAAGTTTAACATCAAATAAGTTGTTTTTGTATTCACTAAAATTCCACCTCATTTTTCCTAGTCCCTAGTTCACCAGAACCCCTTGCTGGTTCTTTAGCTTAGGGCGATCTCGCTTCCAGTGCCCACTTTCCCTACAATATGCACAGTGATCCAATCCCATAGGAGAGGGATTCACTCTTTCACTTCTGCCTGACATTCCTCCTGTCTCTGCCTCATCTCCTCTACCAGTTTAGCACGACCCAGCTCTTCTTCTCTTACCTTCTGTACACGTTCCCTGTTCCTTCTATCAACTTTTCTATATCACGCTTACTTAGTAACTCAAACCTTTATCTAGTCCTATTAGATCATCCTGACAAGTCTTTCACAACCAACTTTCAAACATCTAAATTTCCCATCAAAGATTCACCTTTATTCTCCTCAGACCCATTGCCTACCCTAAAGGGGCCGTCACCGGTCCTGTTGTACTGCAAATGCTGCAGCAATTGGGGTGACACTGTCAGGTCCTTCTGCTCAATTGTCAGCAATAGCAAGCCCCGAATCCTCCTCACCGTCAGAAGGATTCGGGGCAGGAGATGCTCTTCCTGCTCTGCAGGTTACACAAGCCTGCCTCTGCAACGGCACTTCTGTTTTAACTCTTTCTTACCCTGAATGCAAATCTGCTCCTTGTTGCTTTAAGTCTGTGTTCTTACATATCATGCCTTTGCCGGCAAACAGAAAACATCCTGCCATGCATCCCAGCATGACTCAGTCGCACCTTGGAGGGGGTACGGGGGTTTGTACAAACTCACCCCAATACTTTAACACTTTCACAAGGTCTTTGATTCTCCACACACACACCCCCCCGCCCCCCGCCTCAGGTTTTACATACATTAGTACAAGTTTTTATCTTACAACGTGTTTTGTTCTGGTTGCTCCACAGAAGGAACCACAACCTGAGCTTTTTAACACAAAAATTTCAACAAGAACATCCTTCTAGTTTAGGTCTCAGGTTTTTTTTCCCTATCCTTTTCTAGAGCCATAATCAAAGATCAGGTGATGTTAATCCCGCACTCTTTCTGCTACACAAACATATCTGCACACATTATTTCATCCCACTTTTGTTCTCTACAAAGAAACAATATAAGCTGTAAAACTGTGTTGTAATATAAGACTTCCTTCAGGTGGCCATCTTTCACCATCACCTAACGTATACAAAGGCCACCAATTCTGACAATATTTTAAAAATGTCTTTTTTGTTCAAATTTCCTCCGGGAATTCCACCAAATTCTTTCCAATGCTTCAAAATACATCCCAGGGGTATTTTGGTATTTATTTCTTGGCTCGGTTTGCCCCCCATCTTCCTAATAAGTCTGATATATTTGTCTACAATGTATTAGTTATTTAGCCTTATTTCTTGGTCTCTTTTTTTTTTTTGAAAGGAGATAATATATCTTAGACACTTGCCACCCTTTGTTCGAGTATACAGACAGCACCTAGGACACTAAGGGCAGAGGTTAATTTGTGTTTTTTCCAAATGATGTTAGCTCTAATGTTTTGTCCACAGTCTCCCGCTCTAATTTCTAATTATGCATTCCAACACTTCATAAATTGATTTTTCAATCGCTCCGTCCCTCTCGGGCCGGCGCCTTGCGGGGAACACGGACACGCATATCGGGACTCCCCACTCGCTTCGCAGTGACACTCACACACTTCACACTCTCCGGGCAGCCTGCAGTCACACAAGTAGTATGTTATACGGTACCGTGCACTTATGTACAACTTTTAGGAACACTAACAGTTCACAAAGTATGCATTTCAATGAACAATTGACAAAAAAACAGATTCTACATTTTCCTGGTCTTAAGCAGAGTGTTAAGTTTTCCGCTATTTGCCTAGAATTACCAGAATATTATTATTTTTCAACATACATTTCATAACTCCAAGTTTTGAACATGTAACAAGACAACACATAGAACAAACAAGACACAGAGCGCTATTTCAGTTGTTACATTCTAGGAATTCCCCAATTCTTAAGACAACCTAAAGGAAGTTTTTAGCTTCCCCCTTTTTTCTTTTTTTTTCTTTTTTTTTTTTTTCCGACACAAAAGTTTCCCTTTTACTTTTGCTATGAGGTCCCTCTTGTTACTGTGAGATTCCGCCTTATTCCGTCCCACCCCCCGCTTTCCGTCACGAGGCCTCCGGGCTTTTAGGAATGGCAGTAACCTCGGGTTTGCTCGATCTGCCCTCAAGATCGCTAGCGGCCACCCCTTGGTCAGCAAACCCCCTCCCAAGGTACCTTTCCTCCTGGGGACTACACTGCGCGCCGGACGTCTCCGTGCGTCTCACCAGCTGCCCCGTTACTAAACATACCGTTTTATCCGTGGATCCAGGGGTTTCTCTTCTGCTCCCGGGTGAACAGCTGAGAAGAGGAGGCTCCTCCGAGGAAATCTCCCGGGGCGCGCCTAGGAGCGTCCGCTCCGCAGCTGGTCCCTCAGCCGAGCAGAAATCCTCCTGCCTGGCTCGCCAAATGGACGTGCGGAATTAAACTCTATAACTCGAAAGTTATAAAGTAGGTATGTTTATTGCGTGCAGATGCACGGGGGATCGCTCCACCACAAGCGTGCATGACCAAAGTGACGAACCATCTCACATTTATACAATAAAACAAATGAATATTCAATTAACACCTGTACATATTCGTTACTTAAACCCTCTTACTCTCGCTTCGTATGTTAATTAGCTTATCAGCCCTTTGCCTGGAATGTGGTGGTCTTGCAGGTCTGTAGGTGATTCATGTCCTTGTGACCATCTGATCTTCTCCAGCAAGAAGACTTAGCACTCCCTCCCTCTAGATAACATTGGAATGGCTCTCATCCTTTTCTCATCCTTTTTATAAATAGCCCCTTTGTTAGAGGAAGAAGGGTAGGTGTCTCCTCAAAGCTGTGTGGCTATGTGACCAGACACCACACCCATGACCAGTCACCATACCCACATTCCTTGAGCAGACATATACAATCACAATCGATGTCCATTGTCCCCATTTCACACTATTTCTCCATATCAAAAGTATAAAAAAGTCTCTTAGCAGTTCTCTTCATTCCAAGGTTTTTCGGCATCAAAAAGGAGCTACTTTCTTTTGCATTTCTCTGAAAGACTTGTGCATCTGAGACAAGTCAAGGCAAAATAAATGGGCCAAAAAAGAAAGCCACTTCTGACAGTAAATGATCCACACTGGAGCTAGACTCCAAAACAGACTCTGTAATCTGCTGCTCTGACTCACAGACTATATGTAGCTAATTGGCACATCTGTTTAATTAGCACAGAGCTGCCATCTCCAAAGACAGTGGGAGAGGATGTGCAACATGCTGGCATGGAGCACAGCACATGTTGAGCACCTGATCAAGTGATGGGCAGGGTGGGGAGCCCTTTCCTCCCATAATGATGCCCTGACTGAGCAAGCATCAGGTTTCTCTTGGCTAAAGAGCGACACTGAAGGCTAAAGAGAGGTAACTATGAAAGCTATGGAGCTTCTTTAACATGCAGGAGGTCGAGCAACTAACATGCTTCTCTCTAGGCCATACCCTATGGATGTTTTCCTTAGAGGGCTGAGAACAGGAAAGTTGTCATGCAAGTGGTTGCTCAGACTTAATACCCTTTAATACAAAGAGAAGACACTGATGCTTCACTTAATGTGTTTGCATGTACATTCACCATTTACATTCAGTGGTGCAAGCCATGCACACCCTGGGACAGGTCAGTATTTTCACCTCTGGCCCACAGAGTTTGTTGGCACTTCAGTATTGCCATATGCAAACAGGTGCTCTGACCACAGACCAAACACCTTTGACTAAAGGTTTTTACTAAACAATTCATAGAGTAGTGAGCAACCTCTCCTAAGAATAACATAAGATATAGATAAGGCAGAAATTGTTTCCTAGCTACCAAAGGAGCCTTAAGCAGGCAATTCAGCAATTTTTCTTTTTGAGTTTTTAGACTGAGGAGAAATTTCCTGAAAAGAATCCATCCTTTGTTTGCAGAATACTTGTGAGGTTACGTTTGCAGAAGCAGTTGTGTATCTCAATATGTTCTGTTGTCCAAAGGGATCCATCCAAAGTGTCTTCTGTCACTCTCCCTTTTCATGCTCACTACTCAACCTGCAGCTACTGAAGCTAAAGGGTCTCCTGGTACTTATGGCAATGCATAAGGATGCACAACAGTGACACTCCTGGTGTGATGGGGCCTCAGTCTGAGCCCAGTCATGCCACAGAAAAGCCAGTGGGATAACTCTAGTCTAGTTAGGTTATCCCAGGTGTGTCTTCCTCTTAGGAACAAGACACAGACACACACATAACATATCTCACAGGCCAAATTCTGTTCTCTGTTACCAGTATCAAATTGGAATAACTCCAGTTAAGACAGCCATTGACATTTAATTACATCACTCTGCTGGGTTATTCTGGATTGATGTTGCTGCATGAGAATAGAACTTGGCCCTTAATATAATGTATACTTTTATAAAGAGGATGATAGATGTCAAAAAATGTAAATTTATTTGCTAAAAAGATCTGCACTGTCCTTGAAGATGCTAGGAAGACCCTAGGAAAGCTTCAGGTTAAGATAAAGTTTAAAATGAGATGAGACCTTCTCCCTTCTCCTGGGAAGAGTGACTACATATAATTACAGTTCCATGACCATGTTAGGCCCTAATAGTTTCCAGTATTTGCAAGTCTATGTGCCATCAGTGTAAGGAGACTTATAAATCAAATGCCAGTCTTTGTAGCTTGTCCTGGCACTTCTAAGATGAGACAGTTATGCTTCACCAGCCTTTATCCAGAAGAGCTAATGCTACTAAATTAACAATATGACTCTAAGTTTTTAATTAATTTTCCAATGCAGCTTGCCTTAGCAGGCAATGTAGATATGAAGTTCAAAATTTGCATGGAAAGGAAAAGCCTGTTAGGAAGTCAGCAATTAATGACATAGAGCAACACAGCTAGCACCAAGTTTTTAGGGCTATAACATAATTACTATAATTATGTGAGCTATCTACAAGTATATATATATATGTACAGACAGATCCCAATGGATTGAGCTGACTTTTTTTTTTATTTTGGATGATTCTTGGCTGAAAAAACTCCTCTATCTCTCTTCCTTCACTCCTATACACGCATATAACTTCCAGGCCCTATATCTGTCATCTCATTTATGTCATTGAGGTTGAGGCTACCCATGTCCATAGGGATGGAAGAGTGTTTGTGTGTGGATCTGTGCAAATGCAACCCAAGCAAGCAGACTTGGTTTTGTTTCTAATTCTTCATACCTATAGCCTGGAAGGGTAAATACTGATAAAAGGACCTGCAGCTGCATGAGGGGATGCATGAGAAGATTCAGCAGATTTCCATAATTTGAACAGCTTGGGATCCTCTTCCTTATCTTGAAGGGTTCAGGTGACTCTGACCAGACCCTGGGAAGGGAAAACAAGGCTCAGGGGAATAGGAAGGTCCTGGTTAGTGATAGGTTCCTTCAGAACAGGCCAGGTCAGGCTGTTTCAGCATTTCCCCAGTACCTCTTTCCTATCTGGAAACCAGTGTTCAGATGGTTGAAATGTTCACTGTGCTCCCATCCCTGTCCACTCAGTGGACTCATGATGGTTCGTTTACTATGATCTCGAAGCACAAAAAATCAAGGCGACCATGCCAAGGGGTTATGCTTTGATCAAACAGCGCAACTTTATTGTTTGCCCATAAAGTGGTGTGTGATAGATAGACAGGAAGCGAAGAAAAGGTAAAGAGAAAAGGAAAGAGGATTATAGCTACCACCACGGGTCCAAGGCATCCCTATGGTCCCAGGTCCAGGCAGCATCCCGTCAGTCCTTCTGATCATCCTGATCCTTGGTGGGGAAGATCTCCAAAGTTCGGTTGCTAAGGAACCATCTTTTATGGCAAACAACACACCTTGCTCCTCCTCTGGCCCATGGATTGTTACCAGTCTCCGCCTTCTCAAGCAAGGTTACCATGCATGTCCAAAGAGGAGTGCCTGAGGCGTGGTTTGCCTTAGAGGTGGGTAGCTTCAGACCAGGAGGTGTCTTTTTGTATTATAATGATATTATAATGAAGAAAGTTCACCTGAAGTTCAAGTTTTCTGGTTCGTTGCTATGACAGTGGTTGTGATCCATCTTCTGGACAGCTGTTATGCAGCCTTATCGTAGTTGTTCCTTTCAAACTCAGGTAGCAGGGAATGGCACAGTACTCCTCATACCATGCAGTTCTCTTTCCCAGGGTCTTTGTGTCTTGATGTCCATGAGGACCACATTCCATCTCCAGGCCTCTGTTGGCAATGTTGAGACAATATCGTTCTCTTTGGACTAACTCTTACACATATCCTAGACTATATGGTACTTTTTGTAA
Source organism: Falco cherrug (assembly GCF_023634085.1). Classification (NCBI taxonomy): domain Eukaryota; kingdom Metazoa; phylum Chordata; class Aves; order Falconiformes; family Falconidae; genus Falco; species Falco cherrug. Next base: position 3,656,644 of record NC_073719.1, read on the forward strand.
CAGCCTGAGTTATGTCAGTCATACCACGTGTCTCAATTTTGACATCAGCAGAATTACCTGACATAAAACCAGTGTGATGCAAGGGAGAATAATATCTTTTTCACTGGTATATTGTTGAGGATTGTGCAGATTGTTTCAGCCTGATAATAATAAGACGGCAAAACTACAGACATAATTCCTTGCTTGTCTGAGAATGGTAAAAAAATGTAATTGGCTAGGGAAAATATTAACTATTTCACATAGATTAAAATAGAAAAATCTCTTTTGGCTTCATTACAACTTCCTTGTTAATGTTTTATAATTTTTGTTCTGCATTTTAAAAAAATTGACATCTCAGGGTGGGCTAACTCTACAAATGTCATTTCCTGGGTGGGTTTGTCCTTATACAATTAGAAATAAAGCACAGAACATCCAGAACAGATGGGACTGCTGCACAAAACAATATCTCCTTCTTTACTCTCATTTTTCCCACTCAAATTCTGTTTCACACAAGATATTTAAACTATGGAATCAAATTAGAGTTAATCAGCCAGAGCATTTTGTAATTAATAAGAAGGTTATATCCTGTGTGGAATGGTGGAATTTTACAGTCCACCACCAAGCAAGCCTGTGGCTTTTTCACCAGTTTATCTGGGTTAAACTCTGTTTTGTATGGGAGCAGGGTAAGTGAGGAATAAATCCATTCAGACAGAGTTACTCCATATTTATATGGAGGTAATAGCAAATCTACTACAGAAAGAGGTACAGAGCCTTTGTTTTGAGTAGCAGATGCAGAGTCTAGACAAGTCTAGCACTGTGACAGCCCATTATGAAGCACTATGGAGGAGCTTGACCCTGTTGCTCAGGCTGGGTCCCCTCTGAATACTCCTACTGGCATCACTGCTTCATTACTGTGTCATTACTCCTGCTGGCCTCCTGCTCTGCAGCAGCAACAGGAGATGAGGACATGGCAACTCCCTTTGCTAAAACAAAGTCCTTCTAAAGCCCTAGGAAGAAGCGAGAAAAAAAGAGGAACTTCCCTTGCTCCAAGTTTCCCATGCAAGCTGTACTGAGGATATCACTTCCCTCCCAGCATCTGTGGAGAATTATATCTCATTTGCTCACTCTTTCAGAGATTCCTCCTTCAATCCTGTTTTCTCTTCTTTTTAGCTCTCCTGAGTGGGTATGAAGAGTGATATGTCTGCTGATGGTGATAAAAAGCAACATCACTGCTGGCTTCCATAAGTGGAGCCCTGCCAATGTCGATCACTGTTACAGAGACTAACCTATCTCAGCTGTCCACAGAAATCTGAAATCTTCCTCAGGGTTTTAGCCATGCTACAGACAAACAGTCCAAAGATGCTGAGCCCTTGAAGTTTCCTCACACTGCTACAATTCTTTACCTGAGAAGTAACCCTGGTATTTAACCGCACTCTTGGAGAGCCAAATGCTGCATACACTCTCCCAGATGCTTCCAAGGGACTTCCAGAGGCAGTAATCACATATCCTACAGATTTTGTAAAGGAACAATGAAGAAGCTCAGATAATGTGAGTTAAAATTATTTGAGAAGGGATTCAAAAGCCTTTGAAAAATATTAAGGCAGAACCAATCTAGACTATTGAGTATTAAATTGGCATGCACTTTGTTTATCCTTTTAACTTGCATTGTACAGACCACCCTTTTCTGGATGTGTACAGAGGAAAACCACTCCAACACGTTGCAGTGATTCTCTTCTGGTTGTTTGGTTTTGACTAGTTTCTAAGCAGAAGTAAATCAGTGGAGCTATTTTGCAATGTTTATTTTAAAACATTCTGTTCTTGTATATAAAACAGTTAAGAGTTACAGTAAATTGGTATTACTTAAATGCTATCTTCACACTTCTCCCAAGACTGGTAAGTCTAAAATATTCTACCTGAGTTGTTTCATGGCATAGCTGTGGCAATTGCCCAAGCATGAAGATACACTTATATTTTTTTGTCCAGGGATGACACTGTAAATGTATCTTTAGCTTATGGGAAAGCAAAAAGCAACTGTTTAGTAAATAAATATTTTTATACCTATCTCTCAGATAAATAAACTGAAACATAAACTGATGCACAAATGGGTTCAGTGATGACAGAATTATTGAACAATTAATCCACAGTGTGAATGAGACCAAAGCTGTAGATGGCACTGTCCCTCGCTTATTTCAAAGTAATTCTGCTTATTCACAGAATGATTTTCTCTAAAAGACCCTCTGATTTCTAATAACAAGCTAGCATATGTTCTATTAGTAAAGAACAAATGAAGAAAAAAAGCCCTATCACATCAGTTTATATTTAAAATGCAATGTTATGCATAAATATGTACAAAGCCAACAAAACAGCTGCATTTTATGCAAGAGAGATGAAAGAAGTTATTAGAGAACTGTTGTTCTGATCTACTAAATTTCTTCAGTATCTTCAGAGTACTTTTCAAATGGGTAGAGATATTTTCTTTAATAACTAAAAACTACAAATTTATTTAGTACCCATCATTTTCCTGAATTGTCTTACTAAATTTAATGATAACTCTGACAAATTTAATATCCTGTTTTTAAAATACATCTGGAATATCTTTGTATTTTAAAACCAACAGGATTTAAAAATCAAATTTATTTTCTCTCCTGATGTTTTATGTAGATTTTTTCTGTCTACCACCTGGCCACTGCAAACAGCCTTGTCAGTCTCATGGCTGTGTCTGGAATTCTGATGCACCAGGAAAATGCTGCACAACTGGCAGTTGTATTTGATTCTGCAAATCCCTTACCTGAATACAAATCTAATTATTTGGAGTAAGATACACTATAGTGCTCCCTAAGTTCGGTAGTGGTGGTGGTGGTGGTGCTTTTTCCAAGTGTAATTCTATTGCTTTTACACTGGGATCATTACTGTTCCTGGTATGCTAATAACATAGCAGTAAACCTGAATATGGATGTGCTAGTTTCCTGCAAAAAACAACAGAGCTCTTAACCAGTAATCACTGCCATTTGGTGGCCATAAAATGAAATGGCCAACATCAAGCTCCTAGCAATGGATGGCTATAATCTCTTCAAAATGGATAGGCAAGGAAGGAGAGATGGTGGGTTAGCCCTATATCTTAGGGAGTGTTTTGACTGTCTAGACCTTGATGATGGTGATGATATGGTTGAGTGTTTATGGGTAAGGATCAGGGGGAGGGTCAACAAGGCAGATATCCTTGTGGGAGTCTGTTATAGACCACCCAACTAGGATGAAGAGGCAAATGAAATATTCTATAAGCAACAAGTCTCATGATTGCTAGCCCTTGTTCTTGTGGGGGGACTTCAATTTACTGGATGTCTACCAGAAATAAAATACAGCAGAGATGAAAGTCTAGGAGGTTCCTGGAGTGTGTGGAAGAAAATTTTCTGACACAGTTGGTGAGTGAGATAACTGGGGAAGGCACCCCGCTGGACCTGTTTTTTGCGAACAGAGAAGGACTTGTGGGTGATGTGGTGGTCAGAGAACGTCTTGGGCACAGCAGTCATGGAATGATAAACAACTGATTCTTGGAGAAGCAGGGATTAGCAGAACTGCTACCTTGGACTCCCAGAGGTCAGACTTTGGCCTGTTTAGGAGACTGGCTGGTTGACAGTCTCTTGGGAGGCAGTCCTGAAGGGCAAATGAGTCCAGGAAGGCTGGATATTCTTCAAGAAGGAAGTCTTAAAGGCACAGGAGCAGACAGTCCCCATGTGCTGAAAGATGAGCCAGTGGGGAAGAAAACTGGGCTGGGTGAACAGAGAACTTTTGCTAAAAATAAAGGAAAAAAAAAGTTGATGATGTTTGGAAGAAGGGACAGGCAACTCAAGAGGACTGCAAGGATGTTGTGAGGTTATGCAGGGAGAAAATTAGAAGGGTCAAAGCCCAACTAGACATTAATTTGGCGTCTAGTCACAAGGCATGTTCCCCAGGGTTCAGTATTGGGGCCAGTCCTGTTTAATATCTTTATCAGCGATCTGAATGAGAGAATCGAATGCACCCTTAGGAAGTTTACAGATGACACCAAGTTGGGGGAGGAGTGTTAATCTGCTTGAGGGTAGGAAGGCTCTGCAGAGGGATCTGGACAGGCTGGATCAATGGGCCGAGGCCGATTGTATGAGTTTCAACAAGGAGAATTGCATGGTCCTGCACTTGGGTCACAACAAGCCCATGGCACACTACAGGCTTAAGGAACAGTGTTGTCGTGGTTTAATCCCAGCCGACAACTAAGCATCGCGCAGCCACTCACTCACTTACTGCCCCCACAGTGGATTGGGGGAGAGTACTGGAAGAGTAAAAGTAAGAAAACTTGTGGGTTGAGATAAAGACAGTTTAATAGATAAAGCAAAAGCTGAACACACAAGCAAAGCAAAACAAGGAATTCATTCACTACTTCCCATCAGCAGGCAGGTGTTCAGCCATCTCCAGGAAAGCAGGGATCCATCATGCGTAGCGGTTACTCGGGAAGACAAACACCATAGTGCCAGATGTCCCCACCTTCCTTTTTCCCTTAGTTTATATACTCAGCATGACACCATATGGTATGGAATATCTCTTTGGCTAGTTGGGTCAGCTGTCCTGGCTGTGTCCCCTCCCAATTTCCTGTGCCCCTCCAGCTCTCTGGATGGCAGGGCCCAAGAAACTGAGAAGTCCTTGATTTAGTATAAACATTACCCAGCAACAACTAAAACCATCAGTGTCCTATCAACATTGTTCTCCCGCCAAATCCAAAACACAGCATTGCACCAGCTACTAGGAAGAAAATTAACTCTATCCCAGCTGAAACCAGAACAAGTGGCTGGATAGCTGCCTGGTGGAAAAGGACCTACGGGTGCTGGTTGACAGCCGGCTGAACATGAGCCAGCAGTGTGCCCAGGTGGCCAAAAAGACCAACAGCATCCAGGGTTGTATCAGCAATGGTGTGGCCAGCAGGACTAGGGAAATGATCTTCCACCTGCACTCGACACTGGTGAGGCTTCACCTCAAATGCTGTGTTCAGTTTTGGGCCCCTCACTACAAGAAAGACATTGAGGTGCTAGAACATGTCCACAGAAGATCAACAAAGCTGGTGAAGGGTCTAAAGTACAAGTCCTATGAGGACCGGCTGTGAGAACTGGGATTGTCTAGTCTGGAGAGAAGGAGGCTCAAGGGAGACCCTATTACTATCTACAAATACATGAAAGGAGGTTGTAGTGAGGTGGGTGTCAGTCTCTTTTCCCAAGTACCAAGTGATAGGACAGGAAGAAACAGCCTCAAGTTGCACCAGGGGAGGTTTAGATTGGATATTAGGAAAAAATTCTTCACTGAAAGGGTGGTCAAGCACTGGAACAGTCTGCCCAGAGAAGTGGTTGAGTCACCATCCCTGGAGCTATTTAAAAGATGTGTAGATGTGGCACGTAAGGTCATGTTTTAGTGGTGGACTTGGCAGTCCTGGGTTAACAGTTGGACTTGATGATATTAAGGGTGTTTTCCAACCTAAATGATTCTATGATTATTCTTCATAAATTATCTATGGGAGTAAATTCCTTGAGGACTATCGTTTTAAAATATTTTACAGTATTTCCATAGGAACATGTTACCTGTCGCGACGGAGGGAAGACACAGTCACTCAATATGAGTGATCAGCAGACTTCATTTATTGTGCCTTACAGTCATCTTTTATACCTTGTTATAATTAGCTCATACATATTACAAAAGTTAAGCTCATTATTGGTTAGTTGCCTAAATACCAAGCCCGCCCCTTGTTTCTCTTCTGTAGTTATCTGTTCCCACCTGCAACATTCTTTTCCCACCGCAATCTTCCTGTTACTGTGTAACAAGAACAGCCAGGGATAGTGTATTTTTGCTTTACTTCAGATAAGCTGAGAGCGATGTGCATTTTTGTCCAGCCAGCTGGAATATGTCTATGTGACCTTTTTCAGCTAGCCAGTTATCCACAGTTACCCATTACAAGTTGAAAGCCATAATGTAGCTACTTCAAAAAGCCAGCCTAACTGCAGCATATGTTCTTAATTTGAAGAGAGCAGCATGACCTTAAGGGATTGAAATTATGTCTGCCTGCCATTAAACAGACTTCCATAAAAAAGCTGGCTTGGTAACGGCAAGCTACAAGGAAGAGTGCATTTCTCTAAGCACAGAAGCAGCACAATACATAAAAAGACAATTGAAAAACAATTAGGCAGTTGAAGAAGAGACCCCTTTCAGTTAGCAACTTAGTCAGTATCATAAGTGCTATAGATTGATTTATCTACATCCCAGTGTTTATTGCATACCTTCACTGTGAGTATAGTTAGCTGTAAGTTTTTCCCTTTACATAACAGCAGCACTACTTTACAGAATGCAGGTCTGTGTTTGGATTACTCCCTCCAAACAATTCAGAATCAATTACCCTCTGAAATACACTCTCCCCTCCCTCTCCACAGACTATATGTTCTTTCCTCCATATTAATAATGTAAAAGGAAAACAACATACTTGCATGCTGATGTGATAGTTGTTTGCTAGTAATGTCCAGCTTCATTATTATTTTCTTAATATTTAAAATCCTTTTACATTTTCTGTCTTAAAGAAACCTTTACTGAGGTATGTAGCTGTATTCCTTTGTAATATACTGACTTTGTGAAGTAGTATATGTTAAGTATTGGGAAAGATATATCCATTACTTCCTCTTAAATAGCTTGGTATTTGTGAAGGATTCTGCTCTGTTCGTATTTTCATCCAGAAAATGGCACCAATGCATCATCTAGGAACTGATAAAGCAATAGAGATAACTGTTGTCATCTGAGGGTCCTTTTATAATTTTCAACTGGGAAACGCACAAACTATGACCTGTTTGATATATTATTATGATTGCTAAGATTAACTTCTATGTTTAGGATCTTGCCTATAACATTCCATTCATTCATTCATTTATTTACATAATTTCCAGTCTTTTCTGAGCCACTAATACTGCTGCAGGTGTTGCAGATTATCTTAAAATTTTCCTGAATCTTCCTGTATTTTGTGTTTATGTAACAGCTAGTTATAAGAACATTTTGATTCTAAAGAGTTAACCTCCATGGTGGAATTATGTTAACACTTATTAACCAATGATGTATGATACTGCTTATTATCCGAGACTGTTACTTGAAGTCCCTATGCTATAGACTATAATACCCTTAGTCTTTACTCTCTAGACCATAACCAAAGCACCTGGGTTCTATTGTGTATAGGATGAGTTATTGGACAGCTTGGCAAGGCCAATATCCAGCCTTCTAACTTAGCAACAAAACTAACTTTTAAGGTGTCCTGAAGTGAACTACCTTCATTATAATACTAAAAATCACGCCCACAGGTCAAGAAGACCCTTGCCCAGGTGAAGACCTTTCCCCTGCGCAAGTGTAGTAACAGAGAAGGGTGACACAGCTAATATTACAATTATATGCAAATTACTAACCAATCATTGTAACTGGGAGTGTACGACCTTGTAATTTTGTGCATAAATGTAATGGTAAAACCTACACAGGTGTGCTTGATTTGTGGAGATGCCACTGAGCACCCAGCACTGCAATAAAGGAGTGCCTGCTTCTTAATACTACATTGGTGTTAAGAGGTTTGATTCCCGATTTCTGTGACACAGGTATCACATCACTGAATGGGAAGAAAGCTCTCAAGTTACAAAGACCATCTACTTCATTCCAGAAAATCTGTTTTTGCTAAAATACACACTGCCAGAATTCACCATTTCCCTTTCCTGGCTCATTCAGGAAAATTTTGACACCCTGCTGAGATGATACTGGAACAGTAAAAGGGCATAACAGAGAAGGAAATGAGGCTCTACTACCATGACTGCCTCTTGGTCCAAGCACATGTTCCCAGCAGCCAGCCACCCCCTTAAGTTAACAGCCATCAGCTGGGTGTTACTGAAAGTTTGGTTGAAGAAAGTTTCTAAACTTGTTTTGAAGTTTAGAAAGCAGGCATTCTTTATTATGGCACCAGGAACATGGCGGATATCTCCTCCTAATATGCTCACCTTATCCTTGAATACATGTCCCTTATATTCTGTATAATCATACATATGCATTGTTTCCCCAAAATCCCATACATATTTGATTATTTCCTGGAATTCATTTATATTAGTCCCTCCTTCTTTTGCACATGTTTAGTTTTCTTCTGAATTGAGTTGAAGGGCTGCTGTTGTGACCACCGACCCAACATGACCCGGTCATCTTAGTTGTCTTACAGTGTTTTCTTGGCAAAACCTGCTAGGTTTCCATGAGGTTCAATCAGTTATTTTCTTTCACCCTAGATGTTCCTTTCAAGTTAGATCATAAATCTTGTCCATACAATGCCAGGTCTTCTCAATCACAGTCTAATAATTATACTGATACAAGGACTTCTTGGTTACAATCTAATAATTGTACTAAGGCTTTACATATACTAAGGTTATACATTAAACTTATGGTATCACTGGTATCATGGGAACAGAAAATCTGGTGGTTTTTATAGAATTCAAGAGCTCTTTAAAAGTTCTTGAACTTTTATAGAGTGCCAGAGATCTTTGTTGAAAGTTTGTGGCTCAAGCCACACTGAGGAACAGCAGCAGTGGTCCTGGTGTACTTCACAGAATTTGTTTCCAGCCTCTGAAATAAAAAGAAAAATACAAAACCAATATGATTTAGATTTGTGAAGTCAAGTGTTTGAACATTATGAAACATCTGACTTAAGGTAGTCATGCAGTTGTACCCTTTAGGATAGGTCTTATGGAGAGGGGAGATGGTCAGTGTGCAGCTCCAGAGCAGGTGATGTACGGAGGGAGCACCACTCTGGTGCTGGTCTGAGGTGTTGCAGTGTGTGTTGTGCAGTGTGTGGTATGCATTACTGGTAGTGGAGGGAAGTCTCAGGGGACAGATGGGACTGGCAGGGCACTCTCCCTCTGGCTCTGCTCTCCCCTGCTGTTGCATGCTGATCCAAGACTGGAGTGAGGTTCTGCTTGTATTCTCGGGAACAGAATTAAGACTCAAAATGGAGTAAAGAGCCAAGGAACTTTATTTGCCCGACAACAGGTTTTCAAATGCAAAGGAGAGAGCAAGAGAGAAAGAGAAAGGAAGGAAAGAGTTCACAGCAATAGCTATCAGCCTGGAGCTGCGGTGTCCCAATAGTCCGATTCGTTTCCAAGTTCAGTGGGGGAACGTTCTGTCTGATGTTGGTTGGTTCCATTCTTTATAGGGTTGTCACAAGCTGTTCTGCTTAACTACACCTTCCACCCGGCAGTGGTGTGCGTGCCCAATACTGTCAGGTGGTCCTCAGAGGTCTCCAGGCCCCTTGACCCTCCAGCCCCGGGTCTGGGCACATGTACAAGGGTTTGGTTAAGTTTCTCAGGATTAGCTCCCCCTGTTGCTCCATGGTGTCAGTCGGTGGGTTTCCTGCCTTAATAATGTTGAGATAAACCCCTGCTATGGCAATGGTGTGTTTCCTGCCATAGAAATGTTGAGACAAACATCTGCTGTGGCGATGGTGGGTCTCACTTATGCAGTCCCTTACACCAACCTGTGGATCAACATTGCTATCTTAGGGATTGTTCTCCGCGGTGGCATGAATGATAGAGGTAGAGAAAGGAGGAGGGGAAAGAGATAGCATGCATCACAGCAGTTAACAATATCTAATAACTAACAACATCTCTAATAACTATATATAACTAACTTTACAAAACCAAAACATGCTATAAACCAATTTCATGGTTCTGAAGGTTCAGAAGAAGATGAAGAAAAAGGTTTACAGGGGCAATTACAAGGTGTGCATTTGCAAGGGCAAGTAACATGCATCATAAGAAACATTAAAGCTATAGTTTGTAGAGGGATTTTTAGAGTTATTGTTACCATTGTCTGGGTTGGACAACCCAGGCCTGTTAGTTGAAGCTGCAGAGCAGCTTTAAATTGTCCTGGGAACAAGCAGTGTGAGAAAGAAAACAAGCTATGCACAAACAAGAAGCCAGGTGCAGAGCAAGTCCTGGGAACCGCGAAATCAACACACTCTCATCAGCACACTCTGATCAGGCGCCTGCAGCATGCTCACCAATCAGCGACACGGATGCCCACGTGACCAGAGACTTTTATCCAATCACTTGTGTGTAAAGTTGGGTGAGCAGTTGGTTTAAGTTATAAATATGACCTGTTTTTTTAATAAAGTGAGCACGGCATGTAGCCATATTGGTGTGATTGTCGTGACTTGGCCGACTCTCCACAGGGGACCCTCTTCGATAGTTAGCACAATTAAAGATGCACAATAAATTGACACAAGCACATACATGTGATCCATTATTTCCTGTGATTTTGATGATATAAAACTGAGCAATTGTAGATCTCGTGGTCCACGCTGTCTGCTGCCCTGGTCTGCCAGTGTCAGGGTTGGGATACGTAGTAGGAAAGCTGATTTCCATGCTCCCTTAGCTTAATTTGCATGTACTGTCTGGACCTAGAAACATCTGTCCTAGGTTTAGGTAAAAGAAAATAAGCAAAAACACCATACAGTCTGTACTACTGATGGTGTAGTTTGGTGCACAGCACGAATTTGTTTAACACCGTCAGGTGAGACAGTAGTTATAAATTGCATCTTATCTACAACATGTTGAATCAATTGTATAAAACTTGGAATGATACATGGTAAAAACATCAGCAGGCAAGGCCACATAACAAATAAAATAGAATTCGCTTAACCCAAGGACCACCAGGGAGCCAGGAAAACATATCAACATCCCAGCCTTTCCATGTCTGGACAGGAACATGGGCCAGCTTTCGTATTCCTGAGGTAATCTGTTTAACAATTTTGCCACTATCATCAATTTTTAAGCAGCAATTAGAATCATCTAGTTTACCACAAACACCTCCTTCGGCTAGCAGGTAATCAAGAACCATGCGATGCTGCAATATTGCCATTCGCATTTGTGTAGCCTGATCCACCAATAGGTCAAGGGCATGTGCTGTCTCATTAGTAATGATATCCAGGACAGCTTGCAATCGAATAATGCAGTTTAGATTATAGATAGGTTCTCAAGCACCACTGAGCCACTTATTGGGGTTCCAGGTGGCAGGTCCATAATGTTGTATGATACGTTGAGGGGTCCACTTCTCTTTGCCCCAGGTTTGATCACTTCCACCTGTTATAGAGGTATCAATGGACCGCTGATATCAATTAAGGTCATCATATATCCTAACTCTCAAACTGTCTCCATTTCCCTCTGTTAACAGGAAATAGAAGGGGCGTATATAACCCACATATCATGTTCTGCTCCAATTATTTGGTAATTTTCGCTAAGCATGATGACCACAAATCCAATAATGACTTTTTAAGGCCCAAATTCCATTTACAAACAGTCCACCTCCTTTGCGTCTTAAATTGGAATTACAAGGAGTTTCAAAATAAGTGGTATTTTTTAAGCCCAAAGGGTGCTTAATTCGATTATTTGCCTTTTTCCCTTTAATCCAAAGATCACATTTCCATGTTCCTACTGGACTACTATAGTTACACTTAATGGCTACTGTTTGGTTGGTTATGCCACTGATGGCACAAGTCAAAGGGTTAGATTCTCTCAATACCTTAGCTCCAGTGAGATCAGTACTAGACCAAAAGTTATTAAATAGTTTTCTATGTCTGGTTTCATTGACCCATGCCCAACTTAGCCTGCGAGGGATAAGCTTTTCATCGGTGGTGTTGCTATACAAACACCATAACGTCACCCTTGACATGAAGAGAGTGGTTATAAGTTGAACAATTAATGGGTTGACAGCCCGGAATAATACAATGATTTCCATATTTAAATGTCCAATTACACACACTGTGACCCACAAAAACTCCATTGCTGTTGTTCCGATTAAGACAATATTCCCCTTTTTCTGGAACTTGGATTTTCCATGGGCTTATTTCCTCATTCCAATAGAATGAGTTATTACCAATGGTTATGTCACTCAGATTACTCACAAGTCATTTTGGGGATAGTGGTTTTGATGTCCATGGCCTATCTTTAAATCCTAAAGGACTCCCACATATCCAACAATTAGTAAGGTTAAAAACGTTGGCCACCTGCTGGCCTAAAGGCATAAATTCATTTTGTCACCCTCTGAGAGTGAGAGGGGCACAGGAGTTTCCCTGGATATTAAACGTGGTGACAATGGTCGACCAAAACAATGTCTGCGATGGTATGCCAAACATCCTAAAAATATTAACAAGGCAAACACTGATGAAACCACACAGATAATCAGCAGCTTCATATGGTCTTTTCTTTCAGGCAGGCTCCAGAGTCCTCACCTGGAAAAGAAAAACAGACTTGGTTCATTCAAAGGAACTGGAAGTAAATTGTTATTAGAAGGATGGAGTAATCCACCTGGTGTTGATTTTATATTATTTTCCATGAGCATCTTTGGCTTTCCAAGCATATTTATTGAGGGGTTCAGTGAGCACGAGAGGAACAGCTCCAGTGGCTGGCATTTCTACCAACAGAGGCTGTCCAGGAGAAAAAGCTAGCTCTCCGGGAGCACTGAGAGTCTGAGACTTTTGGATCAAAGTTGGGGGGTTAGGACAAAAGGAATGCAGTTGGGGACATCCGTTTATTCCCCAGTGATCATTGACTCAGGTAACTGCATCCCAAAGGCGTTCCACCCAATGTGGCTTGTGAGGTTTCAGAAATCGCTTTAAGAGTCCATTAGTTCGTTCTACTATCCCATTAGCTTGGGGATAATATAGGATGTGGAATACCCACTTGATTCCCTCTTCCCTTGCCCACTCCTGCACTTTGGCAGCAGTAAAATGACTGCCATTGTCCGACTGAATGGAATCAGGTTTTGGGAGGGAATTAAACCAAATTTTCAGGGCTAGCACTGTATTTTCCCCAGTTGTTCGTGGAAACGCTTCAGCTTGAACTAGGCCAGAAATCACTTCCACGCCTACTAATACATACTGTTTCCCTTCCAATTTTTGGAAAGGCCCGATATAATTGATCTGCCAAATTTCCCAGAGACACTTTTTATCTCTCAAATGAAGGGGGGAATCTTCCATTGGGTGTTGCTCCAGTCGAAGTCTGCATTGTTCACAAGCTGAAATACAGGTTTTGCAAGATTTCCAAGCAACAGGCCAACCTCTGGCATGTGCCTCTTTGTATAAATCACTAGACCCTGTGTGGCCGCTCTTAGCATGTAGCCATTCCAAAAGCCTGTCTCAATTTTCCCCTGTTTAATTTTCCTCCTGAAAAGGGGCAATTCTGGCCAGCTTGTCTTCCCTATTATACCATTCACCTGCCAGAGTACCCTCTTCTTGGTTGGACAGCAGCCATGCTACCGCAAAATCCCCATGTTTGGCAATATCTAAGATTTTTTGCCACTTCTCCTTTTGCCACACTGACACTCGGTTTATTTCCCAGTTGTTCTGTTCCCAAAAAGGGAGCCATTCCGTGCATCCTTTGAACACTGCAAATGATTCAGTGTAAATGTACACTGGAGTCTTCACCCCTTCCTCACTATTAAACACACTCCACACTGCCACTAACTCTCCTGCTTGGGCACTGCTCTCACCTTCGGTAATGATTTCCCTCTTAGCATCTACATTAATAGCTACAGCTTGGTATTTCCATTGTTTCCATTAAGGCAATGAAGCTGGTGAAGGGTCTAGAGAACAAGCCTTATGAGGAGCAGCTGAGAGTACTGGGGTTTAGTGTGGTGTGGTTTAACCCCAGCCAGCAACCAAGCACCAAGCAGCCACTCGCTCACTCCCCCCTCACTCAGAGGGGTGGGGAGGAGAATCAGAAAGGAATGTAAAACTTGAGGGTTGAGATAAGAACAATTTAATAATTGAAACAGAATAAAAAAGGTAAGAACAACAACAACAATAACAATAATAATAATAACAGTTATAATGAAAAGGTGGGGGAAAGGATAAAATCCAAAGGAAAAGGGAGAAAGGAAAACAAGTGATGCACGGTACAACTGCTCACCACCTGCTGACTGATGCCCAGCCAGTCTATGAGCAATGATCCCCCCCCCCCCAGCTAACTCCCCAAGTTTATATACCAAGCATGATGTCCCATGGTATGGAATACCTCTGTGGCTGCTTTAGGTCAGCTGTCCTGGCTGTGTTCCCTCCCAATTTCCTGTGCCCCTCCAGCCCTCTTGCTGGCAGGGCCCAAGGAACTGAAAGGTCCTTGATTTAGTATAAACATTACCCAGCAACAACTAAAAACATCAGTGTCCTATCAACATTGTTCTCACATCACAGCCAAAACACAGCACTGTACTAGCTACTAAGAAGAAAATTAACTCCATCCCAGCTGAAACCAGGACATCTGGAGAGGAGAAGGATCAGGGGGAATATTATTTCTCTCTACAGCTACCTGAAAGGAGGCTGTAGGCAGGTGGTGAGAGGTCTCTTCTCCTAAATAACTAGTGATAGGACAAGAGGAAACAGCCTCAAGTTGTGCCAGGGGAGGTTTACATTGGATATTAGGAAAAATTTCTTCACTGAAAGGGTGGTCAAGTATTGGAACAGGCTGCCAGGGAGGTGGTGGAATCACCATCCCTGCAAGTGTTTAAAAAAACATGTAGATGTGGTGCTTAGGGACGTGGTTTAGTGGTGGACTTGGCAGTTCTGGATTAACGGTTTGATTTGACCATCTCAAACGTCTTTTCCAACTTAAATAATTCTATGATTCTATTCAATACAAATTCTGAATCAACTTAAATGAAAAGTCTCCTTAATAATCTCTCCAAGAGACTTCCTACCTTTCATGTCTGCCACTATCAGAAAGTACAGGTGTTAACTTTATCAAGCCTGTCACGTCACTTCAAAATCTCTTATCTATGAAAAAGACTAACTCAGTTTTTAAAAGTAAAATATGAACGGAGTTGTAAGAAGTACTATGAAAACAGACTGGTTCATTAGTAATTCCTAATGTTGAAACATTTTATCAATTTCACTATAAATTCTAAAGTAACTTCTATCAGCCAAGGAATTTGCCGTTTTCCAGTTTGGCAACTGTAACAAAACTTACTGTAGAAGGTTAAGTAGAAGAAAATTAGAGTTACTGTGGTGTGACCTGTCTCCAGTAGCAATCAATTCCATTTTTAAAGAACAGCACAGCTAACCATCTTACATTTACATCCAGGGTATGATTTGTAAAGATATTCTGTTAACAAAATAGATTAAGTTAAAAACTGTTCAACATGCCATAGACAGGACAGAAGTTGTATCATCACGTGCACTGGCATATGTAGAAATACATGCACTTATATGTAGAGGTGTATATAAAAAAATGTATTAGCATTTGACAGACAAGTGAAACTATGTGTTAAACATTAATTTTAAAAGATTACAAAAATGCTTATCACTAGCCCCAATACTTGGTTTGTAAAAAATAAACCCAACATAAAGGGCAATTGTATTTCTAATCTTGTCTGTCTGAGCAGGGAATGAAAGGGTAATAATTGCTAGCACAAGCCAGTTATTTCACTCTTTAATGATACAGCTAGACTCTGACTACAGTAAGAAGTTATTCTTTATTATGCAGTGCCACAGACTCCTGAGATCTTTCAGGAGGTTTCTTCATTATCTTGACATGTGCCAAGAACTGTCCTGACTACCAATGTTGACTGCAAAACAGTGATCTGGCAAGACAGCAATTCTCAAACTTGCCTATGCTTATTCTTGAAAATTAGTTTCTACTACTGAAAAGATATCTATACATATACCTATATCTGTCTATACACAATTTCATGCACATATATGTGTGTGTGTATATATACACACACACACAAAGGGATTGTTTTATATAGTACCGTTGTAAAAATAACCAATCAAGAAAAGTTAAAATAAAAGATAGGCTATTGAATCTTAATACAGGTACTACTCTGGACAGCAGTTCTCATGTTTTCCACATGGAGGATGACTGCATCAGAGAGACCCTTCTGAAGGGAGCAAATATGTCTGAGTGCATAAAAGAGTGCACCACTTGCATCAGTTGCTTTTAGAAGCCCACTAAGAAGGGACATGAAAAACGCAGGGATTCAGGTCAAGAGCATCTGCTACTTTTGGGTGCCATGTTTGAAGAAACTATAAATAAAACTTTAAAAGAACTCAACACTACAGAAAACTGGGACCTCATCAAGCATTTTCACTATAAATTCAAAGCTTAACTTCTCTCAAATTCTTTCTATAACAACAGCAGCTTTTTAGATATAATGCTCAACATAAGAAAACCCTTACAATCTCAAATCACTATAAAACAAAGGAAGAATTACATGCCAAAACTATCGACTCAAAACTAGCAACCTCTAGAAAAACATCAAAAAGGTCACAGCCCACCAATAAACACCACACAACATGAAAAGGATCCATGTAATATGTTTTCCTTTCCCAAAGCTCACTTAGGAAAATTGACTAAATCTTGGAAAGATTTGACCTTTCCCAAAACCAACTTAAGCATTTTACAATACAAAGCAGAAACTTCAAGGCATGCAAAGAATTGCAAAAACAAATGGAACACGGAAAGTGAAAACTACTTGTTCTGAAACTCCCATTGAGCCTTCAAATTATCATTCTCTTCCCTGCTAAATTATTCATGAGAAATAAAAGCTTTCTCAGATCAAAATACAATAAAACTAGAGCGGGCCAGGATAACAAATGCAGAAAAAGGCAACATGTAATGGGTTGATCTTGGCTAGATGCCAGGATCCCACCCAGCTGCTCTATCACTACCCCTCCTCAACTAGACAGAGGAGAGAAAATCTAATGAAAGGCTCATGGGATGAGATAAGACAGGAAGATAAATCAGCAATTACCATCATGGGCAAAACAGACTCAGCTTGGGGAAAATAAATTTATTACCAACCAAATCAGAGTAGGATAATGAAAAAATAATACCAAATCTTAAAACCATCTTCCCCCCGCCCCTCTCTTCTTCCAAGGCTCAACTTCAGTCCCAAATTCTCTACCTCCTCCCCACCTTGAGTGGCACAGGGAGACAGGGAATGAGGGTTATGGTCAGTTCATCACACATTGTTTCTGCTGCTCCTTCCTCCTCACACTCTTCCCCTGCTCCAGTGTGGGGTCCCACCCGCAGGAGAAAGTCCTCCACAAACTGCTCCAGTGTGGGTCCTTCCCACAGGCTGCAGTTCTTAATGAACTGCTCCAGCATGGGTCCCCCATGGGGTCACAGGTCCTGCCAATAAACCTGCTCCAGCTTGGGCTCCTCTTGATGGAGCCATAGGCCCTGCCAGAAGACTGCTCCACTCCAGTATGGACTCTCCACAGGGTCACACACTTCTTTGGGCATCCACCTGCTCCAGCAGGGGGGCCCCTCCATGGGCTGCAGGTGGATATCTGCTCCACCATGGACCTCCATGGGCTGCAGGAAAACTTGTCTCCGCTCCATCCTCTGCCACTCCTATCAGCATGTGATGAGCTGGCACGATATGTTGCTTAGGGAACTGTGGTGATGTAGATTCCGTGCATGCCAACCATCCTGAAGGTGATAGCTGCATTTTACCCTAAAAAGCTTTCTGTAATACTGTGCTTCTATTAGGACCCAATTTTCTCTAATTCCCCCCCCCCCCCCAAGGTGGTTTTCCCACAGGTATAAAGAATTGATTGTACAAATATAATCCTTTAAAAATAAACCATTGACCAAGTTTGGGACTAAGTCTGGATCCAGCCACACCTAAACTCCCCTCTGAGAAGGAGTTTAGAACTCAAGGGGGTCCTTTCTGAACCTGATGACTCAATGGGAGGGTCTCAACAGTTTTGTCTGACCCTGTCCTCTGTGCAGTAAATAATCAAGTGTACCTTGCCATTGGATCTTGTTAAACCATTGACAAATTTACTATCAAACTTTGTTAAATGTCTGTTTTATACCAATAAACATATTGCTGCTTCTCTCTTATGAGTGAAGTGCATCACTCCATCTGCAACAACAGCAAATATAGACAGGTATTTTCTATTCATATTATCTAAACACCACACACTAATTTTTCATTAGACTACACTGTATAAGAAGGTATTACAACCATTCACCGGCAACATCAAGGCACAGTGATTAAACTATTTTGCTTTCAGAAATTTCTCAGAAGAAAAAGTAAGCATTAAGTCTATAGTTACAAGCACATTTACAAGATTTAAAGAATTACAGGAAATACGTAGATTTTAAACTAGTTACCTCTACTGTGAAGCACAGCAAACTAAGAATAAATCTGAAAGTAGCAATAAATTCAGTTGTAGGCAGAGAAAACCATGAGGCTATCTAAAAGAGGCAAAGAAGCAGAGTATTAGCATTTTTTTTATTTTCTGAATAGTTCCCCAAAAGAGAAACTGATGCATTTCAGGTGGTTAAATTCTACAATTCAAATCTATCTAGTAATTTTATATCTATTAAAAAGAGGATGAATGGTAGAGTTTCACAATTAGAGTCCTAAATTGTCGAGCTTAAACTCCAGCCAGCAACAAAGTACCATGAAGCCACTTGCTCACACACACACAGGTTGGATGGGGAAGAGAATCAGAAAAAAGGTAAAACCTGTGGGTTGAAATAAGAACAATTAAATATTTGAAATAAACTAAAATATAATAATAATTGCAATGAAAAAAAAAAAAGAAAAAAAGAGAGAGAAATAAACCCCAAAAAAAACAAGTGATGCAGAATACAATTGCTCACCATTCGCTGACTGATGCCCAGCCAGTCCCCGAGCAGTGAACAGCGGCCCCCAGCCAACTCCCCCCATTTTATATACTGAGCATGATGTCCTACGGTATGGAATATCCCTTTGGCTAGTTCAGGTCAGCTGTCCTGGCTCTGCTCCCTCCCAGCTTCTTGTGCACCTGCTCACTGGCAGAGCATGGGAAACTTGAAAAGTCCTTGTCTTAGGGTAAGCACTTCTTAGCAACAACTAAAACCATCAGTGTGTTATCAACATTATTCTCATACTAAATTCAAAATCACAGCACTCTGCCAGCTACTAGGAAGAAAATTAACACTATCCCAGCTGAAACCAGGACATAAGATCACCATTCTTTTAAACTATTCTTGAAGTGATCTCCTGATCAGTGAGCTGCCCAATGAAAACTTTATGGTTTTTTTTTTAATATATGTATATTTATACTTTCAAGTGGTCTCAAATCAGACATCAAGGGAACAATTCAGGTGCCTGAATGGTGGTATTGTCTGACATGTAAGGTGCCCAACGGTGTCTAAGAGATCCTTGCAGGGCTAGTGGGTTACAGACAAACTGGGGACTTGTATCTCCTGGAGTTTCTGCTCAGGGCTGGGCAGGATACAGGCATATGAAATAGCACTAAACAATTATTTTTAGTTCCTGGAACCACTCCCTAGGGACTTCTTTTTACGTATCCTCCCCTTATTCTATACCATTTAGGTCATAGCCAGGTACCACACTTACCAATACACCATCACCTTCTCTCTCTTGTGATATAAACACACAGATATCATTCCCTTAATCTATGACCATCTCTATGAAATGCACACCGAGTTAATTTAGTTCCTGATATTGGGATCTGGGAGAGGGGTCCTCCGGAGTCAAGAAATTACTCAATATGAGTTATGCATCTTGCTCAACTTTATTAGTTTCTGACACTACTTATATAGACTCGATACACATGCATATTCGTAAAGCAGAAATATAATTGGTTATTAGCCCCTAAGTGCGCACTGTTCTCACACCCCTAATTATCATGACTAAAATAAGCATTCTATCCATGTAGCTATTTGCATTGCTATGCTTCAGCCTTGCGGTTTACTACTCCCTTTATTCCCATTCCGCTCCCTATCTCCCTTGGCCTTGCACCTGTCTTCCCAACAGCTGCAGCTTGTTACAGCCACGGCCTGTTAGCACAACAAAGTTACTTGGTCTCAGGATTCAAGAATAGATCAAGGCCACTTTCTTGTTAACTTCAGCACAACAACTTCAGCACAATTCTAATTCCAGGCCTATTCTAATTCTAGGCCTGGATTGTGCAGATCTTTAGGGATTCTGTGGCCACGCTTCTGCAGCCATTCTTCTACAGGGATCCATCTGTCATAACAGTCTTTCAGGGCAGGAAAGATTGTGTGTGATGTTGGATTATCGCATGATGAAGCCAGTTCTGATTCAATCACTGCTGTGCTTGTCCAGTTTTCAAAGTTCATTCTTCATTAATCTGAGTGATTTTTACTTTATTACACTTGATATGGCAATCAAAATAGAGTCAGGTTCAGATCCCAAATTCCGGAGTGGTAGAGATGGATGCCATGAGGAAGCCAGTGCAGTAATGGGCATGATACCACCATAGAAGTGATAATGTACAGTGTTATATAGCAATCAACATCACACAATTTAATTCATTAGATTTTCTCATGCAAAATGAAATCCCTTTGAAGTACACATCGGACTTCCCCATCCTCCCGCATTACCCACCAAGTGCACCCAGATCCTTAAGCAAAAGCAATCCCATGAATGCGTGTGCCTTTGCCAGAGGCAGGAATGACCCAGACTGTTTTCCCCAGCATATTTTTTGATATGCACTATAGGAACTCTATCCCCTTCTACAGTACATAAAAGCTTTGATTGGGCAGGGCCAGCCCTACTGGCAGATCATCTAGCATTGACTAACCATGGTTTAACCCCAACTGGCAACCAAGCACCACGCAGCCACTCACTCACTCACTCACTCCCCCCTCACCCAGAGGGATGGGGAGGAGAATCAGAAAGGAATGTAAAACTTAAGGGTTGAGATAAGAACAATTTAATAGATAAAGCAAAAGCCATGCATGCAAGCAAAGCAAAACAAGGATCCCCAGGAAAGCAGGGCTCCATCACACATAACAGTTACTTGGGAAGACAATTGCCATAATGCCAGATGTCCCCACCTTCCTTCTTCTTCCCCCAGTTTATATACTCAGCATAACGTCATATGGTATGGAATACCTCTTTGGCTCATTTGGGTCACCTGTCCTGGCTGTGTCCCCTCCCAAATTCCTGTGCCCCTCCAGCCCTCTCACTGGCAGGGCTCAAGAAACCGAAAAGTCCTTGATTTACTATAAACATTACCCAGCAACAACTATAAACATCAGGGTCCTATCAACATTGTTATACCAAATCCAGATCACAGGACTGCACCAGCTACTAAGAAGAAAATTAACCCTATCCCAGCTGAAACCAGGACACCCCAGTTCCTCCCTTTCCTTACCTTTTTTTTTTCTTTTTTTTCTTTCCACTCCTGTCTTTTCATTAGCTCTTGTTTTCACTTTTGATAAACCAGCTGAACTCACTAACCCCACTTTATAGCTCTCTGGAGGATATTTTTTTTTTTTTTAATTGAGTCAAGCCATCTGAGCATACTGTTCAACAGACACCAGGAACTGTCTAGGGAAGGAAGGAATGTAGGACTTCTAACAGTGTCAAGCCATTACAGTCTCAAGTCCTAACAGGCGATTTCAACTCTGATGATTTCAATTCTCCTTACATTTTCTTCTCACAAACAGGATTTCTATTGAGAACTTATCCTCTGCATGCACTCTGTAGAGATGATTGACTCAATGAGGGAATCAGCTCATACCTTATGTATTAATGGGATCATTTCAAAACAGTTTTAATTACTGCCACATACAGATGCCTTTGTGAAATCAATTCCTGCAGATAGAACCCAGCTTTAGGAGTTTAAACACAGATCTCTCAGATCTTGACTTGTTGTGACCTCTCCCCACTTACACCATCCACCACCACCCCTTTTTATTTCCCCTTTTTATTCAACTGATGGGCCATGGCCAGGACAAATCATAATTTATAGAGGACATACAGGTGCTTTTAGGCACCACAGTACAGCAAAGGTCCATGAACTGCAGCTCTAATATTGTGGGATAGAGACAATTTTAATCTCTTACAAATCAGGAGGTAGAAAAGGCTTTTCTGTTGCAGAGCAAAGGCAGAGGGACATGGGTTACACCATAGGTAGGTTACATCATAGGAACAAGGAATTTCTCCACAGTCTGAGTACTTCTAGAGTTTAACTCGTTGAACAAGTTCTACAACTGTCCTAGAGATGAAACACAGGAGGTGAGTATTAAGTAGCTGCCATCTTTTGTGTACCTTCACAGCTATGAGGCATGCATAGAAATGCTGGTAGAGTCTATCAACCTTATAAAGCAACATTTTCTTAGAAGGAAGCACTTATGACTGCACTTAGTCATAACAGCCTGAATTTCCAAGTTTGGTCATTGGGTAAGGTTAATGTTTCCCATCTCTACTTACTAATCTCAGACTGTGTCTTCAAAATAAATGTTGAGC
Organism: Falco cherrug; assembly: GCF_023634085.1. Classification (NCBI taxonomy): domain Eukaryota; kingdom Metazoa; phylum Chordata; class Aves; order Falconiformes; family Falconidae; genus Falco; species Falco cherrug. The sequence goes on from NC_073719.1 coordinate 3,678,931, forward strand.
AATTTCAGGAATGTTGCTTGCTTGCTTTCTGCTGCTTTTGTGGTTTGTAACCAAGTAGCATGCACGGGGGGGGGGGGGGGGGGGGGGGGGGGAATGATGGGATATAAAACCCTTCAGCTGACAGCGTTGAACATTTTCATATTGCAAATCCAAGCATGGCTCTATTGCCATGCCAGAATTTCTACTAGTATGAGGGAAAAGAGCCTAATCACACACGAAGAAAAGCTACTCTCCAAGATCCCACTGAATATGCGCAGAACTGAGACAAACAGCATATTCTCAGTTGATGGTGTGTGTGTGTGGGTGTGTGTGTGTCAGGGCTCAGTTACACCTAGAAGATATGCAACACATCAAATGACACTCCTCAGCACAATGAGACAGTGGTGTCTTCAGAAACCACAAGTACCAATACAATCTCATCATCATTACTATACAATGTCCTGCACTTCCATTCCCACTCCCAAACTCCATCTCCTTTCACTTGCAAAAATCCAAGACCTGCTTCTGTTCTACTCTTCAGTCCTTAATTTCCTTTCTAAGGAAGTATCTGGATACAGTTTACTTCAGAGAATAGTCCAAGTCTCTTGATTGTTCTGCCATACTGGTTTAACATGTCATTGTCGTCGTCCCCAAGCAGTCAATCCTTTTGATAGATACAAAAGAGTATAGAGGTACTTTTCCTGTAACACTGAAATACATTTGAATTTTAGAATCACATCAGTTATGAAAACAAATCAAAGACTGCTATATATCTGAAGGGAACAAAACAAACAATCAGTAAATGCCTCCAAACTTCACTTTTTCTGGACTTCAAAGAATGCAGTTTAATAACTCATATCCAAGCAATTAATTCCATACATTTTTTGTTATCTTTTATTAAGTATTCAATAAATTCTTTTCCACTAATGAGGTGCAAGAATAGATTCAGTTAAGATTCTCTGAAATTAGGAAAGTGGTAAATATATCACCCAAAATATAGTGTGTTCTCACTGATAATAATGCAAACTACATACTGGGCTACTTTAAGAGGAATGGGGCAAGTGGCTCTAGGGGATGTTATTTTCCTTTACTCAGCAGTAGCTGAGACTGCTTCTAGAATAGTCTTCAATTTCATCATCATTGTTCTCCCTTTCTTCAGTTCAAGAAAAAAAAAGAAGTATAGAAACTGGAGAGAGGCCAGAGCTACTAAGATGGTCTGGTGTCTAAAGCAAATGACCTATGTGAGGTTGAAGACTTGTTTAGTCTAGTAAAGTGGAAGCTAAGGGAAGACTTTGTAGACATCTACAACTACCTACCTGTATTGGGTTTGCATGGCAAGGTTTCGGTAGAAGGGGAACTGCAGGGGTGGCTTCTGTGAAAAGATGCCAGAAGCTTCCCCTATGTCTGATAAAGCCAGTGCCAGCCAGCTCCAAGATGGACCTGCCACTGGCCAAAGCTGAGCCAATCAGTGATGGTGGTAGCACTTCTATGATAATGTATTTAAGAAGGGAGGGGGGAACAACCACAACTGCACAACAGCAATTGCAGCCAGAGAGAGGAGTGAGAATATGCAAGAGAAACAGCCCTGCAGACACCCAGGTCAGCGAAGAAGATGGGGGAGAAGGTATTCCAGCAGAGATTCCCCTGCAGCCCATGGTGAAGACTATGGTGAGGCAGGCTGTCCTCCAGCTGCAGCCCATGGAGGTCCATGGTGGAGCAGATATCCACCTGCAGCCTGTGGAGGACCCCCCTACTGGAGCAGGTGGATGTGCCCGAAGAAGGCTGTGACCCTGTGGAGAGTCCATACTGGAGCAGGCTTCTGGCAGGGCCTGTGGCCCCATCAGGAGGAGCCCAAGCTGGAGCAGGTTTATTGGCAGGACCTGTGACCGTGTGGGGGATCCACACTGAAGCAGTTTGTGGAGGACTGTCTCCTGTGGGAGGGGCCCCATACTGGAGCAGGGGAGGTGTGAAGAGTCCTCCCCCTGCAGAGGAAGGAGTGGCAGAGTGTCACGGTCCACTCAGTGGACTCGTGATGGTTCGTTAACTATGATCTCGAAGTGCAAAAATCAAGGCGACCACACCCAGGGGTTATGTTTCAATCAAACAGCACAATTTTATTGTTTGCCTGTAAAGCGGCGTGCAATAGGTAGAAAGACAGAAAGTGAATAAAAGGTAAAGTAAAAAGAAAAGGAAAGAGGATTATAGCTACCACCACGGGTCCAAGGCGTCCCTATGGTCCCAGGTCCAGGCAGCATCCCGCCGGTCCTTCCGATCGCCATGATCCTTGGTGGGGAAGATCTCCAAAGTTCAGTTGCTAAGAAGGCATCTTTTTATGCCAAGCAACACACCTTGCTCCTCCTCTGGTCCATGGACTTCCACCAGTCTCTGCCCTCTCGAGCCAGGTTATCTTGCTCCAGTGGCGGGTAGCTTCAGACCAGGAGGCGTGTTCTTGTATTGTTTTCTGGTTTGTTGTTATGAACACAGTTGTGATTCATCTTCTGGACAGCTGTTATGCGGCCTTGTTCAATCCCAGGTTGCAGGGAGCGGCATAGTACTCCTCGTACCGTGCAGTTCTCCTTCCCAGGGTCTTTGTGTCTTGGTGTCCATGAGGACCACATTCCATCTCCAGGTCTCTGTTGGCAATGTTGAGACAATATTGCTCTCTTTAGACCGACTCTTACACAGAGACAACATGTCCACAACTGACTGCAACCCCCATTCCCCATCCCTGCACCGCTGGGGGTAGGTGGTAGATAAAATTGGGAGTAAAGTTAAGCCCAGGAAGAGGAGAGGGGTGGGGGGAAGGTGTTTTTAAGTTTTGGGTTTATTTCTCATTATCCTGCTCTGATTTGATTGGTAATAAATTAATTTCCCCAAGTCGAGTCTGTTTTGCCCATGACTGTAATTGCTGCGTGATCTCCCTGTTCTTATCTCATCCCACAAGCCTTTCATTAGATTTTCTCTCCCCTGTCTAGTTGAGGAAGGGTAGCGACAGAGCGGCTGGGTGGGATCCTGGCATCCAGCCAGGGTCAACCTACCACACTACCTGAAGGGCACTTACAAGAAGAACAGAGCCAAACACTTCTTATCAGCAGGTTATATAACTAGGAGCAAAAACTACAAGCTGCAGCTTGGGAGGTTTAAGTAGAAACTTCAGGTTGTCTTCCCCCCCCCACACACACACATTTGTTTTAAGAAAAACAGGAAAAACAAAGTTTCCATTCTGAAAAGCCACAAGAACCACTTATGGGGTCACCTTCTGAAGAAACGAGTGGCATGAATGATATTCACATGACATACTAGCACTGCTTTTAAGGATACTGTAAATTTCAGGAACAGTTGGCAGTTATACCAACCCTTCCCCAACCTTCTATAAACTTTCCTATGAGTATCTTTCCTAACATTTTCTAACCTGTATCAGTCATGCCATATGTTAGTATTTCTACTGAACAGTAAAAAACAAAAAACCACCTAACTATCAGTATCTTGCTATTCAAAGTTCTCCTAAAATCACTAACCACTAATGACCACAATCACTACAATGACTAATTTAGTCATTACTGAGATTTTAAAAACCAATAGATTAAGTTTTCTTTATATAAATGAGCAAGTCTGTCTGTACTTTGCCCAGTTTACACCATAGTAAGGAAGACAAAAACATTTAAGTAGGAAAGAGTTATGGGTTGGGGTTTTTTCCCATACTGCTGTTGACAAAAACAGAGGAATAGAACTTCTACAAATTTATTTTTACAAAAATGCAATACAAACTAAAACCTAGGTCTGAAAAAAAATCAGCATGCAGAAGACACAAGGGATAAAAGAACAAAGAGTAAGAAGGTGGAACACAGGAATAAAGGACAGCAGTGAGCAAGGCTGACAATAATATTTAGGGATGTAACTCAGATTACATCATAAAATATTGAGGACAAGAAGAATGGCCTTTCAGGTTAAATGGAAAGCACCAAACTGACCAAAACTCCAAACAACCAACAAGGAGGGGAAAAAAAAGTGGGACTATTCTAGGGAATTTGCTTGGATACAACTCAGCAGAAATTCTTATCATAGGGTTCAGTATTGATGACATAGGTGTGGTGAAAATTTATTAAATTGATTACTGCTTATGAAAAAGCCTTTGTCTTTAATTAGGACAGGGAGCTCAGGGAGCTCAAGGACAACTTTAATGAGCAGGTGGTGTTTTTCCTGAGCCCACTGAACAAGCAAGATATGAGCAGGACCACCCAGACAATAAATATTATGTGCAGCTGTGTCATGACAGTAACTCCACCATGCTCGGGTGTCTGGCCAACGTCCTGGCGTGTGTGAACCTTACAAATCATGAGATAGTGCACGCCTGCACTTAGCCTAAACTTAAAAGTTTACATGCACTAGATACGTAACCTGTTTTTGTTTTTCACTGAGTATAAAGGCAGGCAAGCTCCAGGACTTGGCCAAAAGCCTCACCTATGGGTGGATGCACCGCATAGGAATTCTCCCAGTTATCAACAGACTCCTGGCACTGCCTGCAACAAGGCTTCCCAGCTGAAGCGTGGGCCTGGATGACATTAAGGTGGTGATTGGTGATGTATCCTTTTCTTAGTCTCTGTAACACTTTGCAGTAATGATTTGATGCTTCGCTTCTATTGCTCTTTTATCATATTGTGCATAATAACTAGTACTGTTTCCTTTTATCATATTGCATGCTATTTTTCCTTTATTATAGTGTAATATAATAAACTCAATTTATTCTTATATTTGATTTGGAATTCATTTTTGCTTGGTATCCAGTCAATCAGCAAAACAATAGGGAAAGCCAAAGGGATAGCCAAAGACAACAGAAGAATATTTTTAATGTTTAATAGTATGCTTATAGGATGGCCAGTCTCACAAGACCAATCTTGTTCCTTTGACTTCTTCCTAGTTCACCTACTTTTAACAGATTTTCAAAAAGATAGGATAGAATGCTTTATAACAAATTATTGTGCAACAGCTGAAATAGAAATTCAAGTTGCAGTCTACCCTCATGCTCTGAAACTGCTTTAAACCATTTTAATTTCACCACAGTTAAAACCTGCTTCTGATGATACAGTTTTAAAATTTTATATGTAAAGCCTGGGCAACAAAAAGCTCTATTATGTTGCTTATAGATATGATACAAAATGCCCTTCTGCACAATGGTGCAATGAAAGAATGAGAGAAGAAAAGCAGACAGTGATGAAAAAGCCTAGTGTTAAAATGAAGTTTCAAGAAGTCAAAACTCATAAGGTACATGCTATTTTCAAAGACTCAGGTAGTTCAGTTCTCTCATATTATGAATGCCTGTGACAGGTACCCCCTGCTCCCAACCCCTGGTAATATGGTTCGCATAACTAACATTATTTTATGAGGCAAGCAGCCATTCTCTGTTGACAGAGTGAGTCACATATTCGTTCCCTTTCCCCTCGTTATCAGGCTCTGAAGGTCCTATGAACCAAGTAGAAAAACCAAGCAGATTTCTTCTTCCCCTCCCTACAGCCTCAAGATTCCTGTGTGCCAGGCTGATTACTGCTTTCCTTACTGGCCTTGAAGGTCCCAGGCACCCAGCCAACCAGGTGTTGTTGATGACCCTGTCAAAGAACAAGGAAGTGTAATAGCACACAGAGCACTGTCTATAAAATCAAGCAGTTACAAGTCCTAAGTGGGGAACTTGGACTGGAACTGCTGCTGGACAGTGAGACCCATGACCATGGCCACTGTAGAAGAAAATTACCATCTTTAATGAAAGACCAATACTTGCACTTTCCAACAAAAAACAATTTCTGTCAACAAACCACACAGCTTAATGCTTCATATTGTTCTGATGCCTTCCCATTGATTCTACCCAGACTGAAAACTGTTTCAATTTGAAACTAGGAAATAGTTCCCTGGAATTAGGTAACAGTTTTTCTTCCGACTCAGAGAAAGCACTTTGCCATTGCCAAACAATATAAAATGCAAAGCCAAATTATCTTACCCTTGGTAGTCAATAGAAGTCAGCACAGAAAATGACACACAACATAAAAGCAATGCTGCACTAGCACAGAACAGCACCTGGTAGCTTAAATAAAAATACAGAAGATATAAACAAACAGCCTAGATATACATGGGTGAAGAGGGGCTGGGAAGAGCATCGCTCATTGCACTCCAACTTTAGGGCTCTTTCCTCCAAGCTGTGCCTTGCTCTAAGCAGAAACTATTTTTCCCCTCCCTTCCCCTCTCCTTGGGCTACTGCCTACCTGCATGGCATGGCACCTGCCCAAACCCAGTGTTACCAAAAATCATAACCAGGAAAACACTCCAAACCAAATGATAGTTTAGAAAGCTGACATTGGTTTATTGCAGCGCTGGGTGCATGGGGGATCTTCTAACATGCACACCAAGTTACTTGAGGGTGCACATTATATACAGTAGAGTACTTGCACATTCATAGTACATTACACATTCATTTTCATTCACGCACAGGATTGGTTACAAGTTTCTCACTTCTAATGCAAATTAGCATGCATCCTCAGATAGGGCTACTGAAGTTTTTTTACCAACTATGCGTATGCCCCAAGCAGGAGTTTGCCCTCTTTTGGGGGGGGGCTATTTGAGTTGGAGGTCAGGATCTCCCATTACCACAGTTACCTTTGTCCTACTGATGTGTGGAAAACAGACTTTACAATGATTAGATTGTAAAGTAGGTATGTTTATTCAGCACTGGGCGGCATGGGGGGTAGTCCCACCAAAATCGTGCGCACCGTTTTAACATTTTTCAGACCTATTTATACATGTTACATTTCTTTATCTAAAAACACACATACTATTGATTATATTCAACCTTTAGGCCACACCTCCACTGCAAAACATTGATTATAAGTAATCAGCAAACATGCTATAACAGTAAACATATCTAAGTAATGCCAAGCGACCTTTATGCAAACTCATCATGACATATAACTCTTAACAACTTAGAGGCATTATATGTGCAGTATTGATTAAGTATGTGCTTGCTTATCAGGCTAGGATGCCTTGGCTCACTACTTTCAACTAATTTTCTGCGGGTTGCAACACCTTATCAGCCTGTCTCCTCTTGTGGCCCAAACTTTCTCACTTAGAGGCTTCTTTCTGCATAATTTAGATAACGGTGTTCTTATAATTATCTGTTCTTTGTTTCCCAAGGTTGACTCCCTTGATTAGAAGTCCTTTCAGTCATCAGTTTTGATGAAATGAGAGGGTCAGCTTGACCTATACTTTCTGCATGTAAGAAATGGTCCAGCAATTCATGTCAATAGAGGGTTTAAAAGGTAAACATTGGGACCTGGATCTAGGGGCAGGAGAACAAAGGAGTTTCAAAATGACTGTTAACTATTGCACAGGATGCTACACAAGTCTCTGACATCCAGCCAAGAGATTACCAAATAAGGAAGAAAAGGAAACTGAAGGACGACTGGAGGACACAGCCTGGGAGGAAGACTGCGAGCCTTCAGCCCAAACGACGCCCAGAGGGACCACCGAGAACTGACTAATTGTAATAACCCTGCCTTTCTTAGAAGGAGTGATGAATATGTATTAGCTTAGGAACATAAGAACCGGCCGCCCGATGTAACACGTGTTAGAGGAGCCCTGACTCCCCGCGCACCCAGCGCTGTTTACTTGCCTTTTATTAACCCCATAAATAAATCATATAAAACTAAAAATTGACTCGGAATTTATAACAGTGCACGTACTTGTTTAATAAACACTAAATCAGAGTTCAGTAATTCAGGAATTTAGGGAACACCAGCACCGAGCAGCTCCACATCTCGCCAGCGCCCGCCATGCCGAGGGACAAGGGAGGCTGCCCACCCACCCGCCACGCCGGGGCAGCAACTCGCAGCCGCCCACTCCTGGGCCCGCACCACCGCTACCCCCTTAGTCCTAAAAGGGCGGCCCGCAACGGCGAGGAAGCCCCCAGGTGGTGGCGGCTGGCGGTACTGCACGCAGAGCAGGCCCGGTATGCGCAACCATGCCTGTTCTGAAACTTGCGCCACGAGCCTGCTGCTACACCTCACCTTCCCCCAGCGCGCCGCTATTGACGTGCGGAATCAGACTCCACAATCTATCAGTTTGTAAAGTAGGTATGTTTATTCAGCGCTGGGCAGCACGGAGGGGGGAGGGGACGGAGAGGTGTCTCACCAAAGTCGTGCGCGCCTGGGCAACTTGACTCACTTTATGCAATCAAATGTTACATATACATAAGGTTTCCAAATACGCCTATACATATTCATGACCTATCCCCACTTCATATTAAAATTAGTTCCAAGAAATCATTTCCAGAAGTCCCTCCCAGCTGTGCTTGCTAGTGCCTCTTGGTGGTGGTCGTGGGGGTTGTGGGGATGAAGGCTTGGTAGTCTCCCTCGCTCTGAACTTTTTACCTTCTCTCTTCACACAGACTCAGTTATCCTTGGTCTTTGTCCAAGCTGTATAGTTGGGTTTAGCTAGGTCTTATCAGGTACTGTCCTTCAGGAGGAACTGCAGACTCCTTGCTTCAGTTAATTTACACAATGGTTAGTAAAACAAAGCATTATTTATCAACAATCTAGGTAATCGTTAAGCAATTAGATCTACTAAAATTCCCTTAACCCCTTCTCTCACTATAGCGTCATCATCCAGCGACACAAGACCAGTTCATCCCCGGTTCATGTGGATGCTGTTGGACAGGGGTTGATGGGAGCTGGTGCACCCTTTAATGCGTGTGCACCTTTCCATTGGAGGCAGGTATTTGAGGTGGTGTGCGGGGGGTGCCTAGTTCAAGGTGTTGTGTGATGTTAGTGGAAAGGTGGGGGAGGGAATCTCTATAAGGAGTGTTGGGGCCACTGCTATCCCTTGGGGTGGATAGTAGTCCTATATCTCATGTCTTTATATCTGCTAGGGATGGCCTTGCTGTTCAGCTGTCCTGGAGGAGCAAGCTTAAATCTGTGGTGCAGTGGGTTAGGGTTCATGGTTACCAAATTACAGCCTATGGGGTGCACCAGTGCTGCTTGTCTTGGGCCTATTAGGAGACATTGCTGGCATACAGCCTTTACACAGAGAAATGGCCTGCGTACCTGGCTTGCTGTCACACTACTTCAGCACAGCATGGCTGTGAAACCGTGGCTGAATTAATCGCAATTCCCTGATTTAAAATAATAGGACTACTGAGCTTCCCTCAACCATTTGCTTCTTCATTTGTGTATTTCACATCAAATCAGGACAATGGCTTTCTCCTGATGAGTTTAATGTGTAAATAATTGAAGAATAATTGAAGAAAACAAACTTTTGACAGTTTTGCTTATTTTGTGTAATTATTCTAAATAGTTATAATGATGGGGAAAAAATAATGTGAAGGGGCTGTCATAGAAATGTATGATATTTACATCTGCATATAACTTTACATTGAGTCAGGCATTTAATGTTAAATAACTTGGGGTTTGTTTGTTTATTTTGAGGAATACCTAATATTGAAGAAATACCTGGTGAAATCCATAGGCTGGAATCCCAGATGTCTCTAACTGGATAAGGAATTACTGTGTGCAAGTATAGCCTCACAACTTACTCTTTCCTCCTGTGTAACAGCATTTGGACTCTGTAACAGCAATAAAGTGCCCCTCCCCACTATATACCAACAATAGAGAATTATTTGATTATAAACTACAGTTTCAAATTATAAACTGATAGACCATTTATGTCATATGGAGTTAATGAGTTAAAGCATCCTGTTGCTTTATCACCAGAAATTTTTGAGAATCACCTTTAAAATAATTTATTTTTCAAGGTTGAAACATAAGGCTTGCATTAGATAGTAGGTACTGGAACAAGGGAGATCCCTCCAGGACTGATGAAAGAATAAATTATTCTAGCTGTTTATATACAACAGCGTAATGTTGAATATTCTGACCCAAAGAAATTTAAAAAATGTTTCTTTTCTCTTTCCCCTTGTTATCTGTTCTCCCTCAGGTTTTTCCTGCCTTCTACTCATCCAGAGCTACCTGGAATGGGTATTATTCTTGGTTATTTACCTCTCTCTCAGTATCACATCTCACTACATGGCAATAAAACAAAGCCTAAATAGCCAATGTAATTGACTTTCCACTTACTGTTTTATTTAATAACATGTATTTAGCTAGGAAAACACGCTGTCATTTTTTATGACTTACGGGCTACATATATTCCTGCATTTAGGTGCTCTTCCTAATAACTCCTGAAGAGTCTATTCTCCAGACAACTTAAAATAGAAGTACTGTGTACTGTATTTATAGCCCTACAGCTGAGCTGTTTTTAACTGGGCAGGGTAACACTGCTGCAAAGTACACTTGTAGCTTCTGCAGGAGGTTGTTTTGGGCACAGAGGTCTTGCTTTTGTAGGCAAGATTGTTACAGATCTGCTAATAAGTTAGAATTAATTGACTTTATTTGATTTTATAAAATCATTTGGAATAAGAAATATATTTTAATGAAACTTGTAGTTGCACAGCAAAAGCTGCTAGGAAATCCTTTGTACAGCCCTGTAGCAAGGCCAGAAGAATGGGCTAGAATCATTGTTTAAAACTTAGGTAAAAAATTTGGGATTTTACAGATTTCTTTGTATTTGACTAGACTTCTGTATGTAGAAAGTGTATTGAAATGTCAGAATATAGAATTAATGGGAGCTGGGGAAGAGTCAACTGGAACAACTTGTAGTTATCTGCCAAGAAACCGTGAACTTTAGTAAAAGGTAATTCCGGCAGGGGGATATCGTGACCACCGACTCATATACCACCTACCCAAATCGTACCCCAGACCCATTTCTGGACCTTTCTAACCTTTACTGCGCAGAATCGGATATGGGAGGAGAGTATGTTGATTTTTGGGAAATACTATGATTATGCATGAATATTTAATGAATATGTATGAATAAGTTCTATATATGGTGTCTGATTTTGAAACTTGGTGTGCGTTTATCGTGAGAGGACTCACTCACGCACCCGGCCATCAATAAAGAAGTGTCTGCTTATCTGCATCACATTGGTGTCGATAAGTTCTTCATTCCGAGATTTTGGTAACAAGATCATGCTCTGCTCGCAAAAACTGCGAATCTTAAGCTAAATCTAACAGCAGAACCTGCAGCAGCAGCGAGAGAGCCGGTGCAGCTGCCGCACGGTCTCACCATGAGTGACCTGCCTTGTGTGGGGAAACTCAACCTCAGCGAGAAGCACCGGAGTGGCCCCGACATTCTGCCGGACCTGACGGATGTTGCACCCCGTGACACCCCGCCCGCCTCCTGTGATGCGCGACGATCCAGTTGCAGTGCTCGGCGTTACTTGTAGTCTCCTTGTGAAGCAAGCTGGGCTGGGCGTCGTCATGCCCAAGGTGCGGGCGGGGAAGCAGCTGCGGCAGGAGCACAGAGAGGGTTACACTACTGGTGAGTGTGGGCTGGGCTGAGCGGGTATGGGGCCGGAGCCTACTGCCCGGGCATGGCCTGCGTTCTTCCCCCTACCCACTACTTCCCATGGTTGGAGGATGCCTCGGTGCTGGAAGTGGCCCTGTAGGAGGCTCAGGGGAGAGCTGCTCTTGGTGGGGAACATGGTTTGATCTGAAAGAAGAGTGAATGCCTGCTGTATATAAAGACCTTCTTCTTAGGTAAAGGTTTCTTGTTGTGTTTTGTGAGATACATTTTCATTTTGAGTAACTTTGCTACTCTGGCTGCACTGTACTGGCATGCTGTTCAATACTGGAGCTGGCCAGTGCATCTTAAAAGACCTCCTCATTGTCAGTAGCATCACTGAGAAGGTGGGTGATGGCTGCCTAATGGACCGCAGCCACAGAACAAGATGGCTTTGCACTTTGGTTTTAGAGTAAATGCTCCTCTGTGGTCTCAGCTGCATCTTCAAGCTTCAGGATTAACTCATTTCGTATATTTGCTATGCAGGTTTACAGTCAAGCATCTAGCATTTGCACTAAAGAACCCAAATGGTTAGTCTTTTCAGTCTGTGTTGCCTGACATCAGGCTTTGAGCTTAGAAAATAGTGCTGAGGCATTCAGACAGGCTAACATGGGTTCCCTATAAATGGGGAAAAACTTGCACCCTCTGTGCCTGTGGTACCTGACATCTGCTGCCCCCAGGGCTGGGGAGTTTATTTGAACATGCCATTAGGGAACCAGGTGAAGGAGGTGATTAACCAGAGCTGCTCTCAGGGTTGAGCTGGGTGCTTGCTTACTTTTCCACACTTGGCTGTCCTGGTTTCAGCTGGGATAGAGTTAATTTTCTTCTCAGTAGTTGGTGCATTGCTGTGTTTTGGATTTAGCATGAGAATAATGTTAATAACACACTGATGTTTTTAGTTGTTGCTAAGTAATATTTATACTAAGTCAAGGACATTTCAGTTTCTTAGGCCCTGCCAGCAAGACCTGAACTAGCCAAAGGGATATTCCATACCATATGACATCATGCCGAGTATATAAACTGGGCAGAGTTGGCCAGGGCCTGCTGATCACTGCTTGGGGACTGGCTGGGAATTGCTCAGCAGGTGGTGAGCAATTGTATTGTGCATCACTTGGGGTTGTTTTTTCCCCTTTTGGATTTTATTCCTTTTTCCCCCTCTCTCCTCATTACAATTGTTATTATATTTTAATTTAGTTATTAAATTATTCTTATCTCAACCCATGAGTTTTACCTTTTTTTTGAATCTCTTCTCCATCCTGTGGGGGTGGTGGAGTGAGTAAGCAGTTGCATGGTACTTAGTTGCTGGCTGGGGTTAAACCACGACATCAGCCAAGGATCTCTCATAAATTAGCTTTCACTGTTTTCCTCCCATCCCTTTCTAAATGACATTCACACTCCTGTTAGTTGATTTCAACTTTTTTTTGAGCTGCAAGTACCTTTCATTTTAAAATTAAATGATTACTTGAAATTGTTTCTAGAAAAATACTGAAATGCCATTTGTTCTTAGGCTGCCTTACGATGTACAGATGTCATTCTGAAAGTAGGCCTGGGAACCAGTAACCCGACAGTAAAGATGTTGGAGAAAGTTAAAAAATTAAGTGTGAATTTCCCCAACCAAGCTCAAATTACATTGTGGCTTAGACTATGGCAAACAAGGATCTTCAGCTATCTGATTCAAATAAGTAGAATTACTCTATGGATATTAGTAGAATTACATTCTGTTGTAGCTTTAAGGAGATTTGCATAGTTTCACCAAATTTTGTGGTGTTTCATGGCTTTTTATAAAGCACTCTGAGATAATTAAGGTAGTGTTTATGACAACTTCTATTGCTTCGAAGTGCTGAGGGAAAGCTTATGTTTTCCAAGTCTGTTAGTTGGCTTTTGACTTAAAAGCTGATTAGACTTTGAATTCCTTTTTTTGTTTCTGTTATTCTCAGGTGTGAAAATACTTACGTTTCAAAGGGAATTTTCACTTCATTTGGTTGTAAAACCAGGAACTAAACTATACTGTACTCTCTATTAATACTCAGTTATTAGCTCAAGTGGACCATCTGATGAAGGCATGTCATTCCGTGTTAGCGAACAAAGCTATCAAAGAGAGAAGAACCTTTCTAGGAATGTGAGGATTTGCTGCTTATTCATACAGCTGTCTGACTTCACCTGACTAACAGGTCAGAAAGAACAACTTCAGGCCTCCTCCTAAAGGTGAATCCAGCGTTGTCAGAATAGAGCCAAAGAACCCACCACCACCTATCAACTTAACAACAAAACATACTAGTCATAACACTTAATTTCATTTTTCTTTTCACTTGTTACTCAGTTATATATGCTGTTTTCACTACTAAGTACCAGCTATTCATTAGCATTTACAGAATTCCAAAATGCATATTCCTTTATTGATCAGGGTTTGCATTAGGACATTACCTGAACATGCCACCATCAATTTGGGTGCTACTTTGTTTACAGTATTTCTGACAACAAGACTGAGGTACCATCTTTGTGCCAGTTGGAATTTTGCTAGTAATAATGTCCCCTTCACACTACTTTGTATCTCCCAGAGACCTTTCTGGCTGATGACTCTGTTGCTTATGATCAAAGGAGTATCTATGAGAACTCTTATCTTCAGATGAGTGTGTAATCTCAGAAGACAGATGTTACAGGATAGTATTCTTAAAGTTATTTTTAAAAATGCTTTGAACTTCAAGATCATTTCAGCCTTGCCCAAGGTTAGTGTCCTGGTATCAGCTGGGATAGAGTTAATTTTCTTCTTAGTAGCTAGTACAGTGCTGTGTTTTGGCTGTGATGTGAGAACAATGTTGATAGGACACTGATGTTTTTAGTTGTTGCTGGGTAATGTTTATACTAAATCAAGGACCTTTCAGTTCCTTGGGCCCTGCCAGCAAGAGGGCTGGAGGGGCACAGGAAATTGGGAGGGAACACAGCCAGGACAGCTGACCCAAGCTAGCCAAAGAGGTATTCCATACCATATGGTGTCATGCTGAGTATATACACTGGGGAAGAAGAAGGAAGGTGGGGACATCTGGCACTATGGTGTTTGTCTTCCCAAGTAACCACTATGCATGATGGATCCCTGCTTTCCTGGGGATGGCTGAACACCTGCCTGCTGATGGAAAGTAGTGAATGAATTCCTTGTTTTGCTTTGCTTGTGTGCTATGTTATATATATATATAACTAGCAATGTTATATGCATGCCAGCACAGTCTGGCATGATGGAGAATTGATTCTGAGGTCACGAGATCTTCTGAAGTGAAGCTTTTTAGAAGAAAACTAGGCAGCTGTTTAAAAAGAACAGCTCTGTGTAGTCAATCCAGAGAGGAAACACTCTAGGAGGTTCCTAGACTATGTGGAAGATAACTTCCTGACACAGCTGGTAAGTGATCCAACCAGGGGAGATGCCCCACTAGACGTACTGTTTACGAAAAGAGAAGGACTTGTGGGTGATGTGGTGGCCAGAGGACATCTTGGGCATAGCAGTCATGGAACGATAGTTTTTCATTCTCGGATAAGTAAAGGAAGGGGGCTCAACAAAACCACTACCATGGATTTACGGAGAACAGATTTTGGCCTGTTTAGGAGACTGGTTGGTTGAGAGTCCCTTGGGAGGCAGTCCTGAAGGGCCAAAGGGCCCAGGAAGACCGGACATTCTTCAAGAAGGAAGTTTTAAAGGTGCAGGAGCAGGCTGTCCCTATGTGCTGAAAGATGCGCTATTGGGGAAGACCACCATCCTGGCTGAACAGAGAGCTTTGGCTGGAACTCAGGGGAAAAGAGATTTTACCGCCTTTGGAAGAAGGGGCAGGCAACTCAGGAGGACTACAAGGATGTCATTAGGTTATGCAGGGGAAAATTAGAAAGATGAAAGCCTAGCTAGAACTTAAGCTGGCTACTGCTGTAAAAGATTAAAAAAAAATGTTTTTACAAATACATTAGAAACAAAAGGAGGGCCAAGGATAATCTCCATCCTTTATTGGATGCAGGGGCAAACACTGCAACAAAGGGTGAGGAAAAGGCTGAGGTACTTAATGCTTTATTTGCCTCAGTCTTTCATAGTTAGACTAGTTGTTTTCCAGGTACCCAGCCCCCTGAACTGGAAGACAGGGATAAGTTGCAGAATGAAGTCCCCACAGGCCAGGAAGAAATGGTTAGTGACCTGCTGCTCCACTTAGACATGCACAAGTGTATGGGACTGGATGGGATCCACTCGAGGGTATTGAGGGAGCTGGTGGAAGAGCTTGCCAAGCCATTCTCCAGCACTTATCAACAGTCCTGGCAAATTGGAGAGGTCCCAGTTGACTGGAGGTCAGCCAATGTGACACCCTGTAGAGGGATTTTTAAAGGACCAAGGACATATGTTACCATTGTCTGGGTTGGACAACCCAGGCCTGTTAGTTGAAGCTGCAGAGCAGCTTTAAATTGTCCTGGGAACAAGCAGGGTGAGAAAGAAAACAAGCTATGCACAAACAAGAAGCCAGGTGCAGAGCAAGTCATGGGAACCACGGAATCAACACACTCTCATCGGCACACTCTGATAAGACACCTGCAGCATGCTCACCAATCAGCGACACGGACCCCCACATGGCCAGAGACTTTTATCCAATCACCTGTGTGTAAAGTCGGGTGAGCGGTCGGTTTAAGTTATAAATATAACCTGTTTGTTTAATAAAGTGAGCACGGCATGTAGCCATATTGGTGTGATTGTCGTGACTTGGCCGACTCTCCACGGGGGACCCTCTTCGACACCCATCTACAAGATGGGCCAGAAGGAGGATCCGGGGAACTACAGGCCTGTATCCTGGTTTCAGCTGGGATGGAGTTAATTATCTTCTTAGGAGCTGGGACGGTGCTGTGTTTTGGCTTTGATGTGAGACTTTTCAGTTCCTCAGGCCTTGCTAGCAAAAAGGCTGGAGGGGCACAAGGAATTGGGAGGGGAAACAGGCAGGTCAGCTGACCTGAACTAGCCAAAGAGGTATTCCATACCATGGGACGTCATGCCTGGTATATAAACTGGGGGGTTTGCTGGGGCAGGCAGATCATTTTCTGGGGGACTGCCTGGGCATTTTCAGCAGGTGGTTTGTGTACCAACTGTTCTTTTCTTCCTTTCCCTCTGGATGTTATTCTTTCCCTTCCTCTTTTCATTATAACTGTTGTTGTCATTGTTGTTATTATTGTTCTTTCATTTTTATTCTATTTCAATTATTAAATTGTTCTTATCTGACCTTGAGTTTTACATTCCTTTCCAACTCTCCTCCCCATCCCTCTGGGTGAGAGGGGAGTGAGTGAGCGGGCGGCTGCGTGGTACTTAATTACCAGCCAGGGTTAAACCAGAACGGTCCTTTTTGGTGCCCAATGTGGGGCTCGAAGGGTTGAGATAACAACAGGTCTAATCAGACTGCGTTAGAACAAAAATTGTTGTCAGTGCTCACTGTATTACATTAATAATCATTGACTACAATGCTGATTTCTCTGCTGTTGAAGTTGCTGCTCATAGTCCCAGGGTTGCATTGGTTAATTTACTTACAGCATGTGTTCCCTATTGTGTTGCTTGTTTATTTGGGACCTGGGCTAAAGTTACTATAGTGTTGTACTATATAGTACTGGTTGGTGATATGATGGACTCACTGGTTATGAAACTAATCCAGTCTGTGTACTCTGTGGTGTTGTCACCCCTGTGTGTCAGATGGCCCCTGGGGGGGAATGTCAACAACTGCACCTTTGGCTTTGTTTTCCCAGAGTTGGCCTATGGGTGGGGTCCACACCTCCCCCTTTCCCCTTAAGAGAATTGGATATTACAGTTTCCCTGGAAACTTACACAGCCCTTCCATGTCTGTCTGTCTTGAGGATTAGGCCTTAATCTATAGTATAATTCAAAAATTTTAGTAATTCTTACTCTTACTTCTTGTCAGTTAATTTAAGTGGCAAGAGGAATGCTCTCCTAATTTAAGATAAAATTTCCTAGCTGCTTCTCAGAGTAACAATTAACAGAGCTACTGCTCTTTAAAGAAATGTAGTAAATCTGGTAGGATGCAATAGAAATAACTGCACTGGAAATATATCTGCATCTCTAAACTAACCCATTTGCTAATAACTTCTAGTGTAAAACTTGTAACAATTCTTTATGGCAGTTGAACAGTGATGGCTGTTTTCATGATATTTTTATATATTCTTTGCCAGCCCGCATGTCTTGGAAATGACTTAATCTGAAATATAAATTAGTAGAAATTGTAACATGAATATTTCACTTTTTCAGACTGCTGCATGGCTTCAATTCAGAAGGCATCCATTTCTTATAGATTCTACTGGAAAAAAGAAAGTTGTTCTGTATTTTGTCACCTAAGTCTTACCTAAGTGAGAGTGACTTTAGTGGGACATGCTCTTCTTGCAAAAGCAATGAATGGAATACAGCATACATACTCTGGTTCTTAATGAGAACATGCAATTTTATCACAGATAATGGCAAGAAGTTGACACTCTGAATTTTAAAAGCATTAAATTCTTTCAGGACTGAAGTGAGGTGCTGGACTTTAATATGACAGCATATTTTTAAATATACCAAATGACATATGGATTGATGCTCCCATAATTGAAATCTATGTTCTCTGTTCATGGACTTCATCTCAGTATATTCTTGTGCAATACCCAACAGTATAACCCATAAGTCTGGTCTGGGCAACAAAACCAGATTTGTAGTCATTCCATTTGTTTGGGATTTTTGGTTTGTTTGTTTTAAAGTGTATTTAAATACTTTTTATTTTGTTTTTGTTTTGTTTTTTGTCAGCTGTAAATTCAGGCAGCTATTTTTATAAGAAAACTACTTTGCCCTTCAAGGCAACGAGGAGTTTTAGCATAGATCAAAGCTTTCAGTGAGTCTTAGAGCAATTCATGTCTGGGTTCTGACAGAAAGACTCACTGAAGTGTCTTAGTATAGTTTGGATTATATATATTTGTTATTAAGGACAAGGTAGAGGTTTTTCTACCAAGTTTGCATTAACTCTGCATAGCAACTATCAAAAGAAAAATCCACTTTGATCTGTCTTATGATTCGGGAAAACAGTAACTGTTAACTCTGTAGCATCATGTAGGGGTGAAGGCCCGACTGTGTATTAACTACCGTAAGTAATTTTTTCATGTATAGCATATCTCTTTCCATCAGACCACAGTAAGAGGAGAAGAGGCAAATTAGCAAAAAAAATCCCAAGATATAACTTCATTTTATACATGTCCAGTGTCAATACTTTAAAAGTAATTGGGAAAAAAAAAGTATAGAAACATGTACTTGAATTTGCAGACATCCTGAGAGATTGTCTTGGAAAACTGAATTGCTCATTTATTTTATTCTAGTGCTGCTTCACTGCATATAGAACCAATTTATGAGTGAGTATGAATAGCCACAGCAATATGCACAGACCAATACAGAAGGAGCAAGTGTTGGAGACTTGTGTCACAGGGCTTAAATGCTTTTGTTTTACAGGATGGGAATCAAGATAAGCTTGTCTGAGTCTTATTCAAGTAATTCCAGTCCACCATAGCAATGGGCTACAGGAATTCAAATGCTATAACCAGCTGTATCAGTTTTTTTTTTAATCTCGATTCTCAGGGATTCAGTATCAGTGTAGATCTGATCTTTACAGCAGGCTCTATTGCAAAGGCTGTCTCTTAACACACACACCCCCAACACCCCAGTTGATGCAATTTCAACTTGCATCTGCTACCTGACAGGGCACGTCATTTACAAGGCTTAGTAAAAGTTGTCGAAATCTGCCTCTGTCCTTGTCCTCTTTGGTACCCCTATAAACCACATCCTGCTTGTGGCTCTAGGCTTACATGGAGGAATAGTAGGGAAGCAACTGTTTCTCGTGTGGGATGTCTCAGTCTTCAGAGGCTTTTTAGAAAGTAAAATTTCTTTAGAGCAACTTCAAAGAAACCCTCTGGTATTATACAGTAACCTGTACTATCACCTACTAAAAAAAGCTGCTGCCTTCTATTTCATTGGGGTTTTGTTGTTGTTTGTTGTTTTTTTTTAAACTGTGATGGAAGACATTCTTAAATGTTCAGAAAGATGTGTGATGTTTCTTTTAAGACCTGTTGCAAAACTTGTCAGGACAGTCCTCTGGGGTGCTTCTTCCTATATGACAAATTTGTACAGAATAGTTAGTTCCAGAAGTAAATATTCATTCTGAAATCAGAGGCCTTTTAAAAAGTGTAACTCAGATGTGTTTACAAAATGAAACCCTTCCCAAAGCAGAACAGAACTTTCATATAAGTAAATTCTCAGCTGTAATTCACTTAATAGCTTAATTTATTAAACACAGTATGTAAAATCTACATTGTTTCAGTTTTCATGTTTACACACAGGACGATATATATTTTTTTTTAATTTTTAACTATGATGCGACAAGAGCTTCCTATAGCCTACCTTCCTATGTGAGATACAAATATTAAACACTACGAGAATTCCTGGCTCATTTAACCCTCTTTGCCTTCCCTTTGTTTCCCTCCAGGCCTGGCACAAACAAACAGGTTTGTATTATAAAAGTAATTTTTAAACAGTTCCAAGGGGAAGTCTGCTGATATGAACTCCTGAAAACAGGGAGAACTTATAGAGAGGTCTAAAATTCTTAATTTGACAAATTCTTACATGAAAGGTCAATCTGTTTTGGATACTGACTTGCAAAAATAACTTGAGTGCCACCACCTAATAAGTGCTGATACACATGGTACCATTTGTGAGAATTCAGGTACTTGTGGGATTTCTGTTAGCACTAGGTAGAGGTATTGTGCAAATCCTCAAATGATGCAATTTCACCTCACTTTTCAGTTGCTGGGACTATATAGTATAAAGGGAAAAATAGGTATTAGCTAGTTTTTTTGAAGCATCAGAGGTACTTAAACTATCTGCAAACTACAGTTAATGTACATGTAAGCTTGTCATGCATCAAAAGCCAAATTTTAACAATATGTGAAAGGCCAATATGTATTTCTTTAGCCAGATCCTTGAATTTTGACAGTTATCCTATCCCATATGCAGAAGTCAGGTTGTACCTTTATTCTGACAGCAGTATCACACCATACCGCATACTGTATATCTGCATTATCCTAAGATACAACTCTCCTCAGTATTTAAACATTACCCTTTATTATACATCAAATAATTTATACTTTTTGGATTTTTTGTTGTGTTTTTTTTATTACAGGAAAAATGTTAGAATTATATAGCTATTTGTTATGATATTCAAATAAACCTAGACTCCAGATTTTTTACAAGGAGCATGGAATGTTCAGCTGTTTGTCCACTCTAACAG
Organism: Falco cherrug; assembly: GCF_023634085.1. Classification (NCBI taxonomy): domain Eukaryota; kingdom Metazoa; phylum Chordata; class Aves; order Falconiformes; family Falconidae; genus Falco; species Falco cherrug. The sequence continues at coordinate 3,699,663 of NC_073719.1, forward strand.
CTCTTGTTAGTGCTGTGAAATGCACTAGCCACCAAAAAAAAAATAAAATTCAAAACACATTAGAAATGTACACACACTAAAAGTAATTTATATTGACAAATAAGGAATATTGTTTATTAAGGCTGTGCTTCAGAAAGAGGATGTTTAGGGTTAAGAAGCCTTCATCAAGGCACAGAATGGGAAGAGGTAAAAGCACAGCTGTCTGTAGAACATAAGTTATGTAAAATCACTAGTGAGATATGCATCCATACAAACACAAACTGCACAGCTGGTCTTTGTAACAAAACTGAACATAGTTAAAAGGAAATACTGTGTCTTTTTAATGGCCACAGTTTTACTTCATTATTAAAAACATGACAAATATTTCCAAACGCAAAATTCACAATTTGAATAAATGAAATATTTTAAACAAAGTGCTTCACAGATCTGAACCCTGCATGGTTGTACTGTCTGGCCTAGAAGCATTTTGTAGACATCGTAGGAGCATTTCACACAAATCTGAAAATGTCATTTAGGTGAATAAGAAACAGGACATTTCCACAGACATTTCTAACATTTTTACACTTTCAAGTAGCTGAGTTCTTACAGCCACTGGGTTTTGTAACATATGTGTGCTACAGCAGTATGGGTTCATAGATTCCTTTAGCAGCAGAGGCCCATTTCAAAGGGCACGTGGTCTTTTCGGGTTGATCTGTTTACTGGCCTGTTCCTCCTCTTGTAGAGCTGCCCGGAAAGATTTCACTTTATCTTTAATGAAAAAGAGAGAATGAGTACTAATGTGCCTGTGCTCAACACAGATCTTGAAATTAAGCCCTGATACTTCATATACTGGCACTAATGCACAACAAAGAACATTCCTCCACAAAAATAGCTGATACTACAAACTACAAGAGGATTGAGATAAGCTTAAATTCAACACTCACCATACAAGCAAGTTGCTTAGCAACTTAGTCCCTTAGATGATACCCCTGTCTCTAGACAGGATAGGTTTGGAAACTGCACAAGTGCATTGTGCAGCTCAAGAGGAAAAAGAAATTGTACAATCTCTGGAAGCAAGGTCAGACTTTGCAGGAAGATTACAGAGCTGTGGTTCATATATGCAAGGAGATGATACGAAAGGCCAAAGCTCAATTAGAGTTCAAATTGTCCAGTGTTGTGTCTGATTGTAAGGGCTTGTTAAAGTACATTAATAGCAAGAGGAGGTCTCAAGAAAACATTGGAGTGATACTTGTTGATGATGGTCATCTGACTAATAGGGATGAAGACAAAGCAGAGGCATTCAATGTTTTGTTTTTTTTTACTCAGTGTTTTATAATACTGACAGACCTTGGGCTGCCCAGTCCTCTGAGTCAGAAGACCACAAGTGTGGGAACAGTGACTTTTCATTTGTAGACACTGAAGTTGTAAGGGACCAGCTGTACCAGCTAAATGTTCACAAGTCCATGGGGCCTGATGGGATTCATCCCAGAGTACTGAAGGAGCTAGCAGATGTTATTGCAGGACCCCTCTCGATCATCTGCCAAAGGTCTTGGGAGTCTGGGGAGGTCCCTGTTGACTGGAATGTTATTACAGTTTACAAGAAGGGCGTGAGGGAAAACCCAGGAAACTACAGACCTATTAGTCTAACCTCAGTTCCCGGAAAAATTATGGAGAACATACTGGCTGCTATTGAAAGGCATTTCAAGGACAATGCAATCATCAGGCACAGTCAACGTGTTCACAAAGGGAAAGTCCTATTTAAATAATTTGATATCTTTCTATGATAAGGTCACCTGCCTAGTGGATGAAGGAAAGGCAGTGGATGTAGTTTTTCTGGATTTTAGTAAGGCTTTTGATACTGTCCCTCACAGCATCCTTCTGGACAAGTTGTCCAACTGTGAGATCACAGAACAGAATCATAGAATCATTTAGGTTGGAAAACACCCTTAATATCATCAAGTCCAACTGTTAAACTAACACTGCCAAGTCCACCACTAAATCATGTCCCCAAGTGCCACATCTACATGTCTTTTAAATACCTCCAGGGATGGTGACTCAATCACTTCCCTGGGCAGCCTGTTCCAGTGCTTGACAACCTTTTTGGTGAAATTTTTCCTAATATTGAATCTAAACCTCCCTTGGCTCAACTTAAGGCTGTTTCCTCTCGTCCTATCACTTGGTACTTTGGAAAAGAGACTGACACCCGCCTATCTACAACCTCCTTTCAAGTAGTCGTAGAGAGCAATAAGGTCTCCCCTCAGCCTCCTCTTCTCCAACCCCAATTCCCTCAGCTGCTCCTCATAAGACTTATTTTCTAGACCCTCCACCAGCTTCATTGCTCTTCTTTGGACATGCTCCAGCCTCTCAATATCTTTCTTGTAGTGAGGGGCCCAAAACTTAACACACTATTTGAGGTGTGGCCTCACCAGTGCCAAGTAAATAGGGAAGATCACTTCCCTAGTCCTGCTGGCCACACTATTTCTGATACAAGCCAGGATGCTATTGGCCACCTTGGCCACCTGGGCACACTGCTGGCTCATATTCAGCTGGCTATCGACCAACACCCCCAGCTCCTTTTCTGCCAGGCAGCTTTCCAGCCACTCTTCCCCAAGCCTGTAGCATTGCATGGGGTTGTTGTGACCCAAGTGCAGGACATGGCACTGAGCCTTGTTGAACCTCATACAATTGGCTTCAGCCCATCTAGCCAGCCTGTCCAGATCCCTCTGCAGAGCCTTCTTACCCTCAAGCAGATCACCACCACCACCCCCCAATGTGGTGTCATCTGCAAACTTACTGAGGGTGCACCCAATCTCCTTTTCCAGATTGTTGATAAAGATATTAAACAGGACTGGCACCAATACTGAGCCCTGGGGAACACCACTTGTGACCAGGTGACAGCTGGATGTAACTCTATTTGCCACAACTCTTTGGGCCCGGCCATCCAGTCAGTTTTTTACTCAGCAAACAGTATGCCTGTCCAAGCCATGAGCAGCCAGTTTCTCCAGGAGAATGCAGTGGGAAATAGTGTCAAAGGCTTTACTAAAGTCTAGGTAAAGAATATCCACAGCCTTTCCCTCATCCACTAGGCAGGCCGTCTTGTCATAGAAGGAGAGATCAGGTTAGTCAAGCAGGACCTGCCTTTCATAAATCCATGCTGACTGGGTTTTCCTGTGTGCTGTGTGATGGCACTCAAGATGATCTGCTCCATAACTTTCTCCAGCAGTGAGGAATGATGAGCAGGTACTGGGTGAAGAACTGCCTGAATGGCAGGGATCACAGTGTTGTAATGAATGGGGCTACATCTGGCTGGTGACTGGTCATCAGCGGTGTTCCTCAGGGATCGATTCAAGGGCCAGTTCTGTTCATTATTTTTATCAGTGATCTAGATGTAGAAGTTGAATACACCATTAGCAAGTTTGTTGATGATACCCAGCTGGGAGGTGCTGTTGACTCTCTCGAGGGACAAGAGGCCTTGCAGAGGGATCTAGATAGATTGGAGCATTGGGCAATCATCAATAGAATAAAATATAAGAAGTACAAATGCCAGATTCTGCACCTGGGATGGAGTAAAACCAGAAACAAGTATAAACTGGGAGAAGAGTGGCTGGAAAGCAGCCCTGAAGAAAAGGATCTGGGGGTGCTGGTTGACAACAGGCTCAATATGAGTCAGCAGTGTGCCCTGGCAGCCAAGAGGGCAAACCACATCCTGAGGTGCATCAAACACAGTATAACCAGCCAGTCAAAAGAGGTGATTATCCTGCTGTATTCATCATTGGTGCGGCCTCACCTTGAGTACTGTGTGCAGTTCTGGGCCCCACAATTTAAGAAGGATGTGACAGTCCTTGAATGCATTCAGAGGGGGGCAACAAAGCTGGTGAAAGGGCTGGAAGGCATGTCCTATGAGGAGCAGCCAAGGACTCTGGGCTTATCTAGTTTGGAGAAAAGGAGGCTGAGGGGTGACCTCATTGCTCTCTGCAGCTTTCTGAGGAGGGGAAGTGGAGAGGGAGGTGCTGATCTCTTCTCCCGGGTATCCAGTGACATAATGCATGGGAATGGTTCAAAGCTGTGTCAGAGGAGGTTTAGACTGGACATTAGGAAGCATTTATTTACTGAGAGGGTGGTCAAACACTGGAACAGGCTTCATAGAGAGGTGGTCAATGTCCCAAGCCTGTCAGTGTCCAAGAGGCATTTGGATAGTGCCCTGAATAACATGCTTTAACTTTTGATCAGCCTTGAAGAGGTCAGGCAGTTGGACTAGATAATTGTTGTAGGTCCCTTCCAACTGCAACTATTCTATTATGTTCTGTTCTGTTCTATTCTATTCTATTCTCAAATGTAACCTGTTCACACTTAAATTCTGCTTCTAACTTACAGAGTATAGGGAGATACATACTACATATTTCCTTTTCCTTCCCAGTAGCTTCCAAACCATCCTTAGACAGGTTCAAAATTGTAATTAGCATGCAATCAGTAACTTCTGTCCATTTGAAAAACTAGCAGAGTAAATTCTACTCCCCCCAATTTTTCATAGAATCATAGAATGGTTTGGGTTGGAAGGGACCTTAAATATCATCTAGTTCCAAACCCCCTGCTATGGGCAGGGACACCTTCCATTAGAACAGGTTGCTTAAAGCTCCATCCAACCTGACCTTGAACACTTCTCCAGGAAACCTGTTCCAGTGTCTCACCACCCTCACAGTAAAGCTCTTCCTAATACCTAATCTAAATCTACCGTCTTTCAGCTTAAAGCCATCCCCCTCATCCTATCACCACATACCCTGGAGCCTTCTCTTCTCTGGCTGAAAAACTCTCTCAGCCTGTCTTCATAGGAGAGGTGCTCCAGCTCTGTGATCATCTTTGTGGCCCTCCTCTGGACTTGCTTGAGCAGGTCCATGTCCTTCTTATGTTGGGGACCCCAGAGCTGAACGCAGTACTGCAGGTGGGCTCTCACGAGAGCCAAGTAGAGGGGCAGAATCACCTCCCTTGACCTGCTGGCTACACATCTTTTGATGCAGCCCAGGATGCAATTGGCTTTCTGGGCTGCAAGTGCGCATTGCCGGGCCATTTTGAGCTTCTCTACCAACACTCCCAAGTCCTTCTCCCCAGGGCTGCTCTCAATCCATTCTCCGCCCAGCCTGTATTTGTGCTTGGGATTGCTCTGATCCACGTGCAGGACCACAATTGCACTTGGCCTTGTTGAACTTCATGAGGTTTGCATGGGCCCACCTCTCAAGCCTGTCAAGGTCCCTCTGGGTGGCATTCCTTCCCTCTAGAGTATCAACCATGCTACTCAGCTTGGTGTTGTTGACAAACTCGCTGAGGGTGCACTCAATCCTACTGCCCATGTTGACAACAAAGATGTTAAATAATACTGGTCCCAATATGGACCCCTGAAGGATACCACTCGTCACTGGCTTCCACTTGGACATCGAGCCATTGACTGCAACTCTTTGAGTGTGACCATCCAGCCAGTTCCTTATCCACTGAGTGGTCTACCTGTCAAATCTATGTCTCTCCATTTTAGAGACAAGGATGTTGTGCAGGACAACTTTTCTATGAATGTGAAAAACATCTGTGATTATATTTTGGAAGTAAATAGATAAATTCATCATTCATTTGTTTCAGAATAACTAGTACAACAATGGGAAAAGCCTGAGAAAGGATGTATGGCATCCTTTTGTATTTTTAGCCCCCCCTCCCCCCCCCCCCCCCCTTCCCCAGTACATTGCTCAAGAATGGGAAGAAGGAAACCACAATGATAGCATTAAAAAGTCAGTCCCAATGTGACAGGAATAAAAGCTGAAATATTCAGTGACCATTATGTGCCATGAGCATAACAGAAGTTACTGGTAGAAAGAATCTTTGACTTAACAGTTCTTCCCTCCTGTAAAGCTATACATGTATCATGCTGCCTGTAAAGATGCAAGGATCTTTTAGATATCCTGTACCTCCAGTATCTAGTTTCAAAAGTGGTATCTAATAAGTTTTGGAAGAACAGGGAGTCACCTAAACTGTTTTTTCACTGCTGGTGTCTCAAATTGTCTTTTCCTGAAAAGGAAGCCATCATCCATAATAAGCAAAGGAATGTACATCTGCTAAAGTATACTGGTGCCAATACATGTTTACAAGGCAAGCAGGCCACATCCGATTTGCTTGATGCATTCTTCTAACTTACAGCAGATACTCAGACTGAGTAAAAAGTAAGATTTATCTTATAAGGAGTTTTCTAACACAGATAAAAAACCAAACAACCACCCTTGAATTTTTACCAGTTTAGCATGTCTGTTGGAATCCAAATAAATACAGAAACTAAAATGAAAAATTAATCTCCATGAGGTACCAAGCTGACATACTGATTTTAGAAGACAAGTGGAAGAGTCAGTTTTGGGAACTAAGAATTATCAGCAGTTTGTTTTTCAACAGAGAGGCTGACAAAATTCCGACAGAAAGGCTGCTGAGGAAAAAAGTAGGCTAACAGCCAAGCTACTCAGAGCTCAATACTACTCTTAAGCACAGACTGAAAAACAGCTGTAGGCTCCCTGCTACACTATAGAGTGCAGTATAGCAGGAGCTGGGAGTTCCTACTACTTCGTCCTCATTGCATTACCTTCTTTTTTTGTACAGTTCTTTTGGACTTTCTTTTTCCTTCCTTTATTGTTTTGGAACAAAGAAAAAAAAACAACCAAAGTTGCAGGATCAAGTTTATACTTCCTGGGGGTAAAGCAGAGACTCTTCATTTAAACTAGGATGAACCGAACACAGATGTGAACTTGTTCTTAGGCAGCAGAATAAATGTTCCTTCCACAGAACATTACAGGACAGCATAAGGTGAAAAAAAACCTCAAAACATAACCACACTCTTTTTTTCCTCCTCATTATTACTGCAAGTCTCTATGGCAAATAAAAATGCACACAAAACATGATTAAAAGCAATCTACCTCTAAGTTCAGCCAGAATATCAATTTTTTGCTCTAGAATTGCTTCAAGTTGGGTAGCGTAAGAATCCACATCATAGTCTACTTCTTCTGTCATCTCAAGAAGAGCTTTTTCATCTTCTAGCCATCTAATAGATTCCTAGATAAAAGTTAAAATAAAAAAACAATCCACAACTAAATACATTAGCAAAGTTTCAACACAAGTTTCAAGACAAAGAAATGAAGTACTCCTTTTCTCAAGATGACCACACTTTTACTGTCTAGTCACCTCACTATAAAAGATTTCAATTCTAAAATGAATCCTTATTCCTAATTCAGGAAAACGGTATGTTTTCTACATAGTTTCTTAACTCCAGTGGTCATACCAGCAACAGATAAACCCCAGCTACCCCAGTTCTCTTCAAATTCAGAACATTAGGTGGTTGTAAAGCTAAGAAACTCAGAACTTTATGTCATGATTGTGTCCCCTTAGATAGGTATCAAACTTTGAATCCAGGCTTCAGTTTAAGTATGGGCTGGTTGCCACTGACTATAAACACAGTGTCATTACTACAGTCAAGGAGCCAAAATAATTCTGTGCATACTCAAACCCAGGTTTTAGAGAAGCTGTATAAAAGAAGAGCTATTTTAAGCTTTCTATTGCATGAGCTAACTCTCCAGACTGATAAGAGTACTGTAAAAGTCGGTTAAAGCAGCTCTTAGACATCTTTGCACTCTGAATATTACACAAAAAAAAGAGAGGGGAAGAAAAAGTCTTGCAGCAAAGAAGAATGCAACGAGGAGCTTAAAGCTTACAGAACCATGCAAAGCTGTGATCAGGAAAACCGATCCCATTGGAAATGCTTTGAATATAAAAAAAGAAGAAAGCAGCTGACAGTTCTAGGCATGGTGGGCCTGAAATATTAAAATTAAGTCTTTCCCTCTGTTCTCAGTAGTCCAAGTAATATTGAAAGCATATTCCATACCCCATGTATGTTTTGTTGGCTTTCAGACAGATGGAGCTCACATCAGGATAGGATTCATATCATTTCATGTAAACTCGTATATCCAAGAAACAAAGGAAGACCAACACCACTAGAGCACAATTCATTCAGTTGATCTATTTTAGACATTTTTGTTAGGATAGGATGTTTTGTATGCCAGAATCAACAGCTTCCAGGAGAAAGCTCACAGAAGACAACTTCTGCATGTTACAGTTTGTAGATTTTGTATTGGTGTAGCCCATTCCACTCATGGCATAAACTAACAAGCCATGCTGTGAATGAAGGGAGCTGAGGCTTGGACACATTTCCTTCTAATGACTGCTGTGAGAAGCAGTAATCTCCAGCATAAGGCCAGATGGACACACAGAGGCAGTAACATCTTAAACTAATGCAGCTTGTCTCTCCAGAAGTTGCAAGCATTAGGACATGGCTATGACATATGACATAGGACTTTCACACTTCTGCATGTTTTACTTCAGGGCTAATGCTTCATAATAACTAAATCTTTACATCTGTTTTAAAATGTGTTATTTAGCATCCTACTGTATTACATGAACACACATCAATGTTCCACTAAGTTAGATACCTAAATTGAGGAGATGTGTGTATTGCCTACAGGTTTAATGTTTTGCTGTTTTCTTGCAGCAGATGTGCCAAATGGACAGCCCAACTAAAGACTCTAAGGTTATGAACAGAAGCAACTCATATTGCCTTCTGACAACTAGTAACTCATTACTACAGTGTATTTTGTGAATGTAAAAGGCTCTGTGGCACTGACCAGCATTACACTGCGTGGGCAGTATTCCTTCCAAAGACCCTGACTAATAGCAAGTGAAACCTTTATGTATCTGTAAAAAGGAAGTAAACAGGCAGTTAGAAATATATTTGTTTCTTCAGTATCTAGGATGAAGATGTCACAAAAGGATATTTAGAGGAGATACAGGAGATACTTGGAGGGAGTATTGCAGTATCTTAGAAGGAGGTGACCAAACAGTGCTGATAGAGACATTACTATATAGAGACATTATTATTAATTGACAGCTTTGGCATAGGAATATTGGCATAGATTAGACAGTGAAATTGAAAATTTCAAGACCAATCTCAGTAAGCTCCCTGCAACTAGAAAAAACAGTCACTAATGCTGGAAAAGAACTAACAGAAAATATATTAAATTGTTAAAATACTAAAAAGAAAATAGCAACTTTTCTTACAATGAACAGTCTATTTAGGAATGTTTGTTGAGAAGAAAAGGAAAATTTTATTAAATTTCTGGGATGGTAGAAAAATATGCTTCTTTTTCACCATGGGGACAAAGATTAATGGTTATGAGATCTAAACATCTGTTCCTATTTCTTTGCTACAATGGGCTTAGTGCAATAAAACAATTTAGAAATCTCAGACAGCAGTGGAATGACAAGATGATATCCTACATCTTCAAGAGTATGCACTTTCACTGGGAAAACCTGAATGCCTGGATTAGAATAAAACAAAGTAGAGCTTCATCTTTTACCTGGAAGACAGCCCTGTGGTCTTCTACTACTTGTTCTTCCATTTCTACCATTTGTGACACAGCTTCATGGAAAGTAAACAACTGTGGAGAAACTTCCTCTTCCTAAAAACAATAAAACTTGTTAGTCTGGAAAGAACTGTGGCTACAGGAAAAATATTGAATGTGATCCATCCCAGAACATAAAAAGAAATATGCAGAAAGCAGAACCCATCAAAAATAGAACTTAATACTTCTAACAAGAAAATCTTCAGAAATCAGTGGAGAGGGCAATACATTTAAAATGCTCACAGAGTTAAATTTAATTCATATTCATTAAAAATTTCCAGCCACTAATCCTAGTGAATACTGGAAAACAGGATATTTCATGTGAAAAAAACCCCAAGTTAAAATCGTGGGAGGAGGAAGTCACAAGGGAAGAATGCTAATTTCTAGTAGGTTTTACTCATTTTCCATCAGGGCTTTTTGTTGTGCATACCACAATAGACAGACAACAATTTTAAAAAAAGAGAACAGCAATTACGTTCAATACATTTCAGGGAATCAAAATTCAATTAGTCCTTTGGGAAAAAAAGTGGAATAAATGTAAAGTGAAAAATCGAAAAAGTATGTAGTGATTAATACATTAGAAGGATGCATAATATGGATTTACAAACTGGGACAAACAGGACTTCTTTAGACATAAATAGTTAACAATCAAAGGGGAAAGTGCTAGGTAAGCTGCAATTAATGTTTTAGCAAGACAGTATGGTTCCTTATACCATACATTTAAAATCTTTTTAAAAACACATTGTAAAGCTTAACTGAATTCCACATGAACAACAGAAAAGTATGATATGAAAGGCTATTTGGCTGGAAGGACTGTCCAGTGGGAAGCTCTAGGAATCACTAGCACGTCCTTATAAAATAGAGTCCTGGAAGAAGAGTCAGTTACTAAAATGAGAAATACTGCAAACACCATGAAGAGGTGTTTGAGAATGCAGAGTCTTGAGAAAAATGTTAGGGTAGTAAGGATTTTTCCTTTCTATCTTTCATCAGCATTTTCACAAACCAGGTTTTAATCCCTGTTGAACATTTAAGGAACCAGGACTAGAGCTGCTAATCAGCAGCGAGGGAAAAATGCCCTTTAGAAAATGCCTCTCAGCCCTAGCTCATGCAGCCCAGGGAGACATCCTGGGAACATGATGTAGCACTCTCCCAAACATGTCTCTAGGGTTTCACTCCATGAAAATCAGGTTGTTGAGAAGAGGAATGATGGGTAGCCAGATTTCTAAATGCAGAGAAAGGCAAATTTGCTTGAAACAGGTGCTGCATACAGGGAACGTAATGGTAAAAAACACAGGAGTGTTAAATAAAATGGATGCATTCCCCAGGCTACTTCTAACTACCTAATAAAAGGGATGAATCTATACTGGAAAAAATGCACACTAAAAACCACAAAAGCCTAGAGCAGACCCTGCCTAGACATTAAAAGTCCTAATCAGTGAAAAGGAAAAAGGCCTAAAAACCTAAAGATCCACCGGAGAAAAGTCTCAGGTAAAAGTTCTGTCCTGCCTTACAAGATTGCACAACTTGGTTACTGAGGAACCATAGCATGTAGTGCTGAATCGCCCTGTTCTTGCTCACTGTACCCAGGCCTAAGCCATTGTTGGAAATCGCTGTACCAGGTACTAGAAATCATAAATTATGTAGAGTTAGACATTAATAGAAGGAAATGGTAATAAGCCAAGATTCATGTACAAAATCCTGGCATGGTCATGTATGAAAGAAAGTTGAAAAATGCAACTCTGAGGAAGACCACCTGAACAAGGCTAAAGGCCAGAACAACCCTCTAAAAATTGATGCCAAGAGAAGACTCCACCTAAACTCCACCCAGGCCCCATCTAGACTCTGCCTATCATTAATATGCAATGAGATGTTGTAATTACATGAATAATGTATAAAAAGATGTTGCAATCATGTATGTCAAATGTATAAATTAGCCTGTTTCACACCTGTACTTTGGAGTGAGTTTCTGTGGTGCAAACCACCTCCCCTGCGCAGAAATTAAATACCTTGCTGCTAAAAGTACAAAAAGTCTCTTAGCAATTTTCTTCATTCCAAGGTTTTCCAGCATCATCAGCAAGGAAGATAAAGAAAAATAAAACATTCTCCTCTCACCCTTCAAGGAACCTTTTTTTTTGTGTGTATGGGAATGAACATAATATCATAAAGTGAAAAGGTGAAGGGGCATGCTGTATCTACTTAATGACATTGCTAACACGCTATAAATACACATTACTCTGGATTTGTTCTGCCACTGTATTTATCAACATCTATTTCCATGTAATGCTGTAAACCACTCACATTTTGTTCACAAAGCAGTTTGAGATCATCTCTCTGAGGAGAGCTCCCCACACTCCACTGTGTCTCTAAGTCATTGATCTGATTTGGAGCATGGTGTATAATGGGACGGATATCTCCTGCAGTGTTAGGATCAACCATCAGCTCCTTCACCCTACAATCAGAAAATATTTCATTTGTAGATTAGTAACTTCCTGTACAAAAAAGTTAACACCAAAAATAAAGCCCTATGGGTTTATGCACTTTTAATTAGGATGATGATGTCAGCTTCACAAATTTAATGTACTTTCAGTGACAAAAAGATGTTAGTCCAGCTCCTAAAAAGCATGTAACATTGAATTTCAACTACTTGTAGGTGGATTACAGTCCATCTTCTAGCAAGAGGCATTTTTTGATTGATACTATTCATTAACTGTTAAGAGGGCAAAACTTTCCAAACCCTCAATATTAACTCCTTAACACTGAATAATATTTTAAAGAAAAGTTCATTCAGCACCCTAAACCAGACCATCTTTCTTTTTCTGTGCACACAAACATGCTTTAAAAAAATGAGTCAATCAGTACCCCACCAGCTGTTATAAGCAAATCCACCAAGAATTCTGAAGAAAATAATTTGTAAACAAGTATACCAGAGAATGAATAGTTCTTTTAATTAAAATATTTTCAAAGGTGAAGATATCTTAAAATGTTAGGCTCTTGCAGCATGAAAATAGTTTAAAAGACTGATAATGATCCTGTCCAAAAAAAGCTCATTTAAAAGAACGTTTATGAAACAGACACATCAAAGTCTGCAAATATAGCAAGTTTTACAACAAATTATTCATTTTTTAAGGGGATTTTTTTCTCAAGTAGCACATATTTACTACAATGGAAACTGTATTTCATTCATCTTCAGAGTGATGAAAAGTTTTAAAAATGTATACATAATAAAATTGTTTTCTTTTTTAATTAGACATATTCAAATTACCCTATACACAGACTTGTCATATTTGGTCCACTAAATGTACAAAATCGACATCACCATTTTTTTTTAAATGTATGAAAGAAACCAGCAAGCCTGGATACAGAGTGTGGATGTTTAAGGAGGGTGAACAAAATAGTGGGAAGATGATTGCAGATCATGCAGAACCATCACCTGCCAAACAAAATAAAAACAAATATGTGTGACTCAAGGCAAGGGGACTAATGAAAGGTTGGTCTGTAAAATTACATTGCCAAAAAGAAAACTTAAAAATAAAGATTCCATGTATAGAATGAAGTAGACCTGGTGACTGAAGGAGAAAAGTCATCATACTCATAGGAAGGAGAGAGATCAGAGCGACTGCCACTACCCTGTGAGAAGGGAATGTCCGAAGGACTAATTCCAAATTCCTTTACTCTGCAGCAGCAAGATACAGCAGCAAATTAAAAGAAAATGTTCTCATAAACACAGTTAAAATGACAAATCTTTGATTAGCATTCTTCTTTAATAGAGTTATTTTTATATTAAAACACAAGTAAGAGTGCTGACATATTTAAACCTTCTGCAAATAGTTACAGATCACTAACAAAATTGAACAAAACTAGTGCTGCTAATTTGCAGGAGACTATAATAGAAATGTTTTCAGAAGAGTAATTCCAGATTTCAGTTCATGCAGTTAATAAAATTTATTCTACATTCAATATTCCATTAAATTGCTCCTTTTAACATATCAAACCACTACAATACTTTAAATTCTATACTGCCCCCCATCTTACACTGTGCAGACACTGGTGTTCAGCACCTAAAACCTAATTGTACTATGAAAATGATATATTGCTAGAAAAAATTTTAAATACTACACAAAACACATGAAGCAACTTTACAGTGATAGGCAGTTACTCCATAACAACATAGAATTGTAACATCAAGGGGAAGAAATACTTTCAGCACAACAATTTAGTATACTAGAAATAGGTATTTAATTTGTTTTGCAGTGTCTTTTTCTGGAGTCACTTCAGCAATGCATATTCTATAAGGGATAGAAAGATCCAACGAGTCTTGATGAATGTGCAACATCCTTTGTTTATGTTACTGTAAGCAGGGGAATAGATGTCCCCTTCTCACCAGGAAGGAAATCACATAGACCCATCCAAGCCAGGCAGATTTGTTACTAACTCCTTTGATCCAAACACAAAGACATCTGGATACAGAGGAGCAGGCAGTAAGCTTCCCTAGCAGCTCTCTGTGCCCAATTAGTGACTGGTCAGGGGGTGCCCAGCCAAGCAGAAGCAGACGTGGTTCTGCCCTATCTTTCACTGAGGGAAGCAGGCCACTTAGTGGTAGCCTCTTCTGGCAAAACCAGGCTTTCTGGTGGCCCAGAAACTTCTTTGCCTCCTTTGTTCTTTGCAGCAAAGCAGGAGGTGGGTCTCTGAGTCGAAGGTCTAATTGCAGGCACATGCAGGACCCCATTTCACAAACATTAAACTAAGGAGAACTGCAGTGGGGGAAGGCTTCTTTCACACTCACTGAAGAGATGAATATATATAAAAGAAACAGGCTGACAGCTGAATGCAATTCTACCAAGGGGATGAAAAATCACATTGCAGAAAGGTATTTCAGCTAACACCCCAGGGAATCATCATGAAAACTGACTATCCCTAATGCAAGAGGTGATGTCTCTAGAGCAGGGGCAAAATTAATAGGGGCATCTCCCAGATTCCTTGCAATCCATACTATATCCATCTCTAGATAATGGCTTAAATGCAGTTTCTATTGATTCTCTTGTAATGGTTGCAAAAAGTGACAAATTAAATTAAATGTGAGCCTGAAGCAGTAATCAGCATTTTGGTTTTAATGTTATTGAGAAATGCAAGTACACTAAAATTATACAAGTAGTTAAAAAAATTATATATCATGGAACAACAGTATTCCAAACATCAGTGATCAACAGCCAGTATAGCTATAAGCAATAACATTTTCCATACCTATTTGCATATCTCAATGTATTTAGAGTGTTTTCACAAGATGCCATCCCTGGAGAAATTGTAGCAATCTGGAGAAAACAAGCCACACATTAATAAATTGCTTTGTACAGATGAAAGGGTAGATTAATTCAAATCAACTTTATTTTTTTAATCTCCACTTTCATTTGAGATGTTCTACAAAACTTGTCTACTGTATACAGCTTGTCTTCATAGAATGACATCTCAAGAAGAGAGCTGTAAAGTCAAAGCTTCAATTTATTTTTTTCAACCATACCTGAAACATAAAGAATTCATAGACATTTCAAATTCCCCCATCTCACAGTTTTTGTAATATGACATGTAAATGCAAAACTCTAATTGAAAAAATAAGACTCCTCAAAAAGGGAAATATGAAACTCTGTAAAAGTAAGTCTAATGTATCCTGCAAATAATTACCAGATTATTTTTATAGACTCTTCTGAGAGGTATGAAGGCACCCATTTGCCAACCTGACATGCTCTCTAGAGAGGTGTGCTGCTTACTGGGGGCTCATATCAGGAACGTCACTGAGATACTATGAAGCCTTGTACAGTCCACTGACTATTATCTGCTACTGATATTTTACACGGGCACTGGTGATACAGCCAGGGAGCAGTCTGAGTAGGATCAAGGATTACAGAGCCCTGGGAGCGGTGGTAAGAGACTCTGAAGCACAGGTAGCTTTTTCATCAATCCTCCTGGTCAAAGGGAAGGGGTTTGAAAGGGCCAGTTGAATCTGGTGAACCAACAAATGGTTAGAGGACTGGTGCCGCAGCTGGGGGTTCAGCTACTTAGACCATGGGACTCACTTTGAGAAACCTGGCTTCCTAGGGGCTGATGGAGTCCATCTGTCAGAGAAGGGGAAGAGCATCTTTGGTCATGGGCTTGCCAAGCTGGTGAAGAGGGCTTTAAACTGAAATTGCCAGGGGAGGGGATCCTCAATACATCTCACTCCTACCGGTTTGATGCCAGCGTCAGCAAGAGATGTCCAGAGGCTGGAGAGGGATTGTAGGTCAGCAGGAAAGCACTTGAAGAGCAGCACAAAGGAATTCCAGCCACTCCAGCCATAAGTCAGCTTCATCAGGGGCCCAACTTAAATGCCTCTATGCAAATGCATGAAGCATGGGGAATAAACAAGAGGAGTTAGAGACATGCACACACCTGCAGGCCTATGATCTTACTGACATCATGGAGATGTGGGGGGATGGCTCCTATGACTGGAGTGTTGGGATGGAAGGATATAGGGTCTTTAGGAAGGACAGGCAGGGGAGACGAGGAGGGGGTGTTGCCATCTATGTCAATGACCAGCTGGAGTGCATGAAGCTCCTCCTGGGGATGGATGAGGAGCCAAATAAGAGCTTATGGGTCAGGATTAAAGGGAGGGCAAGGACAGGTGACATTATAATGGGGGTCTGCTACAGGCCATCTGACCAGGAAGACCGAGTGGATGAAGCCCTCTATAGACAGATAAGAGCAGCCTCACATGCACAAGCCCTGGTCCTCATGGGGGACTTCAACCACCCCCATATATGTTGGAGGGACAACACAGCAGGGCATGGGCAATCCAGGAGGTTCCTGGAATGTGTTAATGATAATTTCCTTCTCCAAGTGATAGAAGAATCAATGAGGACAGATGCCATGCTGGACATTTTTCTCACCAACAAGGAGGGCCTGGAGGGGAATGTGAAGCTCAAGGGTAGCATTGGATGCAGTGACCATGAAATGGTGGAGTTCAAGATCCTTAGGACAGTGAGGAGGGTGCACATGCTACCCTGGACTTCACGAGAGCTGACTTTGGCCTCTTCAGGGATTTACTTGGTAGATCACCATGGGATAAAGCCCTGGAGGGAAGAGGGGACCAAGAAAGTTGGTTAATATTCAGGGTTCATTTCCTCCAAGCTCAGGAGCGATGCGTCCCAACAAAGAGGAAGTCAGGCAAAAATGCCAGGAGGCCTGCATGGATGAACAAGTTGCTCCTGGACAAACTCAAACACAAAAAGGAAGCCTACAGAGTGTGGAAGCTAGGACAGGTAGCCTGGGAGGAATACAAAAAAAATTGTCGGAGCAGCCAGGGACCAGGTTAGGAAAGCCCTGAGAGAATTACAGCTGGCCAGGGATGTCAAGGGCAACAAGAAAGGCTTCCATAGGTATGTCAGTGGTTAAAGGAAGACTAGAGAAAACATGGGCCCTCTCTGGAAGGAAATGGGAGACCTGGTCACCTTGGACATGGAGAAGGCTGAGTTACTCAATGACTTTTTTTGCCTTGGTCTTCACTGGCAAGTACTATAGCCACGCTGCCCAACTCACACAATCCAAAGGCAGGGACTGGGAGAATGAAGTACTGCCCACTGTAGGAGAAGACCAGGTTTGAAACCATCTAAGGAACCTGAAGGTGCACAGGTCCATGGGACCTGATGAGGTATGTTCGCGGGTCCCGAGGGAACTGGTGGATGAAGTGGCTGAGCCACTATCCATCATATTTGAGCAGTCGTGGCAGTCCAGTGAAGCTCCCACTGACTGGAAAAGGGGAAACATAACCCCCATTTGTAAAAAGGGAAAAAAGGAAGACCCGTGGAACTATAGGCCGGTCAGTCTCACCTCTGTGCCTGGCAGCATCATGGAGAAGATCCTCCTGGAAACTATGCTAAGGCACATGGAAAATAAGGAGGTGATTGGTGACAGCCAACATGGCTTCACGAAGGGGAAATCATGCCTGACAAATTTGGTGGCCTTCTACAAAACACTGGAGGAAAGGAATGCCACCCAGAGGGACCTTGACAGGCTTGAGAGGTGGGCCCATGCAAACCTCATGAAGTTCAACAAGGCCAAGTGCAATTGTGGTCCTGCACGTGGATCAGAGCAATCCCAAGCACAAATACAGGCTGGGCGGAGAATGGATTGAGAGCAGCCCTGGGGAGAAGGACTTGGGAGTGTTGGTAGAGAAGCTCAAAATGGCCCGGCAATGCGCACTTGCAGCCCAGAAAGCCAATTGCATCCTGGGCTGCATCAAAAGATGTGTAGCCAGCAGGTCAAGGGAGGTGATTCTGCCCCTCTACTTGGCTCTCGTGAGAGCCCACCTGCAGTACTGCGTTCAGCTCTGGGGTCCCCAACATAAGAAGGACATGGACCTGCTCAAGCAAGTCCAGAGGAGGGCCACAAAGACGATCACAGAGCTGGAGCACCTCTCCTATGAAGACAGGCTGAGAGAGTTTTTCAGCCTGGAGAAGAGAAGGCTCCAGATAGACCCTATAGCGGCCTTCCAGTACCTAAATGGGGACTACAAGACAGCTGGAGAGGGACTTTTTACAAGGGCATGTAGTGATAGGACAAGGGGGAATGGCTTTAAGCTGAAAGACGGTAGATTTAGATTAGATATTAGGAAGAACTTCTTTACTGTGAGGGTGGTGAGACACTGGAACAGGTTGCCCAGAGAAGTTGTGGATCCCCCTCCCTGGAGGCATTGAAGGTCAGGTTGGATGGGGCTTTGAGCAACCTGTTCTAGTGGAAGGCATCCCTGCTCATGGCAGGGGAGTTGGAACTATATGATCTTTAAGGTGCCTTCCAACCCAAACCATTCTATGATTCTATGATTCTATGATTCTTTATATATATATTTGTAGGCTATTCTGCATTCAGTCAGACTGTATATTTATTTGAGAGATATATTTTGACCACAGTCCAAAAATGTACTTAATATTAAAGATAAGCATGTGTTTAACTATTTTCCTAAGTAAGGATTTATAATTTTTTTTGTGAACTGGACTTTATCTCTAAATGATACTTGCTAACTTATCAAACATATCTGGAATCTGTAAGTTTTTCCTTTCCCAGTTAAATAAAATACCATGAAGATCTCACTTACTTTTAAGCACTCAGCAAAAGTAATAACTGTGATCAGGCAACACTGGCATCATTATTTGTCCTAGCTTCTCTCATTAGGCTGATTTTTTCATCTGTGCTCCTTTCAGGAGAGCCATAAAGGCAGTACCCAGGACAAACACCTCTATGATCCTACATAGTAACATTTTTTGTGGCAGCACAACATCAGGAGACTGAAAATGATGAAGTTTAGATAATTCTGGTCTTCTCTTTCATCCTGCTGCTGAAATTACTGTACAAAAGCACAGATAGTCATCCTGAGCGGAATTATTCCTACTGGGGAGAAAGGAAAAATATGCGATGGGAGAGGGTTAGAAAGTCTAAAGAGATGGCTACCACATAGACTAAAGTTTAAACCTCTAATGCTGGTATGCATCAGTTATTACAAGTGTAGATCATATGATTGCATGCCTCTCTATAAAGTATTCTTGGTGCTAATTAACAAAAAGCTACAAGTTCCTAAAATCCTTCCAAAGTCATTTGACGTGAAAGGTGCACACATCTCTTCAATCAGTTTAATGTTCAGAGTACACCACACATGGCAAATGTCATAACACCAGGGGACTGCTCCAACTTTTTGAAGTGTATAAGGTACAGCTGCTATAGGGAAGTGCCACTGTAGGTGCTGTCAGCCATGCTGATAGCCCCTTCAGGGTACAAGAACCCATGCATAAGATTCAGTCTATTAAATAGAAACGTGTACTACATCATATGTCCTCATGCCTCAACAAGTTCAGACCAGGAAAGACAGGAGATCTCTGATCTCTCCATCACTTACTTCCTCATTTGTAATTCCAAATGAGGAAGGAAAAAGCAGCACTATTTATGGACAGGAATATCCTTAAGACCTGCAATTATCATTCTTTCTATTTTGAATGTATATACATTGCTTATAAGCCATTACAGTGGGATCAATGGCCCTTTTGGGATACTGAAGCCGCCAAGTTCCTACTCCCTCCCCTGGAGAGCTGAGGGGTTCTGGCACTTCAGCTATGACTGCAGCATGTCAAGGATGCAGTACTGGTTAAAAAGTGAGACTATTCTATGTAGCTACCTTGAAAATTTCAAATTATGGTATATTATCCTACTATGTAACTCTTAAAAAAACCTTTAAAATAACTGTGTTCAGTTTTGGGCCCCTTGCTACAAGAAAGATATTAAGGTGCTGGAGCATGTCCAAAGTAGGGCAATGAAGCTGGTGAAGGGTCTAGAGAACAAGTCCTATGAGGAGCAGCTGAGGAAACTGGGGTTGTTTAGCCTGGAGGAAGCTGAGGGGGGACCTTATCACTCTCTACAACTACCTGAAATGAGGTTGTAATGAGATGGGTGTCAGTCTCTTTTCCCAAGTACCAAGTGATAGGATGAGAGGAAAAGGCCTCAAGTTGCACCAGGGGAGGTTTAGATTGGATATTAGGAAAACTTGTCAAGCATTGGAACAGGCTGCCCAGGGAAGTGGTTGAGTCACCATCTCTGGACATATTTAAAAGATGTGAGGCATGGTGGTTAGGGACATGGTTTAGTGGTGGACTTGGTAGAGTTAGGTTAACAGTTGGACTTAATGGTCTTAAGGGTCTTTTCCAATCTAAATGATTCTGTAATTCTATGAAATGGTTTTTGAAACTATTTAAGGACAAGAAATTCATTAAAATTGCAATGACTAATAAATTTCAAAAAAACCTATTCATGCTGACTGTATGTCTCTGGCTTTCTTTAGAATGACACAGATCCTAGTCATAACTATCCACAGGGAAGTTATTTTCAAAATATTTTTTTGACTTTTTTTGAAATTTGACAAGAATAAGTTTCCAAATCATATTTTAACCTTCTATACAGATGAGACGCTCCATCCCTAACAAAGTAACTTTTAAAATTGCAACAAGAAATTCCATAAATGATAAAAGGCAAAGTCAAATAAAAACTAAGTGTAGAAATTACCAAAAGATATTTGACTCATACATCCCATTTAAATATTAGCATATCAGAAAGGAAATAGAAAAAGCCCAGTAGGTATTTTATACCACAACGTTTCAGGAATCTCTCAGAAAGTTAAAATCACAAGTTTTTACTACATCATTTTATATGCTCTCTATATTAAAAATATATTTGCAAAATGTCTTACTTTCTAATAGCACATTAGAACATTGGATCAAATCTTTGTATTTTTGAGGAATCCTTTTACAATAAATGCATCCTCACTGACAAGCAAAACCAGCATCTTAAGAGGTCAAATTTTGATGAATTATCTTACATGTTCAACAAATAATATTCTCCAATTGAATAATACTTGTGCTGCAATCTCTTTATTTTGCCTCTTAAAGGCAAAAATATTTTGGAGGAAATGCTATTCTTATCTACATGTTACTTTGTTATAACATTATTGTACAGTTGTGTTGGATTTGTGTGGCAAGGTTTTTGTAGGGGGGGGATGGCTACAGGGGTGGCTTCTGTGAGAGGATGCTAGAAGCTTCTCGCATGTACTATAGAGCCAATGCCAGCCAGCTCCAAGACAGACCTGCTACTGGCCAAAGCCAAACCAGTGACAGTTGATTGACAAACACCTCTGTGATAACATATTTAAGAAGGTAGGAAAAACTGCTGCACAACAGCAGCTGGGAGAGAGGAGTGAGAATATGTGAAAGAAACAACTCTGCAGACACCAAGGTCAATGAAGAAGGAGGGGGAGGAGGTGCTCCAGGTGCCAAGAGCAGAGATTCCCCTGCATCCCATCGTGAAGACCATGTTGTCCCCCTGTAGCCCATGGAGGTTCACGGTGGCACAGATATCCACCTGCAATCCATGAAGGACCCCATGCTGAAACAGGTGGATGTGCCCAAAGGAGGCTGTGGCCCCATGGAGAACCCATGCTGGAGCAGGCTCCTGACAGGACCTGTGAACCCATAGAGAGAAGAGACCATGCTGGAGAAGAGACCATGCTGGAGAAGAGACCATGCTGGAGAAGAGACCATGCTGGAGAAGAGACCATGCTGGAGAAGAGACCATGCTGGAGAAGAGACCATGCTGGAGAAGAGACCATGCTGGAGAAGAGACCATGCTGGAGAAGAGACCATGCTGGAGAAGAGACCATGCTGGAGAAGAGACCATGCTGGAGAAGAGACCATGCTGGAGAAGAGACCATGCTGGAGAAGAGACCATGCTGGAGAAGAGACCATGCTGGAGAAGAGACCATGCTGGAGAAGAGACCATGCTGGAGAAGAGACCATGCTGGAGAAGAGACCATGCTGGAGAAGAGACCATGCTGGAGAAGAGACCATGCTGGAGAAGAGACCATGCTGGAGAAGAGACCATGCTGGAGAAGAGACCATGCTGGAGAAGAGACCATGCTGGAGAAGAGACCATGCTGGAGAAGAGACCATGCTGGAGAAGAGACCATGCTGGAGAAGAGACCATGCTGGAGAAGAGACCATGCTGGAGAAGAGACCATGCTGGAGAAGAGACCATGCTGGAGAAGAGACCATGCTGGAGAAGAGACCATGCTGGAGAAGAGACCATGCTGGAGAAGAGACCATGCTGGAGAAGAGACCATGCTGGAGAAGAGACCATGCTGGAGAAGAGACCATGCTGGAGAAGAGACCATGCTGGAGAAGAGACCATGCTGGAGAAGAGACCATGCTGGAGAAGAGACCATGCTGGAGAAGAGACCATGCTGGAGAAGAGACCATGCTGGAGAAGAGACCATGCTGGAGAAGAGACCATGCTGGAGAAGAGACCATGCTGGAGAAGAGACCATGCTGGAGAAGAGACCATGCTGGAGAAGAGACCATGCTGGAGAAGAGACCATGCTGGAGAAGAGACCATGCTGGAGAAGAGACCATGCTGGAGAAGAGACCATGCTGGAGAAGAGACCATGCTGGAGAAGAGACCATGCTGGAGAAGAGACCATGCTGGAGAAGAGACCATGCTGGAGAAGAGACCATGCTGGAGAAGAGACCATGCTGGAGAAGAGACCATGCTGGAGAAGAGACCATGCTGGAGAAGAGACCATGCTGGAGAAGAGACCATGCTGGAGAAGAGACCATGCTGGAGAAGAGACCATGCTGGAGAAGAGACCATGCTGGAGAAGAGACCATGCTGGAGAAGAGACCATGCTGGAGAAGAGACCATGCTGGAGAAGAGACCATGCTGGAGAAGAGACCATGCTGGAGAAGAGACCATGCTGGAGAAGAGACCATGCTGGAGAAGAGACCATGCTGGAGAAGAGACCATGCTGGAGAAGAGACCATGCTGGAGAAGAGACCATGCTGGAGAAGAGACCATGCTGGAGAAGAGACCATGCTGGAGAAGAGACCATGCTGGAGAAGAGACCATGCTGGAGAAGAGACCATGCTGGAGAAGAGACCATGCTGGAGAAGAGACCATGCTGGAGAAGAGACCATGCTGGAGAAGAGACCATGCTGGAGAAGAGACCATGCTGGAGAAGAGACCATGCTGGAGAAGAGACCATGCTGGAGAAGAGACCATGCTGGAGAAGAGACCATGCTGGAGAAGAGACCATGCTGGAGAAGAGACCATGCTGGAGAAGAGACCATGCTGGAGAAGAGACCATGCTGGAGAAGAGACCATGCTGGAGAAGAGACCATGCTGGAGAAGAGACCATGCTGGAGAAGAGACCATGCTGGAGAAGAGACCATGCTGGAGAAGAGACCATGCTGGAGAAGAGACCATGCTGGAGAAGAGACCATGCTGGAGAAGAGACCATGCTGGAGAAGAGACCATGCTGGAGAAGAGACCATGCTGGAGAAGAGACCATGCTGGAGAAGAGACCATGCTGGAGAAGAGACCATGCTGGAGAAGAGACCATGCTGGAGAAGAGACCATGCTGGAGAAGAGACCATGCTGGAGAAGAGACCATGCTGGAGAAGAGACCATGCTGGAGAAGAGACCATGCTGGAGAAGAGACCATGCTGGAGAAGAGACCATGCTGGAGAAGAGACCATGCTGGAGAAGAGACCATGCTGGAGAAGAGACCATGCTGGAGAAGAGACCATGCTGGAGAAGAGACCATGCTGGAGAAGAGACCATGCTGGAGAAGAGACCATGCTGGAGAAGAGACCATGCTGGAGAAGAGACCATGCTGGAGAAGAGACCATGCTGGAGAAGAGACCATGCTGGAGAAGAGACCATGCTGGAGAAGAGACCATGCTGGAGAAGAGACCATGCTGGAGAAGAGACCATGCTGGAGAAGAGACCATGCTGGAGAAGAGACCATGCTGGAGAAGAGACCATGCTGGAGAAGAGACCATGCTGGAGAAGAGACCATGCTGGAGAAGAGACCATGCTGGAGAAGAGACCATGCTGGAGAAGAGACCATGCTGGAGAAGAGACCATGCTGGAGAAGAGACCATGCTGGAGAAGAGACCATGCTGGAGAAGAGACCATGCTGGAGAAGAGACCATGCTGGAGAAGAGACCATGCTGGAGAAGAGACCATGCTGGAGAAGAGACCATGCTGGAGAAGAGACCATGCTGGAGAAGAGACCATGCTGGAGAAGAGACCATGCTGGAGAAGAGACCATGCTGGAGAAGAGACCATGCTGGAGAAGAGACCATGCTGGAGAAGAGACCATGCTGGAGAAGAGACCATGCTGGAGAAGAGACCATGCTGGAGAAGAGACCATGCTGGAGAAGAGACCATGCTGGAGAAGAGACCATGCTGGAGAAGAGACCATGCTGGAGAAGAGACCATGCTGGAGAAGAGACCATGCTGGAGAAGAGACCATGCTGGAGAAGAGACCATGCTGGAGAAGAGACCATGCTGGAGAAGAGACCATGCTGGAGAAGAGACCATGCTGGAGAAGAGACCATGCTGGAGAAGAGACCATGCTGGAGAAGAGACCATG
The DNA here is from genome assembly GCF_023634085.1 of Falco cherrug. Taxonomy (NCBI): domain Eukaryota; kingdom Metazoa; phylum Chordata; class Aves; order Falconiformes; family Falconidae; genus Falco; species Falco cherrug. The sequence continues at coordinate 3,724,110 of NC_073719.1, forward strand.
CTGGAGAAGAGACCATGCTGGAGAAGAGACCATGCTGGAGAAGAGACCATGCTGGAGAAGAGACCATGCTGGAGAAGAGACCATGCTGGAGAAGGTTTTACTGACGGGACGTGTGAGCCCATGGGGGACCCATTCTGGAGCAGTTCATGAAGAACTGCAGCCTGTGGAAAGGACTCATGTTGGAGAAGTTTGTGGAGGACTGTCTCCTGTGGGAGGGACCCCACACTGGAGAAGGAAAGAGTGTGAGGAGGAAGGAGCAGCAGAGACAATGGGTGATGAACTGACTGCAATCCCCATTCCCTGCCCCCCTGCACTGCTTGGGGGAAGGAGGTAGAGAAATCAGGAGTCAAGTTGAGCCCAAGAAGAAAGGAGGGGTGGGTGGAAGGTATTTTAAGATTTGTTTTTATTTTCTCATTACCCTACTCTGACTTGATTGTTAGTAATTTCATTTTCCCCAAGTTGAGTCTGTTTTGCCTGTGATGGTAACTGCTGAGTGATCTTCCTGTTCTTATCTTGACCCACGAGCCTTTTGTTATATTTTCTCTCCTCTGTCCAGTTGAGCAGGGGAAGTGATAGAGCGACTTTTGGTGGGTACCTGGCATTCTGCCAGGGTCAACCCACCACAACAGTATATAACAGTATTGTACCTAAAAAGTTATTCTGTGCTTTAATTTACTTGACATAGGCAGTCTTCTAGAGGACACAGCAGTGATCTCTACAGTCAGCTGTAGAAACCTGAAATGAAGCTATTCATTATGAAACTGTTTGCATTAATTTTTAGAAGCTCAAAGCACCACAGTTAATTACATGTCTCTGCTGCAAACAAGCAGTCAGTGTACCTGCAGGATAAGTACTCTCTTAATTTAATAAAATATTGTTCAACTGTAGCTATTATAAACTGTAATGACTTGCTCTTTTCTTTCCCTGTATATTTCATTCAGTAAAATTTTGCCAGTGTATGATATAAAACCTAAACATGAACGTGCTTACAAACCAGGCACACTCTGTCAAAGAGCCAAATGTAAATACCACACTGGAAGGCTGAATTCATTTTCTTGATAAAAGAGGCAAAGGAAGACCTAGAAGAGTGGTAAAGCTAATCATTATCCACTCTTCTTCCCACTTGGCCACTGTAGTGCAAATCCTCTCTTCTCTTTCCAGGGAACTGGGGAGTACTGGAGGTAATTCCAGACTAAGGTATCTCCTAGATCTCCCGCAATTCAATATATGCTGTTCAAAAACCTGTCAGATCTCTAGACAGGCAGCTTTTTTCTGCATCCGTCTAGTTATTGCAGGAACAAGCTCTGCAAATGTGAGAGCCCAATTCAAACAATCATAAAGATGCACTGTAAGTTTCTTTTCTTTCCCTCCTTCCTTTCAACTGTAATTCAGAATAAGTCATAACCACCCAAGTGCTCTTCTTCCCACATCAGTATCTTAAGAAAAAACATTGCTGATTAAATTCTTGATAAAAGTTACATGTAAATAAACACTAAAACCAGAATGTCACAAATGGTCCTAGTACTGAGAAATTACATGAAAAAGTAAGAGGAAGAATGAGTTTGAAAGCAGTATCTCATCATGAAAGGGTTTTCTTATTCTTAATTATAAAGTGAATGTAGTTATATGAATGAGAAAATAAAAAATAATTCAAGCATATTTCCACTCACTTTCAGAGGGGATTTTTTCCTTAATTTAGAACTATATTGAATATAAAAGGAAGGAATGCAAGCTTTATCAGAAATTAAACACCCATAGATCATGGATTATTCTTGATGGCATTCTCACACATTTAAATAGGAAAAAATGTTATAGCAACTCTATAAGAAGAGTAATAATTAAAAAAGCTTCACCAAAATGAAGACAGCTTGTTAGCACTTTAAGGAGTGGTAAGGGTGATGGTAAGAACTTCATGAAACATTCACAAATGTTAATCCTTCTATGTACAGAGCGCAATTCCCAACAGGATAACTTTCTAAACCTTCTTTAGCAGTGTGGATACATTGGCTAGATATGCACAGTTTAGCTTTCCAATGAATATGAATAGGATTTATGAAGTTATGTCTCAGTGGAAAGAAAACAATCCTGTGTTTTCATTAGAAAACTGAAGAAGAAAAGATTAATCAAAAATGCTATTTTACCACCATTCTCAAATTAGAACCATACCTAACATATAAAGAGAAGACTAGGCTGTCCTAACACCAGACTTCTGTGGCCTCTAGACTAATTCCAAGGAGCCTGTGAAAAGTAACTAACACAAATGTATTGAGTCTGGCTGGGATGGAGCTAATTTTCCCCATAGCAGCCCTCATAGTGCTGTGCTTTGTATTGGTAGCTAGAAAGGTGCTGATACCACACCAGTGTTTTGGCTACTGCTGAGCAGTGCTCCCACAGCATCAAGGCTGTCTCTCCAACGTTCCCCCCTCACCACTAGGCTGGGGGTGGCAAGATCCTGGGAAGGGACATAGCCAGGACAGCTGACCCAAACTAACCAAAGGGATTTTCCATACCATATGACATCTGCTCAGTGATAAAGCTAAGAGAAGGGGAGAGGGCATTCATTATTATTACGTTTGTCTTCCAGAGCAACCATTGCGTGTACTGAAGCCCTGCTTCCCAGGAAGTGTCCAGACATTGCCTGCTGATGGGAAGTAGAGAATAACATCTTTTGTTTTCCTTTGCTTGCCACATGCACCTTTGCTTTTCCTTTATTTAACTGCCTTTATCTTGACCCATGAGTTCTTTCCATTTTATTTCCCAACACCACACCCCACCCCCCGCTGAGGAGGGGGAGCGACAGAGCGGTTTAGTGGGCACCTGGCGTCCAGCCAAGGTCAACCCACCACAGCAAACAAGTCTAACATTTGGTGTCTACTGCAGAGAGTTTGCATTTCCATAAGGAGAAACATTAATAATGGACAAACAAAATCACTGGATATCTGTGCTTTTATCTGTCCTTTCCACCATCTGACAGAAGAATTCTGTTTTTCAGATTGATGCAAATGCACATTTATATAGTACACAACTATTCATCCTATCTATCCCAAATACTTATCCCTTCAACAACTTAGAACATACTCTGATGCCTTTGATACCAATTCTAAATTTTCCTTTGTCATTTAAAGATCATAACTTACCACTATGCTTCCAGTCTACACCACCTTTTCCAAAATTTTAATTCAACAAACAATACTCTCATATAACAATCAAACAAAAAAACCCTCAAGCTAGAAGTTCTTCTAGCTATGTGATGTGCCTAGCTAGAAAACTAGAACAAGCAATAAGAAAAGCCAATAAAAAGTGAAAGGGAGCAAGTTATCTGAAATGTCTCTGCTGAAAGACTCACTCCAAATGTAGTGTTAGTTAATGTATAAACTTAAGTCTAACACATTACTAGTAGCAAGTGATCAGTTCTAAACATAAAATCCTAAATTCCCAGCTTCTTTTTTCTTTGTAATTGTTAAAACATACAGTTAACTAAACCAACTTACCATACAGGTACGGGAGTTTTCTCCTATAAATGAATCTCTTAGCACCTGAGTAAGTTTACTTGCTCTGAATGGTGTATGAGGTTTATTTCGACCTAAGGCTCTAATGCACTCCTGAAAGAACAAACAGGTTTATATTTATTCAATTCATGTCAAAGAAAAATATGTAATACAAAAGCAATTCAAAATCAGAATATATATGACTTAGTTATGTTGCTGTCCTCTAAGGTATCATTAAAATTTACTATTCAAGCTTGAATTCAAGAAGTGTTATGCTTTTACCTCTCATTAAGTTCAGTAGAGAGGTAGGAACTAAAAAGAACTTAAGTAGCCTAAAAGCTTTCTGAATCTCATCCAAAACGTTTACATATATTGTATCCACCACCAACAACAAAAAATTCAGTGTTGATGTTAAATGTGCAAACTAACTGTTTCTGATTATGAGTTTTACAGCCTGAATGATCTACAGCCTCTGCCAGCAGAAGTGTGGACAGTGAGTCACGTTAACTATCAGTTAATACCAGTAGCTTTGATTCAGGCTCTACCACTGACTTTCTTTACAGTTCACAAGAAAACACCAGTGCCCAAACTTTCTGAAAGCTTCCACAGGTCACAAACCTAGTAAGTATAGCTCTGTACCGATGTACTCAGTATTGGAAGACACTTGAAAATGTAAGTCATTCCCCATTTTAAAATATTCTTCATGTGAAAAAACAGGGATAACATCTCCCCTTTCACTTACAAGAAGGGTATGGGGATAAACTAATATTTTCAATTGGTTGGAGAGTTCCAGAAATACTGTACAGAAGTAAATATTAAAGAATTACTATAGAAGTTACAGCAGCAACTAAGTACAACAGTGCAAACCAAGACCACGCTAATCTAAACATTTTTGCCCACTCAGAGTTCTAACAGCAGCTAATAAATTACTTCTTACAGAAAGAAAGTTTAAATTTCAATTTCTGTTTTGTTGTTTTTGTAATATTTTGATCATTAATTCCAGTTTCTGGATTTGTCTTAATATTTTGTGTACAGGCATCTCTTCAAATTCAGGGCTTCCTTGGTACAGTTTTAACACGTTTACACACAGAACTTCTTCAAAAAAACAAACATCAAAGTGTTTTCATATTATAGCTTTGCTTTTAGCAGGGCTAACAGATGGAATGCTCTTGTGTTATATGAATAGTTCTACAGTAGTTCAGCTAATCCTTCAGCTACAGCGATATCCTTGTGGCCTTTTGAAATTTCCTAGAAACAGCTTCTTCCAAAAGCCAAGCTAGAAACTCTGGGATGATAATCCAAGAAAGCATTGCAACTGTGAAACAGCATAAAACAGAACTAAACAGGCTCAAAATAAAACTGCCATGATACAGAACAGAACAAGGGCAAATTGGTTTTAACTAAAGTGATTATTTAAAAACTCATTAGTTGAATTTTATAGAATGGACACAGCTAAGATAAATAGAAAGACTGAAGCTTGCTGAATGTGAATTTCACATGCAAATGTTAAAAAGGACTCAATACTTATAGGTGAGCAAGGCAGTGCATTCTTTGAATGTTTTTATTTTGTTTGTACTTTACTACTATACTTACATAAGGAGAAAAGCAGATTAGATGGGAAGAAGGGCAACAGATTTTCAACAAGTGATGTTACAAACTAAAACCAGTAACAAATGTGTATGTTGGATTACTGACATGGCAACCAACATGTTTAATTAAGATATTTTAATTTACTATCATGACTTTTAGTTTGCTCACTCTTGAAAAATTAGAATTGGAAGGTGTCCCTGCCCACAGCAGGGGGGTGGAACTAGATGATCTATAAGGTTCCATTAAACTCGAAACATTCTATGATTCTATAACTGTCTCCTTAATAGTAAAAGGATTATAGGAGGACACTTCCAGCTTCTAAATTAATGAAGTTTTTAACTACTTTTACTTTTCATCACAGCTCAGAAAACCAAGTAACAAAACAACAACGCTACTTCCATGTAGAGACATTATGGAAATAATTTTTTGTACCAAAAATCTGAACAGGTTAAGACAGGATTGATATCCACATGTGTAGTGGTTTTGCATGGCAAGGTTTTGGTGGTGGTGGGACTACAGGGGTGGCTTCTATGAGAAGCTACCAGAAGCTTCCCCTCTATCCAATGGAACCAATGCCAGCTGGCTACAAGACGGACCTACTGCCAGCCAAGGCTGAGCCAATCAGTGACAGTGGTAGCACCTCTGTGATAACATATTTAAGAAGGGGAAAAAAACCTGCTGCGCAACAGCAGCTGGAAGAGATGAGTGAGAATATGCGAGAGCAACAACTCTGCAGACACCAAGGTCAGTGAAGGAGGTGCTCCAGGCACCAGAGCAGAGATTCCCCCACAGCCCATGGTGAGGCAGGCTGCCCACCTGCAGCCTGTGGAGGTTAATGGTAGAGCAGATATCCACCTTCAGCCCATAGAGAACCCCATGCCAGAGCAGGTGGATGTACTCAATGAAGGCTGTGACCTGTGGGAAGCCTGTGCTGAAACAGATTTTCTGTCAGGACTTGTGACCCCATGGGGGACCCACACTAGAGCAGTCTGTTCCTGAAGGACTGCACCCCGTGGAAGGGACCCATTCTGGAGCAGTTCATGAAGAACTATAGCCTGTGGGAAGGACTCATGTTGGAGAAGTTTGTGGAGGACTGTCTACCGTGGGTGGGACCCCACACTGGAGAAGTGAAAGAGCGTGAGGAGGAAGGAGCAGCAAAGACAATGTGTGATGAACTGAATGCAACCCCCATTCCCTGTCCCCCTGCACCACTCAGGGGAAGGAGGTATTTGGGAGTGAAGTTGAGCCCAGAAAGAAGGGAAGGGTGAGGGGAAGGTATTTTTAAATTTTGATTTTTAGTTCTCATTATCCTACTCTGATTTGAATGGTAATAAAACTAATTTCCCCAAGTCAAGTCTGTTTCACCCATGATGGTAATTGCTGAGTGATCTCTCCCTGTCCTTATCTCAACCCATGAGCCTTCCATCATATGTTCTCTCCCCTGTCCCAGCTGAGGAGGGGAGTGATAGTGCAGCTTTGGTGTTCACCTGACATCCAGCCAATAACAAACCACCACAACATGCAAATAGCAGATCTTGGATTAGCACCAAAAAACACTCCTCAGAACATAGTAGTTTAATTCAGACTTGACAATAACTTCAAGGGTCTTGAATACAAATGGAAAAAGCTGTGTAATGTTTTTGGGGATAGATGAAAAATGGAAAACTAACATATAATTGAGAAACATTTATAGCTTCTTGTACTGCTTGTTTAGTCCTCTGCAAGAACTCCACTTATTTTATTTCCCTTTCCCCATATAATTTAGATCACATCCACCAGTACAGCAGCAGCAGAGCCTTTCACTTTTTAATTAAAAAGACAAGTTGTATGAAAATGAACTGTGTTGTATGAGTATTGCACTGAAGGCACTAGCCAGCACAAAATCAGCAAGTAAACTAAAAAACAAAACAAAACTGCTTTATTCAATTACATTTGGAAAAAAGTGATAATGTCAACAAAATTTTGTTTGCATTATTTATTTTGATATTAAATCAAAACAGGCCACAGTTTTGGAACTGCCACAATTTTTCAACACTATATACAATTTTGTGATTACACGTTATAATTTTGTGGTATTTTTAAAGATCTGCTTAGAGTCTGATACAAGTCTCCTCCCAAGTTTATACTGGGATAAAAAAGTAAGCACAGTGATTTTTGGGTTTAGATTCTTTATATAAAACCACAGTGCTGGTGCAGAGAGTAGTAAACCTAAGCAAAGCTAACCAACAACAGAGATAAGTTCTGGGCCATTCAAAACTACTGTTTCCCCAACTGAGACAAAAAAAAAATACTTTCCCTATTTAGACTGAACCTCTTTTGAGCATTTTAAAACAAACAAAAAAAGCATTTGAATATTTAAATAATATTTCTTACCTCTCTTGATGTGTTCTGGATTAATGTATGAAAATCTGCAAAGTGAGTGTATCAGACAATTTGCTATAAAAAGTAGTAAAAAATGGATTCCAACTTTCAAGGGTTATTTTAATTGATTTGTTAATTCTTTCTGGATATAATGCTGTTGTGTTGTTTCTTCTTTAGTTAGTTAATTATCAGTGGTAAGTAAATCTGTCGTAAAGGTAACTTTAATTTTTATCTTTTCTTAAAAAAAAATAAAATATATACTGAGATCAGTAAGAATATTTCCAGTTAGTATTTCAGACCTTGAGTACCAAAGTCAGTCATCTCTCCTCCCATTTTAGGTGTATATCAGAGAAGTGTTCAAATTCAACTACTGGGGATTTTTGTTTGTTTTTTTTTTTAAAGTACATGAAAGTTGATAGCACGTTTCTGCAATGTTTCTACTTGGTACCAAGTGTTTCTTCAGGCATTTAAAGGAAAAATCAATACATTATTTTACCTGTCACATCAGTAGACAATGTAGACAAGCAAAACCTGCAAAAACACTTGTTTTAGTAGTCATTGCTATTATACGTAGAAGGCTTCCACCTACTCAAAGGCAATGGAAACATTTTGGTTACCTTAAGTGCTAAAAGGCTCTTGTTAATTTCCGCACCTTCCAGTCGCGTCTGCCTATCTGCACTGGAAGTATCCGCTCCTCTTTCATTGCCAGCCAAATCAATCAAAGAAAATTTACCATGCAATTTCCCTTTCCTTCTGAGAATAATCTGAAACACTGCATGGCTTCTAGATGAGTGTGCATTTGCAGATGTCTGGCCAGATGTCCTTTAACAAAAGGAAAGAAAGGAAGGACATATGAACAGGCAAAGGAGCATACATGTTAAACACACTACCCTCAGAACGTAAGATTTTACAGGGCAGAGTCCTGTATTTACCCTAATAATTTGTTGTTCATAGTATAATTATACCTATTTTTCCAATTCTTCAAATAGAAATGGAAGATTAGTAACATTTTACTTCCCTCTTAAAAACAAGAATAATCACATCTCCAAAGATTTCAGACTATCAGAGAGCTTTCATGTAAAATGCCGCATGTGGCATTTTTATCTGATCAGGCAGCAGTCTATGCACAAGGCTAATTTTAAAAACAATAAAGCTGGATCTTAACAAAAATTAAAATTTTTATATTTCTGTCACTACATATCAAGGCCTTTTAGAACTGAAGAATCTGGCAGTATTCCAAATTATAAATTATGTGAATGTAAGTCAGTAAACTGGTTATATAATGCATGCAATTCACATCCTGTAGAAAAATCAGTTCATATTTCTCTCTAGGAGAGAAACTCTAAACTATTTTTATTCAAATGACAGGCAGATTCCTTACTTGCAGCCAACATTATAAAAAATACCACTGCATATTAAAAAGCCGTTACTATGAAGAGACACCAAAAAAATCTTGTTCCAATTCTTTAATTTACAATGAAAAAGTGGTGGAAGCTATGGGAGATACCTGCAGCTGTTGCCTATTTCAATAAGCTTAAGAACATCTTCAACACATTTGACTTCCCGTTCCTGTAATCCCACCACCTGGACTTGCTGTTTACCATCTTCTAACACTCTTAACTTTGTCTTCCTGTTCAACAAGTCAAAAACCTAGGAGGGGTGGGGAAACAGAACAGTTAAATAGGAGCTTTAAAAGACATTTTTGCTTCAAATATTGTATCAAAATATGCAAAGCATTCCATACATAAATGTGATTGGAAGGGAAGTGTAAAGAATTTCTTGAAATAAAGCTTTCAGTACAAAAAGGAAAAAAAAAATCTTTTATGTGACAAGCTCACAATCTTATTTGTGAAAGAGAAATTCCACCTTCCTCAGAAAAAGATCAAGTACTTACCTTACCACTGTAGATCTCAAAAAACGTTGCATATACTTGAAGTTCTAACTTCTTATAGTTTGGCTTCTTTAGCATTAAAAAGACATCTCGAGCTATGAATACATTTCCAAAATATAAAGAAATCTAGTTATGTATTTTCAATTAGTGAAGACTCATTAATGCATAACAGTCTATTTTACAGCATCTCTCATATTTTGCAAGTGTAACAGGTAGGGTCAGTCAATCAAGTAAAAAGCATTGCCACATTACATTGGAAGATGCAACAGAACCCAAAATTAAACTTAATTAATCATCAGTTATATTTCATACATTTTTTAAGCTATCTAGATATATATTTACTGTGTAAAGACTACACACCTAGGAACTATTTTTTATGTCAACAAAGCAGTAATGCAAAATATGTAGACCCTTATGTTTGTATGAAAGAGAGTAGAAATGTATTGATCTCAAATAATCTGCAAAAAGCCAACAGAACAATAGTCTCACCTGCAAGTGCATATATTCCTTTAGAACAATCTTGGTTCTTTCCTGAAAAGTCACCACCCATAGTCTAAATTAAAAAAAAACCAAACAAGACCAAAAATACACTATAAAGGTCACAGAACTGTAACTTATGTATTTGTTACTTATTAGAATTTATTGAAGTGTTTTGCACATAAAAAGAAGTGTATTGCTGACATGTAGAAGAAATACTTACATGGGTTTTTCCACTGCCTGTTTGTCCATATGCAAAACAAGTGGCCATTCCCCTTTCAAATATGGTTTCCACTAATGGTCGAGCTGTAAACCTTAAATGCAAAAACCAGCAGTACTTAAGAAACCTAATTATTTTAAGATGCCACACTACCACAAGGACACTATATATTTTAAGGCCCAAAGAGACAAAACTGGTTCTGTACTTTGAGAGACTAAAGGACGTCTCCATGTTAATTCCTGAACTAAAGAGGCTACCAGCTCTAAGGCATTAAAATACCCTAAACAATTAAACAAAAGCTACAAGGTATCTCCCATTTATTTTACAACAATATTATCCTCCTTCAAACCGCCTTGAGAAGAAAAAAATTTCCTTGTTTTAATGATGCAACATGGCACAGATTTCTACATGGAGTTTGGAGCTCCCTAAAGATAGCATTAGAAGATTTGGAAGTAGGACAGTGCAGCAGATAAATAATTAGATTTTGCCAATATAAAAAAGTCTGCTATAGTTTTGGGGTTTGGTGTTTTTTTCCTAAATCAGCTTCTAAGATTAAGTTTAGAACACAGGTAGCCAAAACAACATTGCATATCTTAATATTTTGAGAACATAGTTATGCTGAGAAAAGGCTCAAGAAAACATATACCCAAGCATGTCAGAATGGAAAAATCCAGTTATCCCTTAAGTATTATTTGATGTGTCAAAAATATTCTCCAAAGTATAATTTTTCTACTTTAGATAATTAATTTTTACTTTTAAAAGTGTAGATTTATTGCTTCTACTTCAGCTACTTATTACCATTATTTCATTAAAAACTCCAAAATCAAAGGGCAACCTTATGGAGAATTACCTCCACTAGGTGATGGAAGTAAGAGTCTCTCTATAACAGTCTCTCTAAACTTTTTCCAGGTGTTTACACATAAAGTATGTTTAGTGACAGAAAGAAGAATGATTGTTTACAGAAACACTAAGGTGTTACAACCTCCTTTCATTCCACTTTGGAACAAACACAAGATCACTTACAAAAATAATATGGATAAGACTGAGCCATTCAGCAACCAAGGGTTATGCAACAAAATCTAAGTTTAACTGAATCATCAGTTTTCATCAAATATGTACCAGATAATTCCCGATCAGCCTTAGTCTTTCTTGCTTCCTCCAAACATATACTTCTTTTGTCCTCAAGAGGATATTCCCATATTTCAGTGTTTGTTCTTTTTGTGTTGAAGATATAAATTTAAAGAAACTTATCCACCTAAGAAGTACTTTCCATTATCTCTGTTTAATTGCATTTGAAATTATTTATTTTGCTGATTTATAAAAAAGGGTCCTATTTATATGTATTTTAAAATAAGGCAAAATACAAACATATCTAGAACAGTTTCTGTAAATCATTATACAACTCCAAATGTTACCACACCAAAACAGTTCAACTTTCCTTCTAGTAGAATCTTTATTTGCAATCTTGATCTTTCAGAAATATAAACGGATTCTCCTTTAAAATTCAACAAGTATACCCATTCACACTAGTGCATTTTTTTTAATACTAAAGAAAGCTTACAACTCAGTGTTGTGGCTCATGGATTCAAAAATACATAAAATACAGCTTAAGCAAAATAATAATAAAAAAATAAGAATAGTACATTTCTCAAGAATGTTTTTCAGTACAGAAATATAGTGAGTAATTTTAGCATACTGAAGAAAACTGGAGTAACTTGTCATATCTCCCCCCCCACACTGTGACCTGTGACCCTGGTAGTTCTGGTGAGAGCAGACAATGATACCTATCCTCTTAATTGTGTTATTACAGGAGGCCTTGAAGCAGATTATCCTTCACATAATAATCATTATTGTACCATATGAGGGAGAAGGAAAAAGCCTGTACTGCTATATAGACTAGAGATTTACTGTTTCAGTATGAATACAAGCATCTTTCAATGTTTTTTCTATATTTCTATTCATTTATTATGTAACTAATAAAAATTGTCCAGAAGAAACTCAGTACAAAAACATAATAATGTATGCAAAAACCAGCCCTCACATTTAAACACTATGCTCACAAAGACAAATAACAGGAAGGAGGGAGATTACAAGAACTGGGTTTTAAGCAGGAGGAAAACTGTTGCAAGAGGCACATCTCACCAGCTAGATCACTCCCACAGTTCTTCAGTATCAAGAAAGAAAACATGCTACCAGTAGATAATCATTACACAGAAATTTCCAAGGGCACAGCTTTGCTGTTTAGAAGTCTTTCATTAGTATAAACTAACAGACTAAAAAGATTTTACTTTTGCTACCCTTCTCCTCTTACTTATATCAAGCATAAGGCACAAGTTTTCATTTTCAAGGCCTTTTAATAATTCTTTTACTATGAATTTTCTCTTATCCACCAACAGGGTGTTAGCATCCAACATTAATCAGGATACAATGCCAACTTTCACTTCCTAGTTTTTGGATTAAACCCAAGAATTAAGATATTTCTCTGTCACTACTCCTTAAGGCTAAGGGAAGCACTTTCTAAGCATAAGGAAAATTATCTTCATTAAATTCCTTTCTAATATCAATATTCCTTGCAAAAATCTTCACAATATTTAGACTGTGTACCAAGATCATGACCTGTCATGGTGTCTAACCTTGCCTGCTACTGTATCTAATATATTTAGCGACTTGCACAAGGTAAACAGCTACTTCTAAACAAGTTTTTTAAAGTGCTGTGTGCATTATTCTTTTCCAACTGTGGAAGTGAAACAGAAGAATAAAGGAGAAAATGGAGATCCAGATACCTTGGGGCTGAGGGTGGGTGGGTGTCTTTGTTGCTGTTGTTTTTTAAATCAGAAAGATTCAGCATTTCATCTAGATTGCTTCCAACAGACAAACTAACTCGGGTATCTCAGCAATAGAGCAAATATAATCAATCACCCTCTCCCCCCTGCCCCTTTTCCCACCCTCTCCTGATTTGTTTGCCTCCTGAGGAAACAATACACACTAGAGCCTGGAAAGGCAGGGCTTGGAGGAGGACTGAGAACAGGACTGAGGTCAACAGAAGTGGAGATGATATTTGCACGTGAAAAATTCAGGATAAACAGAGCTAAAACAAAAGTAAACAGGCAAAAGAATGGAGGTAGCAATATACATATCTGATAACACAGATAACAGAAATCCATGACCAAGGCAAGTCCACAGTTATTGACGTGCGAGATACATGAGAAAAAAGGTTCACAAAAAAAGCACATATACACATACCTGTAAACCATTTCATTAGGAGCTGTGTCATCAAAGGCATAGTCAAAACGAAAAGTTTGGTTTTCAAGGTACCTTGTTAAATCCACCTTTTGTTTTGGTTCATGTACCATCACAACATCTTTACTAGGAATTGTTATTACATCAAGGTCTTTCATTAAAGTCTCTATAAAATAAATGAAATATATATGCTTAAATAGCAACACATGACTATTTTTTACATTTTTTCATTGTTTACACTCTTATAACATCTCAGATAACACAACTCCTCCAAGTAACAACAATGCAATGGACTTGGGCTTCTGATACCTAGATAGTAATCTGCTAAGTAAAAGATTTCACTTTGGAAGTCTAGTCACACTATCCTTTCCAAGTGCTAGAAAGTACAGAGAGGTTGTACAAAGTTGATTAGAAAAACTAAGATCATTAATGATAGCGCTATCCTTTTAGCTTCATTTTAAAATGTTGTCTTTTTATTTTCCCTAAATCCTTAAAGTTACAGTCATATGTTCACAGCTTTCAAAAAGAAAAAAATTGTTTTCATTCTACACACATTTTCATTGTGTATTCCTCCTGGAATGTATAGTATACATCTTTAATATAGAATTTCTCTAAAGTAAAATCCTTTCTAAAAATTATCTTATAAGCAGAAGAAGCTGAAAATGCTAATGCTGCTTCCTATCACTGGGAATGAACAAAAGCCAACTAGATGTGATTTCAATAGTGAGTTCCCAGGTTATAATTACTACACAGCACTACAATTTATTGCTAATTGTTGTATGATATGACTCAGCAAAACAGAGAACCCAGCAATCTATGATATGCACAAAAATAAAGAACTTTTATCTGTACAGTAAGGATCACTAATATGTGATCTTCTACTACTATGATCTACTAATATGTAATTCTTCAATTTCTATGTAAAATTTCTTAAGACATGGGCTTCAAAAATTTCATGTGGCTTTATACCACATTTTTATTTTGACATTCATCTTCCTACCAACACCTCAGAACTACTTTTTAATAGCCTCCAAACCACTAATATCCAAGATATGCAACTTGCACAGAATCAAATCCCACTTCTGAATCCCAACTCATGCCTCATGACAACTTGCTGTCATTTAATGTAATTTCACTTTGTCCACCTTCAGTGCAGGTAGAAGGTAACATTCCCCCCAAACGTACCACATTTCTAAGTCATATTTTATGAAAGATAACCTCCAATGCTAAAACAGAAATTGAACTGCTACCAGACTTGTATATTGAGTGCCCTTTTTACATAGGTTGTGCAAAATAGATTCAGTCAACCAATTTTTGAGATTATGCATTCCTTTCAAATAAATAAAGGAAAAAATATGGGGAATAAAAAAAAGCAGTATGTAGTGTGTTCACCTTGGCTGAACACTAGGTGCCCACCAAACCACTCTATCACTCCCCTCCTCAGCAGAACATAAGATGGAAAAGAACTCATGGGTCAAGATAAAGGCAGTTAAATAAAGGAAAAGCAAAGGCTGCACAAAGAAGCAAAGGAAAACAAAAGATGTTATTCTCTACTTCCCATCAGCAGGCAATGTCTGGACATTTCCTGGGAAGCAGGGCTTCAGTAGGCATAGCAGTTGCTCCAGAAGACAAACATCATAAATAACGAATGCCCCACCTCCTTCCTCCTCCTTTCTCTTAATTTTATTGCTGAACAGACATCATATGGTATGGAATATCCCTTTGGTTAGTTTGGGTCAGCTGTCCTGGCTATGTCCCTTCCCAGGATCTTGCCACCCCCAGCCTAGTGGCGAGGGGGGAATGTTGGAGAGACAGCCTTGATGCTGTGTGAGCACTGCTCAGCAGTAGCCAAAACACTGGTGTGGTATCAGCACCTTTCTAGCTACCAATACAAAGCACAGCACTATGAGGGCTGCTATGGGGAAAATTAGCTCCATCCCAGCCAGACTCAATACACAGTAAAAGTAAAAATAAAGAAAAAGAAAAAGGTAGAGGAAGCACCAACAGAGAGGAGAAAAAAAATAACACAAAAGTAAACTAACTATATACGGATATCAACATATGTTTTCCCTTTCCTATATAATTCTCCCATTTTCTTCTGGATATGCTCTGGATAATCCTCAATGTGTAGTTCTCACATTACAAAAATAATAAATGCATCCCATGTTGTTTCAGAGTCAGAGTGATGTTCTTCGAGTCCTTTAGCTAAACAAAATATGACAACAAGAGAAGGAAAGAAACATCTTTCAAAATGAAAGTCAGCTTGCTTTAGTGCTAGATTCAGACAGGCTGCAATCCAGAAGCATTTGTGATTCTTAATTTCCCGCTGGAAGTAAAGAAATTCATAGATTGGGATTTAACTGGAGTTGAACATCTAAACTTCTCCAGTCTGATCAGCAGGCAGTAAGAAAAAAAGTTGTAATAGTAATCATACATAAAAAGAAGTCCCTAGGGAGTGGTTCCAGCACCTAAAATTATTTAGTGCCATTTCATATGCCTGTATCCTGCCCAGCCCTGAGCAGAAACTCCAGGAGATACAAGTCCCCAGTTTGTCTGTAACCCACTAGCCCTGCAAGGATCTCTTAGACACCGTTGGGCACCTTACATGTCAGAAAATACCACCATTCAGGCACCTGAATTGTTCCCTTGATGTCTGATTTGAGACCACTTGAAAGTATAAATATACATATATTAAAAAAAAAACCATAAAGTTTTCATTGGGCAGCTCACTGATCAGGAGATCACTTCAAGAATAGTTTAAAAGAATGGTGATCTTATGTCCTGGTTTCAGCTGGGATAGTGTTAATTTTCTTCCTAGTAGCTGGCAGAGTGCTGTGATTTTGAATTTAGTATGAGAATAATGTTGATAACACACTGATGGTTTTAGTTGTTGCTAAGAAGTGCTTACCCTAAGACAAGGACTTTTCAAGTTTCCCATGCTCTGCCAGTGAGCAGGTGCACAAGAAGCTGGGAGGGAGCAGAGCCAGGACAGCTGACCTGAACTAGCCAAAGGGATATTCCATACCGTAGGACATCATGCTCAGTATATAAAATGGGGGGAGTTGGCTGGGGGCCGCTGTTCACTGCTCGGGGACTGGCTGGGCATCAGTCAACGAGTGGTGAGCAACTGTATTGTGCATCTTGTTTGGGGTTTTTGAGGGTTTTTATTCCTCTGGGTTTAATTCCTCTCTTTTTCTTTACAATTGTTGCTGCTATAATTAAAATAATACTTACTTTATTTCAATTATTAAATTTTCCTTATCTGAACCCACAAGTTTTACCATTTTCCAATCCCCATCCTCATCCCACCGGAGGGCAGGGGGGAACGAGAGTGGCTGTGTGGTACTTAGTTGCCAGTTGGGGTTAAACCACGACATCCTAACACAATGTAAGAATACTGAAGAAATTACAATAGAATTAATTCCCAGATGAACTAAATACATCCTAGATGACCTTGGGAAAACATTACAGTCTCTCTGTGCCTCAGCTCCCAGTACATAAAATGGTGACAGTTAAACAACTTTTCTCCCCATCTTTATCCGGATTATGACAAGTTATGAATTTTCTGGGTCCCTCACACATATTGTCTAGCATAACAATTTCACTTTTGATCAGTATTTCTAGATCTCTTTAATACAAATAACATTACTATCAGAAGAAGCTTTTCAGCCAAAAAAAATTGGCAAAATCTTAAATGGCCATACCTTTTTTATTGAGTGGACGTTTTCGTACACAAACACATATCCTGTGCTCATCAATCTATAAAGAAAACAATATAAAGTAAAATATACCCCAATTCCTGTTATATGATATGTTACTTCTATTCTTGAATTAATTAACCAATTGCTTAAACAAAGAGAAATTTCCAAGACAGCGAGTCATACGAACGTGTAAAAGCCCCTTGTGTCTGAACAATAACCAAGAACCCAAAAGGGAGAACCATACATCAATAAACCCCCCTGCAGACAGTGATCTGATCATGCAGATGAAGATTCCACATCTTGGAACACTGCAAGCAAATCTAGCTGTATCAGGGTAGATATGTTATTGTCAGAAATTGTCACAATCTCTTTGATCATGCACTGGTAGAATTCTCAATCTTCAGAGGTACAGGACAGGTAAAAAGTAGAGTCAAGATCCTAAACCTCATGTTACAGATCTGCTAATAAATTAGAATTAATTGACTTTATTTGATTTTAAAAAAATCATTTGGAATAAGAAATATATTTTAATGAAACTTGTAGTTGCACAGCAAAAGCTGCTAGAAAATCCTTTGTACAGCCCTGTAGCAAGGCCAGAAGAATGGGCTAGAATCATTGTTTAAAACTTAGGTAAAAAATTTGGGATTTTACAGATTTCGTTGTATTTGACTAGACTTCTGTATGTAGAAAGTGTATTGAAATGTCAGAATATAGAATTAATGGGAACTGGGGAGAGTAGACTGGAACAACTTGTAGTTACCTGCCAAGAAACCGTGAACTTTAGTAAAAGGTAATTCCGGCAGGGGGAGATCGCGACCACCGACTCATATACCACCTACCCAAATCGTACCCCAGACCCATTTCTGGACCTTTCTAAGCTCTACTGTGCAGAATCGGATATAGGAGGAGAATATGTTAATGATTTACGGGAAATATTATGATTATGCATGAATACTTAATGAATATGCATGAATAAGTTTATATATGGTGTCTGATTTTGAAACTTGGTGTGTGTTGATCGTGAGAAGACTCACTCACGCACCTGGCCATCAATAAAGAAGTGTCTGCTTATCTACATCACATTGGTGTTGATAAGTTCTTCATTCCGAGATCTTGGTAACACTCAGAACAGTAAACTTTTGGCTGTACTGGTGCATGGAATCCCTTGGGAAACTGCCCTCAAAGGTAAAGGAGTAAATGAGAGCTAGAAAATATTTTCTTAGGGCGCAGGAGTTCTCAATCCCAATGTGCAAAAAGATAGGCAGGAGGCCAGCTTGGCTAAGTCAAGATCTCTTAGCCAAACTAAAACAAAATAACAAAATCCATCGGCAATGGAGGCAGGGATACAAATCCTGGGGACATTATAGGGATATGGCCCAGGAGTCCACAGAGGGGATCAGGAAAGCCAAAGCACAGCTGGAGCTGAGCTAGGGATGTGAAAAATAGCAAAAAGGGTTTCTTCAGGCACATTGGACAACAAAGGAAGATGAAAGAACTTGTACCCTCCAATGAACAACAGGAGACATGGCTAAAACCAACATGGAGAAGGCTGAGTTACTCAATGACTTTTTTTGCCTTGGTCTTCACTGGCAAGTACTATAGCCACGCTGCCCAACTCACACAATCCAAAGGCAGGGACTGGGAGAATGAAGTACTGCCCACTGTAGGAGAAGACCAGGTTTGAAACCATCTAAGGAACCTGAAGGTGCACAGGTCCATGGGACCTGATGAGGTATGTTCGCGGGTCCCGAGGGAACTGGTGGATGAAGTGGCTGAGCCACTATCCATCATATTTGAGCAGTCGTGGCAGTCCAGTGAAGCTCCCACTGACTGGAAAAGGGGAAACATAACCCCCATTTGTAAAAAGGGAAAAAAGGAAGACCCGGGGAACTATAGGCCGGTCAGTCTCACCTCTGTGCCTGGCAGCATCATGGAGAAGATCCTCCTGGAAACTATGCTAAGGCACATGGAAAATAAGGAGGTGATTGGTGACAGCCAACATGGCTTCACGAAGGGGAAATCATGCCTGACAAATTTGGTGGCCTTCTACAAAACACTGGAGGAAAGGAATGCCACCCAGAGGGACCTTGACAGGCTTGAGAGGTGGGCCCATGCAAACCTCATGAAGTTCAACAAGGCCAAGTGCAATTGTGGTCCTGCACGTGGATCAGAGCAATCCCAAGCACAAATACAGGCTGGGCGGAGAATGGATTGAGAGCAGCCCTGGGGAGAAGGACTTGGGAGTGTTGGTAGAGAAGCTCAAAATGGCCCGGCAATGCGCACTTGCAGCCCAGAAAGCCAATTGCATCCTGGGCTGCATCAAAAGATGTGTAGCCAGCAGGTCAAGGGAGGTGATTCTGCCCCTCTACTTGGCTCTCGTGAGAGCCCACCTGCAGTACTGCGTTCAGCTCTGGGGTCCCCAACATAAGAAGGACATGGACCTGCTCAAGCAAGTCCAGAGGAGGGCCACAAAGACGATCACAGAGCTGGAGCACCTCTCCTATGAAGACAGGCTGAGAGAGTTTTTCAGCCTGGAGAAGAGAAGGCTCCAGGGTATGTGGTGATAGGATGAGAGGGATGGCTTTAAGCTGAAAGACGGTAGATTTAGATTAGGTATTAGGAAGAACTTTACTGTGAGGGTGGTGAGACACTGGAACAGGTTTCCTGGAGAAGTGTTCAAGGTCAGGTTGGATGGAGCTTTAAGCAACCTGTTCTAATGGAAGGTGTCCCTGCCCATAGCAGGGGGTTTGGAACTAGATGATATTTAAGGTCCCTTCCAACCCAAACCATTCTATGATTTCCACAGAGATCTGATAATCTTCATAATTTAAGGATTCTGCTCCTCTGACTTCTCTGCAAATCAAAGGCCCTCATCACCTTCAAAGATCAAATATTAATTTTTATACTCAACAGGGATTTTCAGAATAGCTTAATGGTTTTGTGTGCACATCCCTTAGCACCCCAGGAAAATCTACAATATGGAGGCTAATTAGTACATGTTGGTATTATTGTCAAAATATATTTAAGTGACATAAAAAATGATTGAACCCCCCGTTATAAAGAATACTAATAAATTTAAAGTTATTCATTTTTTATGTTTACAGGCAGAAGGATATTCATAGATTGAAAAAATTGGAAACACAGTAAAACTCAGAATGATAAAAAATTTCCACATCACTGGGGTACTTACAGGATCTGTAGTTGTCAGTGGTCTATAATCCAAACTTCCCCTGAAATCTCTTATCATACACATAATTTCATAATTTGGGTTTGTAGCATCAACCTCCTAGGGAAGTAAGCAACAGAATTTCTAATATACTTTTTTTTCCTGAAATGAACTAATTTCAATATCTTCTAAATTTACTTGTTAAAAAACCAACACTAACTGAAATGTTAATTTTTCTACAAAACACCATAAATATTTCAACTGCAAGTTTTTTTTCCATTCTGGTGTAGCTAACTTACTGATCATAAAACAAAACAATTACATGCTTTCTATTACATATTTTTGGTTGGTATAATAGAAGTATATAGTAAAAAGTATTTTCTATTTTATATATATTTCTAAGTGATGACTCATTAAAAATCTACTCAAGAAAGTAATGAATCCTGCCTTTTGCCAGAATTTTCACATTAAAGAAACACAGCAGAACAATTGCACAACACATGGCACATATAGTCAACACTTCTTAATCTGAAATAAGGCAGTCCAACAGACAAATGGATACACTCTATTATACAGGTACAAAACACACTGCAGAGGACAGTGCAGGTGCCCCAGCTGCTCTAAACACAACTGTGCTGGATCAGAGTTGGTTAAAGGAGACTGATCCTACTTGCTGGTTCTGAGTTAACTTCTACAGTTACTTGGATGCATTGGAAACTCTTCTAACAATCCTAGACCACCCCATCTCACCCCCAAAAAAGCAGAAGCAATCCCAATGATACACAATAGGCTACATCTAGGCTCACAAGACCTCCTGTCCCTAAACCTGGAACCATCAGTATCAGAGCAAACAGACATGTAAGAGACCATGCATGGAGACCCTCTAACCTCACAAAGCCTGAGCTACTGAGCCTACTGTCAGCTGAGCTGGTTCTCTGCAGAATTGCTCAAATGTCCTTCTTGTCACTTCTCCCTGTGACTGTCAGTTTTTACCCCATTTCAGGACATGCTGCTGATGCCATGCATAGCCAGCTCTGGTACTCAGACCTTATTAAGCTTTGCATGGCTTCCCACAAATGAGCTAAAACTCCTGGATCATATCTAGCTGTGGAAATAGCATAGGCACTTTCAGAAAGCACTGCATTGGGGTTAAGCTGAAATGGAGCCAGCTCGTGTCTCTACACCCATGACACAGCTGATCCACACCTCAGACAAAACTGTGCCACGGCAATCAGAAGTTGACCGTACCTTTAAGTTTTTCACCCTAACTACAGTGAACTAAAATCTACTTACAGTAAGTCCATACAAAGTGTATTCCTGCTAAAACATTTTCTTCTAACATTCTGAAAGGGGTATTGCTTATTATGGAAGAGGTATTTGCCTATACAGAGTTTGTAGAATATTAAAGGTCTTGCCCACCAGAAGCCAGTGTTTGGCTAATTATTGCTGCGTTTTACAGCAACAGAATACACAAAGAAACATGAAGCATAGATACATACAAGTCACCAAGAAAAACAGAGCTTTCTCATACAGAAGTTTGACTCAGATGCAAAGGGAGTCATCACAGAAGTGATAAAAAGAAAATTTTAGGTATAGTACCACATCAAAGAATTTTAATATATAAATATATATATATAAAATATATATATAAATATAAATATATAAAACAAAATATATTTGCTCCTCACACAAAGCCACAGTAGTATTTTGCATTTGTTTAAGTGTATGGAAATTAGAGAACATGAATTCAATATAAGTGATTTTAGGTCAACTTAGAAGCATCATTAAACCATTAAGTAAATTGTCTGCATTATTTATTTGGTGGTGGTACTTCTCATGTCAACAGCAAATTGGTAGTATCTCTTTCGATAGACTAACACATACACATAGGCCTGCCAACAAGATTACGTTACTAGTAGTGTAAAAGCTTTTACACTACTGTGACAGAAAGTCATTTAATATTAAAAGATTTTCTCAAATGATTAACTTCATTTCTTTCACACAAGCATCTAACAACTTGCTGCCAAGCTGTTTGCATGATGCAAAACTAAATTAGAAATGCATAGATAGGTGTAAAGGGAGAAAAAAGTATCACTGTTCAAACATGGGCCTCAGAAAGATCTCCTATGAAACATCAAAGATAATAAAGAACAATTTATCATAATGTTGCAATACTTCCTGCAGAATAACAGCCCTATCTTAAAGCCAAAGATTTGATTATTTTCATCAATATATTTTCCTTAAGAAATAGCCATCGTCAGTACTTGATTTTTAAATAACATACAGAAAGATAAGCAATTATTTCTGTAGGAAGAAAAAGGGGAAAAACTGTCTAAAGAAATTGTTATCAGAGCAATGCAACCACGCGCCAAAATATTTATCAAAATTATATACAGGATGAAAACATTTAATTTCAAGATTAAAGTTCATTAAAAATATGGGAGACTTAAAAAAAGCACAATAATTTTGCAAACATCTTATCTTCCTGACATGTTTTCCATCCGAGCTAAAAATACTAACCTGAGCTCTTTTTTCTCTAAGTTCCTGCTGCTGTAACCTTCTCTTTTCACGTTTCTCTTGCAATTTTTCAACCTCTTTTACACAGTTAGATTTTCTACGTGCTTAAAGAAAACGATGTAATTTAAAAATATTGTTGCATGAATTTAGTATTTACACTATAACATTTCTACTAATTTATGAATAATTAGAATGCATTTATTTATATCAACTGTCTTTTAAAGCAAATCAGTATTAGTACAGAATAATTACAGTAATTTAAAAAAATTATAGAATAAATAAATTAGAAAAAATCATGGAAATGGGACAATAATTGCACAACTGAAAATATAAGGACAATGACCCCCAAAATATATTTGGACATGTGATGATATTTGGATACATGTGATCTCTTGGTCTGAATTAAAAGAAAGCCCAGTCAAATTAAAAAAAAAAAACAAAAACATAAAACACACACACCACCATGGTTAAAAAAAAGTTAGAGGAAAACCAAATTCCAAATATTAGAATAACTATGATAAAAGTGAACATCTGTTTAGCCACAGCACTCTGAAAAAGTTCATGAGGAAGCCTACAGGCAACTGCATATATAGACCATTTCTCATTTATGGACAACAATATAATCCAAAAGAATGTACATGTAATGCCCAGAATGAATGAATCCTTGATACACAGTTTACATACAAGGAGGTCCAAATTCCTTTTTTGCAGCTTGAACCGGAGATATATCTGAAACACTACCATTCTGTTGTGAGGAGGAAGACTGTTCAGGAAGCTGAGTAAGACGCATGCGTGCAGAACCAACCACTGCAAAAAAAAAAAAAAAAAAAAAAAAAAAAATCAAAGTTCATCTAGATATAGAAGAGTAACAATTCCGATTCTGAAATACTTTATTATGGCAAGATAAAATGAGGCCCCTTTCAAGATACAACAATTTATTGGGGAAAGGGGGAGCCATACATATAGAAAGTCTATTAATGAAGACATTAGGTATGCAGCTTTTTTATCCTAGTGTTATACAACAACAAAACATAATTATTAAGTACCAATGCTGCACATGCATATTTTTAAATACTCTACTACAGAATTAGTAGAATTGATGTGCATAGAATGAAGTATGTACTTGGAGATATGCAGTTTTGAAGTTTAAAGTGTTGAAATTTTATTTATATTGTAATTATACCCAAAAACCCAGTAAGAAAAAAATGGACCCATTGTTTCATATTCTCTAGATGTAGATTCAATGGGGTGGGACCATTCTGTAACAACCTGTGGACAAGTAGAGGGATACAAATAAAAGGCAGCAAAGTGCAACTCAACCTATGAGTGGAAGAAACAAACCTTTTTGTCACTATGCTGAAAGGGATACAGATACAATCAGTATGTCTACCTAAACTTATTCATTCGATATGTGATAAGGATGCCAACTTCTCAAGATGCAGATTGATGTCTGTTCCCAGTAAATGCAGTGGGAGTGGCATGCATGCAAGCCTCTTTGGTAGAGCTGAATGTTTTAAGTTGTTTTTTAAAGAGTTGCTTCAAGCAGCTCTGCTTCAGCTGGCCAGTTTCCTATGCATGTTCCTAATAAGGTCTGCCAGAGGAGTATGAAAGTGAAGGTAACAACTTTATTTGGTAGCCTAGAGATGACATTCCAAATGAAAGCCAGCACGCTGTGCAACACGGAGACAACTATGGAAACAGGTATCAAATGGGATAAACAAGACAAATCCCCAGATCATTCCAAATATGATAGGAGATCTAGTTTACAGCATGAATTAACTACACGAAACAAGACAGTGTGCTGAGAAAACTTTAATTACAAGGCCAACAAAGAACAAATACTTAGGCTGACTGTAAAGAGTAAGATGCACAGGACCTATTAAAATACAAGCTACAGGGTTATTTCATACCAAACAGACCATTTACTACAAATGACAACATGTATAGATGTGAGGAGAGCCCATCAATAAGATGTCTCAAATTTAAACCATATTAGTTTGAAAAAAAATTATCCTCTCATGAGATTTCTGATTTAACATCCCCAGAGGCAAATGGCAGAAGAGGAAGTGATCCCAATTGTCCATCAGAAGAATCTAAACATTTGTAAAGATATGCAAACCCACTTGTGTTTCAGGTTTAAACAGACAGAATGGAATCTAGTCTGAATTAATTACAGTAGATTAATGTTTGGAAGAAGAATCATCAACATCATCAGTACAAGTTAACTTTAATGCAGGAGAGAAAATGAAAACAATAAGCAATAACTATTTTTTCTCATGTTATTAGATGTATTACATCTGTATTCATCCAATACACACTTTTCACTTGT
The DNA here is from genome assembly GCF_023634085.1 of Falco cherrug. Taxonomy (NCBI): domain Eukaryota; kingdom Metazoa; phylum Chordata; class Aves; order Falconiformes; family Falconidae; genus Falco; species Falco cherrug. The sequence continues at coordinate 3,749,090 of NC_073719.1, forward strand.
CCTCCTGTGATACTTCAGCATTTTTGTAGATTTTTCACTATTAACCATAGAGCAAGAAATAACCTGTAGGGTTTAAGTACTCTTTGAATTAATGTTTACACACAGACTGTTAGAAAACAAAACTAAAAAATTGAAGGCATAAGAATTTTAAGTGCACTACTTAACATATATTGAAACACTCAAGCTGAAGCAAACTGAGGATGCTTTAACTTGGAAAAGTCCACATATAATGTAGTATAATTAATTAACTTTGAATTTTTGCATCTTCAGTTCTTTCAGCTTAATTTTCCTAATGCTACATTGCTTAAATTTAAATATAAATACTATTCATACAGTATGCATTCCTAAATATACATAGGAGTAATCCAGGAATGATGTACCATGTCTTTTACATGTCACATGCATACATACCAAATTAGAAATGAAGAACTATTAAGGAATGTTAGATGAGCATGAGATTAAAACGTTCCCATATTTTTTACTTCCTTGAAATGGAAAGAGATAATATTTACCTCTGTTATCTCTGGCAGGAGTGTCATTCTTAATAGGTGCCACAGTTCGTCGACTCTATAAAGAAAGAAATCTCTATTATTTGATCACCTTATTATTGAAAACAAACTGCAGCCCCACCTGTGCTTCTTTCCAGTGAATAAAAATAACACAACATCAGCAATAGAGAAGTGATTGCTGCCAAATCCTTCCCTGAAGATCCTAGGGTGAAGACTGCTTGAACTATGAGTACTGTTTCAAAACAACCTGCAAAACCTTTTCTATATTTTTTCCTTGAGATATATTTAGTTATATAAATATTAATCCCCAACTCCCTCTCTGCCAAACCTGTTCTCAGAAAATTTTTTAGAAACCCCTATTCACCATAGGAAAAAGAAAGGAACACAGTTATCAAATAGCTACACAGACACAAAAGTTAGATTTAAAAATTCAAACATACAAACATGTATAGGAGTACTATAAGTTTAATTTGAGCATGTTGCATAGGTATTACCAACCTTCACAGTTTTGTTTACTTTGGCTGCTGGAATAGGTAGTGGTGGCATCTCTGGACTAGGTTCAATATCTTCATCAGGTGCAAGATCTGGGTTAAGTGAAAATATGCTCTCCAAGTCAATCTGTGTAAAAGAATATATAACGCATTTATGAGTCTTAGAAAAATATTCACCCTCTCCATTTCTTGTGTTATGTTTTAAACTAAAAAAATATATTTAGTGGCTTTACCCCACAATTTGTTAATTCTATAACCTGAATGATCTTATTTTATGTTCACTAAAAACAGTATAAACTTTGGTCTTTTTATTAGGTGCAAACACACCCTTCAGAAAAGGGATTAATTAAAAATGACCAATAGATATTCATAATTTTTTAAAGTGATTAAATTCATACAGAAGTAGCTAGTATTACTGTGGTAATTTGACAATTACTGCAGAATATAAAAGACATTCTGTAACATAAAAAGAAAGAGATCTCAATTATTTGAAATTTCCCAGACAGTGCAAAAGAAACAGATGAATTACAACCACTCAAAAAATAAAAGTGCAGTTGAAGCCATGTTGAATTTATCCTGCTTCCCCCCCCGTAAGTGTTCCTCATTCAAAATGCTGTAAAATGTAAGGGGGGGGGAGGGGTAGGATCTTAAAAATAGCTGGTTTCAGATCTATTGAAACTTGGTTTCCTAAAAATCTTAAATAGATTTGGTCTCTATAAACTGCCATTTCCTCTGGCTAGGCCTTTCAAAGGCCTCACTACCGTACAGGTTCTGTGTCCAGAGGGATGAGGTCAGCTGATGAGATCACCAGGACATTCTCACAATTTTTTTCCCCCCTGTTATTTGACAAAACTGGTGAAGTGTAATTATTTCTGAGCTGCTTCTCCAAATCTCAGCTGAAACTGGCTAACGTGTTCCAAAATTTACAGGAAGAGGGGATAGCAAAGTATAACTGGGTCACACACACAGACACAATTCCTTAAGGAAAGCAAGGCTGAAAAGTTGCTGCCTAAAATAAACAAACAAACTAGCAGTTCAATCCTTCAATAATACAAACACAAAAAGATTTCTAATCCAGCTACCACTGGTTTCTTGTCTGAACTGCAAGTCATTCTCCCTCTCAAAAACTTGATTTTTCTACTTGTAAAAAGGAGTAACAAGGTCAACCTTTGTAATCTGGTTCAAAATTAAAAGATGAAAAGCACTATTTGAAAGCTATGACACAGAGCTCAGGAAGTCAAATTTAATACAACAGATACCAGCATTTGCCCAGTATCTCCTATTCAAAACAGTCTGTAACCAAAGAATCATCAAGTAAATTAAGATTTATATTTTCTCTTTGTTTCCAGTGCAAAATCCAAATATCCATGTAAACTACATATTTTTTAAAAGAGAAAAGTTCTAAAATAATTATGTTTACCTCTTTGCCTTTAGTATCTCCATTCTCAATCCATTCAACAGTTACACTTTCATTATCTTCATTTAGGGACGTTACCATAGCTTGGTGAATTCGGCCTAAAAAGGAAACACAAAAGATCAATTAACAGATGGGAAAATTTTCCAGAAGTTACGAAGTTATTTTAATGCCTGCACTGAGAAATGCAGATAGAGGCAAGAAGAAGAGGGGTTAAAAAAAATAATAAAAAAAAAATAGAAGATCATTCCTGGCCACATACCATAAACTAGCTCAGATTTGATCCACTAGCAAAGGCTCTAACAGGACAGTCAGTGCATAAGTTAAAAACCTCAATGAACAGAAAACTAAATGGTAAGTAAATAAAATACCATAAAAAAAACTACACCACTTAAGAGAGTCTACCACAGGTGGGAATGTTTCCTGAGGTGCACTCCACAAAGACTTGTCTCCCTTCTAGGCTGATACAACATTAAGTGTCACAACATAGGAGGGAAGCCCCCTAAAATTGTATTCTGATAGCCACTTCTTATGGTCATTCAACCAGTTGGTAATTCAAGTAAAATTAAATTGCCTGCAGTTTAATACAAACCATCATTTTAAAACCAATTGCTAACACAGACTGTTAAGCTGGAGTTGCCCTTGCTCTGACTTCTCTAGTGAAAGATCCAAAGCCAGCAAGCCCCCATAAACTACAATAAAACCAATAACATTTCAGTAGGAATAAGAATTTTCCCTCTCAAATATAGTGTATTTTAAAATGTAATCTATCATACTTTATCATATTTCCTACACATGCAAGAAGCAATCAGAAGAGCAGCCATGCACCGATATAAAAGTGCATGTTCACACTGATTTCACATCTATACTTTGTCCTAAGAGTACCAAGAATTGGGGTTTCTAAAGAACACTAATCCAATGCAACTGCTCCCCAACACCCTCCCTTAATGAGCCATAGCACAAACAAGCAACCCCTTACTCCATTGCATTTGAGAGGAAAACACAAGCAATACGGTAAAAAAGGAAACTTAAATAATAATTTGTTATCTCCCCAAAGGAAAAAAAAATGGAAATAAAAAGCTTTATACACCCAGCAAAAAGTATTTTCATTACAACTGTACTTAATCTTTCCATAAACTCCCTGAACACCACACAATTTTAACTTGTTTGTAGCCTGCAGCCCACACACACCCACAGCAGCTCCTGCAGGTGTCTCTACCAGGCCATCCTCAGTCTCACCAAGCTCACCTGTGCACACACCTGTGCACCAATACAGCTCCCCAGCAGCTCTGTAGAACGAGTACATTCTCACATCCACATACCACAGTACATGCCTCCTCCTGTAGCACCATTAGACAAATCCACTCCTCCAACACCAGCATGTCCCACCTGCTACCTCTGAGTCACCCCCCCAGAGACTGCACTTCAGCACTATCCTGGTTTCAACTGGGATGGAGTTAATTATCTTCTTAGGAGCTAGTATGGTGCTATGTTTTGGTTTTGATGTGATACTTTTCAGTTCCTCAGGCCTTGTTAGCAAGAAGGCTGGAGGGGCACAAGGAATGGGACACAGCCAGGTCAGCTGACCCAAACTAGCCAAAGAGGTATTCCATACCATGGGATGTCATGCCTGGTATATAAACCTGGGTGGTTGGCTGGAGCAGGCAGATCATTTTCTGGGGGACTGTCTGGGCATTGGTTGGGTGGTAGGTGGTGAGCAGTTGTATTGTGTACCAACTGTTCCTTTCTTCCTTTCCTTCGGGATGTTATTCTTTCCCTTTCCATTATAACTGTTGTTGTCATTGTTGTTATTATTGTTCTTTCATTTTTATTCTATTTCAATTATTAAATTGTTCTTATCTGAACCCTTGAGTTTTACATTCCTTTCCAACTCTCCTCCCTATCCCTCTGGGTGAGGAGGGAGCGAGTGAGTGGCTGCATGGTATTTAATTACCAGCCAGGGTTAAACCATGACAAGCACCCTCCCTGAGCCACCCCACAGGAGCCCAAGGGCTATATACAGCTCCAAAAGCACAAGCCAATTGTCCTGGAGTAGTCCATGAATGCACTGCTGCTGCTAGGCACTTGCTTAGGAGTGAAATGCAGCATGGTCCTTATACATCTGCTCTTGTCTGGGTTTCTACCTTTTCCTTTCCTAAATCTCCCAATCTCCCTAATCCACCCCAGTTTTCTCCTCCATCGATTGTTTCAAACTTCGGTTTCAGCCATTTCAGTCACAATTTGACAGTTATCAAAAGTTAATGTTTTTATATAGCCTAAGCCTCTTAGGACCTGCTGAGGGAGAGAAAGGAACTAAAACATTAACTGGTATTCCAAATTCCCTCACCTAACAGTGCAAGCAACAGATGTATATTGTTAATATATCTTTTATTGCAAAGTCTGCCTAAACATTCATATCTAGTTAAAATGAAGCAAAAAGAGAGGCTACAGGGAAGCATCATGGAAGGTAACAGCAAATCTATGTACTCTAATACAACATGCAGAGGAAGAGACTAGTTGAAACTCAGGCAAAGCATAGCACATGGGGGGGACTTGCAGAGCTGTTGGCACTGCTGGGCAGCACTGCTTTTGCATCTGTGGTGCTTTCCTTACCAGCAACAGTACATTACACGCACATTTCTAACCTCTGCACTTCTCCTTGCCTAAAGCATAAGATTCAGTCTACCAGTAAAGAAGATCAAGTTTTACTTTAAAAAAACCAAACAACCAAACTTCCCTCTGCTTCACTTGGTTCCTTTCCTCTAGCATTTACTAGTTTTTATTTCCCTGACCTGTATTTTGTCTGAATAAACCCTTCCATTTGTGCTTCCCAAGTATCACTCTCCCAGGCGCCCCAGCGGTGTGTGCTGCAGGGACAGTGTGGATTCCTCACTGAGGTACAGCCAGGGGGAGATGTGCAGGCAGGAATCACAACTGTGTCCTCCTCTCTGCACACAAGCTTCCTCCATTTCCCCTCATCCAAATGACATTGTGTAGGCACACATCCTTCCCTTGGGACTTGTAGAGGAATGAAGACAGTGGGTTGATTGACATTGATAATATGCAGTTGTGGCCTTGCTTTGACAATGTGCAGCTGTGATCCTACAGCAAAGTGGTTAAATAGCTCTGAGGAGGGTGGGAGAAAAACCTTGATGAAGCAGAGACAAGGAGGAGTGTGGTCTGGTCTCTGGAGGATGTAGAAACAGCATGGACAGTAGAGCTTGACCAATGGTAAAGCTTTTTACTGCTTTCTGATTTATTTGTGTTGTATTATTTCCTGACTGCTGTAGCTCAATTGCAACAATTGGTGCCCAATGTGGGGCAAACTGATTTGGACATTTGAAGTTTATATGAGGCCACAAGTAATGAGCAGTAATGGTGGTGCCCAATGTAGCTGAGATAGATGGGGAGAGCCTGTGATCTGGGTCATGTAACAGACATTGGGAGAGGTGAACCATTGAGGACTAATTGTTGTGGGTTTGCATATGTTCTCAAGCAGCAGCAAAAACTTTTGAAGAACTTTATAGCTTTGTAGATGAAAACATGCAAGTACAAAAGGTCATTGGAGGAAAGCCCATGGGGGTCATAATCTTTTTTTGAGAAAGAGAAGGCCAACGTTTGGGGTGGTTTACAGAACAAAGGTGTGAAAGTACAGTGGGCTGAGAAGTGCTGGAGGGAGTCACATTAGTTGAGCAAATTCTGTCTGGCCTGCATTATAATCATGTGGTAATTAGAAAACCAGGAGCAGAGTCATATTTCAAAGAATGAGAACCCTTTTTTGCTGCCAGTAAAAAATGAGACTTTAAGTATCTAATCAGGCTGGAAGAGCACTCAGAATGGCTGAAAGAACAGCAAGAAAACAGTAATACAGGTGGAGGAAAGATGAAGCAGAGAAGTGTGTGTTTGTATTAAGAAAGACAGTGAAGAAAAGTCTACAACTAGCTGAAACATACAATCATAGCTCCATAGCTCTACCTGCTATAAGTGGAGGGATTTTTAGCTTCCCACAGAACTATGTCCTATAGATCTGAAAAAGGAACCAGACATCCCCCCCCCCGATGACTTGATTGTATTTTGGGGGAGGGTGAAAGGGGGTCTGGCGGATCAGTGGAAAAGCAGTGCAGGAATTGGGGTTCCATCAAACGGGTAGAGAGTCAGTGGATAATGGAAAAACTGTCAACATTGAGATAGAACAAGTGTAAAACTATGACAATGTGCCCAGTGGTGGGATGTCTGGGATGATAGTTTGTCAGTCCTCTGGAAACCTAAGAACTTGATATTCTAGGGACTTTAGGGGTGGAATTCTGCGGGTTTTTTTAATTTCACACATAAAGCAGCTATTCATTGGCACAATGGGGTGGGAGTGAAAAATGTCACACTTGACAATCACTTGTGGAGAAATGAATCAAACTGGTGTGTGTCTGTAGGGCATAATTGTACACAACCTGCCCCAGATGTGGCCCTGCCTAGGCAACTACCAAAAAGTTTATTTCTAATTTGTGGAGATAGGGCTTGGCCAGGGCTACCCAGCAGGAAAGTGGGAGGACCATATACTGCGGTGAATGAAGAGATGGGACGCAGCTTGATGCAAGCAAATGTCAATTTATTGTACAGAAGCACGCGTTTTTATACACTTTCAGAAGCTGCGCGTTTTAAACAGATTGGTTCTTGAAGCTAAGCCTTGCATACTAGGCAATCCCTGATTGGTGGTTAACTACCAGCAATTAACAGCAAGGTGTTGCCTTTCCTTGGCGCCATCAGTCTCCCACTCCCCTGTGCTCTGTAAACATGCCTCATCATGTTAATTGTTGTCTAGACAAGCTCGAGCACATTCCCCTCAGCTGATTGCCACGCATGGTCCTAGTTTCCAGCCTGCTCCTGCATCTCCCCCTTCCTGTTGCACAAAAGAACCCCTGAAACCGAGCAAAAACAAGGCACAAGTAATAGAACAAATAAAAAACCAACTAAGACATATTATCAATGTCAAAATAACCCACTGTCCTTGTTCCGTACAGTTTTACAATTTCCCTTTTTTGTTTTTGAACAGCTAGTACCAGGTTTGCCATGTTCTGCAGGGCCCTTGCAAACATGACAGCAACCAAGGCAATAGCAAACAAACAATACTGCCAATTGAGTGAATGGATGCCAAAAAGGCTGAAATTTTCTCAGATTTTGATAACATGTTGCTGCAATGGGGCGCCTAAAATCCATGCAGCACATACCATCCAAATCCTCACAGCCATGTCCTTGAACCAGCAACAAAAAGCAGTGGCAATTTTGACTCGAATTCTTAACTGCCTAACAAACAAGGTGATTTAACTCTAAAATGCTTTCCCTGCTGTTACTCTGGATAAGAGAAGAACCCCTGCGACACGTTCCCATCATAGCCTCCTACTACATTAGTATCTACAGAAAGACAATTATCGACAAAGTGTGAACAATATCAGCTTCTTTTGGATTAACATTATACATAGATGGAAGGGCACACCAAACAAGAACTGGTTCAGTCAAAAAGTTCCAAACATCGCATGCCTTCTCTGAACATACCTCTGGGGTCATTCCCTTCGTTCCCTCTCTTTTTTATGCAAAGAGAAACACTTTTACCATAACAGAGAAGCCCCTATTTACATCTCTGAGCCCGGACAAACCGCAGCTGTATGCTCCACCAGGCTCGGGGCAGAAATCATTCATGTAGTTACATAGCTATATATCTCTACAAGCATGCAGACACCTATTAAACACTAGATAACCATGTTTATCTTTCCTACTCTCCTTCACAATACCCAGCTGTTCTCTCATCTCTTGTTAGGTCAAATATTCTCCAGTTTCCTCTCCTACATCTCTCTTCAGACATTCTGTAACCTCCTCTTTTTTGCTTGTTAATTGTGACAAGGCAAAGGTTGTGTGTAGCTGGGTGACCATGACCTGATTTATGTTACAATCAACTTAACACTGAATACAGGAAAAAAAGGTATGGGAGACATAAGGCAAACATCAATAAGGTGGTTAAAGATAATTATAATAAAACCTGTAATACTTTTGAGTCATGGCCCAAAGTTTCCCAGCCGTGAGAAGAGACCAAAGGCATCCCGCCCCTGGCTCTGTTGCAGATCTTTCTTTTAAGGCTTTTGAGTTTTGTATACTTTTGTGGATTGATTCAGAGTGGTCACTCAGATTCACGTAACACATCCTATCAAAGTCTTCACACTTGTGTCCCTGTGCTAATAATAAAAATCAATAGCAACTCGGTTCTGTAGCAACATGTGATGGACAGAATCAACATCTGTTAATAAGCCGGGAAAAAAAAGAACAGTATTTGTAGTATTACTTTGTTTAGCAAGCTAGCAGCCTAATTTACTAAGCAAGTTAAAAGCGTGTACTATTCTTACAGAAGAGATTAGAGAAGCAAAAATCTGTTATGCTGCATTCCACAACTCAGCCTGAGAATTACAGTCTGCTGTGAGTTCTGCATTACAATCATTTGACACATGTTGGGGTTGCGATTGTGAAAGTTGCCCGTTTACAATTTTCATTGGCATTATCACAGCCAGTTGTTTTAAAAGCAACCCTTGAGCTTCCTGATGTTCGACTTGTTGCAAAATATTCTGAAGCCAATCAATCAAGTTAGTATTAAAGTTAGTGACTCTCTAGGACCCTGCAAGACTGTGGCAAGACTCCCGCATCCTGACTGCCTTAATAGCCATCTCATTCATTTGCAAACAGTTGTCCCTGGCATACCTTGCCTGAGTCACAGAATCGGCACAGTTAGTTGCTCCAGCTAACTGCTCATAGTTAACAGAAATTCCCCGATTAAGGTTTTCAGTCAAGGCCACAACACATAGCTCACAAAAATCAGATAACCACATCATATACTGTATCAGTTAGTACCATACAAAGCAGTAACTTCCAATCATGCAGTGTGAGCTATAAGGCTCTGCCATCACTTCAGGAAGGGACATAGCAAATGTATTATGAATCCTCCCTTCCCGCACTGCTTTGCTTAACCCTTTAACAGCCTCGTATTGCACAGGCTGCCACTCTGCAGGTTGATTTGTCTGACAAAATACTGAACATGCCCTAGCGACTCCCAAAACCCATCACTGAAGTGTTTCCCACTTGCATTCCTGCCACCAATCCCTCAGACTCCCTTTCACCCTCCCCAAAAATACAATCAATGCATCAGGAGAGACGAGGGGGTGGGGAAAAGGTCTAGCTCCTTTTCCAGATCTATAGGACCTGGATCAAAAGGTTTATCAGTGTCAATAAAATCATTGTCCGAGTTGTCCTGTTCCCGTGCTTGGTCCTGTGTTGTGAGGGTCGCTGCAATCAGTGACAGAAGCTTTGGGGGCAGAGGAGGTGTGGATGGAATCGCCATCGCTGACGGTGTCTTGAGAAGAGTCGCGCTGTCGGTGGAATTTACAGCTTCCTCTGGTTTAGCACCGATAGTAGAATTAGTCCACACTTGGCAAAGAGTAGTCAGAATTTGCCACCAAGATGTTAAATGCATTCCCGACACGGAGTTCCCCTCCGCGGCAGCATCATACAATTGGCTGCTGTATGTACACACTTTCATTCTTTCAAAGTCTCTAAGGTTTCTTGGCTGCTCACCTGTCTCGATGCATACAGGTGTTATCCTGGGGGTTTAGGTTGTCCGCCTGGTCCAGACAGCAAGACGATCGTTCAGCCAAGCCGTCTCCTCCGGAACGCAGCCCTCTTCCACGAGCTGTCTTTTTTCCGTCCTTATTCTTCCAAGGCTTCGGAACACCACCATAGGGGTCACCATTTGAGGAGACTGAGGCACGGACTCCCTGATCTGACTAGAAGACCCTTTATGAGTCCATATACGTCTCTTTCTGGGGACGAAGCCTGATTCCCCATTACGGATTTCCCACAGCTCACCTCTCAACTCCGGAGGGATTTCTGGCCGGCTCCTGCTTCCTTTCAGCAGATCATTCAAAGTTCTGTGGGATTCGCTGCATGTCGCTCAGATAGGCGATTCGAGAGCCCTTCACATTAGATCCTTAAACGCATCATGTCGGGGTCACCAATTTGCAGCGAATGAAGAGACGGGACGCAGCGTGATGCAAGCAAATGTCAATTTATTGTACAGAAGCACGCGTTTTTATACACTTTCAGAAGCTGCGCGTTTTAAACAGATTGGTTCTTGAAGCTAAGCATTGCATACTAGGCAATCCCTGATTGGTGGTTAACTACCAGCAATTAACAGCAAGGTGTTGCCTTTCCTTGGCGCCATCCGTCTCCCACTCCCCTGTGCTCTGCAAACATGCCTCATCATGTTAATTGTTGTCTAGACAAGCTCGAGCACATTCCCCTCAGCTAACTGATTGCCACGCATGGTCCTAGTTTCCAGACCGCTCCTGCAATATACCATAGGTAAATTAAGTTTGTTAGCGCCTTCACAGAACATTATATTAAACCATAACCATTTATTGCTAACACATGGTCATGGCTGTCAAGACTTTGATGGTATGTGTTGCATGGATTGAAAAACAAATTCAAAATAGATTCACAAATAGATCAAGGAAATAATGGAAGCAACAAAGAATTTACAGGAGAGTTATGGGTTTCTAGATGATCGGTTAAGTCACTTGGGGTTAGGGTCTTGGTTCATGGGATTGATTGAGATGTGACTCATAGGACTGTTTGTAATCTGTGCCATCTTGCTCATGATACCATATTTGTTTTGTTGTTTGCAAAGGGCCCTGCAACAGATGATAAACATGGCCTTTTTGGTTGAAAAACAAAAAGGGGGAAAAGAGGGATTAGACTGGGTTGCTGGCGGCTCAGGCTTCAACGATGGAATAGAGCTGTGTCTTTAAAGAGAGTGAGCCACAACCTTGACAGAGTAAACTTGGAGAGAAAACAGGATATGAAGCAAGACTAGAGCCAGATATGGGGTGACACGTCAGCTGCTGGCTGAGAACTTGAAACCCACACATCTTAGCCAATCAATAGTTGTTGCTGAGTAGGTTAGGTGTAAGGATAATCAATCAGAGAAGCTGGGGAAAGGGTATATAAACCTGGAGAAACAAATAAAGGCGTGCTTCTTTGCTGCATTTAATTGCCAATGAAGATTGCAAGTGGGCATTGCAGCCCTTCTGCAATTGCAACCCCACCATGTGTCGAATGTTTGTAATGAAGAAGCAACCTTTTGAAAAAACAAAAAGGGGGAATTGTAGGGGAATGAAGACAGTGGGTTGATTGACATTGATAATATGCAGTTGTGACCTTGCTTTGACAATGTGCAGCTGTGATCCTACAGCAAAGTGGTTAAATAGCTCTGAGGCATGTGGGAGAAACCTGGATGAAGCAGAGACAAGGAGTGTGGTTTGGCCTCTGGAGGATGTAGGAATAGTATGGACAGTAGAGTTTGACCAATGGTAAAAGTTTTTTTTTCCTGCTTTCTGGTTTATTTGTGTTGTGTTATTTCCTGATTGCTGTAACACAATCATAACAGGGACTGTGCCCAATTTCTGCTAGTGGCTGGGCTGAAGCAGACTCACTGAGCATGACATTTCCACACCTTATTTCCTTGGACAAGCATTTTTGTCTAAGTTTTCTTAGTTCAAGATTCTCAATAGACCTTTCCATTAATTTTTCTGTATTTAATAACCTCTAGTGACTTAATTTGGTGCAAGAACACTGTTATAGAGCTGTTTCAATTGTCTATTTGGTCTGTTAGCAAAGTAGCAACAGAAGCCACTTTCTTCCTGTAGCAGTGCTGCTTCTGCCATTTCTACAAACAGCATGCTAGGATGCAAGGACACAAACTTTTCAGCACTGTGGGAAATGGAAGACTTTTCAAGCTTATGTTGGTATAATCTTCTGCTACTGTTTTGAGGCTTGGCCCAGCTGTCAATCTGGAATCAAGAGAAAACTGATATATGAAAAATGTAAAAGATCATAGTGTTGTATAACATATGTTTCTCTAGATTTACATGTTAACAGACTTTATAAATTTTGAAGAAAAGCACTAGTCGCAGCCTGTGATGCTGTATTAGTCACAGAGCCATCATATAAGTCCTATTACCTGTTCTTGTGCTCTATTACTTTTGGCAGAAAAAAAAATAATTTATAAAAGGTTTAATCTTTGCCATAACAAGTGAAAGGAGATCAAAGCAGGCTGATGAATGAATAGAAAATACTGAATGCTCTCACAAATATGGTAAGCCAGCATGCCATAACAAAAGAATCACAAAAAATCTTCCATCTGTGCCAGACTTTATCCACTCCCTAGCCAAGAAAGTCAGGACTGAACAATAATAAAAAAAAAGAAAAAACTTATGTCCATCTCCCAAATATTATTAGTTTAAATAGAAAATTTATACCATGTTTAAACTGGCAATATACCTATACAATTTGTTCTTTGTGTTACTAAAAGTTTACATGTTGTTGAACTGCCAGAAAGCACATATTCATCTTTATAATTGCCTCTTGCTCTCCACAAACAGTATTCTGTTATATTTTTCTAGTACACAGATGAATACAGCAGTTGTGAAATTTGGGAATGCCAGCAACCAATTAGGTTGTCTAGCATATAAAACAAGACCAAGCTGCAAATGCTAAAGCATAAGAGCCAAATCAATCTGCAGAGAGTGGTTGAAGGTAATGTCCCTGATTTCAGGTGCATTTCTTGGAGTTGGTATCCAAACCTGAAATGTAACACATGTTCACAGATCTTACTGACAATCCACTAACAAATGGGGGGGGAGGGGGGGGAGGAAAGCCCACGCATGCCACTGAACTGTGTATAATATTTAGCTTCTAAATACAAAGAGCATATTTAATGTCCTTCATACAGCGAATAGGGCACAAGCAACTTTTCAGTCCTCCTTGCATTCAGTACCAAGAACACCCTCCATCCCCCATCCCAAACCACTAAATTATAATTTGATGTGCTTAATCTAGCTGAACTTGTTAGTGTCTGTACTGATGCACCTTCTCTAAAGAATTTACCTAGAGCTGCATCCCAGCACTGCCGTCACAGTTTTTGCTTCTCTAATAATTGTTAAATCTCCAATCTTTTCACATTGCAATTCACTGGGTTTTTTTGCTGACCTTTCATTTTCCAAGCCAATCTCTGAAATTTCCCTTTATATTCAAAACAAGTTTCCTGTGGTTTCCCCAGTTAGAGGAACACTTTGGGTTTTACTTCCCTTCAAAGTAGGTCATTTCTTTTGGGGGCGGGGAGCTAATTCTTTTAAGCACATTTCAGAGTGCATTATTTAACATTAGTGAGTTCCTCCTAAAACAGCTTCCCTTTATTTGTTTTCAGAAGCTTCAATTACCAGTGAAATCAATGGCAGTCAGCCCACTGGCTTCATAAAATGTTAAGAGTATCTCACCGCAGTAGCATTTGGAAGCTACAGCTACATATTGCTTCTGTAGGTGTCAGTGTTAAGAGTGAGAGAGACTTGTTTCTAAAGCAGCTCAGTTCATAAAGAAGTATCACATCACAACAGGCAACAGATGCACTGATATTTAGATATCTATCAGCAAGTTATTTCAGAAGCTCCATGCTATGTGGAGAAGTTCTCCACATGTAACTTGGTCACAAAAAAAAGATATTTAGAAGGAAGCACCTGTCCAATCTTATCTAATACATTCAACCATAAATCACCTATAAGCTGAACACATTTCATCTTTATGTTGGTAAGTGGTCTGCCTCTGCTATTCACCCCAGAAAGTTGCACTAGCACCTCACTGTCAACATATACAAACTTTTTTCCAGATTACGTGTTCACAGCCATTTAGTACTCTGTGCTTTCTTTTATGGCTTGTATAAAGACACCTGTAAAAGAACGGAGAGCCTATCTGTACCTCTTTCAGTCTGAGTATCTCCTTTTTCAACACTGGCAACCAGGACAAGGTGCAATATCCCACATGGGCTCCAGACTGCTTTCCACAGGAAAGCTCACTACCAAATTACAGTAATTCTAAAATTGTACTCACTTTTCCCCTTGTCACTTCACCCTGGTAGTCCACACTTATCTGTCATTTACAGTTTATGATCTCCCAATTTATAGCAAAAGCACATTTACTTTGTGCAGTGTTTTACCCCAGTTGTTTCATTCCATATTCCTAATCTTCCCGAATGATATAAATCTCCACAGAGATGATACTTCCACTCTAGCACAGTAATGAAGCTTCCTGAGAACAATGTTACTTTCTGTGTTATAACCAGGAATTAATAACTATAATGTCAGTCCCAAGTGATCCCAGAAGGCACGCTATTAGGTAGAAATTATTAGGTACACTGTCATCACCTGTCTTAAATAACATTACCATTCCTGTATTAAACTTCATCTGAAAAAATTTTAATGCTCTACAAAATATTTTACTGAAATTATGAGAAACTTATGACTGACCTTCATAATGGGTTGATACCAGTAATGCTGTGCAAAGCCTCTCCCACACTAACGCGTACTGGCGGGGCCAAGCTCAGGTCATGTACTCAGCTCCAGAATTCAGCACTGCATTTACCCCCTCTGCCACTAGGATACTAGTTTGGGACACAGAGACTAGAAGCGCTTCAGCATCTGTCCTCCACTGTTTGCTACAGCTTTTAGTTAGAGGCACTCAAGTTCCTAGAGTGCTTCAATTAGATTTGTAATTCCCCCTATCCCCTCTGTACTACTGTAAATTCAAGTAGGATGAGCTAAAAACAGTTCCAAAACTGATTTTAATGTAATGGCTGATTGCTCCATAACCTACAATTCTTTTATTAAGTTATGCTGTTTTTGTCATTGGGATACCGCATGAGTTGTCTTTATTGATGGGAAGGGGAGGCAACTCATATGAGGATCTATCATTTGCACGTTACTGAGGGTGCACTCAATCCCACTGTCCATATCAATGACAAAGATGTTAAACAGTGCCGGTCCCAATATTGACCCCTGAGGAACACCACTCGTCACTGGTCTCCACTTGGACATTGAGCCATTGACTGCAAGTCTTTGAGTGCGACCATTCAGCCAATTCCTTATCCACTGGGTGGTGCATCTGTCAAATCCATGCCTCTCCAGTTTAGAGACACGGATGTCATGTTGGACAGAGTCAAATGATTTGCACAAGTCCAGGTAGATGACAGCAGTTGCTCTTCCCTTATCCACCAATGCTGTAACCCTGTCGTAGAAGGCCACCAAATTTGTCAGGCATGATTTCCCCTTCGTGAAGCCATGTTGGCTGTCACCAATCACCTCCTTATTTTCCATGTGCCTTAGCATAGTTTCCAGGAGGATCTTCTCCATGATGCTGCCAGGCACAGAGGTGAGACTGACCGGCCTATAGTTCCCCGGGTCTTCCTTTTTTCCCTTTTTACAAATGGGGGTTATGTTTCCCCTTTTCCAGTCAGTGGGAGCTTCACTGGACTGCCACGACTGCTCAAATATGATGGATAGTGGCTCAGCCACTTCATCCACCAGTTCCCTCGGGACCCGCGAACATACCTCATCAGATCCCATGGACCTGTGCACCTTCAGGTTCCTTAGATGGTTTCAAACCTGGTCTTCTCCTACAGTGGGCAGTACTTCATTCTCCCAGTCCCTGCCTTTGGATTGTGTGAGTTGGGCAGCGTGGCTATAGTACTTGCCAGTGAAGACCAAGGCAAAAAAAGTCATTGAGTAACTCAGCCTTCTCCATGTCCAAGGTGACCAGGTCTCCCATTTCCTTCCAGAGAGGGCCCATGTTTTCTCTAGTCTTCCTTTAACCACTGACATACCTATGGAAGCCTTTCTTGTTGCCCTTGACATCCCTGGCCAGCTGTAATTCTCTCAGGGCTTTCCTAACCTGGTCCCTGGCTGCTCCGACAATTTTTTTTGTATTCCTCCCAGGCTACCTGTCCTAGCTTCCACACTCTGTAGGCTTCCTTTTTGTGTTTGAGTTTGTCCAGGAGCAACTTGTTCATCCATGCAGGCCTCCTGGCATTTTTGCCTGACTTCCTCTTTGTTGGGACGCATCGCTCCTGAGCTTGGAGGAAATGAACCCTGAATATTAACCAACTTTCTTGGTCCCCTCTTCCCTCCAGGGCTTTATCCCATGGTGATCTACCAAGCAAATCCCTGAAGAGGCCAAAGTCAGCTCTCGTGAAGTTCAGGGTAGCATGTGCACCCTCCTCACTGTCCTAAGGATCTTGAACTCCACTTTTGCAGAGCAAATCAGGTGGTGCTGAGGATCTGACATTCACACCACATGTTTTGGACAGGACTGGGGAGGTCTAGTGCCACAGACTGAACACCCCTTGTTGGAGTGCATCACATACGTTTCTGGAGTGGACCCTCCAATTAAATTTCATCAAAAAGGAATTTAGTGTGCTCCGAGGCCACTTTCAAAGCAAACTAAAGCATAGCATGAGGACATAAAGGAATGATCAGAAGATACATGTCCAAAGCTCATTCCTGATCTGAACTGAAATGCTTGTACAGGCATACCCCTGTGGTCCCAAAAGGCATGCTTAGACCACTAAGACCTCTTAATTTTTTATGGTTATTCACTTTGACCTATGCAAAAGTGAGAAAACTACATTGCAGCCTCCCACTGTGATGCTTTCAGAGCATGAACAGGAGCATGTGCTGCATGTCCTGGGATGTTGAAAAGAATTTGAAAGTGCTATGCCCACTAAAATGCAGGACTGTCCAAGCAGTGATAGCCAAAACAATGCAGTTCAGGCGTCTTCTCATCAACCAATCAAGGAAGTTTAGGTTTCCTACAGAAGGTAGGTCATCTGGTTCACTCCAGATGGGAGCCTGGAAGTCAACTAGCACATGTGCGATGAGAATTATCATGGTACCAGGACACTAGACTAAAATGAGGTGCAAGATAAATTCACAATCAAAACAGTCCAAGCCATGAAATACCTGAATTCTTTCTACAAGATTATATGCAAATAAGTGGTAATGAAGGAGGGGATTGGGAAAGTGAAACACTGTTTTCTTTTATGATGCAGGCCTTTCAAAACACTAGCTAGAAACTTACATGTCATCTTTCAGCCTAATGTTGTTACACTCTCAATAACACAAAGTTTGGGGTCTGATCCTTTGGCAAGACAGCTTTTTGGTTAGTCAGATGCCATGACAATTGTGATAAACCTCAAAAGGGCCTCTCAAAAATAAAGGTGGCAGATAAGCTTCAATATAGACAAAAGAAAGATAAGTCAACCAGAGAAAAATAATCTAATTTATGGGTACATAATGCTGAAACTAGAACTAGAAGTTACAACTCAAGTAACAGATCCTTAAGTTAACACCAACAGTTCTCTAAAATCACCAACTCAATATGCAACTACAACAAAAAGGAGCCAATGGAACATTGCCCATCATCAGTAACCTAGAGAATAAAAGCAAGTGTCTTTTTAAAACTATAAATAAAACTTTAGTGCCCGCACATCTCAAGTACTGTGTGCACTAGTCTTCACACCTCAAAAAAGATGTAGCAGAATTAGAGGAGGTAAAGAGAAGGTCAATGAAGAAGACAAAGAGAATGAAGCAAGTAGAGATTAAGGCAGGCGAGATTACTCACTTTTGAGGAAAAGGCTGCAGGTGGATTTAGTTGAGCTTTACAACCATAAAGGACAAAATGAGTGGAAACTGTTATTCACCGAATCCTGCAACACTAAAACTAGGAGCAGTCTCTTAAGGCAGACTGGTTTCAGGTAAATAAAATTAGTAATGTACTTCTCTATGCAGCAAGCAGGGAGCTTCCCAGTCTTGCTTCCACAAGAGATTTTGGAGGCAGACAGTGTAAATTGGGTCAGTGTGTGAGCCGGCACAGGCAGGACACAGGGAAAACCACAAAATCACAGATGAAATGCAAAGAGTAAATTTATTTTCATTACCTCGCCAACTGGGGGACCCCTGAAGCAGCACCCGGGTGGAGGTACACAAGTGGGGACACAGGCACCACAGATATTGGTCCACGCTAGAGGATCACCGAACCTGCTGTTTTCACCTGTATATATATCAGAGATTCACACAGGCATCATTTACCACAGTGCTTTGATCTTTCCCACAGCAGGGCAGGAATCTCAAGCATGCCTCTAAGTCTATCACAGGCCTATGTTATCTGAACACAGATGTTCCACTTGTCAAACACACAAGGCTAAGCAATGATTAGTATGATATATGTGATTTTCTACACCCCAGCTGCAAGTCACTTGAGCATATTTACAATCCTCCACACCAGTCTTCCATTAATTTTCTGCAGTCAGAAAGGTATTCAATAAATTCACAGACAATAGGTCTGTAAGTAGATATTTAATAGGACTAGGCAAAGTTTTGGATACTGGGAGAAGACAAAGGCATGAGACTGCAGACAGTGACAAGGCTGACCTGCTTCCCCTAAATAGCCTCTCCTATCACCATTGAGCTAGATGAACCATCAGTCTGAACAACTAGGGCACTTCTTATGGTAGTGGTGAGCTTACTTTAAGGAGAGGGAGGAACCTCCAAAAAAGCAGAAACACTTCATAAGCTTTAAAAAAAAATCACATTCTCTGTTTTCAGTAAAAGTCTTAGAGATAAAAACAAAAGTTTTCATTCACTTTTCAAAAAGTAATCTTCATTTTGTCATATATTCACAAGGCAATCTCCCTTCCAAAGTGTAAAGAAAGCCCAAAACAAAAAAAAAAACACAAAATCCACCCATTTTCAACATTCCTGTGAGGTTTTCCAATACCTACAGGTCCCTTCTATGGCCTATATGAACCCTTGCAGTTCTCGGATTTGAGGAAGATTAAGCAATTAGAGCTGCAAACTTTATTTAAATGAGAACAGATGTTAATTAATGTATGCCATGATAGTATTTTCTGTCCTCTATCACATTTTTCTTTTACTGCCGCTGCATAAGCGAAGGTTTTCATTCAATTGCTGGTAATGACATTAACATCTTTCTTATAAGTTGAGAGCTTGTACACAAGTTATAGGAATAGTTCAATATGTATTTTTTAATTTCATCAAAATGAACATAATTTGACATCTTCTTGCACATTTAATCAGCAGTTCCTTGGAGTCCTTTAAAACAATTTTGCAGGCAGCTTCTTTAAAATCTTTTAAAACCATTTCTGAAAGTTCCTCTCCAGAATCCTTTGTTATATATTTTTAGAGTTCAAAATCCTCTGTGTTCAGTATAAATTTCAATACAGTTATGGTATGTAGAAGCAAAGGGAGATTCAGTCAAGTATCTCTTTCAAACAGCATTGGGGTTTAGTGGTTGTTGAAGTATTTTTAGCTTATCCACAACAGAATTTAAGATTGTGGTGGATTCAAATAGTGTGGTGAATACATTCTGCTAAAAGACTGAGATGACTTGGCCAATCTTCTCCCTCTCTTCCCCCTTTCTCACTTTGTTGCTTGAATAAATGGTAGAGACCACCTTTTCATGATTTTTTCTGCTTTCTCTGAAGCTGACAGTAGCTGCCTAGAAACAATAGCTTCTTGCATCACATAGAAAATTTCTACCAGCCCCTTTTAAAGATATTTTTGACTGGTACCATTTGCCTTTTATGACCCATCTTGTCAAATAGGGGTTTTTTGTTTGGTTGGTTTTTTTATTTCCCATACTTTACAAAATTACATTCAGTAAGAATATTTCCCATTACTTTTACTTTATTACAGAGTTGCCAACTATTGTTCCTGGTTAAAAGTCAGAAGCCTTTAGTTTCATACAAATTTAAAGCCTGTATTTTTCCCTTATCTTAACAAGGTTCTAAAAGCTCAAGCTCAAACCAAGAAGTAAACTTAAGAGTAATATTTTAGTTACAATCATAGAATATCCTGAGTTGGAAGGAACCCATAAGGATCATCAAGTCCAACTCCTTACTCCTAGCAGGACTACCTAAAAATAAATCATACAACTAAGAGCATCATCCAGACACTCCTTGAACTCTGACAAGCTTGGTGCTGTGACCACTTCCCTGGGGATCCTGTTCCAGCAACCGAACACCCTCTCAGTGAAGAACTTTTTCCTAATGTCCAATCTGAACTTCCTCTGATGCAGCTTCATACCATTTTCACATGTCCTATCACTGGGCACCAGAGAAAGGAGATCAGCACCTCCCCCTCCACTGCCCCCCTTGAGGAAGTTGTAGACTGCAATGAGGTCACCCCTGAACCTTCTCTTCTCCAAGCTGAACAAGCCAAGTGATCTCAGTTGCTCCTCATAAGTCTTGTCCTCGAGGCCTTCCACCATCTTGGTCACCCTCCTCTGGATACACTCTTAATAGTTTGATGTCCCTCTTATACTGAGGCACCCAGAACTGCACACAGTACTCAAGGTGGGGCCATACCAGTGCAGTGTAGAGTGGGACAATCACCTCCCTCGACCAGCTAGCTATGCTGTGTTTGATGCACCCCCAGGACCCGGTTGGCCCTTTTGGCTGCCAGGGCACACTGATGACTCATATTCACCTTGCCATCAACCCAACCTCGCAGATCTCTTTCCGCAGAGCTGTTCTCCAGCCTCTCATCTCCCAATTTGTAGGTATAACCAGGATTACCCCATCCCAGATGCAGAATCTTGCTCTTATTAAATTTCATACAGTTGGTGATTGCCCAGCTCTCCAGTCTATCCAGATTACTCTGTAAGGCCTCTCTACCCTCAAGGGAGTCCACAGCTCCTCCTAGTTTAGTATCATGGGCAAACTCACTTAATGTACATTTGACTCCTGCATCCAAATGATTTCTAAAAACATTAAAGAGCACTGGCCCTAAATCTGAGCCCTGGGGAACCCCACTGGTGACTGGCTACCAGCCTGAGGTAACCCCATTTACTATAACTCTTTGAGCCCAACCCACCAGCCAATTGCTCACCCAACATATTATGGACTTGTCTAGCTGTATGCTGGACATTTTGTCCAGAAGGATACTGTGAACAGTATCAAAAGCTTTGCTAAAATCCAAACCCACCAAATCTACTGGCTTCCCTTGGTCAACTAGATGGGCAACCTTGTCATAAAAGGAAAATAAGTTACTTAAGCAGGACTTTCCCCTTGTGAACCCATGCTGGCTATGACCAATGGCTGCATTGTCTCTCAAGTGTTTTGCAATAACTCTCAGAACAACCTTCTCCATAATTTTACCAGGCACTGAAGTGAGACTGACAGGTTTGTAATTACCAGGGACTTCCTTCTTACCCTTCTTGAAAATTGGGACATTTGCCAGCTTCCAGTCAACTGGGACCTCTCCAGACTCCCAAGACTGTTGAAAAATAATGGAGAGAGGCTCTGCAATAACATCAGCCAGCTCTTTCAGGACTCTGGGATGAATCTCATCAGGCCCCCTAGACTTATGTGCATCCAGCTGGAGCAGCAAGTCTCGAACAAGTTCAGAGTCAGGTGGGAGTTTATAATCCCCCCAATCACAGTCTTCCAACACAGGGCTCTGGGAGTCCCAGGGCCCATCATCACTGTTAAAAGACAGAGGTGAAGGCGGCATTAAATAAATGTCTCTGCTTTGTCTACATCCCTATTTGTGAGATGACGGACCTCATCAAGTAACGGACCAATGTTATCTCTGATCCTTCTTTTGCTGTTAACAAATTTTAAAAAGCCCTTTTTGTTGTCCATCACAGTGCTGGCCAGCTTGAACTCTAATAGAGCTTTGGCCACACAAATTTTCTCCCTACAATGGCAAACAGCATCTCTGTGGTCCTCCCATGTCACCTGTAGTTGCTTTCACTGTCCATATACTTTCCTTTTTCACCTAATTTCTAGAACAAGAGGCCTGCTCAGCCAAGCCAGCCTTCTGCCCCGCTTGCTTTATTTCAGACACTTTGGAATTGCCAGCTCCTGCGCTCTTAAGAGATGGCTCTTAAAAAGTGAGCAGCATTCATGGATGTCAATACCTTCAAAGGCAGACTCCCAGGGGACATAACTAACTAGAATCATAGAATCATGTAGGTTAGAAAAGATCTTTAAGATCATAGAGTCCAACCATTAACCTAACACTGCCAAGTCCACCACTAAACCATGTCCTGAAGCACCATGCCTACGCAGCTTTTAAATAGCTCCATGAGTGGTGACTCAACCACTTCCCTGGGCAGCCTGTTCCAGTGCTTGACCACTCTTTCAGTGAAGAAATTTTTCCTAATATTGAATCTAAACCTCCCTTGGCTCAACTTGAGGCCTCTTCCTCTCATCCTATCGCTTGGTACTTGGGAAAAGAGACCAACACCCACCTACCTACAACCTCATTTCAGGTAGTTGTAGAGTGATAAGGTCTTCCCTCAGCATCCTTTTCTCCAGACTAGACAATCCCAGTTCCCACAGCTGGTCCTCATAGGACTTGTACTTTAGACCCTTCACCAGCTTCATTGATCTTCTGTGGACACGTTCTAGCACCTCAATATCTTTCTTGTAGTGAGGGGCCCAAAACTGAACACACCAGTGGCGAGTACAGGGGGACGATCATTTCCCTTGTCCTGCTGGCCACACTATTTGGATACAAGCCAGGATGATGTTGGCTGCCTTGGGCACACTGCTGCCTCATGTTCAGCCGGCTGTCGACCAACACCCCCAGGTCTTTTTCCACCAGGCAGCTTTCCAGCCACTCTTCCCCAAGCCTGTAGTGTTGCATGGGGTTCTGGTGACCCAAGTGTAGGACCCGGCACTTCTCCTTGTTGAAACTCATACAATTGTCCTCAGCCCACGGGTTCAACCTGTCCAGATCCCTCTGTAGAGCCTTCCTACCCTCAAGCAGATCAACATTCCCACTCAACTTGGTGTCATCTGCAAACTTACTGAGGGTGCACCCAATCCCCTTGTCCAGATTGTTGATAAAGATATTAAACAGGACTGGCACCAATACTGAGCCCTGGGGAACACCACTTGTGACCAGCTACCAACTGGATTTAACTTCATTCGCCACAACTCTTTGGGCCCAACCATCCAACCAGTTTTTACCCAGTGAATAGTATGCCTGTCCAATCCATGAGCATCCAGTTTCTCCAAGACAATGTGTGGGAAATGGTGTCAAAGGCTTTACAATAGTCCAGGTAAACAATATCCACAGCCTTTCCCTCATCCACTAAGTGAGTCAACTAGCTCCTTCAGCAGCCCAATGTCTGCTCTCCCCATATCCAGGAACAAAATTTCGCTGGCAGTTTTTCTCCTATCACCAGCAAATTGGAACTCAACTATTTTGTGGTCACTGTGACCAAGACAACCACCAATCACTGTCAGAGTTCATCTATGTGGTCTGATGAAAGCTTATTGTAACTTAAAAATCATCAGGTTGTGATTTATATTTATCTCATTCATCACAACCTGAATTCCTATCCTATTAAAATGTCAAGATGAACTGGGAAGTTCAATTCATAAATGCAGTATAGGACAACATGCAAACATAAACCAAAATTGAATCAGAAACATGGAGTATTAGAATAGAATAGACTATTTCAGTTGGAAGGGACCTACAATAATTATCTAGTCCAACTGCCTGACCAATTCAGGGCTGACCAAAAGTTAAAGCATGTTATTAAAGGGCATTGTTCAAATGTCTCTTAAACACTGACAGACTTGGGGCATCAACCACCTCTCTAGGAAGCCTGTTGTAGTGTTTGACCAGCCTCTTGGTAAAGAAATGCTTCCTAATGTACAGTCTGAACCTCCTCTGGCACAGCCATGAACCATTCCCATGCATCATCCTGTCACTGGATACCAGGGAGATCAGCACTTCCCTCTCTACTTCCCCTCCTGTCCTGGTTTCAGCTGGGATAGTTAATTTTCTTCCTAGTAATTGGTGCAGTGCTGTGTTTTGGATTTGGTGTGAAAACAATGTTGATAGGACACTGATGTTTTTAGTTGTTGCTAGGTAATGTCTGTACTGTCAAGGACTTTTTGGTTTCTTGAGCCCTGCCAGAGAGAGGGCTGGTGGAGCATGGGAAATTGGGAGGGGACACAGCCAGGACAGCTGATCCCAACTGACCAAAGGTATATTCCCTACCATGTGACATGATGCCGAGTATATAAGCTGGGGGAAGAAGAAGGAAGGGGGGGATGTTCAGCATTATGGCATTTGTCTTCCCAAGTAACCATTATGTGATGGAGCCCTGCTTTCCTGGGGATGCCTGAACACCTGCCTGCCCATGGGAAGTAGTGAATGAATTCCTTGCTTTGTTTTGTTTGCATGCACGGCTTTTGCTTTACCTATTAAACTGTCTTTATCTCAACCCACGAGTTTTCTCACTTTGATTCTTCCAATCCTCTTCCCCATCCCCCTGTGAGGGGAGTGAGCAAGCAGCTGAGTGGTGCTTGGTTGCTGGCCAGGGTTAAACCATGACACCTCCTCAGGAATCTGTAGAGAGCAATGAGGTCACCCCTCAGCTTCCTTTTCTCCAAACTAGACAAGCCCAAAGTCCTTAGCCGCTCCTCATAGGACATGCCTTCCAGCCCTTTCACCAGCTTTGTTGCCCTCCTCTGGACACATTTGAGTACATTAACATCCTTCTTAAATTCTGGGGCCCAGAACTGCACACAGTTTCCAAAATCTAAGTATTCCAAAATCTAAGTGTACATGTGATTTCAAACTTAATTCATTTCCACTGCCCTCTTCCTAGAGCCAGAGATCCTCATCATCACATCATTATGCATGCCTGCATCTCTAGCAAACACTTTTATACACCTCAAACTCCTTATGCACTTCAACCACATGGAGAAAGTAACACATTTTAGTGATTGCAAGATGTGCAACACTGCAACAAAAATTTTAGATCCAAACTCTGCAAAGGCCACAAGTATGCTACCTACCTTGCTTCTAAAGAGAAAGCTTTAAACAAAGCTCGTGCTCTACCTTCTTCTATTCACATACACATTCATTCAGTGTGTTCATCCATTGAAGGCAACTCTTAACATACTATCCCATAAGTAACAGAAGAGACTGAAAATACACTTCTGATACCTGGGATTACACAGAGCTTTCAGTGCCTGATGGGAGCCCTGAGAAACTCAAACTTGCACTTGACAAAGCTTCAATGGGATTATTGAGAACTTGAAAGCAAATAACATTCCCCTACATGAAAAGCATGACCACCTAATGATAAAAATGCAACCAAAGTCAAAGATTTATTGTTACATGCAAGTTACTTGAAGTCACTTTGTTACTGCTTGGAATTAGACAATTATGTTTTACAGAGTTGACGCTGCAGAAGGAATGCAGCAGACTTGTGCCTTTACAAGTCTGGGAAACTTGAAAACAACTTATGCCTGATGCAACCAGAACTGCCACTAGGTAAAAACAATAAGCAATACTGAAAGCAGTATTATTTGAATAAAGCAAAATAAAACTCTCCACTACCACATGTCAGCCTTTAAGCAGCAAAATCCTTCATTCTTTTTCAAGAGTCAAATATAAGATCAGATTCAGTGTTGCTGAACAAGATCCCATTCCAAATTAAAAAAAAAAAACCTGATCAAGTGGCTTAATTACTAAATCTAATGGATAACACATTTTTTTAAATGTCATGAAGATTTGGTTATAACACACAGTTATACAGTCATCTTCAAGAACCTCTGCTTACTTGTTTTAACTATGCAATTCTAAAATTTGCTTGAGTTCCTAACAAATTAAAAGAATAATTAAATTTAGACTGTAACAGTAGAGTTATCAAGTATCTTCTAGGTATGTTCTGCTCATGTAAATGATTCAGCGTACTACAGACATTCAAAAAAACCCAAACCAAGTGTGATAAATTCATTCCCTTTTCCAGGAAAGGTAATTCTAATGTAATTTTTCACACAGCTTTATTACCTTTTGTCTAACAGATGTAAAATCTAGTTTTACATATTTAGCAATGACCAAATTCAAAGACAGCAAAATTAACTCAACAGAACACTCTTCAACAAGAAAATTGCAATGTCATCTTCGTAACACCCTCCCAGAGAACTACCTGGGGTTGCTTTGTTTCCCAGGAGCAATTACAAGGCACAGAGAAGAGTGGCACAAGACAAGAAGACCAAGCCCTGTATTCTGCTTCCAACAGTGGTTCCACTTGAGAAAAGCATTTAACATGGCAAGCATACTTCACCATCTTCTAGTAAAACAATGGTTTATGGATGTTCTAAGCCACAACTTACCTGTTTATCATGATACTTTCTGGGGATATGCACAAAATGCATTTCCAGGGTATCAGACACAGTCAGTACTGTCTCATAGCTAAACACAACAGAATTCAAAGTGTCCCTTTACAGAGGTCAAAGTTGTAGGAAAATCATGTCAGCTACCTATCTATCTCTCTATTGGGAACACTGTAGCGAGCTATAGGCTTTGTAACTCTTCAAGTGAAAATAAAAAATAGTACTTAAACAGCAATATAACAACTGTGAACATTTTAAGGAGAGGAATGAGGACAGAAAAAGAAGAAACCGTGCATGTGCCTGTACCTATACAATATTAACAGGTTCACAAATACAACTAACAGCAGTTTAAGACAATCTACATCTGGATTACCATAGTTTTAGTTCTCTACCCTTCCTCCCTCACTTCCCTCCAACACATTTAACTAAAAACAAACACTGATGCAGTGGACAGACAAAACCAGCCCAGAATTAAACATCTTAAACAGCTGTGGAATCACACCAGTAGTCAAAATTAACTGTAGCTAACTTAGTTATGATGAGCGTCTAACAGTCTTAAGTATCAAAATCTCTACCAAAACCCAGGAAAAATTGGTCCAAATGCTGTAGCTAGGAACATTTGTCTTAGTGTCTATATTCAGTTCAGTATTGAGAACAATTTAAATAAAACCCCAAATAACATGTCACAATAAACCTCAAAGGTTTGGAATATACAACTGCAAGCAAGTTTAAAAAAAATACTTTAGAAGGAACTGTAACTATTCCCTCCAAAAAACTAAAAAGAAATGCAAGGAAACATTCACTTCTGAAAAGACTCAAGTGGTAAAACTGGAAAACATAGATAAGCTTTAAAGCAAGCAAAAAGAATTCTTATATACCTGAAAGCTTGTTCATATTTTTGAAATAGATGAACAGAAATAACAAAAAATGTTTTACAGCTCCATAAAAACCTTCTACCCTACATCTGGAAATACACACTGAAAGCATCTAGTCTTCCAAATAACTCTAATTATGCTACAGAGGCATTATGAGAAACTGATTATTTAAAGCCAATGTCTTCTTAAAAACTCTTTAATTTAAAATTAAAAACACCATAATGCTTGACCATATATTTTGTTTACTATGCATTCTCATTACTGGACAAAGTTAAGACTGCTTGGGAATCCTTAATGTGGACTTCTGTATCTTACTTCTTGCATTATGTCAGAAATTTAACTTAAGTCTGAAAAGTTAACATAAACCTTTAATTTATCAAAAGTAATTGAATTCTTTTCTTCTATGACTAAACATATTGTGAATATTTATAGTGAACACCATATTTTAGTGTTCACAATGGGATGACCACAGCATTCTCTTCCTGATCCCAACAGTCCAGCTATACAGTATGGTGAGGAAGACAACTCAACAAACAATAAGACAGGAAAAAAGTTTAAAAAGAAAAATCAAACTTTATAAGCAGTAAATGTTTACAAAGGAAGAACTTAAACAAGAACATTGCAATTAAGTGAAATTACTCCATTCTGTTACTTATTTCTCAAGCACAAAAAATCACAGTGGCACATTACACAGGTCAAGCCAACAAAAATGCTACATATTTTGTGCTCCAGGAAAGGAGCTCACCTGCTAAATACTTCATACTGTTCACTCATTTCTCTACAATGTCCTACAGTAAGTGGATGTATTAAAAGAACTCAAATAGCTAATTTATCTTCTAGAGCAAACAGAAAGAGATACTTTTGCAATTACATTACTCTTCAGTCAGGCATGACCTCTTTCCAATGATTTATTGTCTCTTCCCACCTCAGCAAGGTAGGAAGCCATGCTTGGTGCCATGCTGCCAAGCAGCATCATGGCAAAGTCTTCATAAAGCCATAAGAAGAAAACACAAGTAAAACTGAGCCCAGGCAACAGGTCATTATAGAGAGTGGGTGGAAAGAGCAATAACTTTACCTAATGAACATAAATAAAGGATAGATTCCCCCATAACATGATGAGAGGAGAAAAAACATGCAATACAAGCTGTGTAATCCTAGTAGTCATATACAGCTCTAAAGATGTTATTGCCAGTATGTAATGCTGTATTAAATACATTTATGGAACAAAGATTTTTGTCATTCAAAAGCTATTTATACAAAATACAGAAGGCCTACATAAATATCTGAGAATCTGCAAGTTACAGTGAAAATACACTTACTGCATAACAAAAGTTGAACACTTAAAAACT
This sequence comes from Falco cherrug, assembly GCF_023634085.1. Taxonomy (NCBI): domain Eukaryota; kingdom Metazoa; phylum Chordata; class Aves; order Falconiformes; family Falconidae; genus Falco; species Falco cherrug. Next base: position 3,777,813 of record NC_073719.1, read on the forward strand.
GATTTGAAAGAGGACACAGAAAATTTAACACAGCCTCCTGTTCAACACTTCTGTGTTGATCAACAATCCCCAGAAACTCTGGATGTAACAATATGAGAACCTACAGTGGATAAGTAAGCCTAAATGTCAGACCCATTAGCTCAACCAACAACAGCAGACTTGAAATCCTGCCAACCCTGTGTGTGATCTGGCCATTATGGAAGGACAAAGACACATTGTGTCCGTATGGCTTACATAGGGATTAGGTAAATGAGTCAAATGACTAAAATGTGGTAAAAAAAAAAGTCTTAATCACAGGGAAGGAATAGATGTATGCCATAAAAGGAAAGAGTTTTTAAAAGCATAGTACCATTTAAATCTATCCTCAAGAGTTTGTAAAATAGGGTGACTACCTAAACCTGAACAGAATTTTTATAGGGTCATTCTACCTTCTACCTTGCTATAAAATCATTGTTGCTATTGGGAGTTGTACGTAAAGATCAAGATCATCACCCAGAAGACAGAGGATAGTACAGACCTCTCAACTCTGAGAAACACCAATTTTATGGAAGTTTGGCTTTAAAGAAAAAATTAAGGCCTTACCATTACAAAAATTTAGACTTGTTTGTGTTTGAAGGTGAGACAATTACAATGATGTTTTGGCAAGCCTAAGGAGAGAGGAGCTGCCAGTAGGATTTTGGACTAGATGGATTATCTTTGACCATGACCAGTTCCAGCTGCCTCAGAGACAAGTGAAGAAAATTCTTAAGTAGGCAATTTCAAAATAACACAGCCACAGGCAAGTTTTCTTCCTACCTTCTGTTAGTTAGAGGTTATTTAAACTACCTTTTACAGTTGCTGGTGTATTTTTTTAATTTTTACTGTAAAATTTGATATTCCTACCATCCACATCCATGTGAGAAACGAACAAACAGAGATTGGCTTTTCACTAAGTGCTGTGCTAGACAGATAAGCTGCCCTCCTCAGGTCCAAAGTTCACCTCGAGGAAGATATCTGACCATCCCTGCACAACCACCAGAGGACCCCAATGACTAAAAAGCACAAGCGCAGTGGGGGTGGAGTTATTTAAATCATTTCAAGGAATATGTATATGGCTGATGCAACCTCAATGGTATAAGTAGATCATATTTGAACTTGTTTGGCACGCCTCTGACTAGAGTCACGCACCCAGTGCTGTGGTTTTTGCTCTTTGACTTTGCCTTAAAATAAAAGATTTCCGAACCTACCTTTGACAGGTCAGCTATTTATAACAAATCTGGGAGCTCGTCTGGGCGAACTAGTTCTCCTGGCCCCAGGATCTTTGGTGACTGTCAGATAGGAAGCGCACCTCACTGATTTCAGTGAACTCTGACGGCACGCCTCTGACCACTGGGACTGTTGGCTGAATGCCCGAGAGAGAGTGAGAGAGGTTCTTAGAGCAAAAACCACTTGGAGCTCCCCGGGAAGTAAAACCACGGTCGCCTGAAATTCACGTACACGAAGACCCAAGTAAGAAGAAGGACTGTAAGTATTACTCGGTTGGGCAGGAAGTGGGGGCTTGACTGCATGACTGAGTGAGACCTGACGGGGTAGCCCCATTCCAGGAAGCGAGTGTGGAGTCTTTTTAACCGCGGTTCCAATATCCCGTGAGGGACTTGGCTGGTGAAGAGACGAAGTGAGTGGAAAGCCGTGTGGAAGACAGCCCCAGGGAAAATATGGGACAGGGAAGTAGTAAAACGAGTCCCAGGAAAAAGGGGAGCCAGAGAATACCAAATTAAATACCCCCAGACAGTCCACTGGGGCTGATGTTAGCAAATTGGGAAAGTACTGAGAGAACTAAGGATAAAGATAAAACAAAAATGATAAAATATTGTATGTTAGAGTAGACCAAGGAAGAGATTAGACCAGATCATGTGTATTGGCCCCTTTATGGGTCATTTGAGGGTTGGCTTTGTCAAGCATTAAACCTCTATGTGAATGCCCGAGAATCCCCTAATCCAGAGGAGAATGAATACGCTGCTTGCTGGAAAGGGAAAATTTAGCCAGGATCAGTGGGAGTGTTCAGAGCAAAGGAGGTAGAGGAATCACCTTGTAAATGGGACCCCCTTGAGTCCTTGCCCCCTCCATACCTGGTGATTTCTAATGCCCCTTCAAGTGAGGGCACCGAAGGGCCTGATGAAAGAGGAAGTATACCCTGACCCAACAGGACTCCCAGAACTAGACAGAGGCAAACTCTTAAAGCGATAGCACCAGGTGAAGACCAGCAAACTGTTAAAGTGATAGCACCAGGCAAAGACCAGGAACTGAGACAAACTGTTAAAGTGATAGCACCAGGTGAAGAGCAGGCAGTTGGAGTTTTTCCACTTAGAGAAGTACCATTGGGAGGGGCACAGGGAGGTACTGGGTTTGTGAACACCCCTTTGACTTCTACCGAAATCAGGAACTTTAAGAAGGAGCTTAAGGGCTTATTAGAGGATCCTCTGGGGATTGCCAAACAATTTGATCAGTTTCTGGGGCCCGGTATCTACACGTGGGAAGAAATGCAGTCCACACTGAACATTATCTTTTCCCCAGAAGAAAGGCAAATGATTAGGGTAGCAGGCATGAGAGTTTGGGAAAGGGAAAATCAACAAGGACCACCTGGAGATCAGAAGATGCCCCTAACAAATCCCAACTGGGTTCATAATAGTATGGCTAACAAGAGAAATATGTCAGATTACCGTAGCCTGATCATTAAAGGTATTAAAGGAGGCTACTTCCCGGGGACAGAATGTTGCAAAGGCTTTTGATGGGCAACAGGATAAGGATAAAACTCCTACCGAATGGTTAACCAGGCTCTGGAAAAACATGCAACAATATTCAGGAGTAGATCTCGAGAGTACAGCAGGGCAGACCCTTTTGAAAGTACGCTTTGTTACCCATGACTGGCCAGACATCCATAGGAAGCTGGAAAAGTTAGAAGAAAAAGGACTAAATGAGCTACTAAGGGAAGCACAAACTGTGTATGTGAGATGGGATGAGGAAAAGGCTAAAGTTGAAGCAAAGATAATGATTGCCACCATGAGGAATGGGGATCTTCAGAGAAATAGAGGGATTCCTAAAAAAAAGGGGGGGGGGGGAGAGGAGCAGCTGCTTTTACTGTGGGAAAGGACACTTTAAAAGAGAATGTCCAAAATGAAATAAAGATCTTAAGGTCTTTAAAATGACCCAGGAAGAAATTGCAGAGGACTAGGGGTGTCAGGGGCTCTTCCTCCTGGGGGGAAGGATCCCACCTAGAGCCCTTGATAAATCCACAAGTAGGACCCCAGGAGGAAACATGAGAATTTGTAGTGGACACTGGAGCGGAATGAACATGTGTGTGTCAAGTACCTCTGGGGTGTGAAGTAAGCAAAGATACCATAAAAATAATCAGAGCAAAAGGGGAGGGGTTTAGTGCTCCAATATTTAGACAAATAGAGATGAAAGGGAATAACTGAAGGGAGAAAGGAGACATTTTATTTGTCCCAGGGGCAGGATGCAATTTACTGGGAAGAGACCTACAAGTTCAACTAGGGATAGGAGTTGTTCTTGGTGAAGGGAGAATGGTGGTAAAATTTTTGAGGTTGACTCAGGAGGATGAGTTGAGAATAGACCCTAAAGTGTGGGCTGGGGATGGAAACCGAGGAAGCCTGGGTATAGAACCCATTGTCATTTCTATCCAGGATGAAGGGCGTCTGATAAGGGTTCGGCAATATCCCATATCACTAGAAGGACGAAAAGGGCTCCAACCAATAACTGATGCTCTGGTAAAAGAGGGCACTCTGGAACCCTGTATGTCTCCTCACAGTACTCCCATCCTGCCTGTTAAGAAATCCAACGGAATGTACCAGCTGGTCCAGGACCTTCAAGAAGTAAATAAAAGAACCATAACTCGATATCCTGTAGTACACAACCCATAAACCCTTTTAAGCAAAGTATCACCCCAACATAAGTGCTTTTAGTGTAATTGATCTCAAGGATGCATTTTGGGCTTGCCCACTGGATGAGCGGAGCAGAAATGTCTTTGCCTTTGAATGGGAAGATCCCTACAACGGACGTAGACAACAATATAGATGGACAAAATTACCCCAGGGGTTTACCAAATCCCCAAACTTATTTGGACAAGCTTTGGAGCAAGTCCTCCAGCAATTCCAAACCCCCAAAGGAACGCAGCTAATACAATATGTGGATGACCTATTAGTTTCAGGGATGGAAGAGGAAAATGTACAGGAAGCGACCATACAACTGTTGAACTTTTTAGGACAGGAGGAACTGAGAGTATCCAAGCAGAAACTTCAGTTTGTGGAACCTGAGGTCAAATATTTAGGGCACATCGTTAGTTAGGGAAGCCGTAGACTGAACCCAGAAAGAATAAATGGCATACTTCCCCCCCACCCCCACCCCCCAAAATAAGACTGAGGTAAGGAAACTTTTGGGGCTATTGGGATATTGTAGGTTGTGGATTGAGGGATACACGCAGGTAATAAGATTCTTGTATGACAAACTCATTGAGGAAAGTCCTACATTGACAAAGGAAGACAAGGCTAGTTTGGAACAACTAAAGACCAAATTGACACAAGTACCTGTGTTGAATCTCCCTTCCTTGGATAACCCTTTCTATTTATATGTAAATGTGGAAGGTGGTGTTGCACATGGGGTACTGGCTCAGGACTGGGGAGGGATTAAAAAGCCTGTGGCCTTCTTATCCAAAATGTTGGATCCCGTCGGTAGAGGTTGGCCGATATGCATTCAAGCAGTAGCTGCCACCTCAATTTTAGTAGAGGAAAGTCGAAAACTTACATTCGGGGGAAAATTGATGGTACATACTCTGCATTCTATCAGAAATATACTTAATCAAAAGGCGGAAAAATGGCTTACTGATAGTAGGATGTTAAAATATGAAGCCATCTTACTCAATCAGTAGGATTTGACATTGGTGACCAGCAAGATTTTAAACCCTGCTCAGTTCTTATATGGGGAACCAAAGGAGGAGTTAATACACGATTGTATGGAACTGATTAACTATCAAACTAGAGTCCGAGAGGACTTAGCAGATTATGCACACCCTGAGGAGATCAAATATACATAGATGGATATTCTCAATGTATCCAGTCCTTGAAAATGTTGGGCTTTATCCAAACACTGTTTTTCATGTGTTTTTGGCCACGAGATCTCATAATGCCTTTCATTTGTACATCTATATTCTGTTCAGTTCTATAAGAAATCTCTCATGAAACACTAATTAGAACTTTGTCAAACTTGACAAAATATGTAACTTCTTTCCAGAATATTCTGGTCACATTATTACATTTATTGTGTTCTACATGTCTTTGTAATTTTTTTGTAATGAACAAGTATGACTTTTAACAGTGATATTTCACAAAAAAATTGCTATTGTTAGTTTTTATTTTTATTTAAAGGAAAATAGACTTATCTGGAATTAATAAAGCTCTGTATTCTGGGAAGTGTTTAACATAACTGGTGTACAGATGGGAAAAAATGCATACTTTTTCAAATGGCCCGATTAACAAACTAAAAGTTTATTCTTCTCTGGATTCAACAAATAAACAGGTAAATAAGGAATATTTAAATAATTATTATACTTACCTCTCAAAACAATATTTAGTTTTAAAAAAGGACTTACTACAGACAAGACAAAATGTAACAAAAAGCCCAGACCAACACACCACTTTCTCCAAAAAGTTTCTTAAACGGTTTTAATCATGCTTTCAGCCTAGGGTAGCTGGTATGATACACAGCCCTGATTCTACCTAGAATATAGTTCTGAGTAGAGCAGATCCAGATAGCTCACTGTGACTGAACCAGAACATCATGCTTCTCACCTCCACTTTGTCCTGGCCATGCATTTCCTACACACTGATACTGTTGGGGTCATGGATCACTCTGAGTCATTTGAACTCACTAATCCTGCAGACAACTAGTACATCCAAAAGTTTTCTACTCTTTAGAGAATCAAATCATCAATGAATGTATTAAATCAACAGAGAGAAAAAAAATCATTGGGCACACTGATGGGACAGTTTATAGGAACAACACAGCTGACAGGCACAGGAAGCAAGACCTCCCCTTGTTAGAAGCAGCTAGATCAATCTCGATTGCCTGTGCAACCACAGCTCAGGTTGGAAACTTACCTTCTGAAAGGCAATGCAATCTAAATGCAATCTAGTGCTGGCTGTCCTTCAATATCTTTCTCAAAATGCTCCCTTCCACATACCTAGGACAGTTCCTCCAACAGTTTATTGGGAAGAGAATGACAGAACACTGCAGTAGCCTGAGCCATAACGTGGCATCTCCTCCTCCAGTCCCAATGAAAAACAAGCAAACCTCACAATAACCAGGACCCACTAACCCTGGTATGACACTGCAGTGTGGATGCTCGCACAAGGACCAAGTTAACAAAAATGCTCAAAACCCTATTGTTTGAGCAACTGCTGTGAAGGCATTCCCCTAGTATATTACTGATGAGTAATATATTTAATGTTCTGCATTACATATGTGATACAGCAAAATACGTAAACCATTAACAGTAATGAAAATAAGTATTGTTATGTTCAAGAGTTACTGTCCTCACTTCTGACATTAGAAGTGAACAGAACTGGGGGGGGGGGGGGGGGGGGAGGGAAGCAAAGCATTCTCATGCTTTATTTTCCAAAGGCATACAAAACAAACAGTAACAATTATTAGAAGTTCACATAGGCCTCAGAAAAAAACAGTTTTACAAGTTACTACAGTGAAGTTTTCTGAAACCTCAGACAGAGATCTGCAGGACTTATGCAAATAACCTATCAGATTCTTCATGTGACACACAAGCCATTAAGCACAAAATGAGGAGTTAGGTTTAATATAGTGTCCAGCCAACACTAACCATTATTTTATTACAGGGTTGAACTGCAGTATGGGACATGAGAAGGCAAGCTGCATAAAGCTTGCTGGCTGTTTGTTTCCTGCCTCATGACAAAACCATGCTAACTTCAGTGCCTTTGACCTCCAGGTGTTTCTTCCCCTAAAAAATCTGATTATTCTTTAGCAAGCTCCTGAACCCTGGAGAAAAACAAACAAAAAAAAAGACTTTCCAGAAAATCCTATCAGAACCCCACCCCTGTTTAGTAGGCTTCACAGATCTCATAGAGGCCAAGAGCAGATGACATATTCCTACTCAAATTGAAGAGCTGAAGTCATGAGTGACTTGCCATTGATTCAGTGAGTGAACTTCCCATTTCAGTTCTCTCTTTCCATACAAATATGAAGAGTTATTACCCTAAACCAAACACACATGTTTCCTTTATTCACATGTATATCTAGACAGCACCATACATCCTCCCATCAAGAGATGCTGGGCAAGATGAGAAACACTGGATCCCCAACGGAGAAATAACAACTCTTCTTATATTTTAACCATAAGGAACATCTGAAATAATAACATCAAGCTTTTATGTGAAATGATGTTAGTGTCCAAAGGCATTTCTGTCAGAGCATACTGTTGTGTCATTTTTTCAGAACATGGCTCATACACCAGAGCAAACAAGAAGTAATTACTTTGCATTGAAGGCTTTTCCTCCTTCCATCACCTCATCCCCTCCCCTATGCCCCTCCCACCTTCCCGCGAAAACCTCCCCAGGCTTTCCTCCCCACCCTCATCCCTCTCCCCCCCAAATCACCTCATCAACCCCATCCACAACCACCCCGCACGTCTCATTGCTCACCCCACACTCGTCCCGTTTTCCCCTCACCCATGAACCCATCCCATCCCTGCTTCATTCCCCTCGCACCCAACTCGCCCTTCTCCCCCCCCCCATTTCAGCCTCCCACCCTTCGCCGCCCCGCCCTGCTGCAGCCTCCCCGTCCCCAGCGGCGGCCGCCGCCGCTCGCGCCCCGCGCAACCGCTCTCCGCCGCCAAGCGCGAGCGTTCCACTGACAACCGCAGCGCGCGCCAGGCCCGGCCCCTCCCCGGCCCCGCGCACACAATGGGCCCCGCGCACAGCCCCCGCCCCCCCGCGCCGCGAACCTGGGTGGCGGCAGCGGCGCCCGGCCAGGGGCTGCGGCCGCTCCGCCGGGCTGGCCCCTCCCACCGCCCCTGCCCCACTGACCATCGCTGCGCTTGATCTCCACGTAGATCCCTATCTGGATCTTGCCGAAGTTGGCCGTTGCCATATCTTCATGGGGCAGCCAGGGAGATCGGAGGCGCTGCCGGCTGGGCGCACAGGAGGCAAGGAGAGCGCGCACAGCAGCAGCGGCGGCGGTGGCAGCACCGACCGCGACGGCTCCGGCAGGGCGGAAGGGAAGGGAGGAAGGAAGGGCGGACGGGGAGAGGGAGGAGGGGAGAAGAGAAAAAAGGCGCTGGCTGGATACTGCTGCGCCTGTGCGGCTCGCCGCGGCGTCACGGCAGGAACGGCTCACGGGGGAGGCGGGGGCTGAAGCGCTGCCAGGGTAGTCCTCGTCCTCTGCCCTTCGCGGCACCTCGGCGGGGCTGGCACAAGATGGGCGCCCCTGCTACCCTGGGGCCACCTCCCTGCGCCTCTCCTCTTGGCCCTGTCCCCGACTTACAAACACACATATGCTCCTATTTGGCATCAGATGGTGACCGAGCTGCCTTGAAGTTCTAATGTAATAGCTTTATCTACCTAATATCTACTCATAAGCCTCCCGTGTGCCAAGTAGAGCAGCTTAGAGGCATGCTTCATACTCGCTCCCCAACCTGCCAGCAGCTCTTCAGTCCATACTGTCAACAGCATTCATCCATCCTCACCTCATGACTGCCTTTATACAACTTAAATAAAAACCAAACCACACTTCATGTTCCTCATTTCCCTATAATGATTCCTGTACCTCAGGCAAGCCACTTGGTTAAACATTGTCCCTTGGGTTTCTCCTCTGAGGGCAGTTACTAACATGATGAAGCCAACACAGGTTTAAAATTGTCCTTCCTGTACAGTTTCCTATTCACCTTTAAATAAGTCACCTTTAAATAAGCCTATACACTGATACGAGAAAATATAGTAAGAAACCTAAAACTCTGCTGCAAGCAGGAGCTGCATAGATAACAGGAACCATCAACATGCAAGCAGGAGCCTCATTGTCTGAGAAAGAAGGTTTGGAGCTCGACCCTCTCAGCATTCCAAGAAGGGACAGTTAGCACAGATGTAGATGAGCTCAACAAGAATGTAAATAAGGAGCCTTCTGACAAGGACCTGCTAACTGCTAAAAGAAAACAAACTGCTGAAGAAGTAAGACTCAAGGATACTAGGGTAAAAAGTAATTGTGGTAGTGGAAGATCTCGACCTCCTACTCAAATGGTCACCCCGAAGGGTGTGGATCCCCCACTCGGGGAGCATGCGTAGTAAATTTAAAAGGAACTGTACCTTTTAACTGAAGTGAGAAAGAAACTAACCAATAATTAGTTAGGAGGCGTAGACTTTGGGCAGAACTAACCAACTGCACTGTATAAATGTGCATTGTGAGTAAAACTAAGTGTGCAAGTTAGGAGGAGCGATCCCCCTTGCACCCGGCGCTGTAATAAACATACCTGCTTTATAACTCTCCTCGAGTTGTAGAGTTTGATTCCGCACGTCAACATACAACCTCGTCTTGCTCAGCAAAGCCAGACTTATTAAAAATAATCCTGCAATCCACACTTCAACTGCTAATACATCATGACAACTGACACTGTGCCAGCACACCTAAGAGCTGCATGCTCCAACCTAGCCTGTCACCCTCCTTGCCTCACATCTTGCCTCCACTTTCAGTTTCATACTGAAATCAATATGACACCTGACAAGTCAGAGTCAAGAAATTATGGGTCCCAATTCCTACTGACGTGCGGAATTAGACTCTATAACTCGAAAGTTATAAAGTAGGTATGTTTATTGCGCGCAGATGCACGGGGGATCACTCCTCCACAAGCATGAATACCCGAAGTGACGAACCATCTCACATTTATACAATAAAACAAATGAATATTCAATTAACGCCTATACATATTCGTTACCTAAACCCGCTTACTCTCGCTTCATATGTTAATTAGCTTATCAGTCCTTTGCCTGGAATGTGGTGGTCTTGCAGGTTTGTAGGTGATTCATGTCCTTGTGACCATCTGATCTTCTCCAGCAAGAAGACTTAGCACTCCCTCCCTCTAGATAGCATTGGAATATCTTTCATCCTTTTCTCATTCTTTTTTAAATAGCCCCTTTGTTAGAGAAAGAAGGGCAGGCGTCTCCTCAAAACTGTAGTTGTCTCCTCAGAGCTGTGTGCCTGTGTGACCAGACACCGCACCCATGACTAGTCACCATACCCACATTCCTGAGTAGACATATACAATCACAGTCGGTGTCCATTGTCCCCATTTCACACTATTTCTCCATATCACTACAAGCTTTCTATATCTATATTTATGTGTATATATAGAGAGAGCAGCCCTGCAGAGAAGGACTTGGGGGATACTGGTGGATTAAAAATTTAGAAATGAGCTGTCAATGTGTGTTCACAGCCCAGAAACCCAGTTCCGTCCTGGGCTGCATCAAAAGAAGTGATTCAAAAGAATCACCTCGAGAGAGGTGATTCTGCCCCTCTACTTGGCTCTCGTGAGAGCCCACCTGCAGTACTGCGTTCAGCTCTGGGGTCCCCAACATAAGAAGGACATGGACCTGCTCAAGCAAGTCCAGAGGAGGGCCACAAAGACGATCACAGAGCTGGAGCACCTCTCCTATGAAGACAGGCTGAGAGAGTTTTTCAGCCTGGAGAAGAGAAGGCTCCAGATAGACCCTATAGCGGCCTTCCAGTACCTAAATGGGGACTACAAGACAGCTGGAGAGGGACTTTTTACAAGGGCATGTAGCGATAGGACAAGGGGGAATGGCTTTAAGCTGAAAGACGGTAGATTTAGATTAGATATTAGGAAGAACTTCTTTACTGTGAGGGTGGTGAGACACTGGAACAGGTTGCCCAGAGAAGTTGTGGATGCCCCCTCCCTGGAGGCATTGAAGGTCAGGTTGGATGGGGCTTTGAGCAACCTGTTCTAGTGGAAGGCATCCCTGCTCATGGCAGGGGAGTTGGAATTATATTGACGTGCGGAATTAGACTCTATAACTCGAAAGTTATAAAGTAGGTATGTTTATTGCGCGCAGATGCACGGGGGATCGCTCCTCCACAAGCGTGCATACCCGAAGTGAGGAACCATCTCACATTTATACAATGAACAAATGAATATTCAATTAACACCTATACATATTCGTTACCTAAACCCCGCTTCGTATGTTAATTAGCTTATCAGTCCGTTTCCTGGAATGTGGTGGTCTTGCAGGTTTGTAGGTGATTCATGTTCTTGTGACCACCCGATCTTCTTCAGGTGATTGTGACCTTGTGACCACCCGATCTTCTTCAGGTGATTGTGACCACCCAATCTTCTCCAGCAAGGAGACTTAGCACTCCCTCCCTCTAGATAGCATTTGAATGTCTCTCATCTTTTCTTATTCTCTTTTAAATAGCCCCTTTGTTAGAGGAAGAAGGGCAGGCGTCTCCCCTTTGTTAGAGGAAGAGGGGCAGGCGTCTCCTCAAAACTGTGGTTGTCACCGCACCCATGACTAGTCACCATACCCACATTCCTTAAGCAGACACATACAATCACAATCCATGTCCATTATCCCCATTTCACATTATTTCTCCATATCAATCCCCCCTTTTCTATTAAATTAAGTAAATTCTTTTACTTAAGCAGCCTTCCCGAATGATATAAAGCATCATACATAAGTGTTACTCTTTTAAACATTCTCCAAAACCACAAATATAACATAATGGTTAGTATTAAGGAAATTCCTAAACTGATCAATAAGATCACAATGGGGTGTACCATAGTGTTAAGAATTCCTGTTGCAGAGGGTGACCAGCCAAAGAGAGTATCCCACCAATTATGGTTTCCATCCTGTTCTACCTTTTTTAAAACTTTCTTGATCCCCTCTACATCATGATGGACCATAAGAAGAGTTTCATGTCCCTTTTCTTTGGTTTCTTCCAGTATACATTGTAAATCTGCATGTTTTAATAGTTCTTTTATACTGCTTATATTTAGTCCTATGGGGGTAGGAATTATTATCTGTGATAGGGTAAAATTGGATTTTAAGAATTGATGAGACACTACTGGGGCTGAGTAACTAAAATCGCATCCTGTGATAGTAGTAAAATTACAAATACAATAATTTGAATACTGTGCAGTCTCTTTTACCTCCCCATTTATGGTTATTGTGTTACACTTAGTTCTCAAACACGCACATCCCTTCCCTGCATATATAATTACTGTTTTCAAGTTTGCATTTGGTCGGGCCTCGAAATGACATATTTTCTGATCTGTATCTAAACAAGTATCCTGAGCCATTATAGTATTGCTTTCACAGAGGAAGCCCTGCTGCTCTCGCATAATACAAGATTCTAAATCTACTGTTTGCCACTTGTCGCCTGTCTTTCTGGCCCATGTTCTATGTTCAAAAGGGTATAGGAGCACCCCATTATGGTTAATTCCAAGGGCTACAATGGGGTGTATGGTAATTATTACTGCATTATGTATGGTCAACACAAAAGCTGTGATGGTGTGTGTGTTGGGGTCATAGGTAAAGTTCACCATATTCCACCATGACTGGAGTTTTCTTTCTACCTCCGTAGCACTGTCCCAAACCATCTTTCGAATTTCTGTAGGAAATATGCCTTCCTCTCCTTCTCTTATTATGGATGCAGCTATTGATTGCATCCACATTTGGGCTTGGATGCAACTTAGAGCCAGGGCGACGTCATCCTGTAAACCACCTAATGCCTTAGTGATGAGTTGATGATCTTCCATGTTTATTTGTTCCCACCTGGGGAGTACCTTCGATATCAACCATTGATGCGCCCCTAATGCCAATAATGAAGATTTTAGTGGTTGTTGTAGTTTTGATAGATCGGCCGTGGTGGCGGCTAGTTTATTCATTATTACCTCTGAGTCTATGGAATTTAATACTCCGAGTCCTGTTCCCAACATTCCAGTTACATCTCTCACTATTCTGTTTCGATAAATATTTCCCCTTTTTCTTAACCAAGTTGTCCATCCCTCGTAAGAGGTCTGTAAGAAGGGGGAACAGGATGGCTTAACATCAGAAACATTGACTTGTATTTTTAACTCTATTCTTTTAAGAGACCATTCTGGGTTAAACAACATTTGTTGCTGACCTGTATTTCTGATTACATATGGTCCAATTGTATAAATCTTTGGATCTGGTTTAGTTAATTTAAGATCAAGTGTTAATGGGGTTGTTGTAACTGTGGTGGTGGTAGGAACAGTGGTTAGCATGATTGTTATTTTGATCTTATAAGTCAGAGCTGTTCTTGGGGATTCCTTTCCTAGGCATATTATAAAGATGGGCTCGGTTAAGGTAAAATTGTGCCAACATTCCCGTGAATTAAAGCACACGGTTGTATTTAGAAGGGTAAATTCCTTATCTACCTTTCTGACATTAATCTGGGTGTCTCCCGAAATCTTGGTGTTATCCTTTTCATTATATGTTTGACATCCTACTTTTATCTTATCTGCTAATTTTCCCCATAATCGGTCGACTTTGTGTACATCCTCCCGATCCCATTGATTCCTTTGGTACACGTCATTTTCAGAAAAAACCACCATAGCTAGTTTTGTCTTTGAGTCCACCTTTCCCATTATTCCAGTGTGTTTTTTCTGGGCATGATTCCAAGGCCAGTTATCAGGCACTTGGTTGTAGGCAAGAGAGAGGGTACAAAAAAACACAAGTGGTTTAAACCCACTATTGATCATTTTAAGAATCTAAACGTTCCTCATATATACATATAAAATCTGTTTTGATCAAAAATATCTTTGTTTGAGTTGGGGCTTACTGATAACAAGTTGGGCAAGACTGGCCACTGGCTCAGTCCCAGACTCTTTTGTTCTATATTGTTTGTTGTGGTGCCCTTCCCATATGGTGGATCCGCAACCGCTCAGGTTCACTTACTTGCCACCCACATTGTTCCCATTTGTCCGAGTAAATTTGAGTTTCAGTTCTTTTTTATCTGGGGTTACTTTCCACAAAGTTGCAGGGGCTTTCTTAATCCGGGTATGGTGAATCCAAGAATTCTGTCCCTCAACCTTGATTGCAGTGTAGGTGGTGAGTAGGACTTGAAAAGGTCCGTTCCACTGTGGTTCCAGGGTTTTATCTGTAAAACACTTAACGTATACATAGTCCCCTGGTCGTATATCGTGAACAGGTCCATCCAGACCCCTACTGCGTGTTCCCATCACATGCTTCTCAATTCTTATTAATTGTTGACGAGCGAGGGGAAGCACGCGGCCAACTCAATATGAGTGATAAAGCAAGCTTCGATTTATTACGGCGCGATTATGTCTTATATACAGTTCCAGTTAATTATGCCTACTAGTCATCTGCTGATTGGCTAAGCTCTAAAGGGTTACATTTTCATACGTCCTCCTACTTGCGGTTTCTGCGGATAGCTAGCTACATATTTTTTTTTCCTCTCTTGTCTACGTGAATTCCTCAAAGTTATTTACAACATTAGGCACAAGGTCTGTGTTTTTCTCAGCTTCCTTATCAGCATGCCTCAGCATAGCTGCAAGGCCTGCTTCAGCTAACTTACGCTAACTTTGTTTCACAAAGATCTTTAAGGGAGTCATGGCCATGATCACACAGCCATTCTGCAACAAATTGTTTGTTTAGTGCCACCATATAGGAAGTCATTGTTTCTTCACCAATCTGTGAAGACGTCCCCTTTTGTACCCCATAGGGTCGTCCATATAAAATTTCAAATGGGCTAAGCCCCTCTTTTGCTCTTGGTCTACTTCGAATTCGTGTAAGAGCTAATGGCAAAGATTGGGGCCAAGTTAGATTTGTTTCTTGACCTAACTTGACAATCTGTTGTTTGATTAGATGATTCATCTTTTCCACCTGGCCACTCGATTGTTGCGGCGAATGAAGAGACGGGACGCAGCTTGATGCAAGCAAGTTGTCCATTTATTAGTGATTTTCTTACAATTATATACGTTTCTACCTTCTACATATTACACACTGATTGGTTAAATCTTAAGCGTAAAAAACACTGATTGGTTGATATTTAAGGCACACTGTTAGAACAATAGGAACTTACTAGTTTATCTTGACATAGCAATAATTTCTATTCCAAGGTTAGGGAGTTTCTTTCTACGCGGCTTTCTTGATTACATATTGACGCCATCCGTTCCCTTATCTGGCTACTTGTTTCTCTGTCCGTCTGGTTGCCTCCTCAACTGTGACGGCTCAGGGGTCTGAAGTTAGCTTGTTCCTTTGCTCCCAGGGCTTGTGCCCTACAAGTTCTAACAAGTCTCTATTCATCAGGCTATGAGTACTTGGACTATTTTCCTTGAGGCCTTGTCCTACAGATTGTGGTTGGTATTGGGTATGTAATTGCCAATCTATTCCTAGATGGTGGCTGATCTGTTGTACTATTCTGGACACAAAATGTGGTCCTCTATCCGAGGACATTACCGCTGGGACTCCAAACCTAGGTATTATCTCTTGGAGTAGTATTTTGGTCACTTCCCGGGCTTTAGCAGTTCTGCACGGGAAGGCTTCTGGCCAACCTGAAAAGGTATCTGTTAGTACCAATATCGATACCCCCCTTTTCCAGGAAGTTCCGAGAAATCGATCTGCCAATGTTGCCCTAGAACATTCCCTCTACTAATGTTCCCTAGTTTTATTTTATTTGCTGTATTGGGATTATTGCGTAAAGACATTTCACATTGCTGAGTCACCTGTTTTATTACAGTATACAAGTTTCGCCCTATCAATTTCTGATTTAGACTTTTATATAAAGCATCAGCTCCCCAATGCGTCTTATTAATAATAGGGCTGTGGTCCATATTAAATTGGATGGTACCACTATACGACCATCACTTAAATAAGTCCACTTACTTAATTTTATTTTATCATTCATGACCTGAATTACCTTTAAGTTTTCTTTAGAATAGTTTGGCTCCTGTTCTGTACTTACAGTTTGGATTTTATCATCTGGTATTAAGGATAATTCCTCCTTTCTGACCTCCTCTGTTACTCATCTGGCCTCATGGTCAGCCAGGCGGTTTCCAATTTCCAAATCAGTGCCTCAATGGGCCATCTTATGTTCTTCCTTCCTGGATGACCCTCTTATAACAGAGGGGGCCATTCCTCACATCAAGGTCTGGCATGGCATTTGTTCCCACCGCTCAACGCCTACTGGGTTGCAGCCAACAGCGGAGCTCAAGATTCTTCTTGGTGGCAAACACAGAGGCCAACCCAGTCTTGCCCTTGACTATGGTAGGAGGCACCTGACCAACCTTATTCCTTGTACTTCGTTGTCAATGCAGAGTTTCATCTGCACATCCCATAAGAAGTCACTGTCATGGCAAAACACACAGATTTATGCGACGAGCGAGGGGAAGCACGCGGCCGACTCAATATGAGTGATAGAGCAAGCTTCGATTTATTACGGCACGATTATGTCTTATATACAGTTCCAGTTAATTATGCCTACAAATCATCTGCTGATTGGCTAAGCTCTAAAGGGTTACATTTTCATAGGTCCTCCTACTTGCGGTTTCTGCGGATAGCTAGCTACATATTTTTTTTCCCTCTCTTGTCTACACGAATTCCTCAAAGTTATATACAACATTAGGCACAAGGTCAGTGTTTTTCTCAGCTTCCTTATCAGCATGCCTCAGCATAGCTGCAAGGCCTGCTTCAGCTAACTTACGCTAACTTTGTTTCACAAAGATCTTTAAGGGAGTCATGGCCATGATCACACAGCCATTCTGCAACAGATTTACATTAGTAGAACTACTACAGAGTGTATTTTATTTCACTTTTTCTGCCAATATCCCCACAGCCTTGCTGACCAAGGAATATTGTATTTATCTGAACTGAGCAAGCCTCCCCCTTATCATTTTACTGTAACAGGCAAAGCATTTTTCACCTTTCCTGGAATTTATTTCCAGATACACCTGGTTAAAAATTTCTCTTACTTCAGGGAGGTCCTCTATTCCTCTTTACTGCTGAATTAAAGATAAGCTCAATATTTCAATTACTTGATCATATTTAACTTTTAATTTCATTTCCCCTTCTTTAAACGTCTAGATGTTCTAATAAATCTCATCCCAACAAACATTTTAGTGAATTTGGCATTCTTATTTGTTTTTTTAGTTTGTACTTTAAAGGTTTCAGGATGTTTTCCTGGTGGCCAGCAGCTCCCACAACCGTAACAAATTTATTTATTTATTTATTTTTTACTGAAGTTTAACAAATAAGTTGGTTTTGTATTCATTAAAATTCCACCTCATACCCATTCCCTGCCCTAAAGGGGCCGTTACCGGTCCTGTTGTACTGCAAATGCTGCAGCAATTGAGGTGACATTGTCAGGTCCTTCTGCTCAATTGTCAGCAACAGCAACCCCCTCCTCCTTACCATCAGAAGGGTTCGGGGCAGGAGATGCTCTTCCTGCTCTGCAGGTTACACAAGCCTGCCTCTGCAGCAGCACTTCTGTTTTAACCCTTTCTTACCCTGAATGCAAATCTGCTACTTGTTGCTTTAAGTCTGTGTTATTACATATCATGCCTTTGCAGGCAAACAGAAAACACCCTGCCATGCATCCCAGCATGACTCAGTCGCACCTTGGAGGGGGTACGGGGGTTTGTACAAACTCACCCCAACACTTTCACAAGGTCTTTGATTCTTCACACACACACACACACACCCCTCAGGTTTTACATACATCAGTACAAGTTTTTATATCTTACAACGTGTTTCATTCTGGTTGCTCCACAGAAGGAACCGCAGCCTGAGCTTTTAAACACAAAAATTTCAACAAGAACATCTTTCTAGTTTAGGTCTCAGTTTTTTCCTATCCTTTTCTAGAGCCACAATCAAAGATCAGGTGATGTTAATCCTGCACTCTTTCTAGTGCTAGTACCATAGGATCCCGAGGGGGTACTAATCCACAGTCCTTTTGCCACTCAGGTTTGTCCTGGAGGACGAAGAACATGTCTGCATACGATACTTCGTCCCATTTTCCTTCTCAGACACAACATTAATTGCAGGAGAGTGTTATAATCTAACGTTCCTCCCTCCTGAGGCCATTTCGCATCACTCTCCAATTTATACAAAGGCCACCACTGATTACAATATTTAACCAATTTCCTTCTATTTTCAGTACCACCATGTCCTGCGATATCCCTCCAGTGTTTTAATATACAACCCAAAGGCGATTTTTCACAGGGCTTACTCCTTCCTTTTCTCATTTTGCAATTTTAATTACTTTGTT
Organism: Falco cherrug; assembly: GCF_023634085.1. Classification (NCBI taxonomy): domain Eukaryota; kingdom Metazoa; phylum Chordata; class Aves; order Falconiformes; family Falconidae; genus Falco; species Falco cherrug. The sequence goes on from NC_073719.1 coordinate 3,796,146, forward strand.
TTTCTCCGGCTGCCTTAGCCACCCAAGGTCGGAAACACGGATAGAGCTCCTTACTCGTATTGCACTCAAACGCGTGTCTCAAGCACTCTTGCACTCACACTCAGTCAAAATAATTAAGCTATACACGGAAAATCAAAATGCGCATCTCAATCACACCATTCACACTCTCCGGGCAGCCCTCAGTCACACAAGCAGTATGTTATACGTGCACTTATGTACAACTTTTAGGAACACTAACAGTTCACAATGTATGCATTTCAATGAACAATTGCCAAAAAGAAACAACAAACAAAAACCAGTTTTCCTAGTCTTAAGCAGAGTGTTAAGTTTTCCGCTATTTGCCACGAATTACCAGAATGTTAATATTTTTCAACATACATTTCTAACTCCGAGTTTTGAACATATAACAAGACAACACATAGAACAAACAAGACACAGAGCGCTATTTCAGTTGTTACATTCCAGGAATTCCCCAATTCTTAAGACAACCTAAAGGAAGTTTTTAGCTTCCTCTTTTTCCTACGCAAAAGTTTCCCTTTTACTTTTGCTATGAGGTCCCTCTTGTTCCTGTGAGATTCCGCCTTATTCCGTCCTGCCCCCCGCTTTCCGTCACGAGGCCTCCGGGCTTTTAGGAATGGCAGTAACCTCTGGTTTGCTCGATCTATCCTCAAGATCGCTAGCAGTCACCCCTTGGTCAGCAAACCCCCTCCCAAGGTACCTTTCCTCCTGGGGACTACGCTGCGCGCCGGACGTCTCCATGCGTCTCACCAGCCACCCCATTACTAAACATACCGTTTTATCCGTGGATCCAGGGGTTTCTCTTCTGCTCCCGGGTGAACAGCTGAGAAGAGGAGGCTCCTCCGAGGAAATCTCCCGGGGCGCGCCTAGGAGCGTCCGCTCCGCAGCTGGTCCCTCAGCCAAGCAGAAATCCTCCTGCCTGGCTCGCCAAAATGACGTGCGGAATTAGACTCTATAACTCGAAAGTTATAAAGTAGGTATGTTTATTGCGCGCAGATGCACGGGGGATCGCTCCTCCACAAGCGTGCATACCCGAAGTGACAAACCATCTCACATTTATACAATGAAACAAATGAATATTTAATTAACGCCTATACATATTCGTTACCTAAACCCCGCTTCGTATGTTAATTAGCTTATCAGTCCGTTTCCTGGAATGTGGTGGTCTTGCAGGTTTGTAGGTGATTCATGTTCTCGTGACCATCTGATCTTCTTCAGGTGATTCATGTCCTTGTGACCATCCAATCTTCTCCAGCAAGGAGACTTAGCACTCCCTTCCTCTAGATAGCATTTGAATGTCTCTCATCCTTTTCTCATTCTCTTTTAAATAGCCCCTTTGTTAGAGAAGGAAGGGCAGGCGTCTCCCCGTCTCCCCTTTGTTAGAGGAAGAGGGGCAGGCGACTCCTCAAAACTGTAGTTGTCTCCTCAGAACTGTGTGCCTATGTGACCAGACACCGCACCCATGACTAGTCACCATACCCACATTCCTTGAGCAGACACATACAATCACAATTGATGTCCATTATCCCCATTTCACACTATTTCTCCATATCACTAAGCAAGGTGCAGCCTGTGGTTACTAGGAAAACTATCATCACACCTATTCTACACTTATGTGCCCTTTGCTTTGTTTAAAAAGTTAAACAAGAGGCATCAGCTTTCAGAACATCAAGATCTTTAAAAACCCCTGTCTGTATGTCCTTCCTGTGCACTGAATGGGGCATAAACTGACAGAAAGGTTATATCTGGGCATACAATTTAAACTGATGATAAACATGGTCAACAAGACCTAGGTTCTTAAATCACTTAAATTTAACACCTACATCTTGATCCTACAGGTCATGCATCAAAATCTTCATATGGCACCATTGCACCTGTATCACATAGCCCTAACGGAGGGGGACGAAGTCTCCTACCCCATGCAACAGGGCAGGTATAAGAGACTGTGTCAGTGAGAACCACCATTGCTACAGCATATATTTGTCTCAAGATTTCTATGGCAGGAAACTCACACCATTGCCATAGCAGGGGTTTATCTCAACATTGTTAAGGCAGGAAACCCACCGACTGACACCATGGAGCAACAGGGGGAGCTAATCCTGAGAAACTTAACCAAACCCCTGTACATGTGCCCAGACCTGGGGTTGGGGGGGTTGAGGGGCCTGGAGACCTCTGAGGACCACCTGATGGTATTGCACACGCACACCACTGCCGGGTAGAAGCTGTAGTTAAGCAGAACAGCTTGTGACAATCCTATAAAAGAACAGAACCAATCAACATCAGACGGAACGTTCCCCCACTGGACTTGGAAACGAATCGGACTGTTGGGATGCTGCAGCTCCAGGCTGGTAGCTATTGCTGTGAACTCTTTCCTTCTTTCCTTCCTTTCTCTTGCTCTCTTGCTCTCCCCTTTGCACTTGCAAACCTGTTGTAGGGCAAATAATGTTCCTTGGCTTGATATGGAGAAATAGTGCAAAATAGGGACAATAAACATCGATTGTGATTACCTACTCTTCTTCCCCTAACAAAGGGGCTATTTATAAAAAGGATGAGAAACATTCCAATGTTATCTAGAGATCTCCTTGCTAAAGAAAACCAGATGATCGACAAGGACATGAATTAGCTGCTAACTTGCAAGACCACCACATTCCAGGAAAAGGACTGATAAGCTAATTAACATAGGAAGTGAGAGTATGTGGTTTTAGGTAACGAATATGTATAGGTGTCAATTGAACATTCATTTGTTTTATTGTATAAATATGAGATGGTTCATCACTTCAGGCATGCACGCTTGTGGTGGAACGATCCCCCGTGCATCTGCGCGCAATAAACATACCTACTTTATAACTTTCGAGTTATAGAGTTTAATTCCGCACGTCATTTTGGCGAGCCAGGCAGGAGGATTTCTGCTCGGCTGAGGGACCAGCTGCGGAGTGGATGCTCCTAGGTACGCCCGGATTTCCTTGGAGGAGCCTCCTCTTCTCAGCTGTTCACCAGGTAGCAGAAGAGAAACCCCTGGATACACGGATAAAACCATATGTTTATAAACAGGGTGGCGGGTAGGACACACGGAGACGTCCAGCGTGCAGCGTAGTCACCAGGAGGAAAAGGTACCTTGGGAGGGGGGTTGCTGACCAAGGGGTGACCGCTAGCGATCTTGAGGGCAGACCGAGCAAACCGGAGGTTACTGCCAGATCCTAAAAGCCCGGAGGCCTCGTGACGGAAAGCGGGGGGCAGGCCGGAATAAGGCGGAATCTCACAGTAACAAGTTAAGAGGGACCTCATAGCAAAAGTAAGAGGGAAATTTTTGCGTCGGAAAAAAAAAAAAAAAAGGAAAACATGGGAGTAACAAAATCTTAAATAATTCATAAAGATTTGGGCAGCTAAAAACTTCTTTTAGGTTGTCTTAAGATTTGGGGAATTCCTAGAATTTAACGATTGAAATAGCGCTCTGTGTCTTGTTTGTTCTATGTGTTGTCTTGTTACATGTTCAAACTTGGAGTTATGAAATGTATGTTAAAAAAAAATAATATTCTGGTAATTCTAGGCAAATAGCGGAAAACTTAACACTCTGCCTAAGGCCAGATAAAATTAGAATCTGTTTTTTGGCAATTGTTCATTGAAATGCGTACTTTGTGTGATAACGTGAACTGTCAGCGTTCCTAGAGCTGTATGTAAGCGCACGGTACCTTGTAACATACTGCCTGTGTGACTGAGGGCTGCCCGCAGAGTGTGAAGTGTGTGAGTGTAACTGCGAAGCCAATGGGGAGTCCCGATCTGCGAGTCCGTGTTCCCCGCGAGGGGCCAGCCGGAGACGGACAGAGCGATTGAAATCAGTTTATGAAGTGTTGGAATGCATAATTAGAAATTAGAGCAGGAGACTGTGGACAAAACATTAGATATAACACCATTTGGAAAAAGCACGAATTAACCTCTGCCCTTAATGTCGTAGGGGCTGTCCGTATACTCGAACAAAGGGTGGCAAGTGTCAGAGTCTAAGATAAATTATCTCCTCGCAAAAAAAATAAAATGAGACCAAGAAATAAGGCTAAATAGAGGTCTTGAACTGTGGTGTGTGTTTGTTCTGACGTTAGTGCCTCCAGCAATAACTAATACATCGTAGACAAATACCAGACTTATTAGGAAGATGGGGGGGGGGGGGCAAAACGAGCCAAGAAATAAATACTGAAATACCCCTGGGATGTATTTTTAAGAATTTGAAAATATTTGGCGGAATTCCCGGAGAAAATTTGAACAAAAAGAGATTTTTAAAATATTGTAAGAATTGGTGGCCTTTGTATACATTAGGTTGACGTACGGAATTAGATTCTATAACTCGAAAGTTATAAAGTAGGTATGTTTATTGCGCGCGGATGCATCGGGGATCGCTCCTCCACAAGCATGCATGCCCAAAGTGACGAACCATCTCACATTTATACAATAAAACAAATGAATATTCAATTAACGCCTATACATATTCGTTACCTAAACCCTGCTTACTCTCGCTTCATATGTTAATTAGCTTATCAGTCCTTTGCCTGGAATGTGGTGGTCTTGCAGGTTTGTAGGTGATTCATGTCCTTGTGACCATCTGATCTTCTCCAGCAAGAAGACTTAGCACTCCCTCCCTCTAGATAACATTGAAATGGCTCTCATCCTTTTCTCATCCTTTTTTAAATAGCCCCTTTGTTAGAGGAAGAAGGGTAAGTGTCTCCTCAAAGCTGTGTGCCTATGTGACCAGACACCACACCCATGACTAGTCACCATACCCATATTCCTTGAGCAGTCATATACAATCATGATCGATGTCCATTGTCCCCTTTTCACACTATTTCTCCATAATCAATCCCCCCTTTTCTATCAAACTAAGTAAATTCTTTCACTTAAGCAGTCTTCCCGAATGATATAAAGCATCATACATAAGTGTTACCCTTTTAAACATTCTCCAAACCCACAAATATAACATAATGGTTAGTATTAAGGAAATTCCTAAACTGATCAATAAGATCACAATGGGGTGTACCATAGTGTTAAGAATTCCTGTTGCAGAAGGTGACCAGCCAAAGAGAGTATCCCACCAATTATGGTTTCCATCAGGAAATCATTTACATATTCATTACTATTCTTGGAATTCATCTACATATTTCGCTCCTGCGCAATGTCCTTGAGGAGTGGTCGTCTGGGGGTCTTCAGGATGAAGATCAGGAGTCTTCCTCCAGTGAACCTTTTTTACCTTCTTGTTTCTGTGCAGACTCTGTTCCTCGATAGACTAATGAGCATGATTCAAAGTCCTTGTTTTGGCCACGTTATATACACAACAGAAACTTAGGACCATATGGCCCTTATAAAGATAACGAATCCAAGGACCTTGTGTCTAGTAGATCCGTGGTGCTGACACTAAGAGTCTTGGTGTATTCATCATGTTGACAATTAGGGTCCTTGAACACCTCCCAACTTTGGATAATTAAGGTGTCTGTTAGTACCAATAAATATCGATACCCCCCTTTTCTAGGAAGTTCCGAGAAATCGATCTGCCAATGTTGCCCTGGAACATTTCCTCTCCCAGTTTTTCCAAATTTTGGCCTCTTGGTAATCTTAGGTTTAGTCTGCAGACAAAGATCACATTGCTGGGTTACTCGTCTAACAGTAGTATACAAATTTCATGCTATCATGTTTTTAGTGAGATCTTTGTATAGAGCTTCTGCCCCCCAGTGCCTTTTTCTATGTTCTTCCCGGACTACTGACCATACCATGTAGGAAGGAATCACTCTTCTGCCATGTGAGGTTATAAGCCCACCCTTCCTTATTATATGATCCCTCTAGGTCAGAAATCAGTTTGCGATCTTCTTTTGTATAGTCTGGTTTACCTTCTAGAGATATTTGTCCATCAGGTATTAGCGCACCCACTACCTTGATTGTTTTTTCTGGCTGCCTGTTTTGCTTCCCTGTCTGCCAGATCATTTCCTCTTTCCAATTCTGTGCTCACTTTCTGGTGTGCTTTAATGTGCATAATTGCCACCCTTTCAGGAAGCTGGACCGCATTTAGGAGTTTCAAAATCTCTTCTGCATGTTTGATGATTTTTCCTTGGGAGTTTAACAGTCCCCTTTCTTTCCATATTGCTCCATGAGCATGTACCACTCCAAAGGCATATTTAGAATCAGTCCAAATATTTATAGTCTTTCCTCGAGCTTTCTCCAGAGTTCAAGTAAGGGCTATGATTTCAGCCTTCTGCGACGAAGTGTCAGCTGGTAGCGGCCCTGATTCTATCACTTCTTCAGAGGTTGTAACAGCATATCCAGAATGTCGCTTTCCATTCAGCATATAGCTGCTCCCATCCGTGAACCAATGTTCAGCTCCATCAATAGGAACATCCTTGAGATCTGTCCGACTAGAATAAGTGGCTTCGTTTCTAGACAGTCATGATCAACCAATTTTCCAACATTCCCATTGAGAAACGAGGCCGGATTGACGATGTTTGTAGTCACGATCTCAACATCGTCTTATTCTACCATTATGGCTTGGTATTTTAGGAATCTCTGTGGGGAAAGCCAATGTCCCCCTTTTGCTTCTAGGACTGCAGACACTGTGTGGGATACTAAGACAGTCATTTTCTGGCCCAGGGTAAACTTCCGGGCCTCCTGGATGTTTAGGATGACGGCTGCTACTGCTCTCAGGCAACCAGGCCATCCTTTTGCAGTGGCATCCAGCTGTTTAGAGAAGTATGCCACTGCCCATCTGTATGGTCCCAAATCTTGTGCCAATATTCCTAATGCCATTCCCTGTTTCTCATGGGAAAATAGGAAAAATGGCTTACTCACATCAGGAAGTCCTAGTGCTGGTGCCGACATCAAGGCTTTCTTCAGTTCATGGAAAGCTCTGTCTGATTCAGCATCCCACTGTAGATCCTTCTGATTAGCTGCTATCAGGGAATATAATGGTTTAACAAGCAAGCCATAATCACATATCCAAAGCTGGCACCACCCTGTCATTCCCAGGAATGTCCGCAGTTCCTTTACAGTTCGTGGTTCAGGGGGTTTGGCATATGGCTTCTTTCCGGGCCTTCCCTAGGACCCATTGTCCGGCACTGATCTCGTACCCCAGGTATGTGACCTGTTGTAACACCACCTGTGCCTTCTTCTTAGAAACCTGATATCCTTGTAGTCCCAGAAAGTTCAGCAGACTCACAGTCCAAATAATACAAGATTCTTCGGTAATGGTTGCAATAAGAAGATCGTCTACATATTGTAACACTTTCCCTTCTCCTGACGGTGGTTCCCATAACTCCAAATCCTTTGCTAATTGGTTTCCAAAAATTGTGGGGCTATTTTTAAACCCCTGTGGCAGCACTGTCCATGTGAGCTGGGTCTTTTGACCACTTTTGGGATTTTCCCATTCAAAAGCAAAAATTCTTTGGCTGGCTTCGTGGAGAGGGAGGCAAAAGAAGGCATCTTTTAAATCTAGAACTGTGATGAAGAGGGTCCACCGTGGAGAGTCAGCCAAGTCAAGACAATGACACCAATATGGCTACATGCCGTGCTCACTTTATTAAACAAACAGGTCATATTTATACCTTAAACTGACCGCTCACCCGACTTTACACACAGATGATTGGATAAAAGTCTCTGGCTATGTGGGGTCCATGTCGCTGATTGGTGAGCATGCTGCTGGCGCCTGATCAGAGTGTGCCGATGAGAGTGTGTTGATTCCGTGGTTCCCAGGACTTGCTCTGCACCTGGCTTCTTGTTTGTGCATAGCTTGTTTTCTTTCTCACCCTGCTTGTTCCCAGGACAATTTAAAGCTGCTCTGCAGCTTCAACTAACAGGCCTGGGTTGTCCAACCCGGACAATGGTAACATATGTCCTTGGTCCTTTAAAAATCCTTCTGCACTCTGAACCAAGCTAGGTCGGGTGTCAGGGTGGTTAGTAAGGTGTAGGGGTTAGTTACTACAGGATACAGATCCTCTGTTATTTTGTTAATGGCCCTTAAGTCTTGAACTATCCTATAGGACCCATCAGGTTTTTTAACTGGGAGGATAGGTGTGCTAAATTCTGACTCACATTCTTTTAGTAGTTTCAGTTCTATGAATCGCTCTGTGTTTGGACAAATTCCTTCCCTATCTTCCCTTTTAAGTGGGCATTGTTTAATTTTTACTGCACTCTGCCCTTCTTTTAGTTTTACTATTATGGGTGATGCATTCTTGGCACATCCCAGTATGTCAATTGCCCATACTCCGGGATATACCTGATCAATAATTCTGGTATCAATTTCCCTTTTTATAGGAGTACTGGCCAAAGATAGGCTCATAACCTGCATGTATTGGTGATCATTCACCTCCAGAGTGACTTAAAAATGTGATTGTTGCCTCTAATTGTTCTAATAAGTCCCTACCAAGAAGGGACTTTGGGGAGTTTGGCATATATAGGAATTTATGGATCCCTATCTGTTTTCCCAACTTATATTTTAAAGGTTTGCAAAAATAAGCCTTTTCAGTTTGGCCCGTTGAACCTTTTACCGAAACATAATCATTTCCCAAAGGCATTAAAGCTTGGTTCAAAACCGAATAGGTAGCTCACGTGTCTACTAAAAATTCCACCTCCTCCTGTTCTTCTCCTAATTTAATTTTTACTAATGGGTCGGCTAGTCTATTATTCTTCTTTTACGTGAGCTATTGTCTTCCCTTGACCATTGCGCCATTTAGTGTTTTCTTGATGTCGGCGTTCAGGCATTCGTTTTTCCAGTGTCCTGTCCTTTTGCATATTGCACACTGATTCCTACCCAGGGGTGTCAGCCCACGCATTGATTTAACTTTAGATTTCCGTTTCTCATTCTCTCTTACTACTGCTAATATTTTCATTTGGTCCTGCTTGTAACCTTCTTCTCGATTACTGAATATTCTCCATGCTTCCTCTACTAATTTTCCAAGTCTCTATTTTCCGGAGGTCTCAATTTTTGCAACTTGCGCCTAATATCCCCCTGTGATTGTCCCAAAAAGAGGAATATTACTTGCTGTGCGCCTACCTCCGAATTTGGGTCCAGAGATGTGTGCCGGCGCTTCGCATCTCTTATTCTGTCTAGGAATTCTGAAGGTGTTTCAGAGGGACCCTGTCTAACCTCATATAACACTGCCCAATTTATTGTTCTAGGAATCGCTTTCTCCATTCCTCTGAATATCCATTCCTGGTATGCTTGTAATCTTTCCATTTCAGCGGCGTGGTTTGGGTTCCATTCCGGGTCCAACAAAGGAAACCATTCTCTATAATTATCTCCCTTTATATCATAGTGTTCCTTTGCGAGATCCCTCGCTGTTTTTATGACTAGTTGCTTTTCAGTTTCAGTCAAACAATCTAATAATAATTGTATATCACTCCAGCCAGGATTGTGCTGTTTTATTATAAATTTAAAATTTTGTGCCGTATTTATCGGATCATTATGGTATTCTCGGGCAACCTCTTTCTATTCTCTCAGAGCAGCGCCCGTGAACGGAACTTTTATTTTCATTGTTCCTCTGTCCGGATTTACGGCTTCTTGGAGGGATGCCTGTAAGATAGACTTCTGTCTGGTGTGTGAAGACACCAGACTATTTGGAGCCGTAATGGCGGTTTTTGTGTTTCCTTGTGTGGGAGCGGGTATTTGACTTTCTTTATAAATAACTTGTGGGATTTATTGTTCGTCTGGGGGTGGACTGGGAGCCCCGGCCGAGCCTTGTCTCTCCACTCTATAAGGTGGGTTGAATAAATCATCCAATTCGGGCTCTTGTTCTCCATTTAATTTAGTACACCTTTGTCCAATACTACATGCTGAGCAGCATATTTTCAACTTTCCTTTACGCTCCCTCCTATCCTCTCTTTCTAGTGCTAGTACCATAGGATCCTGAGGGGGTACTAATCCGCAGTCCCTTTGCCATTCAGGTTTGTCCCAGAGGACAAAGATCATGTCTGCATATGATACTTCACCCCACTTTCCCTCTCTTCTCAGAAACAACATTAATTGCAGGAGAGTGTCATAATCTAACGTTCCTCCCTCCTGAGGCCATTTCGCGTCACCCTCCAATTTATACAGAGGCCACCATTGATTACAATACTTAATCAATTTCCTCTTATTTTCGGTACCACCCTGTCCTACAATATCCCTCCAATGTTTTAATATACAACCCAAAGGCGATTTTTCACAGGGCTTACTCCTTCCATTTCCCATTTCACAATTTCAGTCGCTTCGCTTTTCTCCATCCGCCTTAGTCGCCCAAGGTTGGAAACTCAGATAGAGCTCCTCACTCGTTTCAAATGTGAGTCTCAAAAACCCTTGCACTCACACTTAGTCAGGATAATTAAGCTATACACGGAAAATCAAAATGCGCATCTCAATCACACCCTTGCATTCACACACATTCACACTTAGGATAATTAAGCTATACACGGTAAATCAGACGCTCCAAAGTTTCTGCAGAATATGTAACAGATAATAAAAACGATTATTGGTTATGAATTATTTAAGATTTTGTTACTCCCCTGTTTTCCTTTTTCCGAACGCAAAAATTTCCCTTACTTTTGCTATGAGGTCCCTCTGTTTTTAACTTATTACTGTGAGATTCTGCCTCATTCCATCCCACCCCCCACTTTCCGTTGTGAGGCCTCTGGGCTTGTAATAGGATTTGGCAGTAACCTCTGGTTTGCTCGATCTGCCCTCAAGATTGCTAGCGGCCACCCTTTGGTCAGCAAACCCCCTTCCCAAGGTACCTTTTCCTCCTGGGGACTACGCTGCGCATGAGACGTCTCCGTGCGTCTTACCAGCCACCCTGTTTATAAACATACCATTTTATCCGTGGATCCAGGGGTTTCTCTTCTACTCCCGGATGAACAGCTGAGAAGAGGAGGCTCCTCCGTGTGTGATAAACGCAGTCATGATTCATGTCAAAAATAGGATGTACTGTGATAAGTGTAATTGTTGTACCCTGTGTAAATCTGGGACCTGTATCGCAGTTGTGGTGATTGGGCGCATGCGGTTCTCCTTTAGAGACAATGTGATGGCTTCCCCTGCCCCTGAGGCAATCGCTGCTTGGAAAAGCCCGCCAAGGAGATAAAGAAAGTGAAAGCACGCCAGGGAAAGCCTGCTGAAGGAGACAAAGGCCTTGAGATTTGAAAAAGCGCGCCAAAGGAGAGCCAATAGGAGGAGAAGGTGTACCCTAACGACCCAATGGGGAAAGAGCAGGATGAACATCCAGTGAGAAGAGATTGGTCAAGATTCAGGCATAAAAGACGCTGCTTTTAGGACTCAGGTGTGCGTGTGGTGGAACTAATTGAGCTCTCTGTGCACCCAGCGCTGGTTTTGCTTATTGTTTCTCAACCTAAATTGATTGAACACAAAATAAAAATGTTTTAATTGTTATCGTTTATAACATGAGGAAATCTCCCGGGGTGCGCCTAGGAGCATCCGCTCCGCAGCTGGTCCCTCAGCTGAGCAGAAATCCTGCCTGGCTCGCCAAAATGACGTACGGAATTAGACTCACCAGAATTAGTTCACCAGAACCCTTTGATGGTTCTTTTTAACACAAAAATTTGAACAAGAACATCTTTCTAGTCTAGGTCTCAGGTTTTTTTTTCCCTATCCTTTTCTGGAGCCATACTCAAAGATCAGGTGGTGTTAATCCCACACTCTTTCTGCCACACAAACATATCTGCACACATTACTTCATCCCACTTTTGTTCTCTACGAAGTAACAGGATAAGCTGTAAAATTGTGTTGTAATACATGACTTCCTTCAGGTGGCCATCTTTCACCATCACCTTGATATGGAGAAATAGTGTGAAATGGGGACAATGGACATCGATCGTGATTCTATATGACTGCTCAAGTCATATATGATCAGATCACTGTGCATATTGTAGGGAAAGTGGACACTGAAAGCGAGATTGCCCTAAGCTAAAGAACCATCAAAGGGTTCTGGTGAACTAGGGACTAGGAAAAATGAGGTGGAATTTTAGTGAATACAAAACCAACTTATTTGATGTTAAACTTCAGTTAAAAAAAAAAAAAATTGTTACAGTTGTGGGAGCTGCTGGCCACAGGAAAACGTCCTGAAACCTTTAAAGTACAAACTAAGAAAACAAATAAGAATGCCAAATTCACCAAAATCTTTGTTGGGATGAGATTTATTAGAACATCTGGATCTTTAAAGAAGGAGAAATGAAACTAAAAGTTAAAAATGATCAAGTAATTGAAATCTTGAGCTTATCTTTAATTAAATAGAAAAGAGGACCTCCCTGAAGTAAAAGGAACTTTTAACCAGGTGTATCCGAAAATAAATTCCAGGAATTTTGATTTTCCGTGTATAGCTTAATTATTTTGACTAAGTGTGAGTGCAAGAGTGCTTGAGACAGGCGTTTGAGTGCAAAATGAGTAAGAAGCTCTATCCGTGTTTCCGACCTTGGGTGGCTAAGGCGGCTGGAGAAAAACAAAGTAATTAAAATTGCAAAATGGGAAATGGAAGGAGTAAGCCCTGTGAAAAATCGCCCTTGGGTTGTATATTAAAACACTGGAGGGATATCGCAGGACATGGTGGTACCGAAAATAGAAGGAAATGGATTAAATATTGTAATCAGTGGTGGCCTTTGTATAAATTGGAGTGATGCGAAATGGCCTCAGGAGGGAGGAATGTTTGATTATAACACTCTCCTGCAATTAATGTTGTGTCTGAGAAGAGAAGGAAAATGGGACGAAGTATCGTATGCAGACATGTTCTTCGCCCTCCAGGACAAACCTGAGTGGCAAAAGGACTGTGGATTAGTACCCCCTCCAAGGTGCGACTGAATCATGCTGGGATGCATGGCAGGATGTTTTCTGTTTGCCTGCAAAGGCATGATATGTAATAACACAGACTTAAAGCAACAAGTAGCAGATTTGCATTCAGGGTAAGAAAGGGTTAAAACAGAAGTGCTGCTGCAGAGGCAGGCTTGTGTAACCTGCAGAGCAGGAAGAGCATCTCCTGCCCCGAACCCTTCTGATGGTAAGGAGGAGGGGGTTGCTGTTGCTGACAATTGAGCAGAAGGACCTGACAATGTCACCCCAATTGCTGCAGCATTTGCAGTACAACAGGACCGGTAACGGCCCCTTTAGGGCAGGGAATGGGTATGAGGTGGAATTTTAGTGAATACAAAACCAACTTATTTGTTAAACTTCAGTAAAAAATAAATAAATAAATAAATTTGTTACAGGTGTGGGAGCTGCTGGCCACCAGGAAAACATCCTGAAACCTTTAAAGTACAAACTAAAAAAAACAAATAAGAATGCCAAATTCACTAAAATGTTTGTTGGGATGAGATTTATTAGAACATCTAGACGTTTAAAGAAGGGGAAATGAAAGTAAAAGCTAAATATGATCAAGTAATTGAAATACTGAGCTTATCTTTAATTCAACAGAAAAGAGGAGAAGAGGACCTCCCTGAAGTAAAAGAAATTTTTAACCAGGTGTATCTGAAAATAAATTCCAGGAAAGGTGAAAAATGCTTTACCTGTTACAGTAAAATGATAAGGGGGAGGCTTGCTCAGTTCAGATAAAAACAATATTCCTTGGTCAGCAAGGCTGTGGGGATATTGGCAGAAAAAGTGAAATAAAATACACTCTGTAGTAGTTCTACTGATGTAAATCTGTGTGTTTTGCCATGACAGTGACTTCTTATGGGATGTGCAGATGAAACTCTGCATTGACAACAAAGTACAAGGAATAAGGTTGGTCAGGTGCCTCCTACCATAGTCAAGGGCAAGACTGGGTTGGCCTCTGTGTTTGCCACCAAGAAGAATCTTGAGCTCTGCTGTTGGCTGCAACCCAGTAGGCGTTGAGCGGTGGGAACATATGCCATGCCAGACCTTGATGTGAGGCATGGCCCACTCTGAGGCACTGATTTGGAAATTGGAAACTGCCTGGCCGACCATGAGGCCAGACGAGTAACAGAGGAGGTAGGAAAGGAGGAATTATCCTTAATACCAGATGATAAAATCCAAACTGTAAGAGCCAAACTATTCTAAAGAAAACTTAAAGGTAATTCAGGACATGAATGATAAAATAAAAATAAATAAGTGGATTTATTTAAGGGATGGTTGTATAGTGGTACCATCCAATTTAATATGGACCACAGCCCTATTATTAATGAGACGCATTGGGGAGCTGATACTTTATATAAAAGTCTAAATCAGAAATTGAAAGGGCGAAACTTGTATACTGTAATAAAACAGGTGACTCAGCAATGTGAAATGTCTTTACGCAATAATCCCAATACAGCAAATAAAATAAAACTAGGGAACATTAGTAGAGGGAATGTTCTAGGGCAACATTGGCAGATCGATTTTTTGGAACTTCCTAGAAAAGGGGGGTATCTATATTTATTGGTACTAACAGATACCTTTTCAGGTTGGCCAGAAGCCTTCCCGTGCAGAACTGCTAAAGCCCGGGAAGTGACCAAAATACTACTCCAAGAGATAATACCTAGGTTTGGAGTCCCAGCGGTAATGTCCTCGGATAGAGGACCACATTTTGTGTCCAGAATAGTACAACAGATCAGCCACCATCTAGGAATAGATTGGCAGTTACATACCCCATACTGACCACAATCGAGTGGCCAGGTAGAAAAGATGAATCATCTAATCAAACAACAGATTGTCAAGTTAGGCCAAGAAACAAATCTAACTTGGCCCCAGTCTTTGCCATTAGCTCTTACATGAATTCGAACTAGACCAAGAGCAAAAGAGGGGCTTAGCCCATTTGAAATTTTATATGGACGACCCTATGGGGTACAAAAGGGGACGTCTTCACAGATTGGTGAAGAAACAATGACTTCCTATATGGTGGCACTAAACAAAAAATTAATAAGAATTGAGAAGCATGTGATGGGAACACGCAGTAGGGGTCTGGATGGACCTGTTCACGATATACAACAAGGAGACTATGTATATGTTAAGTGCTTTGCAGATAAAACCCTGGAACCACAGTGGACCGGACCTTTTCAAGTCCTACTCACCACCTACACTGCAATCAAGGTTGAGGGACAGAATTCTTGGATTCACCATACCCGGATTAAGAAAGCCCCTGCAACTTTGTGGAAAGTAACCCCAGATAAAAAAGAACTGAAACTCAAATTTACTCGGACAAATGGGAACAATGTGGGTGGCAAGTAAGTGAACCTGAGCGGTTGCGGATCCACCATATGGGAAGGGCACCACAACAAACAATATAGAACAAAAGAGTCTGGGACTGAGCCAGTGGCCAGTCTTGCCCAACTTGTTATCAGTAAGCCCCAACTCAAACAAAGATATTTTTGATCAAAACAGATTTTATATGTATATATGAGGAACGTTTAGATTCTTAAAATGATCAATAGTGGGTTTAAACCATTTGTGTTTTTTTGTACCCTCTCTCTTGCCTACAACCAAGTGCCTGATAACTGGCCTTGGAATCATGCCCAGAAAAAACACACTGGAATAATGGGAAAGGTGGACTCAAAGACAAAACTAGCTATGGTGTTTTTTTCTGAAAATGACGTGTACCAAAGGAATCAATGGGATCGGGAGGATGTATACAAAGTCGACCGATTATGGGGAAAATTAGCAGATAGGATAAAAGTAGGGTGTCAAACATATAATGAAAAGGATAACACCAAGATTTCGGGAGACACCCTGATTAATGTCAGAAAGGTAGATAAGGAATTTACCCTTCTAAATACAACCATGTGCTTTAATTCACGGGAATGTTGGCACAATTTTACCTTAACCGAGCCCATCTTTATAATATGCCTAGGAAAGGAATCCCCAAGAACAGCTCTGACTTATAAGATTAAAGTAACAATCATGCTAACCACTGTTCCTACCACCACCACAGTTACAACAACCCCATTAACACTTGATCTTAAATTAACTAAACCCAATCAAAAAATTTTTTAAATTGGCCCATATGTAATCAGAAATACAGGTCAGCAACAAATGTTGTTTAACCCAGAATGGTCTCTCAAAAGAATAGAGTTACAGATACAAGTCAATGTTTCTGATGTTAAGCCATCTTGTTCCCCCTTCTTACAGACCTCTTACGAGGGATGGACAACTTGGTTAAGAAAAAGGGGAAATATTTATCGGAACAGAATAGTGAGAGATGTAACTGGAATGTTGGGAACAGGACTCGGAGTATTAAATTCCATAGACTCAGAGGTGATAATGAATAAACTGGCAGCCACCACAGCTGATCTATCAAAGCTACAACAACTGCTAAGATCCTCATTATTAGCATTAGGGGCACACCAATGGTTGATATCGAAGGTACTACCCAGGTGGGAACAAATAAACATGGAAGATCATCAACTTATCACTAAGGTGTTCGGTGGTTTACAGGATGACGTCGCCCTGGCTCTAAGTTGTATCCAAGCCCAAATGTGGATGCAATCAATAGCTGCATCCATAATAAGAGAAGGAGAGGAAGGCATGTTTCCTACGGAAATTTGAAAGATGGTTTGGGACAGTGCTACAGAGGTAGAAAGAAAACTCCAGTCATGGTGGAATATGGTGAACTTTACCTACGACCCCAACACACACACCATCACAGCTTTTGTATTAACCATACATAATGTAGTAACAGTTACCATACACCCCATTGTAGCCCTTGGAATTAACCATAATGGGGTGTTCCTATATCCTTTTGAACATAGAACATGGGCCAGGAAGACAGGCAATAAGTGGCAAACAGTAGATTTAGGATCTGTTATTATGTGAGAACAGCAAGACTTCCTCTGTGAAAGCAATACCATAATAGCTCAGGATACTTGTTTAGGTACGGATCAGAAAATATGTCATTTCGAGTCTCGACCAAATGCAAACTTGAAAACAGTAATCATATATGCAGGGAAGGGTTGTGCGTGTTTAAGAACTAAGTGTAACACAATAACCGTAGGTGGGGAGGTAAAGGAAACTGCACAATATTAAAATTACTGTATCTGTAATTTTACTACTATCACGGGATGCGATTTTAGTTACTCAGCCCCAGTAGTGTCTCATCAATTCTTAAAATCCAACTTTACCCTATCACAGATGATAATTCCTACCCCCATAGGACTAAATATAAGTAGTATAAAAGAACTATTAAAACATGCAGATTTACAATGTATACTGGAAGAAACCAAAGAAAAGGGACACGAAACTCTTCTTATGATCCATCATGATGTAGAGGGGATCAAGAAAGTTTTAAAAAGGTAGAACAGGATGGAAACCATAAGTGGTGGGATACTCTCTTTGGCTGGTCACCTTCTGCAACAGGAATTCTTAACACTATGGTACACCCCATTGTGATCTTATTAATCAGTTTAGGAATTTCCTCACGTATTATTTGTTGGTTTGGAGAATGTTTAAAAGGGTAACGCTTATGTATGATGCTTTATATAATTCAGGAAGACTACTTAAGTAAAAGAATTTATTTAGTTTGATAGAAAAGGGGGGATTGATATGAAGAAATAGTGTGAAATAGGGACAATAAACATCGATTGTGATTGTATATGTCTGCTCAAGGAGTGTGTAATAAGTAACTAAGGGTAATTTGCTGATCAAATGGGCTTTTAACAAAAGGAATGATCTTGCTGCAACAGATTTGAGAACGTTCTGTCTGGCAAGAAAATAATTAGCTGTTAACCAAGAGGTTGCAAGATGTACCTTCTCAAGGCCAATGTTAAACCATAATCTCATGTTACTATGACAACATTTGCCTTCGTCTAGACTTTAGTGTAAAAAGAGTTTAGTTTTGTAACATACAGCTTCTTGCTACGGGACTGAGAGCATAACTGTTTGCTTAAACCGGCCTTGAAGTTGAGAATAAAAGGGCTGTGTTACTTGTCGGAATTTGCGAGCCTGGATGGAGCTGCGACTCCCCGGCCGTCCAGCGCTGGTTTTGCTTTCCTGCCTTAATAAATACTTAGTGAATTTATTTTGGACTTTAATTATTTCAATTCATCTGTAACAAATTTGGTGCCGTGACTCAGATTCAGACAGCCGACTCGGACTTCAACTCTGGGAGGGCGCCCCATCTTCGGATGGTCCCAGAGGAGATTCTGACTTAGCTCACCTGGATTTTCCAAACTGAGATAGGAAAGCAAAAGGAAAAGAGAAAGGAGATACTGCAGTTCTCGGTGAGTTCCCTGTAATTTTTGTGCACGAAGAGCCGGACGAAGACTCGGGAGTGAGTGAGTATATTGCGATTCCATTCGGTCGGGGATTGGGTACCCAGAGTGCGAGTGACTGAGACGTCCACCAGACTTAGTAGTCCACTGGGCGAAGCGAGTGTGGACCTCCTTGTAGTGCAGTTCCCATTGTCCGCGAGGGCGTGGGCCATGAATGGAGGGAAGCGAGTGAATTTTGTGTGAAAGAAGGCATTCTCGGAAGATGGGCCAGAAGAACAGTAAGGCTTCTGGTTCCATGCAGGAGGTACGGGGCAGAGGTGGGCTCCCTGATATACCCCAAGATAGCCCGTTAGGCCTAATGATTCAATATTGGGACGCCTCCCCTTCTCGAAAGGGGAAGTCCAGGGAAAAAATGATCTATTATTGTATGGAAGTATCGGGAGGAAAACAAATAAGAAAGGATTTATATTGGCCTATTTTTGGATCCCTTGAAGATTGGATATGTCAACAACTGAATATATACGTTAACAATAAACAGCCATTTAACAAGGAGGAGAGTGAATATGCCTTTTCATGGATCCTGGGTACAGCCCAGACCGCTAATTTGTTCCCATTAAAAGAAAAGAAAAAGGATAGGAAGAAAAGGCGGGAGGAAGACGAACTTCCAGTATCTCCCCCACCCTATATTCCCCCTCCTCTGCCACCACAGCGTCCTGATCCTCCTCCAACAGCACCCCCCCAATCTGAGGAAGAGGCCCCTCCCAATCAAAGAATGACTAGAAGTCAAACTAGAGAAAGAAGGGAGGAAAATCTATTGTATCCATTAAGGGAGACTGCTATGGGGGGACCACAACCCGGAGTTGGATTTGTATCTGTACCCCTCAACTCTGGGGATGTGAGAGAATTTAAGAAAGAAATGGGACGCTTGTTAGAAGACCCATTAGGGGTAGCAGAACGTTTTGATCAATTCCTCGGCCCTAACATTTATACTTGGGAAGAGATGGAGGCTATTTTAACGATTTTGTTTACAAATGAAGAACGAGGGATGATCAGAACGGCAGGCATGAGACGTTGGAATCAGAGACATCAACATGGCCCAGCTGGAGATTTAAAATGGCCCTTACAGTGGCCCAATTGGGACAATCAAGATCCCGCACATAGAAATAATATGGTCGATCTCTGGGATATGATAATTCAGGGAATTAGGGACTCTGTACCCAGAGGACAAAATATTAATAAAGCCTTCAATGAACAACAGAAAAAAAATGAAACCCCCACCGAATGGCTAGAAAGGCTGAGAAAGAGTTTACAGATATATTCTGGACTAGACCCTGATAGTCAAGTGGGTCAAGCCCTGCTGAAAACTCAGTTTGTGGCTAAATCTTGGATCGATATAAGGAAAAAGTTAGAGAGTCAGAAGAGACAGGCTATAATCTTGGTGGCAGCTCTAAGAGAAGGACAAAGTCAGGACAGGAGAGGAGAAAGGCCCCGGAAGGGCCCTGAAAATCCTAAAAGAAAGGGATTTGGCTCACAAGATGTAGAGTGTTTCTATTGCCACAAGAGGTGGGCATTTGCAAAGAAATTGTCAAAAAAGGATAATGGATGAAAAAGTCTTTAAAGAAGATGAGGAGGGTCAGGGGCTCTATTTGCTGGGGACCCCTAAGGTTTCCTAGCCCTTGATAAAATTAAAATGGAGTCCTCAGCATGAAGTGTAACAGAATATATTTTAGAACTCACAAAAAGGAGACAGGAATTAAGAAAGAAGGGTTTGGTAGTACAAAGACCTCCTTTGGATACTTCCATACACCGAATTCAACCTGGAGACCAGGTATTGATAAAAACTTGGAAAGAAACTTCTCTAACACCCCATCGGGAAGGACCTTTTGTTGTTTTACTTACCACAGATACAGCTGTACGAACAGTGGAAAAAAGATGGACTCACGCCAGCAGAATTAAGGGACCTATCTTCCCAGAGATATCAATGGTTCTAAATACCACCTGGAATTACCCTATGAAAGGTACATTTTGCACCCTGGAGTGAAGAACAAATACCTGACCAAACGGGGGGAGCTGGACTATACAAATTGACAGGAACTCCTCAGGTTTTTCCCTTTTGCTGTGAGACAGAGACAGATATACCTGAATCACCCGGTACAGGAGACATCCGTGGAATACCCTGTTTAAAACACCCTACTTCCGGACACTTATGTTGGGTTGTTTGCCAGTATTTAAATTGTGATAAGAAGTGGTCTTGTGTTTCAATTAAGAGACAACCTTATTGTATGAAATGTTGCAATAATCTGACACCTACCAGGGAACAACGGGCTCAAACAGAAATTTGTAAATTATTTTGTGGATGGGAACTGTCAATACCTGAACTTTGGGAAGTATATGAAACAGACTGGTATAGAGTTTTAGGACAGTGTACTATAAGATCCTGGAAATGGGCACAACAACCAAACAGGTGGAAATATATTTGAGAGATAACTAACTCTTTAGATCTTGAAAATTATTGACAGGATAACAGCAAATTCCCCTGAAGACTACCTGCTGCTGCCGAGAAGATATTGATATCCCGTTGCTCTCTGCAAAAGAGTAGATGAGGAAAGGCAGAGAGGTACTAACAGTGGGGAAAATGAAGGCTGTTATCCTGATAATGATATTAATTACCACGACTTTAGAAAATGAACATCAACCCTTCAATTGGACCTTAGGTCGATGGGAAGGTCCTGTTATATTGAAAACTAATGTTACGGCCGGTGCTCCAAGTTTCTTAGTATATCTCTGTGATTTAGTGCCCACACAACCATGTCTTAACCAGAGGGCTCATTACTTTTGTCCAAACTCAAACCCAGGAAAAAGTTATTGTAATTTTCCTTATAATGTTGTTATTGACTCTGACTTTTGGACCCTGTATCATCAATAAATTTGTAACTTTTGTTAAAAGCAGGTTGGAAAAAGTGCAGCTAATGGTAATGAAACAATCAGAAATGGAAATGAAAATTATAACAAATGAAAGTCCTGAATTAGATGCGGCTTGTGAGGTATTGTCTAGATTTAATCAGCAAATCACTTATAAATAAAAGAAGGGGGGGAATTGTAATAAGTAACTAAGGGTAATTTGCTGATCAAATGGGCTTTTAACAAAAGGAATGATCTTGCTGCAACAGATTTGAGAACGTTCTGTCTGGCAAGAAAATAATTAGCTGTTAACCAAGAGGTTGCAAGATGTACCTTCTCAAGGCCAATGTTAAACCATAATCTCATGTTACTATGACAACATTTGCCTTCGTCTAGACTTTAGTGTAAAAAGAGTTTAGTTTTGTAACACACAGCTTCTTGCTACGGGACTGAGAGCATAACTGTTTGCTTAAACCGGCCTTGAAGTTGAGAATAAAAGGGCTGTGTTACTTGTCGGAATTTGCGAGCCTGGATGGAGCTGCGACTCCCCGGCCGTCCAGCGCTGGTTTTGCTTTCCTGCCTTAATAAATACTTAGTGAATTTATTTCGGACTCTAGTTATTTCAATTTCAACTATAACAGAGTGTAGGTGTGGTGATTGGTCACGTAACCATATAGTTTTAAGGAAATACCTGCTCAAGGAGTATAGGTGTGGTGATTGGTCACATAACCATATAGTTTTAATGAAATGCCTACTCTTCTTCCTCTAACAAAGGGGCTATTTATAAAAAGGATGAGAAACATTCCAATGTTATCTAGAGATCTCCTTGCTAAAGAAAACCAGATGATCGACAAGGACATGAATTAGCTGCAAACTTGCAAGACCACCACATTCCAGGAAAAGGACTGATAAGCTAATCAACATAGGAAGTGAGAGTGTGGTTTTACGTAACGAATATGTATAGGTGTCAACTGAACATTCATTTGTTTTATTGTATAAATATGAGATGGTTTGTCACTTCAGGCCTGCACGCTTGTGGTGGAGTGATCCCCCATTCATCTGCACACAATAAACATACCTACTTTATAACTTTCAAGTTATAGAGTTTAATTCCGTACATCAGCATAGCTACAGAACAGTGAATACAAACTTTTTTTTCCCCTCCTCTTGAGAAAGTGATCCTTGTGAAATATTTTGCTTTTTGCACATGTTCACCAATGGTGTCTGTCTAATTCATGCTACTTGTTCTCTACCTGTCTCAGACTTAAAGCAATGTTTCTAGCAGCCAAGCACCACGCAGCAT
Organism: Falco cherrug; assembly: GCF_023634085.1. Classification (NCBI taxonomy): domain Eukaryota; kingdom Metazoa; phylum Chordata; class Aves; order Falconiformes; family Falconidae; genus Falco; species Falco cherrug. The sequence goes on from NC_073719.1 coordinate 3,818,509, forward strand.
CCCTCACTCAAAGGGATGGGGAGGAGAATCAGAAAGGAATGTAAAAGTCAAGGGTTGAGATAAGAACAATTTAATAATTTAAACAGAATGAAGAGGTAAGAACGACAATAATAACAATAATAATAACAAAATGGAAAGGTGGGGAGAAAGGGTAAAGCAAAAGCTGTGCATGCAAGCAAAGCAAAGCAAGGAATTCATTCACCACTTCCCATGGGCAGATAGGTGTCCGGCCACTCCCTGGACATCATGGCTCCATCATGCGTAACGGTCACTCGGGAAGACAAACACCATAATGCCAGATGTCCCCCCCTTCCTTCTTCTTCCCCCAGTTTATATACTCAACATGACAACATATGGTATGGAATACCTCTTTGGCTAGTTCAGGTCAGCTGTCCTGGCTGTGTCCCCTCCCGATTTCCTGTGCCCCTCCAGCCCTCTGGCTAGCAGGGCCCAAGGAACTGAAAAGTCCTTGATTTAGTATAAACATTACCAAGCAACAACTAAAAACATCAGTGTCCTATCAACATTGTTCTCACATCAGAGCCAAAACACAGCACTGTACTAGCTACTAAGAAGAAAATTAACTCTATCTCAACTGAAACCAGGACACCCTCTCTCACAGATAATGAGCCTCTTGCTTGGTCTTCGCCACAGTTATTTGCCCAGCAACAGACATCTCATATATTTTGCAGCCACTGTGCAGCTTATTGGCTGTATGGTACCATCAATTTCCCAGTACTGCAGAGAGTACTGGCTGCAGTGTCTCCACTCCACCCTCCACTACTCCTCTAGGATAGCATTTTGTATGATTTTAGGGAACTGTGGTGATGTAGATTCTGTGCATGCCAACCATTAAAAAGTGGCAATTGTATTTTTCCCTAAAGGGTTGTTATAATATTAGATCTGTAATTCCCCCCCTCCAAGCAATTTCACAACGCCAGCAAAAATCCAAAACATAGTCCCATACTAGCTACTATGAAGAGAATGAACTCTACCCCAGCCAAAACCAGCACAGCGGGTTACTGCAAGTTGCCAGTATATGGAGCCCTTCACTGGGAAGAATATGATGTTCATGTTGATGGTTTCTTTTTCTTTATTCCAGGATCTACTTGGAGTAATTTTTATTTGTTTGGTAACACACTTTTACACCTCTGCTCTTTCTTAACTTTGGAATAGAATAGAATAGAATAGAATAGAATAGAATAGAATAGAATAGAATAGAATAGAATAGAATTAGAATATTTCAGTGGAAGGGACTTAGAATGATCATCTAGTCCAACTGCCTGACCAATTCAGGGCTGACCAAAAGTTAAAGCATTTTATTAAGGGCATTGTCCAAATGTCTCTTAAACACTGACAGGCTTGGGGCATTGACCACCTCTCTAGGAAGCCTGTTCCAGTGCTTGACCACCCCCTTGGTACATAAATGCTTCCTAATGGCCAGTCTAAACCTTCATTGGCAATCTATGAACCATTCCCATGCATCCTATCAGTGGACACCAGGGAGAAGAGATCAGCACCTCCCTCTCCACTTCCCCTCCTCAGGAAGCTGCAGAGAGCAATGAGGTCACCCCTCAGCCTCCTTTTCTCCAAACTAGATAACCCCAGAGTCCTTAGCTGCTCCTCATAGGAAATGCCTTCCAGCCCTTTCACCAGCTTTGTTGCCCTCCTCTGGATGCATTTGAGTCCCTTAACATCCTTCTTAAATTGTGGGGCCCAGAACTGCACACAGTACTCAAGGTGAGGCCACGCCAATGATGAATAGAAGGATAATCACCTCTTTTGACTGGCTGGTTATACTGTGCTTGATGCACCTCAGGATGCGGTTTGCCCTCTTGGCTGCCAGGGCACACTGCTGACTCATATTGAGCCTGCTGTCAACCAGCACCCCCAGATCCCTTTCTGCAGGGCTGCTCTCCAGCCACTCTTCTCCCAGTTTATACTTGTTTCTGGCATTACTCCATCCTAGGTGTTGAATTTGGCATTTGGACTTGTTAAATTTCATCCCATTAATCATAGCCCAATGCTCCAATTTATCTAGATGCCTCTGCAAGGCCTCTTGTCCCTCAAGAGAGTCAACAGCACCTCCAAGTTGGGTATCATCAGCAGACTTGCTAATGGTGCATTCAACTCCTGCATCCAGATCATTGATAAATATATTGAACAGAACTGGCTCTAGAACTGAGCCCAGCGGAACACCGCTGGTGACTGGTCGCCAGCCAGATGTAGCCACATTCACTACAACCCTTTGAACCCTGCTGTTCAGCCAGTTCTTCACCCAGCATACTGTGAACCTGCTCATCCCACAGTTGGACAACTTGTCCAGAAGGATGCTGTGAGGGTCAGTATCAAAAGCCTTACTAAAATCCAGAAAAACTACCTCCACTGCCTTTCCCTCATCCACTAGGCAGGTGACCTTATCATAGAAAGATATCAAATTATTTAAACAGGACTTTCCCTTTGTGAACACGTTGACTGTGCCTGATGATTGTGTTGTTCTTTAAATACCTTTTCTATAGTACCCAGTATAATCTTGTCCATAATTTTTCCAGGAACTGAGGTTAAACTAACAGGTCTGTAGTTCCCTGGGCCTTCCCTCACGCCCATTTGTGAATAACATTGGCTAGCTTGCAGTCAGCAGGGGCCTCCCCAGACTCCCAAGACCTTTGGTAGATGATTGAGAAGGGTCCTGCAATAACATCTGCTAGCTCCTTCAGAACTCTGGGATGAATCCCATCAGGCCCCATGGACTTGTGAACATTCAGCTGATACAGCTGGTCCCTTACAATTTCAGTGTCCACTAATGGAAAGTCATTGTTTCCACACTCTTGGTCCTCTGACTCAGGGGACTGGGCAGCCCAAGGTCTGTCAGTATTATTAAAGACTGAGGTAAAAAATGCATTGAATGCCTCTGCTTTTTTTTCGTCCCTATTAGTCAGGTGACCAGCATCAAGTATAACTCCAGTGTTTTCTTTAGACCTCCTTTTGCTATTAACGTACTTTAAAAAAAAAAAGCCCTTCTTGTTATCTGACACAAAACTGTCCAGTTTCAACTCTAATTGAGCTTTGGCCTTTCATGTCTTCTCCCTGCATATACAAACCACAACTCTGTGATCTTCCTGTAAAGCCTGACCTCACTTCCAGAGATCATACAATTTCTTTTTCCTCTTGAGTTCTATGAGGAGTTCCCTGTTCAGCCAAGTTTTTCTTCTGCTACGTTTGCTTAACTTATGACTGTGGTGACGCAGGTCAAGGCAGACTGAAAAAATACTACGTCTGCATGGCTGGGTTCAAACAAAATGGCCTTTATTGTTTATACAAATTATTTATATATATTAGACAGTACATGTGTCAGGCCCTGATAGGTTTTGTGTCCTTCTTGCTTGCTATTTGCTGTTGCTGTAGGTGCCCGTATGCTGCAGTTCTAAGTTCCGGTTCTTCACATCCTGTTTACATACCTGACAATTTGTGGCTGTCTTAAAGGTACATGGCTAAGTCTTTGAAGTCAACTAACTTGTCTGCAGACCCGCTGCAGACCCCAACAATTCCCCCTTTTTGTTTTTTGAACAGCTAGTACCAGGTTTGCCATGTTCTGTAGGGCCCTTGCAAACATGACAGCAACCAAGGCAATAGCAAACAAACAATACTGCCAATTGAGTGAATTGATGCCAAAAAGGCTGACATTTTCTCAGATTTTGGTAACATGTTGCTGCAATGGGGCGCCTAAAATCCACGCAGCACATACCATCAAAATCCTCACAGCCATATCCTTGAGCCAACAACAAAATGCCAATAGTTGCTCTGTTTCATATGTAATAGTGGCAAATTTGACTCACATTCTTAACTGCCTAACAAACAAGGTGATTTAACTCTTTAATGCTTTCCCTGCTGCTGCTCCGGATAAGAGAAGAACCACTGCAATACGTTCCCATCAGTTCCATAAATCATCTACATCATTACATGCTTCATCCAAAGTTATATTGCGTTTAAGGGCATTATGCTTATCAGCATGTTCACGTGTTGATTTATATGGGTGTCATGGTCCCATCATAGCTTCCTACTACATTAGCATCTACATAAAGACAACTATCGACATTCAAAGTGCAAACAATATTGACTTCTTTTGGGTTAACATTATACAGAGGTAATCAATTATCCCAAATATCAAGGCTTTCAGTAAGATTCTTTATTCCCCACATACATTCACTTTTTTGCAACAATGTCTGCAAGTCAGGAAGGGCACACCAAACAAGGACTGGTTCAGTAAGGAGGCCACACATTAGTTGTTGGGTTGACTGGCGGCAGCAGTGCTCCCACGGTCTGGCACGCTAAGCTCAGGCTGCACACAGCAAGCAGGTATCCATCGCGGACCTTCATCTGTAGAAACACAAGCATAAGCTCTCCCCCAAGTTAACAATTCATGCGGTCCCGATCAGTGCCCAGTACGAGGGTCTTTCATGCATACTAAGATGCCTTTGTGCTTTTGCTGCTTGTCACCAATTGACCAAAATGCTGCACAATGGGAGGCACCGCATGGTCGGCAGAGATTTTCAGAAAGTTCAAAACATAGCATGCTTTCTTTAATCGTGCCTCTGGGGTCATTCCCTTCATTCCCTCTCTTTATTTTTCAAGCTGGTGTTTAAGAGTACCATTCATGCGTTCAACGATGGCTTGGCCCATAGGGGACTGGGGAATACCAAATTTGTGGGAGATCCCCCATTGAGAAAGGAACTGACTGATGGGCCTGGAACTATAGGCAGGTCCACGGTCTGTTTTGATTTCAAAAGGGACACCGAGCACAGAAAAAGCACGTTGCCAGTGCCGAATGACGTCACGACTCCTCTCACCTGTGTGGGCAGTAGCAATCATTGCAGTAGAATATGTATATATTTTAAAATGGACATATTTTTGTCTGCCAAACTAATTGTAATGAGTTACATCTGTTTGCCAAAGTTGTAAAGCTTGAAGGCCTCCAGGATTAACTCCATAATTTGGCACAGAAGTAACATTTTGACAGTCTGGACAGGCTGCAATAATACTGCGTGCAGCAGCCTGAGAGAGACCCTTTTGGCCAAACTGGTGATATAAGGATCACCAATCTGATGATAGAATTGGTGGGCTAACACGGCTTGCTGATGGACATCAGGAACAGGCACTGACAGAGCCACAGAAACTAGAGCATCAACTCTAGCATTGCCTTCAATTATAAAACCAGGTAGGGAAGTATGGCTATTAACATGCATAACATAATATGGAGAATGGCATTTCTGAATCTCTTCCCAAACTAAAGTCAAAATTGCAAAAAGCTTGGGATTGTTGACATGGCCAAGGACAGCCCTGTCTAACTTGGGAAGGAGGGATGCCACATATGCCGAATCAGTAACAAGATTAAGAGAGCCTGGAAAATATTGAAATGCCAAAGCCACAGCCTGTAACTCTACGACTTGTGGGGATCTTTCCTGATATACAATTTGGGAATGCCATTGCTCATTTTTTTTCCAAGCGACTGCAGTTTTCCCATTTTTCCTGAGCCGTTTGTAAATACTGTGTCACCTTTGACTGGTCGTCTCTGACTTAGTTACCATGGCTGCAAAGTTATATTTACAGTCATTTTCAGAAGTGGATGAGGTGAATGATGGTACTGAACTTGCCCTTAAAAATTGGCAAGAGCCACTTGAAGGGCAGTAGAGTTTAATAGCGCCCATTCAACATGGAATTGTTGTACAGGGATAATTACAACTGCTGGATCAGCTCCAGTCAACTCTAAACATCTTTTTCGGATTTTTATGATCAAATTGGCAACAGGTTCATACCATTCAACAGCAGTTTTCTTAGGCTGCAAAGGCAAAAACAACCATTCAAGTACATGCAGTGGATCTTCCCAAGCCTGGTTCCACGGGGCCAACATAGCATAAGGGGAAGATTGGTCCATTAAAATAAAACCACTTAAAGGAAGTGTGATATCTACACGCCACACGTAGTGAAAAGATTAACTGTTCGACTTCTTTCACAAGTGCCAAGGCTGCAGGTGTTAAATACCTTGGGGCTAAAAGATCTGTGTCTCCTTTTAAAGGTTGCAAAAGAGGTTGCATTTGTTCATTAGTAAGGCCTAAATAAGGCCGTAGCCAATTTAGCATTCCTGCAAGTTTTTGGACACCATTCAAAGTTTTTATGACCAGTTTCAATTTGATAGGTTGTGGAGACACAGTTCTCTTCAGCACATTCACGCCCAGATATTTCCAAGGCTTTTGTCTCTGAAATTTTTCAGGAGATACAACCAATCCAAACTCTGCTAAGCTATGTCTGGCAGCTTTTCCAACTACGCCCAGCAGTTCTGTTGACGGTGCTGCCAGCAGAATGTCATCCATGTAATGATAACAGTAAACGTCCTTGTATTTGTCTCTCACAGAGCTCAGGGCTTGGGCCACAAACCATTGACAAATGGTTGGCGAGTTTCTCATGCCCTGAGGCAGCACGGTCCAGTGGTACCGTTTTGTGGGCTCAGAATTATTTCTATTTGGTACTGTAAAAGCAAACTTTGCTTTTTCTTTTGGATCTAAAGAAATGGTAAAAAAACAGTCTTTCAGATCAATAACTAAAATGTCCCAGTCCATTGGTATCATGGTGGCAGATGGCAATCCTGGCTGTAAGGCCCCCATAGGGGCCATCACTGCATTGACTTTACGCAGGTCATGCAATAATCGCCATTTACCAGACTTTTTTTTTATCACAAATACAGGGGTGTTCCATGGGCTATGTGATTCTTCAATGTGGCCCGCGTCTAACTGTTCCTTAAATAATTCATGCAGGGCACACAGCTTTTCTTGGGGCAGGGGGCACTGATCTACCCATACTGGTTTGTCAGTTAACCAAGTGAGACCAAGGGTAGGCTGTTTCACTCCCTGCAGTACAGTGGCCCCAGTTAAAAATCCGTGGTGATACGAACTCCCCATTGTCCTAAACAATCTCGTCTCCACAAAGTGAATGGTGCAGTGGCAACGTATGGCCGGACGGTGGCAGTCTGTCCTTCTTGTGTTTTGATCTGTATAGGTTTTACAGACAAGTAGCTAGTAGTCATGCCCCCCAGACCTACAACTCCTGCTGCATTATTTACCAAAGGCCATTGAGGTGCCCAGTCTTTGCTCGATATGACAGTTACGTCTGCTCCGGTATCCAGAAGACCACTCAATCTCACTTGTGCAGGAGTGCCTCCCGATAACGCCAAGGTGCAAGTCAGGTTAGGTCGTTGTGAAGATAGTTCTTGTGTCCAACACACTTGAGGTATTCCTGTGGAGCTGAATCCTTCATCACCCCGCCACCTAGGCTCTGTTCTGGGAACACAACTCACAAAAGGCACAAGTTGAGCAAGGCGTGTATTTTTTGGAATTGTAACAGGAGACACAGTTGTAGAAACTAAGGCACATATTTGACCTGTAAAGTCTGCATCAATAACACCGACATGTACTTGGTTATTTTGCAAAGTAGTACTAGATTGACCTATTAGTAAGGCACTAAGGCCCTTACCTATTGGCCCCTGAGCATTCAAAGGGACCTTAAACACTCCATGGTTGGTTAGAGTTACTGATTCACTAGTGTATACATCCATCCCTGCTGATCCCTGGGTCCTCCCTGATAATTGGTCACATAAGGCTGGCCGGTTGGTATAACAACCTGAGGTACTTGTGTCATCATGCACCTCCTCACGCTCTTGTGAGCGTTTCCCTGGAGCGGTAGGTGAAATCTTTCTTTATCATAATGAGAATGACATTGTTTTGCAAAATGCCCTTTCTTTCCACAGCGGAAACACGGAATTATCGCCGAGGACAGTTTAGGTTGTGGCGCTTGTTGTTTTTTGGAGGGGCAGTCCTGTTTACGGTGTCCTGACTTACCACAAGAATAACATTTCATTTGCATAGCAGCCATTACTGCTAGTTTGTGTTCCAAGGTGCCTATCTTGGCACAGGCTGATATCATAGCTTCTAAATTGGGTTCACCTGGCAATCTTTCTATTATTTTTTGACAATCAGCATTAGCATTATCTTTGGCTAATTGCCTTACTAGCATGTCACGCAGGTGAGGGTCAAACACTTGAGAGGCAATAGCATGTTGCAAGTTTTCCACAAATGGCAAAAATGGTTCTTTTGGACCTTACTTAATGCTGTTTTGGCTCTGCTAATTGTGCAGTTTTCAATATTGCTTGCATGCCTGTATTTTTTACTTTATCTAATACTACGATGGGCCACTGAGCCTGATCTTGAGGGTTGGCATACTGCCCAAGACCCATCAACATATCAGGCCCATTACGAAACCGGGGATCATCTTGTGGAAGTTTTATATTCTGCAGACCCTGGTGTTCCGCAGGTGTCCGCCAGGTGGCGTGGAAGACGGCTAGTTGCACAGGTTGGAACATAATCTGCGCCAGCTGAGAAATATCAAAAGGAGTCAAAGCATCCATGGTTAGCAAACGCAGCAACTGCATTGTAGGTGGCGAATTCACCTCGTATTGAGAAACAGTTTTTTGCAAGTCCTGCACTACTTTCCAAGCAAATGGTGTATGAACGTGAGGATTACCAGCAGCCGCATCTCCCAATACAATAGGATATGCGTGCGGTGCATCGGTGGAAGGAGTAGTAGAATCAAGGAGTGGTCTGCCTATCTGTTCTACTAAATCCCAGTTTCCCTCTTTTAATGCCCCATCTCTTACAGCCTGCCAAAATCGCCGAGGGTCGCGCGTCATTACTGTACCACTGGAAACTGGATTTTTACCACCTCCACCTTCTTCATTGCCTGTGACTGATAACGTTGTGGTAGCTGGATCCGAATCCGGATTTTTGGCATTTCCATCCTGCGCAGGCAGGGCCGGAGCCGGAGCACGGGCGGAGCAGCCTGAGGAGGAAGGAGTGTGGGCTGGCACAAATGTTGGGGGTGTCAGGGGGGGTGGGGTTCGGTCCGCCAAGATTTCTGCTTGTCGTCCTTGGAATCGGTATCGAGTATAAGTTGATGCAGTTAGAGAGATTTAGGGGATTCGGGGCATTGGGGAGTGGCGTCTGGTAAGGGACACAGACTCTCCCCCTCCCCCACCCCCTCATCCTCTTGTCTGTATTCTGGAGGGGGATACAGGGGAGGTTTGAACGATGTACCCTCATTCGCATTGTGCTGACTTTTCAAGCCCCCACTCGCATTTTGCTGACTTTTCAAGCCCTCACTCGCATTTTGCTGATTTTGCAAGCCCCCACTCGCGTTTTGCTGATTTTACAAGCTCCCACTTGCGCCTTGATGATTTTTGAAGCCCCCTACAGCATGTCTAAGCAGTCCCTAGGTAAGCAAAAGCCCCGGCGCCTTTTTGTCCCCTTTCTCCAGAGCTTCTGACAGTGTTGATCCTAAATTGTCCCAGGTCCACACACTAAGAGCAGTCGCGGGGGACGCTTCCACTCCATGTGTTCTGGCCCACAATAACATATTTTTTAACCGGAGCCCATCTAAAGTAATTCCACGCTTTTCTAATACTAATTTCCACATTGATAGCACCATGGTATCTTCTTTAGATAACTTACTCCCCATACTGTCCCTGGTGTCTCACCTTACCGGTGTCAGTTCTCCCAGGATCTGGCAGCCGCTAGCTGCGCTACTCCGCTTCACCAGGCTCCGCCTCCCCAGCAACCCTCTGGTCAGTCTCAGGATCTGCTCCTGACACCCCTTACCGGGGTCACATCGGCACAGTCTCAGGGTCTCTTTTTGATACCCTTTACTGGGATCATATAGGTACATCGGGGTCACCAAATGTGGTGACGCAGGTCGAGGCAGACTGAAAAAACACTGTCTGCATGGCTGGGTTCGGACAAAATGGCCTTTATTGTTTATACAAATTATCTATATATATTAGACAGTACATGTGTCAGGCCCTGATAGGTTTTGTGTCCTTCTTCTTGCTTGCTATTTGCTGTTGCTGTAGGTGCCCGTATGCTGTGGTTCTAAGTTCCTATTCTTCACATCCTGTTTACATACCTGACAATTTGTGGCTGTCTTAAATGTACACGGCTAAGTCTTTGAAGTCAACTAACTTGTCTGCAGACCCGCTGCAGACCCCAACATATGACACAGTGGAATTGCCTGTTCCTGTGCTTCTAAAAGGTGGTTCTTAAAGACTGACCAGCACTTGTAGACTCCTAAGCCCTCAAAAGTGGATTCCCAGGGTACTCTGCTAAGTAGCTGCCTGAATAGCTTAAGGTTTGCTCTCTTGATGTCCAAGGTAGGAACTCTGCTGTCCTTTTTTCTCATTATACTGAAAAGTTTAAACTCAACCATTTCAAGGTAGCTGTAGCCAAGACAGCCACCTACCATCACATCTCCCACTAGTCCTCTATTCACAAAGAGCAAGTCTAGGAGGGCATTTTTCCTAGTTGGCTCACTGAGTACTTGTGACAAGAAGTTATCTCCTACAAACTTCAAGAATTTCCATGACCTGCTCGTCACAGCAGTATGGTATTCCCAGTTGATGTCTGGGAAGTTGAAATCTCCCATGGGGACAAGGGCTACTGCTCCTGAGATTTCTCCTAATTGCCTATAGAATAACTCATTGGTGCTTACATCCTGGTTGGGCAACCAGTAGTAGACACCCACTACAACATCTCCTTTGTTTTCCATCCCCCTAATCCTCACCCAAAGGCTCTCAGACACATCATCACTAACTGTGACACCTCCATCTTGCCTGCCCTGCCTATCTCTCCTGAGCAGTCTGTAGCCCTCCATTCCAGCACTCCAGTTGTGGGACATTACATCAAGTCTCACTAATAGCAATGACATCATAGGTCTGGGAAATGACCATCACTTCCAGTTCATCCTGTTTGTTTCTCATACTGTGTGCATTGGTGTACAAGCATTTCAGATACACTCCTAAGCCCTCCGTGCTCCCAGGAGCAGTGTAAATGTTCCCACTAGGAACCCTCAGGCAATTCCATGCCAACCCTTTGCTTATTTACTGCAGTCCTGTTGGTATCCCCTTCCCTTATCAATTCTAGTTTAAAGCTCTCTCAATCAGTTCCACCAGCTTATGCCCAAAGACATGTTTTCCCCATTGGGACAGGTGGATCCCATCAGGCCCCAGTATACCTTGTATCTCAAAGGCTCTTCCATGGTTTAAAAAACCAAAGTTTTGGTGGAGGCACCAGTCCTGGAGCCAGGTATTGATATCCTGGGCTCGTCTGTTTCTTCCAAAGTCTCCCCCATTACTGGGAGGACTGAGGAAAACACTACCTGTGCTCCTGAATTTTTTAGCTTTCTTCCCAGGGCTCTGAAATCTCTTTTAATTAATCTCAGACTTTTTGTTGCAACATCATTAGTACCCACGTGAAAGAGTAGGAATGGATAGTAGTTTGAAAGTTGTACTAGACTCTTCGGTCTTGTGGTGATGTCCCTAATTCGGGCCCCAGGGAGGCAGCAAACTTCGCTGAAAAAAGGATCTGGTTTGCAAATGGGTGCTTCCATTCCACACAGGAGGGAAACACCAGTAACCATAACTCACCATTGGTTCTTCTCGTCACTGGTCTTGATGCATGTTTTGTTGTTAGCAGTTGGTCTCTATGACCTTGGCAAGACTGCTTGTGCAGGTTCCTCCTCTATCTCATGTGCTTCATCTACCATACCCAGGGCCTTGTACCTATTCTGTAACACTATCTTAGAGGGTAAGAAGGGGTTTCTTTTACTGCTCCATGCTGTAATCTTCTTACATCCCTTCTTATCCCTTGTGACACTGCCTTCCTCCTGGCACAAAACAGATCCTGGACCTGCCTCTGTAGTGGCCATGCTGAGTTGGCTTGCATGCATCAGAGATGGCAGAGTATGGCTCCATTGATCAGTCTCCCTCTCAGACTCTCGAGTATTCCTCAGTCTGCTCACCTCCTCCTGCAGATTGACCACCAAGCAGAGCAGTTCATCTATCTGGTCATGTCCTACAGGTTTGCTTGCAGTTGCTGTCCACCTCTAGGAATATCCCTTCACATATCCCACAGCCAGAAACCTGGGTGGTCTCATGCTTGAACAGGAGCTCTGTCTGTGTGGTTGCATTGGTTCTACCAGGTACTAAAAGCTCAGGAGAAGCAGAGAACACTGCTTTTTGCCAGGTGGTCACCATGCTGCCACTGCTGTGCACCTGCCCATTGGGAAATATATATGCTTGTCTGTTGCAATCCTTCAGCTTCATGCTACATCTGAATTAACTCTATGTGGTGCCTTTTATGTATGTAAGATACATTTTCTTTGTTCTGTTTGTTACCCTTAAAACCAACTTTGTCCAGGCCCAAGCCTGCATTTCTTTAACAGACCTCTGGGGAGTTGTTCATAGCTGCTGGGGTCTCCAGTGTCAAGCCAGTGCCCCATCTCATGTAATCCCATGCCTGTACTCCTCTGTGTTGCATCCTGGGTCTCCACTTCTCAAGGCCTGTGTTTCATTACACTACATCATTATATTAGAGTTGTAAATACCTCTTTCTACATTAAATAACTGCTATCTGGTTGTACCATACAAAGATAATGAAAGTAAAACAAATTAGACAGAGACATCTGGTCAGTTAGAGAAATTGCTGTCACAGCTAAATTTAGTAAAGCAGGCAGGGCAAGGAAAGTTCAGCTGGAGCAAGCCTGACAAGCCTCAGCCCTGAGGCCTTGCAAGTTCAGTACAAAGCTTGTGACTGTTCCTAGCAGTGGCAATACTGCATTACAGGGCTATGTGATTACAAGACAGAGGCAATATCTTTATTTAACTAGCTAATACATGGAGGGGAGAAATCTTAGATATGAGGAGCTTCTGAGCCAAAGGTTGTCTATCTTTGCTTTTGCTTTAGTTGTAACTATTGTTACTACATGGTGACTTTTGTAATTAGGAGATTAATTCTGTTGCTGATTATAAACTGGATTAACAAGGAGGCATTAAGAATGATGGATTCATGCCCAACTGCATGATTTACCTTTGTTAAATTGCAGTTGTGATTTCTGTTGAAGTTGTATCTGAGGGAAATAACATGTGAAAACTACTGGTTTCTGAGGTGCATGTGGAGCTTCTGTTGCAAGCCTTTAAACCCTAACAATTTAGAGTTTAATTACTTTTAGCTGCAGTCTTTTCATGATGTTATTTGTGATTACAGCTTTTGAGGGTGTTGTCTGACCTGACTTCTACTACTGTTTGATATGTCTTTTACATAATTTGGTGTTAATAACAACCAGTGGCATAAATTTGACAGGGATTTGCCAGGAAGAAACTCTGCTTTCTTTCTGTCATGGATTGTATTGTAAACTATTCACTCATATGCTGGAAAGGAGGCAAAATTACTCACAGAGCTACAGGATAAATACCACATATCAGGATTGTCTCAGTGTATCTGTATATACTCTAAATTTTTAATGATCATCTTGAAGCTAGAATATATAGACTAGAATATAGTGTAGCTGCACTGTCATAATATAGCTTTACTGAAGGCCAAAATAGCTGGCTGTGCTGTAAATATATTCCTTCATTTAAGTGAAATATATATGAATAAGCTGCTTGTCTATAAGATACTTTCAGAATATACAAATACTATAGAGTAACCTCAACATAGCAGAAATCCATGAGCCATTGTGCATTAAGTGCCCATCTTGCAAAAGGGGGGATCATCTGCTACATCTTGTGTCAGGCCATCTTTGGTGGTTAGTATGCTAAGAAAAGGGAATGGTTTTCACTGACCTTTTTATGCTTTTCCAGCATTCTTGGTAATATGTAATTTTTTTTTAATAGACACACAACGTCTCCAACTGCAGGTAATTCTACCTGAAATAGTAATGTTGTACTGGTAGTATTACAACCCTAATGGTTAACAGCTGGGGTAACTTGCCATGCCACGGATAATATCCTGATCCATCCTTGCAGACATTGTATCTTGCTGGGCAAAAGCAACACAGGAAAGAAACTAAGCTCAGTGAACCAAGTTATGTATTTTATTGTTGACTGCCAAAAAAAGTGGATTTTTAAAATAAATAACATATGAATCATTGCTGCTGTTCCAAGGTTATATTGATTACTATTCCAAGAAAATATTAACAGCCTAGAAAGATAGAAATACTCTATGCTTTTTTTTTTTGTATAAGCATTAGAAATTATTATTTTTGTTTTTCTAGAAACCCACAGACAACTTAGAAAATAAAAATGTATGAGCCTTGCTGTTGTGAGAAACTATGGACTAGGGTATTGTTTATTAAGATTTATGTTAAGCCCAATGTAAAGGTCAGACAGTGTGAGAAACTATGGACTAGGGTATTGTTTATAAAGATTTATGTTAGGCCCAATGTAAAGGTCAGACAGCAAAAGATATAAACAGCCACAAGATACCGCTTGTGCAAGATAAGATAACCACCAGATGTCCAGGAACCGACAGAAACAGGACAAACTACCCCATATAAGGACATATGAGTGAGGGGTCAACTATGGGACAAAGGAGGAAGACTTCTTACTTCGGCCTCAACGACCACCAGAAGGCAGAAAACGACCCCCTAACAACAACTGAAGCATGCGCAGAGTACCTCCACTACCTCATGAACATGGGAGTAAAGATGTATAAAAAGGGACTGTTTGAACTGCTCAGGACGGCAGTTGGTGGAGCGCAGACTCCCCTGTCGTCCAGCGCTGTTTTTGCTCATATTCTACTTGCTATAATTAATAAAATTTTAATTGGATTATGATCCGTTGTGGTCTCAATTTATAACACTGTCTCAGCTAAAAAAGACTATGAGCCATTCATGGATGTAGGTTGCAATGGTGTGTAGTTAGGTGCATCCCATAATTTCAGCATGTATTCTTATTACACAGATAGAGTGAAGAGCACACTAAATTGCACAGTTATATGATTCATGGCAGATAAAAATCAAAGTTCAACAACGGTATGAACAAGACTACAATAGTACCTTCATATTTATGAGATTATCTGTGGATTACCAGAAGGGCCACCAGAAGGAGTGAATTTAAGATGAGTCTTTACATAATAAAAGAATTATTTGTTATAAATTTTATAGAATTTTGTGCCCCAGGCCTGTAGTCCTTCATTTCTACAAATCGTTACTGATTCAGTGACTAAGAATTTGAGTCAGTTTTATATTTCTAATTGGTTTTCATGGCACTAAACTCTCTGAATATATATAAACTGAGGTAAATTAAATGCTGCTTGTATGGACATTTAAGTAGAGAGCAGGACTTGGTTCTTCAAATGCAAAAAGAACTTTTTTTCAGGAAAAAAAGAAATTCCTAACATCTGGGAGAATTAAAGCTTGCTACCTTTTTTTAAAGAACTAATCCTTCATGCTTTGTAGTGGTCAATGTATCTATGAATGTTTCTCATGTATGACTCCCCCCACCCTTTAAATTTTATGGTATCCAACTTCTAAGCATTATTTTTTCCTCATGTCTGCATTTGGGAAAAATAATGCTATCGGAAAAGGGATTATTTTTTTTTACATTTCTTCAATTATTTTAGGTAAAAATGCAGACAGTCACTGGGAAGTAGAAGTCACTGTAAGCATCAAATAGATGTCACACAAATATAATAGAACAGAAGAGATTTCGTACCACTCACTGTTTCTGAAGTTGATAAGTTATCAGTGATTCTAGTAGGAAATGGAAAAATTAAAGTAGAAAATTATTTAAATGAATTATAATATACAGTACTGCAAAAAACTGAAGAGGTGTCATATGATAGCTGCATTTCAGAATTAAATGTAAGGAAAGATAGCATCGACTGCTACAGCTAAAGAAGTTGGCAGTCTTTTGGCCATATGAATGCCTTTTTCAGATACAAAGTACAAGCTTATACCAATATAGTCTAATAAGTTAAATAAGAGTTTATGGTGTTATGGTCTAAAGTAGAGGGATTTTTAAAGGACCAAGGACATATTTTACCATTGTCTGGGTTGGACAACCCAGGCCTGCTAGTTGAAGCTGCAGAGCAGCTTTAAATTGTCCTGGGAACAAGCAGGGTGAGAAAGAAAACAAGCTATGCACAAACAAGAAGCCAGGTGCAGAGCAAGTCCTGGGAACCGCAGAATCAACACACTCTCATCGGCACACTCTGATCAGGCGCCTGCAGCATGCTCACCGATCAGCACACGGACGCCCGCGTGACCAGAGACTTTTATCCAATCAACCTGTGTGTAAAGTTGGGTGAGCGGTCGGTTTAAGTTATAAATATGACCTGTTTGTTTAATAAAGTGAGCACGGCATGTAGCCATATTGGTGTGATTGTGACTTGGCCGATTCTCCACAGGGGACCCTCTTCGTCTGGCGCCCGAACAGGGACCCATTTAGTCGCTTAAATGCGGTTTAGCATAAATGCTGTTCGCTTAAATGCGGCAGTCTCCGTGCATCGGACCCGAAGGGAAGTTGTCCGATTAGGGAGCTGGAGGTCGGAGGCGGGCGGAACCTGGAAAGGGAAAAGCGGAGTCCAGAGTTCGGTGTAGAGCTGCAGATCGCACCCTCGCGGGTGGTAATACCGCGTAAATCGCGGCGGGGCTCCCCGCTGATTTCCTCTCTGTGAGAGGGGGGGCACTAAGGAAGACCGCAACGAGTGCGGCGGGGCTCCCCGCTGATACCCTTTCTGTGAGAGGGGGGAGCTCTGAGAAGACCGCGATGGAATTAGACGCGGCAATTAAACTGTTAACTGGCATCCTCCTTGGGAGAGGGGAGGGCGTTAAAGAGACAGAAGTGGAGACATTAGTTCGCTGGGAACAAAAAAGAATAAGATCCCCGAGCCCGCGTTATTGTTTAGTATTGCGGAATGGAGAGAAGTGGGAAATTGCCTCTGGGATACTACGATCGAGGGAGGCAAAGAAGGAAAAGAATCTAAAGCGTTAGGAGCTACGTGGCGGTCGATAGTTAACACTCTGGAAACTATGAAGGCGGAAAAAAAAGTAGTGGCGGCAACCATAGAAGTGTTGGGGGGAGATGTGGTAGTAAAGCCGGTAGAGCAGAAGGGTGATTCACCTAAGCCTTCTCTCTTGGCTACATTTTTCGGAGTTGGGCATACTCGTCCTATGAAGGGTATGTCCGCCCCTGCGTATTCAACAGTGCAGGAGCTTGTAGATAAAACAGCGGACAAACCGGAAGTTCCTCCTCGGGAGCCTGCTGTAACTGAGCAGAACCCGGAAGAGGCGATTGAGCCTCCCCAGGAGGGCGGGGGCAGCGAGTCCTGCTGCACCAATCGGAGCTGTGGGTGGAGCAAGACCAAAACGGAGGGTGGCTACAGCTTGTAGGTCACATCAGGGCGGGCAAAAGCGCCGTCCGACGTCGTATCCTCCTCTTCCTGAAACATCATCGGATGAATTTGAGGAGGAAGGCGGGGAGAAGCATTGTGATAACAATACAGAGAAATCCTTACAGGAGGTAATAGCTAAATTAACAAAACTGGAAAAGCGAGTTGAAATGAACCTGCCTACTACTTCAATCCCTGTAGTTCCTCCAGTTAGCCCAACTACCCCACCGATGCTGAACTCGAGAAAAGATCCAATTCTACAGCGTTGGTCTGGTGTTATTCGTGATGCTATTTTGGAGGGTGATTGGCAGGTGACCAGCTCGTTAGCTTGTCCAGTACTGATTAATAATCTTGATGCACATAACTGGGAAATGATTTATGGAAGGCTAATGATCAGTTTTTAGCGATGGGAGTGTTGCAACATGCTCTTCCACCTTTTATGATGATCCCTCAGATTTGGGAAATTGTTGTGATAGACTTGAAAGACTGTTCTGTCTTTTTCATGATTCCCTTACACCCTGATGACACACAAAGAGACTCACTAATGATGATTTGCAACTGTTCCGATCCCGGTTGCATGGCACCGAAGCCAACAGTCCTCAAACTTGTTCACCAGAACAGCGGACTGCCCTAGAAGTTGTGTCCCACAAGATTCAGACTGGCTGATGTGGTTGCCGAATGGCGAGTCATCTGTTATCTGTTTTGATTTGTAATACTGCCACTTCATCTTTTGCCTTTATTTTGCAATGGCAAAAGAAAAAGGGGGAAAATATGGCGATCGTTTTAGAGTGGTTGTTTTTGCCATTGCAACCCAGACATTGTATTTTAAGTCGCCCTGAAGCAGTAGCAGCCTTGGTGAGAAAAGGAAGAGACAGGATTGTTGAAATTGATGGGACTGAACCGGCAGATATCAGTATTCCAGTCCGTGGTGATGATCATGAGTGGCTCCTGAGACATTCAACAGCCATACAGGGAGCCTTGATGGGCTATACAGGTGTTGTACACAACAACCGGCCAAAAGGACCTCTCTGGAAGATGTTAGAGCATTACCAGTGGATTGCTAGACCATTATGCTCAAAAAGACCAGTTGAAGGGCCAACGGTGTTCACAGATGCAGGAAGGAAGATGAAGAAGGCTGCGTGTGTTTTGCAATCTGATAATCAGTGGCAGAAACAAGTGATCATCGGTGAACCAGGGGACAACCTTCAAACCTTAGAACTGAAAGCAGTGTGTTGGGCATTGGGAAGCTGGAATGACACACCTGTGAACATAGTATCAGACTCATTGTACGTAGTTGGTGTAGTACAGCGCATTGAAGATGCCTTGTTGAGAGAGACAAAGAACCAACATCTTGGTGAAATGTTTATACAACTGCGTAGTACTCTTCGACAGAGAAAACATGAATTTTGTATTATGCATATTAGAAGTCATCAGTGGACCATTGTGTTGGGCGAAGGTAATGCTAGAGCTGATGAAGCAGTCAGCTGTCTGGCAATAACTCCTCCAACAAATAAGTTTGAAGAAGCTCTTTAACAGCCACGAGATGTTTCATCAGAATGCAAAGTCTTTACATTGACAGTATCGAATACCCATAGCAGATGCAAAGGGTATTGTCCGCTCCTGTCCTCAATGTAGTCATCATGGGCCTGGTTTAGGGGTGGGCACTAACCCAAAAGGTCTGAAGGCACTTCAGGTTTGGCAAATGGATGTAACACATGTACCTGACTTTGGGAAGCTTAAGTATGTGCATGTCACAATTGACACCTATTCTCATTTTATATGGGCCACTGCACAAACCGGTGAAAAGGCGTTACATGTGGAGAGACACTTAATGTCTTGTTTGGCTGTCATGGGAGTAGCTGTAGAAATACAGACAATGTTCCAGCGTATAGTAGTCAACGAGTCCCTAGGTTTATGACAACTTGGGGAATTAAACACGTTAAAGGGATTCCTCACTCCCCAACAGGGCAAGCAGTTGTTGAAAGGGCAAACCGTACCCTGAAGGATTATCTTCAGAGACAGAAAGTATCGCAGGACATAGATGTAACTAAATGGTTGACTAAGGTGTTGTTTACCTTAAACTATCTCTCCCTTACGGAGGACAGAGAGGGACCACCTGTTGTTATACATCACCAAACAGTGCGAGGGAACCAAACAACTACAGTTCCTGGTTTGAATGTTTTGTATAAAAATATGGCTTCAGGCGTATGGAAAGGACCTAGTCCGGTGTTATTTATCGGTAGAGGTTATTTTTGTATCTCCACAGATAAAGGACCTATATGGGTCCCTAGCAAGTTTGTGCGACCTGTATGTCAAGATCAGAAGACAGAAGAGAAGACTCAGAGCGAGCAGACAGAATAAACTGTCTATGTTGCAAGGGATGTAACCCGCGGATATTATGCCGATGTATGCTATGTGGGGTAAAATGGTTCTGTAAGCCAAAGTTTAAATGTAAATGGTGTAAAAGGTGTATGTGTTTGATTAGTAACTGGGCATGAAGCAAGAGAAAGCATACGACTAGTGTATAACCATGCTGACTGGAGACAGTACACATCATCAGAATCTGTGAAAGTACAGATTTGTGGGGTGGAATGTAGCCAAAAAAAAAAAAAAAAAAAAAAGTGGGAATTGCAAGAGTAAACATGTTTGAGTCGTGGACTTGGTTTGCGATCTTGAATTTTTTACCCATAGGCCAAAGTATTTTTGACATCTTGCCTAGGACAAACATATGGGTGACATGGGCAAATATCACGGGAATAACAGACTTTTGTTTAAGTCTGCAACAGGCAGACAACCCCTTTAGAACTTGTTTAATTGGTATTCCCCTGCAAGAGAATTAAACAAATTTTGATGTTTTTTTGGAATGTTAAAGCAGTGGATCTGACTTCCAATCAGAATGGTACATGTGTGAGTCCAAATGGGCAATACATTTGGCCTTCTATGTGTAATGCAGCGTGGCAGAAGATGGTTATTGAGAATTTAAACCAGCCACATCATTTACCTTTGCAGGAGTTAGACCTATTGGCTAGCGTTGTACCTGTTGAATATGTTAATGTTACTGCAACTGATATGGCAGACTGTACCCACATGTCATCACCACTCCAACCCGTGAATGGCACTGGAGTAATTTGGTTTGGTGACCCGTGGCAGTTATGGCTAACACGTCAATGTGAACGGGAGTTTTATACAGGGTTTCAAAATCTAACTGGTTCACCTATTCGGGGTGAACTGAAAACTGGGGGTTTCCATGTAGATGTACCAGGGGGTTATCAGTTGCCACCGGGAGTCTTTTTGATATGTGGGGACAGAGCGTGGCCAGGGATTCCTTTGTATCCTGTCGGTGGACCATGTTATTTAGGGCGCTAGACTTTGTTTGTTCTGCATATGAAAGACTTATTGAAAATGACTCCACAATCTCATAGATCACGGAGGGCACTGCGCACCTTTGATGAAACATGTAATGACCAAGTCGATCTACAGTCTGTAACAACAAATGTCCTAGCCTCCATATTTATGCCGGGGGCAATGGCAGCATCAAATGCTAAGAATATACAAAGGTTAGCGTGCTGGGGAGAGTAACAATTTAATCTTACATCACAGATTTTAAGTTCGTTATTGCTCGATGTAGATAGTGTTAGGCATGCTACGTTACAAAATAGAGCTGCAATAGATTTTTTGTTATTAGCACATGGACACGGTTGTGAGGATTTTGAAGGGATGTGTTGTGTGAACCTTTCCGATCATTCCATATCGATGCACAAGAAGTTGTCACAACTGCAGGGAAACATGAAGCATATTCTTGCTGATGATAATCCCTTCGATGAATGGTTGAGAGGATTGGGGATAACAGGTTGGTTAAAGACGTTATTGATGGAAGGAATATGCTTTGTTATAATCATTGTTGTAAAGTTTTTAGGTTTTAGCTGTTTATTTTCTTGTGTGAAGAAAGGTTTAACATCTATTGTGAAACAGACATGGGTTGTCCAAAAAGAAAAAGGGGGATATGTAGAGGGATTTTTAAAGGACCAAGGACATATTTTACTATTGTCTGGGTTGGACAACCCAGGCCTGTTAGTTGAAGCTGCAGAGCAGCTTTAAATTGTCCTGGGAACAAGCAGGGTGAGAAAGAAAACAAGCTATGCACAAACAAGAAGCCAGGTGCAGAGCAAGTCCTGGGAACCGTGAAATCAACACACTCTCATCGGCACACTCTGATCAGGCGCCTGCAGCATGCCCACTAATCAGTGACACGGACCCCCACGTGGCCCAGAGAATTTTATCCAATCACCTGTGTGTAAAGTCAGGTGAGCAGTCGGTTTAAGTTAATAATATGACCTGTTTGTTTAATAAAGTGAGCACGGCATGTAGCCATATTGGTGTGATTATCATGACTTGGCCGACTCTCCACGGGGGGACCCTCTTCGATAGTCTAATATCCTTATGACTGTAAAACTGTGACAACATACATTTTTTAAAGCTAGCTATTCCCAAGATTTTGTTTGGTACAGTGCTTTTTCTGATATCATGTGCTTCCCTAATGCTTTATATCAACACCTAACTTATAATTATTACATATCAGAAGGAAAAGGTGTCCTTTATAGCTGATTTAGCTAAAACGTCCCTTCATATTTAATAGAATTTAGAATTGTGGGGGGACGGAATGTGTGGGGTGTTTTCTCCTTTAATATTCTTTCAAGAGTATACCTACCTTTTGCGAAGATGCTGGAAATCTGTCAGTTCCCATTCTTAGTAATTTGCAATCTAGTTTCTAAATTAAAAGTATTTCACTTTTCATTTTAGCATTAAGAGGTTAGATGTATTGATTCTAAAAACTGGAGTATCAACAACATTTGGACATAGTGAACATGAAGAACAGAAACATTCTGATTCAGTAATGATCTTATGTTTTTGAAAATGCCATCAGTCAGAAAGAAGCATATTCATCCTCTTTAAGTAAGGTTTCCTCCCTGTAGTTTTAAGAAATCCAGCAGTTTTACAAAAAGTTAATCAAATCTTAATCTTTTGTAGCTCAACATGTTGAAAAATTTTAAGCAGTCTTAAATGTCCATGTCCTTATGTTGGGGGCTCCAGAGCTGGATGCAGTACTCCAGATGGGGTCTCACAAGAGCAGAATAGAGAGGGAGAATCACCTCCCTTGACCTGCTGGCCACGCTTCTTTTGATGCAGCCCAGTATATGGTTGGTTTTCTGGGCTGCAAGTACACATTACTGGGCCATGTTGAGCTTCTTGTCCACCAGCACCCCCAAGTATTTCTCCTCAGGGCTGCTCTCAATCCGTTCTCTGCCCAGTCTGTATTGATACTAGTGGTTGCCCCAACCCAGGTGCAGGACCTTACACTTGGCCTTGTTGAACTTTATGAGGTTTGCATAGGCCCACCTATTAAGCCTGTCCAGGTCCCTCTGGATGGCATCCTTTCCCTCCAGTGTGTCCACCTGCTATGGTTTAACCCTGGCTGGTAATTAAGTACCACGCAGCCACTCGCTTACTCCCCCCTCACCCAGAGGGATGAGGAGGAGAATCAGAATGTAAAACTCAAGGGTTGAGATAAGAACAATTTAATAATTGCAATAAAATAAAAATGAAAGAGCAATAATAATAATAGTTATAATGGCGGGGGGGGGGGGGGGGGGGGGGGAAGGATGAAATCCAAAGGGAAAGGAGGAAAGAAAACAAGTGATGTAAAATGCTCACCACCCACTGACCAATGCCAGCCAGTCCCTGAGCAACAATTGGCAGGCCCCAGACAACACACACCCACACCCACACACACAGTTTATATACCGAGCATGATGTCCCATGGTATGGAATATCCCTTTGGCTAGTTTGGGTCACCTGTCCTGGCTGTGTCCCCTCCCAGTTTCCTGTGCCCCTCCAGCCCTCTTCCTGGCAGGGCCTGAGAAACTGAAAAGTTCTTGACTTAGTATAAACATCACCCAGCAGCAACTAAAAACATCAGTGTCCTATCAACATTGTTCTCACACCAAAGTCAAAACACAGCACTGCACCAGCTACTAAGAAGAAAATTAAGTTTATCCCAGCCAAAACCAGGACATTACCACACCACTCAACTTGGTGTCATCAGCAGACTTGCTGAGGGTGCACTCGATCCCACTGTCCATGTTGCTGACAAAGATGTTAAACAGCACCAGTCACAGTATGGACTTATGAGGAATGCCACTTGTTACCAGTCTTCACTTGGACATTGCGCTGTTGATCACAGCTCTTTAAGTGCAACTATTCCAGCCAATTCCTTATCCACCAAGTGATCCATCTGTCAAATCCATGCCTCTCCAGTTTAAAGACAAGGTTGTAATGCGGGACAGTGTCAAAAGCTTTGTACAAGTCCAGGTAGATGACGTCAGTTGCTCTTCCCTCATCCATTAACACTTTAACCCCATCATAAAAGGCCACCAAATTTGTCAGGCACGACTTGCCCTTAGTGAAGCCATGTTGGCTGTCACCAATCACCTCCTTATTTTCCATGTGCCTTAGCATAGTTTCCAGGAGGATCTTCTCCATGATCTTTCCAGGCACCAAGGTGAGACTGACCAGCCTGTAGTTTCCTGGATCTTCTTTATTTCCCTTTTTAGAAATAGGGGGTTATGTTTCCCCTTTTCCAGTCAGTGGGAACTTAACCAGGCTGACATGACTTGTCAAATATGATGGATAGTTAAGTGAAAAATAATCTGATGCTTCTCCCAAGTTTTAATAGCATTATCTTTTTCATTTATATTTTATTCAATAGATTTTCAAAGCCATTTTGAGTTTGGATTGTGATTTGGACTTTTTGCTGAAGTGCACTGCTAATACAGATTATAAAGCAAATTGCATATAATTAGCTACCAGCTTAAGAACGAAAATGTAATCTTAGCCAAGAGAGAGTGACAGGAAGCAACTTTTGAAGAAAGATGATCCCCTAATTTATTTTTAAGTCTTCCAAAATGCAAAAATTTTAATTCATGGTTTGGTAAGAGTTGTATAGAAAATGAAGTAATGTCTATGAAAATTAGGGTAAGAAAAACCAATTCCATGGTCTTTTTTTAAAAGTAAAATTAGAAGATGCAAATAGAACTAATTTAGAATATCTCAGTTTCCATTTGCAGATTAAACTTAGTATGTATCAGGAAGAGGAAAGCTAGAATTACAGTGCAACTCTGAAATCTTAATCTGTTCAGAAGTTATCTGAAGAAGTTATCTTCAGATAACTTCTCACTTTTAGGAAAATTTTAAGAAGGTAGGTAAACAGGAGACCCTGTAAGTGCTCTAATGTGGGGATTGCTGTACATGAACTTAGCAAAATTTAAAAATACCACTCATAAAACAAAAATCTGTAGAAACTAAGCCCCATGGTAGCAGACCTGCCAGCACTGGCACATCCAGAAGCAGCATGTCCTAGGTAGGATCTACTGTTCTTGAGTCAGATTATATTCCTCAAATCTGATGCATGCCAAATATACTTAATTGCTCATACCTGAGACTCAGTCTTGCACTTTATAGAAGCAGATACTATTAATTATATTTTTCCCTGTTAGCAGCAGAGTTGACAGATTTTTCTATGGTTTATAGAACTACTTGTTTTATTGACAACATTGGAAAAGCAGGATTCTGGAATAGGCAGGAGAAAAATGTAGCATTGCATATGGACAATTGTATATGGTTTTTATTATTTGCATTTTTTCCAAGTGTTAAGTGGGTTTGGTGCTCAATCCCACTTGCTACAAAAGAGGCAAGGTTGTATGAAAAGATATATGAAGAGATTATTTGAAGATTAGGTACAGGCAGGCGTAGTAGTTCCTCTTGGCTGCATAATGACACAGCTTGTACTATTAAGTAGTACTCCCCTTGAGGTGGGTCCAAAATCCAGACTGAAATGAGATTGTTAATTATCTTACAGTAAAGAGGAATACTGATTTTGGTATACTATCAAACTCAGTATTGGTTTTATGCATTAGAAAAAACACTGAACAGAAACAGATTTCTTCTGGATGATCAAATCTTTTGTACAGTGAACTACTAAACTGAAAAGCAGAACACTATTTTGTAGTCGCTGTGGCAATATGTTGTTTCCCTCTGCAACACAGCACAACAGACCAATCTGGTTTCTAACAGTAAACTGTTTTAGGAGGATATAAATAATGCATCAGAACTGCTACTAGATGAATCTTTCTGGATTGAAATATGTTAATCTGTGTAATATATCCATATTTAGAATTATATTAACCACTGTGTGGATGTCTGCCTTTTGGATTTCTTTTGTTCTAAAAGTATCCCAGTTCCCTTTAGTTTAAGTATAAATGTAGCATTGACTAATGCACTGAAACTATTTTTATACAAATGTATGAGCAGTACTGAATTTTAGAGAGGTATGCTGAAAAGTACAATATGTGACCCATCACATTGGGGACAAAATCTGATGATAATATCCTGGGTTTAAATTGATTCACTATTAGTAAGATATAGTCTCATTTTTTAATGGAGAGCTGAGATAGGAAGTGATTGCTCAGCCAGACTGCTGAGATAGGCTCCCAGTTGTTCTCCACTTGCTCTCTAGACTGAATTTCTGTAAAATCTGTCTTGGGCAATAGCAGTGAAAGATCTTACTGAATTTGATCTCTAGCAGCATGTTATATGAATTCTCTGTTTCACTTTATCTGTAACACTATTTCATTGCCTTCAACTACAAAGACACATTTTTCTCGTTTCTAACAGATTTTGTTCAACATTTTGAATCTCAACAAAACCAGTGATCTGGTTAGATGGAGATTCAGAGTATATGTTTATCTGTCCTAAGTTTCTCTACCTAATCTTTTCCCTGTGCACTTGTCAGCAAAATAATATAATTAGGTTGGGGACTAGATCTTGGGAATTTGTCTATTATACTTCTGTTTGTTAAGGAACGTGCATAACATACAGCACCCATGTAGGCTTGGCTTGTGGCACGGTTGTCAAATTTAGCATAGACATTCAGACAGATAAGCAACGTACTCTTCTTGTGTGTATCACCTACAAGCCATTATGGCTTAGTGTGTAAATCTGTATGTAACTATTGAAAAATCCACTTATGAATGTATATAGCTTAGAACTAATTTTTCCCCTTTGTTAATTCTTTGATATCAATGAGGTATTCTTCAGAAAATGTATGGACTGGTTGGTTGCATAAGGGCAGTTGTTATTTGGACAGAAAATTGTTAATGGTCAGGGATTTTCCACTAAAATATTTGCAAATATTCCTAGTCAAACATCATTTTGGTTTCTTTTTGGGTTTTGAGCTTGCATTAGTCCATGTTCAGAACTTTAAAATTACCTTTGAATGTTTTTAAACTTTTTGTATCACTGGAACAGAAAGAGCATCTAAATTAAAGCTTCAAGCTAACTTTATTTTTCAAGTATTTCTGGAATTATACTTCTGAACTGAGATTTTATAAGTTGGCTGTGTATTTTCCTGTGTTAAAACGCTGTTATTGAAAATGGTCAACCAAGCCTGTGTCGCCCAAAATAAAAACGGGGGAATTGTGGATAACTGGCTAGCTGAAAAGGGTCACATAGACATAGTCCAGCTGGCTGGACAAAAATGCACATCGCTCTCAGCTTATCTGAAGTAAAGCAAAAATACACTGTCCTTGGCTGTTCTTGTTACACAATATCAGGAAGATTGCGGTGGGAAAAGAATGTTGCAGGTGGGAACAGATAACTACAGAAGAGAAACTAGGGGCGGGCTTGGTATTTAGGCAACTAACCAATAATGAGCTTAACTTTTGTAATATGTATGAGCTAATTATAACAAGGCATAAAAGGTGACTGTAAGAGACAATAAACGAAGTCTGCTGATCACTCATATTGAGTGACTGTGTCTTCCCTCCGTCGCGACACCTATCAGCAAATCATCTTCAGTTGATGGATGTTTCTTGTGATGGCTATAAGAATGTAATTATTCTCAGTAGAAACGCATAAGACATTATCCAGAACTGATTTGCTGTGAATGGAATTAAGTTGAGGGCTAATGCATAATCACAGTGTATTGATACTCTGACTCTATAATATGAATATAAAAACTGATCCATCTTTTATCTTCATAAATTTTTAAGATGGACTTTTGTATCTGCTTTGGAGTTTTGTAGCCTTACATATTTAATGTATTTAATAATCCATACTTAAATCATTAATTATTCTAACCTAGCATGTCCATTGATACATTGCTTTGCAGTATAGTCAAGGAATTTGCATTTCGCCTCTATACAGCGTTTTTATACTGCTGTAGAAATTAATGTCTTTGGGATTTTTTTGAGAAGGACTTCTTTTTCAACAGCAGAATCTGAAACATTTTTCAGAAAATGAAGAACTCTTAAAGTAAATTCTCTCCTATGTAATATATGAAATCTTAAAATATTCAGGGGTTGGGAGGACCAGTACCTTGGAAAATAACATGTATTGAATTCTTATTTGATTAGGATTTGATTTGATTTGATCTTATTTGATTCAGTAACTATGCAGTACCATTTACATGGGGAAATTTGTAAGAGATATTAATACAAGTATTTTTTTGTTTAATTCTGAATCGGCAAATCTGAGACCCCAGTTCCAGCTGTATGTTGGACAGCTTGTGGAATTAAGTGCTTGACAGCAATCATTTTACAGAGCACCTCTTAGGCACTAAGAACAGCCTGCCCATCTCATTATGTACAACCCTCTTTCCACAAGGCACTGAGCATATTCTTGGGTGAAAAAATGGGCATGGTAACAAATAGCAGAAGCACAATGCAAACTATGTATCTGGTGATTCCACTATTTCCTAAGAAACTAACGTATCTAATTCTGTGGGGTACATGTTCATTTCCACCCAGCAATGCAAGAACAATGAATAGGAGCATCCGAGTATTTGTGCCTGGGTGACCTGAGTGCTAATAATATTGGATAACTGTAGTCTGAAGATGCACCCTGAGATCAAACTTAGTCCTCAGTTGGTTCTAGGAAAGACAGATTTTTGCTCTCTGGGTGGAAAACGGATTGAGAGCACCCCTGAGGAGAAATACTTGGAGGTGCTGGTGGACAAACTCAACATGGCCCAGCAATGTGCACTTGCAGCCCAGAAAGCCAGTTCCGTCCTGGGCTGCATGAAAAGAAGCGTGCCCAGCAAATCGAGGGAGGTGATTCTCCCCCTCTACTCCACTCTGGTGACACCCTACCTGGAGTACTGCATCCAGCTCTGGAGCCCCCAACATATGAAGGACATGGACCTGTTAGAGTGGGTCTAGAGGAGGGCCGCAAAGATGATCAGAGGGCTGGAGCACCTCCCCTATGAAGACAGGCTGAGACAGTTGGGGTTGTTCAGCCTGGAGAAGAGAAGGCTCCAGGGAAACCTTCCAGTATCTAAAGGGTACAGGCATATTTTAATGATGCCAAATATGTGGATACCAATTGCACAAGTGAAAGTATAGTTTGCCAGTACATTAAGGCTAATTCTTGTGCTTGATTCATTCTCTCCATAAGAAGGCTTTGGCTAATCTTAGATTCCTCATACTACATTAGACATTCCTTCCAAAGCCTATAAAAATTATTTCATAATTTTTTTTTCAATAGTGTTGTTTTGGGAAAGGCTGTTCTTTATCTAAACAATGACCATGTTGTATTTTAACCCCAGCCAGCAACTAAGTATCACATAGCTGCTCACTCACTCCTCCCCCTGCAGTGGGATGGGGAAGAGAATCAGGAAAAAAACCTCATGGGTTGAGATAAGAGCAACTTAATAATTGAAATAAAATAAACCTGCTACTAATAATAATAACAACAATTGTAATGAAAAGGAGAGACAGGGAGAGAGAAATAAAATCCAAATGGAAAAAAACCAAACAAACAAGTGATGCACAATACAATTGCTCACCACCCGCAGACCAATGCCTAGCCAGTCCCTAAGTAGCAATCGTCCCACTCTGGCCAACTCCCCCCAGTTTATATACTCAGCATGATGTTCTATGGTATGGAATATCCCTTTGGCTAGTTCAGGTCACCTGTCTTGGCAGTGTCCCCCTCCCAATTTCTTGTGCCCCTCCAGCCCTCTTGCTGGCAGGGCCTGAGAAACTGAAAAGTCCTTGACTGAGTATAAACGTTATCTAGCAACGACTAAAACCATCAGTGTATTATCAACATTATTCTCATACTAAAACACAGCACTGTACCAGCTACTGAAAAGAAAATTAACTCGATCCCAGACGAAACCAGGAGAAGCCATCATCACAGATGATTTCAGCCTACAAACTGTATCAGTTCTTGAGGTACGCAAGCTTGCATATGCTAGTCAGAAATTGGAAGAAAGGGAATCACATTCTGGAAGGATAGAAATGAAGTGAAATGTAGAAACATACCTGTGTACACTGTGCAGTCACACCACGGTTATGGTGGCTAAGACCCTAAGAACTCTAGGAGCTCCCCATAAAAACTGCAATACCATTTGCTTTGAATATTGCTAAATTTGTACTAAACCATTTGGTTCGTAAGCAACATTTTCTTTAGCTGTGTAGCTTTTCTGTCAAAGTGATTTGAAGTGATTTAATGAAAGCTTTAGGAGGTAGAGTATCCTAGTATCTTTGCTTCACAAAACTTCAGAAGTGTTAGATACTTTACAGTAAACTCAATAATCCCTGCATCAAGGGCATACATTTTATTTTCAGAAATTATTCAGTTGAAGAGAACAGCCAACTAGAAGGGTGAAGATCAGCTGAGGTAAAGAATAAACATTGGAGAAATAAAATTAAATTACTGTTTTTGAAGGGGGAAAGGGATAAAACAAGGATTGCTAGAGATAAGTTTGGGGGCAACATGCCAGTGTTTGAGGGACAGCATGCTAGTGAGGTGTGGTGACGCAAGTCGAGGTGGACTTAAAAGAAACACTATGTCTGCGTGGCTGGGTTTGGACAAAATGGCCTTTATTGTTTATACAAACTATTTATATATCTTAGTGCAGGCGTTAGACCCTGATAGGTTTTTGTGTCCTTCTTCTTGCTTGCTATTTGCTGTTGCTGTAGGTGCCCGTATGCTGCGGTTCTAAGTTCCTATTCTTCACATTCTGTTTACATACCTGACAATTTGTGGCCATCTTAAAGGTACACGGCTAAGTCTTTGAAGTCAACTAACTTGTCTGCAGACCCGCTGCAGACCCCAACAGCGAGGTACTTCGGTCTGCTCCATGATGTGCTGAGTACACTGGAGCAGATTTGAAATGTCCCTGTACTAATGTGTGCAGCACCCTAGCCATCTCAGTGGAAGTAGGGGATGGAGATCCATGTGACAGCAAAGATGCAAGGGTTGTTGATGTGTTAGAAACCATGGAAGTGCCTGAGAATGGTCACGTAGGAATTAGGGCTTCTTCCCCCCAAAAGGTGGCAGGATCACAATAGCCCAACTAAAGTACATCTACACCAATGTACACAGCATGGGCAACAAACAGTAGCTGCTGGAAGCCATTGCACAGCAGAAAAAACTATGACAGAGTTACCATCATGGAAACATGGTGGGATGACACACAACTGGAGTGCTTCAATGGATGGCTATAAACTCTTCAGAAAGCATAGGCAAGGAAGGAGAGACGGTGGGGTAGCCCTGTATGTTAGGGGATGTTTTGACTGTCTAGACCTTGATGATAGTGATGATAGGGTCGAGTGTTTATGGGTAAGGATCAGGGGGAGGGTCAACAAGGCAGATATCCTGGTAGGAGTCTGTTATAGACCACCCAACCAGGATGAAGAGGCAGATGAAACATTCTACAAGCAGCTGGGAGAAGTCTCATGATCACTAGCCCTTGTTCTCATGGCAGACTTCAACCTACCAAATGTCTGCTGGATATACAACACAGCGGAGAAGCAACAGTCTAGGAGGTTCCTGGAGTGTGTGGAAGAGAACTTCCTGACACAGTTGGTGAGTGTGCCAACTAGGGAGGGCACCTCGCTGGACCTGTTGTTTGTGAAAAGAGAAGGACTTGTGGGTGATGTGATAGTTGGAGACCATCTTGGGCACAGAGATCACAAAATGATAGAATTTTCAGTTCTTGGAGAAGTAAGGAGGGGAGTTAGCAGAACTGCTACCTTGGACTCCCAGAGGGCAGACTTTGGCCTGTTTAGGAACCTGGTTGACAGAGTCACTTGTCACTTAGGAGGCAGTGCTGAAAGACAAAGGAGTCCAGGAAGGCTGGACAGTCTTCAAGAAGGAAATCGTAAAGGTGCAGGAGCAGTTCGTTCCCATGTGCCAAAAGACGAGCTATTGGGGAAGAAGACCAGCCTGGCTGAACAGAGAGCTTTGGCTGGAACTCAGGAAAAAAGGAGACTCTATGACCTTTGGAAGAAGGGGCAAGCAAGTCAGGAGGACTACAAAGATGTCGTGAGGTTATGCAGGGAGAAAATTAGAAGGGCCAAAGTCCAACTAGAACTTAATCTATGTTTCTATAAATACATTAGCAACAAAAGGAGGGCTAAAGAGAATCTCCATCCTTTATTGGATGTGGGGATAAACATAGTGACAAAGGCTGAGGAAAAGGCTGAGGTAATGCTTTCTTTCCCTCAGTCTTTAATAGTAAGTCAAATTGTTCTTGGTGTTAATTGACTGTGAAGTGTAGAGACAGTCTGGCTTAAACAGTATTACTGATTAGTTGCAATCCAGTGCTGCTCTAACACTCTTCCCTACAGCATGGAGGTAGAAGTAATAGTCCCAGCCAGACCTACACTAGCTGCATGTCAGTACAGCCTAGTTGCCTCTGCAGTAAATTTCAGTACACACTGAAGTTTTCTGTACCCATCTCAAATCTGGTATGGAGAAATTCAAGCTGAAGTAATACATGCTAAGGTACGGTATTGACGCTCAGGGTTGTACAAGAGCTTACATTTGTACTCAGCAGTGTATGACACCCTCCTCTGTCTTGGCTCTTTCTTGGTTAGCTGTGAAACAGTATGGCTAGAGGAGCTAGAGCAAAGTCAGTGTCTCGTGTGGCTCCCATAGAGATGAAAAAAAATATTTTTTGCCTTAAGCCAAAACCCCTGCCTGCCATTAGTATAAAATCTTCAGATTACATGGAAAGGTTTAGTCATCTTACAAGTGCAAAGCAGGAACCTGGCAATATACACAAGTTCTTAAGCTCATTAGGCATGTACACCATATGGAAAGTCCAACTATATCTCCCTACAAATATATCAACACATGGAAATTCAGAGCATACATGCTGGCAAAAACAAGCACTTGCCAAAAATGTTAAGTGTTCCTAGACTCTCTACATTAAGGTTTAGATTCTGCATTACCGTAATAAAGTTGTGGCTTGTTTCAAACTGTGCATCATTATTCTTGCTGAAACATGCCCTTCACAAATTACCTTTCAAAGGCAGAACAATCCACAGGTTATTTTTAGGGATTTTTGGTTTGGTTTGCCTTTCTTGGGAAAATAACTGGTTATTTTGGTAATAAAGTTACAAATAAATTGTTAAAATGTGTTTTTAAAGAAGAAATTTGACCATAGTACATTTTTAGTGAACCTTTTTAGTTTATTTCCTTCTTTTACTGTCTCATGTGATTTTTGCTCTCCTTTCCCACAGAATGTTTGCTGTGACATTCCTGTCTTATCAGTGTGTTTCAGCATCTCATTAAAAGTAACCTGTATTAAAAAATAAGGATATCACCAGTGTGCACTGATTTCTTAAGCATTATTTAAAGTCACCTTCCTGTCAATTGTTTTATCCAAAATAGTTATGAGCTGAGCTGTGAAGAGATGTTTTCTTTTTCTTCTTCTTGCAGACTGCAAATGACAACCTGCATACAGATGATGAGCATGAACTCAGAGGAGATAAAGCAAGCTATCTCTGTGCAGTGTGTCTGGATGTTTATTTCAATCCTTACGTGTGCTATCCATGCCACCACATCTTTTGTGAACCTTGTTTAAGGATGCTTGCCAAAGACAATCCAGCCAGCACTCCATGTCCACTATGTCGAACAATAATTGCCAGAGTCTGCTGGAAATAAAACACAGCAGAGAGGAAACAGTCTAGGAGGTTCCTGGAGTGTGTGGAAGAGAATTTCCTGACACAGTTAGTGAGTGTGTCAACTAGGGGAGATGCCCTGCTGAACTTGCTGTTTACAAACAGGGAAGGACTGGTGGGTGATGTGATAGTTGGAGGACGTCTTGGGCACAGAGATCACGAGATGACTGAGTTTTTGATTCTTGGAGAAGTAAGGAGGGGGGTCAGCAGGACCGCTACCTTGGACTTCTGGAAGGCCGACTTTGGCCTGTTTAGGAGTCTGGTTGACAGAGTCCCTTGGGAGGCAGTCCTGAAGGGCCAAAGGGTCCAGGAAGACTGGACATTCTTCAAGAAGGGAGTCATAAAGGTGCAGGACCAGGCCGTCCCCATGTGCCAAAAGATGAGCCGGTGGGGAAGAAGACCAGCCTGGATGAACAGAGAGCTTTAGCTGGAACTCAGCGAAAAAAATGAGAGTTTACCACCTTTGGAAGAAGGGGCAGGCAACTCAGGAGGACTACAAGGATGTCACAAGGTTATACAGTGTGACAATTAGAGAGGTGAAAGCCAGGCTAGAACTCAGGGTGGCCACTGCTGTAAAATATAATAAATAATGTTTTTACAAATACGTTAGAAACAAAAGGAGGGCCAAGGATAATCTCTATCCTTTATTGAATTTGGCGGGGAACATTGCCACAAAGGGTGATGAAAAGGCTGAGGTACTTAATGCTTTCTTTGCTTCAGTCTTCAAGAACTAGACCAGTTGCCCTCAGGGTACTCAGCATCCTGAGCTGGAAGACAGGGACAAGGAGGAGCAGAATAAAGTCCCCACAGTGCAGGAGGCAATGGTTAGTGATCTGCTGCTCCACTTAGACATGCACAAGTGTATGGGGCTGGATGGAATCCACCCCAGGATACTGAGGGACCTGGCAGAGGAGCTCGTCAAATGACTCTACAGCACTTATCAACAGTCCTGGCAAACTGGGGAGGTCCCAGAAGAATGGAGGTTAGCCAATGTGATGCCCATGTACAAGAAGGGCCAGAAGGAGGATCCAGAGAACTACAGGCCAAGGAAGAACTACTGCCAGGGAAGGTTACGGAGCCGATCATCCTGAGCGCCATCAGAACAACTGCAGAGCAACATGCAGAACAACTCGGGGATCAGGCCCATCCAGCATGGGGTTATGAAAGGCAGGTCCTGCTTGACTAACCTGATCTTCTATGACAAGGTGACGCACCTAGTGGATGAGGGAAAGGCTGTGGATGTTGTCTTCTTGGGCCTTAGTAAAGTCTTTGACGCCGTCTCCCAGAGCATTCTCCTGGAGAAACTGGCTGCTCATGGCTTGGACAGGTATATTCTGCACTGAGTTCAAAGCTGGCCGGGTGTCCAGGCCCAAAGAGTGGTAGTAAATGGAGTTACATCCAGCTGGCAGCCGGTCGCTAGTGGTGTTCCCCGGGGCTCAGTATCAGGGCCAGTCCTGTTTAATATCTTTATCAACAATCTGGACAAGAGGATCGAGTGCACCCTCAGTAACTTTGCAGATGACACCAAGTTGGGTGGGAGTGTGAATCTGCTTGAGGGTAGGAAGGCTATGCAGAGGGATCTGGACAGGCCGGACTGAGTCCAGTTGTATGAGGTTCAACAAGGCTTAAGTGCCGGGTCCTGCACTTGGGTCACAACAACCCCATGCGATGCTACAGGCTAGTGGAAGAGTGGCTGGAAAGCTGCCTGGTGGAAAAGGACCTGGGGGTGCTGGTCAACAGCCAGCTGAACATGAGCCAGCAGTGTGCCCAGGTGGCCAAGAAGGCCAATA
This sequence comes from Falco cherrug, assembly GCF_023634085.1. NCBI lineage: Eukaryota > Metazoa > Chordata > Aves > Falconiformes > Falconidae > Falco > Falco cherrug. The sequence goes on from NC_073719.1 coordinate 3,853,597, forward strand.
GCATCCTGGCTACTTCCAAAGGGTATTCCATAAAGCACTTGTGTGATCTGGATAACTTATCTGTAATGTAAATTTCTGGTTTTCCATGTTTCAAAATGAGAAAAACAGTAGATGTGAAGAGACAGTAAAATGACATGCAGTAAGGAACAACGTATTTGCATTTCCTCAACAAAGATGACAAAACACTTTGGTCTAAGGACTCTTGGAACTAAAGGGAAAACATTCGGTTATACTCACCAAGGTTTGGATGAGAACTGTATTGCATTAACAATTACCGAAAAGATCCATACGTTCTCATAATTTATTTTTTTTTCCTCTCGTAGTCAAGCAATGTGACTGCTACAGTTCTAAACTGGAAGGAAAGCAGTCCACATAGATCATTACCAGGCTGCTCAGAATAAGGTAATATTTGGGATTTTGGATGTATCAAATGCTTCTAGGAGTGCTTTGAACAGGTCATTCTCATGCCCAGGAGTATTTTTTTCCCCTCTTTTTAAAAAAAAATATCCAAATGCCTCCACATAAAAGTCTCCCAAGTGAAAAAGAAATTGTGGTATAATGTCAGTAGAAGTATCTCACACAGCTCCGCCAGATATTTCACAGATCAAATCTCTATAAGTACTTAAGTTAAAAAAAAAAAGTAGAAAGCATGTGAGAAAAAACCTTTAATGTGTCAAAAAAAATAGATTTAATCTTTAAATTCATATATATAGAAAAAAACTTAAAACCATCCATTGATAAAATCTGTCCAGGAAGCATTAAAAAAAAATAAGACTTTGGGTTTTTTTTTCCCCCCTCATTTTTTTTTTTTTCTCTTGAATTCTGCTGTAGTCTCCACTTGACTTTGTGAAGTGGTATTACTTCCTCCCCCCCCCCTTTTTTTTTTTTTTGAAAGGCCTATTTCAGCTTCGTGAGCAAGGGTGCCTAGTATCCTGTATTATCAGCTGTACAAACATACTAATTTCCACATCTTGAATGATGTGGAATGAATAGCAAGGCTGTGCACACATTACTTTGGTAGGTCTGCAGCTAAATTAAATGCCCAGACTTTGGAATGCCCATGACTTTGGGGCCCTGATGTTCTTCAACCTGCATGAAAGGACTGGTCCCTCAGCACACAGCCTTACATTGCTCAGCATATGTACAGGGCTATGGTTGCAGTTCTCATACTATCCCAAAGTACCTTAATCTCTATTGTGGTGGAGTTTTGAGGGGGGTGTGTGTAAATACATAAGGGTGGATAATTCTGCTTCACCACAACAACATCTCCAGAACTTGTGGAAATAATTGGAGGCCGCTATATAAACAAAGTGCTTATTAATATTTTGCCACTTAACCATTTCCCACACTGACAAGATTACCAACAGTACATTTGCAATGATCTGTATCGCCATGATAGACAGAGATACAAGGTGTGTCAGCTTTTCTTTGCTCGCCAATAAATGCAAACTTGTTTTCTTCTGCAAGGGGAAGGCAGTTTCTTCAACAACTTTGAGCACATTGTTTAATATAATATGACAGTATTTGAATTCTTATGCCAAATCTGCTGACAGGAAATGTTAATGCAGAAAGTATTCATATGAAACATAAGAACAGCAAAGTAAAAAATAGAACATTAGAGAAAAGAACTACAGTAAATAATTGTTCATGTACAAATAACTGAGTGTATTATTTCTCTTAAAGGTAAAAATTATGTAGAAAATTGAAATGTAGATCTGCAAATGTATCCAGCAAAGAGGAAATAGTATTCAATAATAGCCAGCACTTCAGTATATGTTTACTTTTAAAACAGGAATTTAAACATTTAATTCATGGTACTGGAAGGATTTCTGATTAAGGAATGCTTAATTCAGATGAAACATTAATCCAATAATAATTATTTGAAACCATTATCTATAAACAGAATTATAAAGCAACTAGAAAAACTGGAACAGATTTTTTACACACCTTATCAATTTGGATTTGGTTGGAATTTTCCCTGCGTAAGCCTGACAGATCTGAGATCTTCCCTGGTTGAAGACTGATCTTACAAGCTAGTGATGATACTGTTGAGAGCAGTTATCCTTTATCATTTGGTACTCAACATCTTACCAGATCAAATCTCCACGCACCAAATTTCACAATAAATACGAAGACTTTTCTTAGATGACTCTGCAGGAAGCCTAGCACTTGAAGGGGCATGACAGAACACAGGTAGTGAGAAGGTCATGCACTTAATTTGCATGGTCCTGCACAATTAACTTAGCAGCTGCGCTGGCCAATTTCAGCAAGGGACACAAAAACAATTTTTCCAATTAGATAAAGGTGTTTCAGAATGTTGAAAACTGAGAATTAGTAAAAATATTTGAGTAAACAAAAAAATTCAGTCTACAACTTAAAAAGGAGTTAAGAAATCAGAAGCAAAACCCCAGTATATGTTGAATTCTAACAGCCCACATTAAAGTCTTTTTCTAATGCACAACTTCATTATCTCACATTCTTACTTCTCTGAAGTTATACAAATATATTGCTAAAATAGTCTGGATTCATAAGAACTTCAGTGAGAATCAAAAGTAACTTTCTGAAAAAAATATGATCAAAGCTACACAGAACCAAGGCAAACAGAATATCTAACACTAAAAACCTCAAAGCAGCAAGGTGTCACAGTACTCTCAAGACTAGCCAGCTGCAACAAGGCTTTTACCATTCCATACCAAGTTAACTTCATAAAGTAGTTCCTGCACCTTGCCCCAGCACAGCCACCAAGCCCCCACAAGGTTTCAAAAGCTCATCTGTTTCTTCAACCTCTTCAGGCCAGTCCACCCTGCTTCTTGCCTCTGCTGTAGAGTCTTCCTTCTCCAGGCCCCTCTCCCAATCCAGTTCCCCTTCTTCTCCTGGGGGAGAGAGCCCTTGCCTACATCCAGGGCACCGGCACCCCCACCCCCTACTTCTCCCAGGTCTCTCTTCACCTAGTGCTCCTCCTTTATACCCCTTAGAGCTATTTAACTACTTAGCAGGAACCAGCCACAGCTGCACATTATCCACGTCAGCCAACCCACCACCCCTGAAGCCAGCCTACAGCTGTATTATTATCAATGTTGATTAACCTACCTTCATTCCTCTGTAATTCCTCTACAGTGTGGGATTTCTTAATCAAACAGTGTATTGGGTTTGTGTGGCAAAGTTTTGGTAGTAGGGGGGGTACAGGGGTGGCTTCTGTGAGAAGCTGCTAGAAGCTTCTGCTATGTCTGACAGAGACAATGCCAGCTGGCTCCAAGATGGACCTGCTGTTGGCCAAAGCTGAGCCAATCAGCAGCTCTGTTAGTGCCTCTGTGATAACATATTTAAGAAGGGGGGAAAAACCCTGCTGTACAACAGCAGATGGGAGAGAGGAGTGAGACTATGGGAGAGCAATAACTCTGGAAACACCAAGATCAGTGAAGTAGGAGGAGGTAGCGTTACAGGTGCTGGAACAGATTCCCCTGTAGCCCAGGGTGAAGACCATGTTGAGGTAGGCTGTCCCCCTGCAGCCCATGTAGGCCCCTGGTGGAGCAGACACCTACCTGCAGCCCACGGAGGACCCCATGTTTGAGCAGGTGAATGCACCCGAAGGAGATTTGTGATCCTGTGGGAAGCCCACACTTGAGCAGGCTCCTACAGGACCTGTGGAGAGAGAGGAGCCCATGTTGGAGCAGGTTTGCTGGCAGGACTTGTGACCCCGTGGGGGGACCCATGCTGGAGTAGTCTGTTCCTGAAGGACTGCACCCCATGGAAAGGCCCCATGCTGGAGCAGTTCGTGAAGAACTGCAGCCTGTGGGAAGGACTCACATTAGAGAAGTTTGTGGCGGATCCTCTCCCGTGAGAAGGACTGGAGCAGTGCAGGAGCGGGCTGGAAACTAGGACCATGTGTGGCAATCAGTTAGCTGAGGGGAATGTGCTCGAGCTTGTCTAGACAACAATTAACATGATGAGACATGTTTACAGAGCACAGGGGAGTGGGAGACGGATGCCGCCTGGCACCAAGGAAAGGTAACACCTTGCGGTTAATTGCTGGTAGTTAACCACCAATCAGGGATTGCCTAGTATGCAATGCTTAGCTTCAAGAACCAATTAGTTTAAAACGCGCAGCTTCTGAAAGTGTATATAAACTCGTGCTTCTGTACAATAAATTGACATTTGCTTGCATCAAGCTGCGTCCCGTCTCTTCATTCGCCGCAAATTGGTGACCCCGACGTGATCCGTTTAAGGATCTGACGTGAAGGGCTCTCGAATCGCCTATCTGAGCGACTTGCAGCAAATCCCACAGAACTTTGAATGATCTGCTGAGAAGAAGCAGGAGCCGGCCGGCCAGAAATCCCTCCGGAGTTGAGAGGTGAGCTGTGGGAAATCCGTAATGGGGAATCAGGCTTCGCCCCCAGAAGGAGACGTTTATGAGCTTATGAAAGGTCTTCTTAATAAACATAAGAAAAGTATTTCTGGGCAAGACCTTAAAGCAGTGCTCAAATGGGTGCAAGTAAATATGCCCGCAGTGACTGCATCTACAATTTTTACGTGGGAACTTTGGGACGACACAGGGGTGAAATTGTGGGATTCTGTGACAAAAGGCAATACTGAGTCCCACCGTCTGCTCTCTTCATGGAGAGTTATTTTTGAGACTATGAAAGCACAGGAATAAAAGCCAGAGGAAGGAGAGGAGGAGGAATCGCAAGCTCCTATAGCTCTTTCCTTATCAGCCTCTAAGTCACAGTGCTCTAGACCCCTGGGTGTCAATGCAGTGGAGTATCCGCCAGAAGAAGATCCCTTTGACCCAGGACCGATAGACCCTGAAAAAGAACCTGATTTATACCCTCCTGATCTACGTGATGTGTGGACAAAAATAAAGAAACAAGCCTTAAAGGAGGGGGATTTAGAAATGGCTAAAACTATAGTTGCTCCGGTCTTGTATTCTCAGGGTCGGGCAGGGGGAGCACGATGGGAGGCTCTTTCTTTTTCGGTTGTTGAAGAACTGCGCCGCACAGTTACGGAACATGGTATTTCTTCTCCCTATTTTATAAGTCTGTTATCTTCTGTGTTTGATACTTATATCATGACTCCTCATGATTTGAAATCTTTAGCACAATTGTTACTAACCCCGACTCAGTACACGTTATGGGAGTCGCATTGGAGAGGAGGACTGCAAGCACTCCTGCTCACGTATGTTAATCATAATGATCCTGCATTAGCTGCACTAACAATAGAACATCTTACAGGCACCGGTGCACATGTTGATCCGGTAACACAGGCTCAAAACTGCCCCCGTGCGGCTCTCGAGGCAATTAGAGAAGAGGCGAAAAAGGCTTTTTTCCAGGTTCCTGACGTACAAAAGCCACAAAAAGCTTTTACTAACATCACTCAGGAGTCTCGAGAACCTTATATGCAGTTTATTGATAGACTAAAACAGGCTTTGGAACGTCAAGTAGATAATGCGGAAACTCGGGATATATTGCTAACAAAACTAGCTGTTGAAAATGCTAATGTTGATTGTAAAAGGCTACTGAAGTCTCTTCCCAACCCAAACCCCACTCTGGTGGAAATGGTGGAAGCATGTAACCAAATCGGTACGGTTGACCACAAGTTTGAAGCTATGGCTGGTGCTTTTGCAACGATGCATGGTGTGGGGTATTGCTATGGTTGTGGTAAGCCTGGTCATCTAAAGAGAAATTGTCTTGCGCAGGCTGCGGGGAATAAACAACAACCTCCTGGTCCTGGAGTTTGTCTGAAATGTCGGAAAGGGCGTCATTAAGCTAATCAATGTTGATCTAAGTATGATTTCCAGGGACAACCGATACAGGGAAACCGACCGCGGAGCGCGGGGCAGCGACGCGTGCAGACACAAGTGCCACAGCTGACATTTCAACAAGCTCGGAGAGAAGTACCGACACCTCAAGTCTCTGTCCAGCAACCTCAGGCAGCGCCGGATTGGACCTGGCAACCTCACACACAGTAACGTTGCTCGATTCCTCGGTTCATTTATTATCAACAAATGTCAAAGGACCATTACCCCCTGATACACAAGCTCTATTAATTGGTAGATCTTCCACAACATTGTCTGGTCTATTTGTTTTACCAGGTGTTATTGACTCTGACAGTGTGGGCGAAATCAAAATTATGGCATGGACTCCATTTCCGCCTTGTACGATACCTCAAGGTAGTAGAATAGCGCAATTGATTTTGATCCCGGCAGGGGTAAGCTCTCTTACCACTGATCATCCTCCGCAGAGGAGAGGAGGTTTTGGATCTACAGGGTTACCTCATATTTTGTGGGTACAATCCATTTCTCCACAGCGACCTATGTATCAGTGTACCCTTATTTACAATGACCAACAAATAGCACTAAATGGAATCATTGACACTGGAGCTGATGTCACAGTAATTTCTCAAGCCAAATGGCCTCCGCAGTGACCACTGACTAATGTCTCTCAGACACTGGCTGGGATAGGGGGGACCGGTAATAGTCGTCAGAGTTTGGAACTAATTCAAATTCAAGGACCAGAGGGACATGTGGCTTCTGTTAAACCTTTTGTGCTACCTGTCCCTATGGTTTTGTGGGGACGTGATGTATTGTCACAATGGGGAATGTCTATCCGAACCCATTTTTAGATGGGGCCATTGAAGTGCGCGACACCTTAAAATAACCTGGAAAACTGATGTTCCTATTTGGGTGGATCAATGGCCCCTTCCTTTGGAAAAACTTCGCGCACTTCAAAACTTAGTCTCAGAACAACTGTCCAAAGGACACATTGTACCCTCTACTAGCCCATGGAATTCACCAGTTTTTGTTATTAAAAAACAAACTGGCAAGTGGCGCTTGCTCCATGATCTCAGAAAAATTAATGATGCTATGGAAGATATGGGAGCCCTCCAACCCGGGCTTCCGTCCCCAACTATGATCCCTCGACATTGGCATCTAACTGTCATAGATCTTAAAGATTGTTTTTTCAGTATCCTGTTGCATCCAGATGATGCCCCAAAATTTGCCTTTTCAATTCCAAGCATCAACATGCAAGCTCCGTTGTAGAGATATCAGTGGGTTGTACTGCCACAAGGTATGAAAAATAGCCCTACAATGTGTCAATGGTATGTTGCAAAAATACTCAGTCCTGTCCGAAATGCTATGCCTACTGTGTTATTGTATCATTATATGGATGACCTTTTAGTGGCAGCACAACATCACGAAGTCATGGAGAAAGCTGTAGCCCTTGTCACAGATGCCGTGAATTCGGCAGGTCTCTGTATAGCACCAGAAAAGGTCCAAAAGTTTCCCCCTTGGAAGTATCTAGGCTGGCGAATAAGAGCACAAACTATTGTTCCTCAACCATTGCAGATCAATACCAATGTAAGAAACCTGCATGATGCACAAAAATTACTGGGAACAATAAATTGGGTTCGACCACTATTGGGAATTTCTAATACAGACCTGGGTCCTCTGTTTGACCTACTAAAAGGGGACACTAATCTTTGTTCTCCATGTAATCTTAACTCTGAAGCAGATACATCTTTACAAAAGGTTGCCTCAGCTATCGCTTCTCAACAGGCCCACCGATGGGCCCCTGAACTACCTTTTTACTTGATTATTTTAAACCCTGTACGACAGCCTCATGCCCTGATATTTCAATGGGACCTTCAGAACTCAGACCCCTTGTTAATTATTGAATGGATCTTTTTACCTAACCAGTCTACAAAAACTATTTTGACACAACATGAAATGTTTGCCTCTCTGATTGTTAAAGCTAGATCACGCCTGTTAACCTTATCAGGGAAGGATTTTGTCTGTATTTGTCTACCAATAACAACGGTATACTTAGAATGGCTTTATCAGCAATCAGACACCTTTGTTACGGCACTTGCCGACTATACAGGTCAAATAACTTCTCATCCTCCTTCACACAAACTGTTTAACATTGACTTTCGTCTGATGTTAAAACCCAAAAGAAGCGAACAACCCTTACAGGCAATTACTGTGTTTACAGATGGATCAGGCAAATCACATAAATCTGTTCTTCTATGGTGGGATGATCAACGGAGACAATGGGACTCGGACATAGAGACAGTCTCCGGTTCACCTCAAACAGAACTGAATGCAGTTGTTCACGTTTTCCGAAAATGGAATGTACCACTCAACCTTGTTACCTTTTCCACTTACGTTTCAGGTATTGTTACACGAGCTGAAGCTTCTGTGCTGCGGAATGTTTCACATTCACAACTTTTTACCCTGTTACAGGAACTTATTTTCCTTTTGGACTCTCAATCTGCGCCTTATTTTGTTATGCATATTAGGTCTCACACCTCACTACCTGATTTTCTTGCAGAAGGCAATCGACGAGCTGATCTATTGACGTTACCAGTTCAAGTACTGCCAGACCATATTGCACAAGCTAAACTAAGTCACTCTTTTTTCCATCAAAATGCTGGAGCTCTTAAACGACAGTTTGACCTTACTTCTCAACAAGCGTCAAATATTATTGCTGTCTGTCCTGATTGTCAAAAACATTCTTTCCCATCAATTACTGCCGGAGTTAACCCTAGAGGATTACAAAGCCTACAATTATGGCAAACAGATGTCACACATTATTCTGAATTTGGTAACTTTAAATATATCCACACTTCCATTGATACATTTTCAGGTGCCTTGTTTGCCTCTTGTCACACAGGAGAAAAGGCACGAGATGTTCGTAGACATCTAATGCGTGCTTTTGCTACTTTGGGTATTCCCTCAAAGATAAAGACAGATAATGGTCCAGCTTATGTTTCAACAACTATAAAAACCTTTTTTGCCCTATGGGGTATAACTCATATTACTGGCATTCCTCATTCCCCCACCGGTCAACCTCTCATTGAACGGTCTCATCAGTCTCTAAAACGTCTATTACAACAACAAAAAGGGAGAATGGGAATGGCTATTCCGGAGGAACGGTTACAGAAAGCATTGTATGTTTTTAATTTTTTAAATTGTTCTTTAATAGATAACAACCCACCGATAGTTCGACATTTTACTGCAAATACCTCCTTCGAGGCACGGGTTAAAGCCCCAGTATTGGTTCGAGATCCAGAAACAGGTAAAATTATGGGACCATATCCTCTTGTTACATGGGGAAAAGGTTATGCTTGTGTCTCCACAGAAAAAGGACCCAGATGGATCCCAGCGAAGAATGTAAGACCTTTCTGTGAACCTTTACCGCAGACAACTGATACCGACACCAACCCTACAGAATGAAATAAAAACTGCGTGAGGATTTCTGTTTTGCATTAATGTCAGATACCCAAAATCAGGACATAGAATATAGATTTTGCTTTTTACAGCGCCTAGAACGAACACTATCACTCTGGATCAAACCACTTAACAAAGGTAATACGTTTGGACCAGACCAGATCCCCAACGCACTGACGGCACCGCTAGCAGATATTATCTTCCCTTACATTGACTTTCAACGACACCGTCACGAACCAGATTGGACAGCATCTCGATTTCTACAGTTATGTTGCTATGAACATGGACCATTCTGTCGACCGTGGATCAAGATTCATTGTGAACTCTGTGATCAGGATCGCTGGCGAGTTGTAAGACTAAGGGACAGATGGGGTCATTGGATGTGTTCTGGGTGTTACAATCAACTATTAAGGTTTAATCAGATACGGTGGGCTGAACGTTTTATGGGAAAGCCTCTTTTGGAGATAGAGGGAGTTATAGGATTAGGTTCTGAGATTTTGCCAAACTTAGTTTTTGTAAATTTTTTATCATAGATTGAAAGCCTAGAAGTACGGGCTACTGCATGGTTGTTGTTTCAATATATTATATTAGCAAGCAGAATTTATATTATTAACAAGAACATTATTATAGGATTTGAGTGTGGACAATCAATTGCAGTGCCTCGGTCGTGGACAGTACTGTCGCGACGGAGGGAAGACACAGTCACTCAATATGAGTGATCAGCAGACTTCGTTTATTGTCTCTTACAGTCACCTTTTATGCCTTGTTATAATTAGCTCATACATATTACAAAAGTTAAGCTCATTATTGGTTAGTTGCCTAAATACCAAGCCCGCCCCTAGTTTCTCTTCTGTAGTTTTCTGTTCCCACCTGCAACATTCTTTTCCCACCGAAATCTTCCTGTTATTGTGTAACTTTTGCTTTACTTCAGATAAGCTGAGAGCGATGTGCATTTTTGTCCAGCCAGCTGGACTATGTCTATGTGACCCTTTTCAGCTAGCCAGTTATCCACAATTCCCCCGTTTTTATTTTGGGCGACATAGGCCTGGTTGACCATTTTCAATAACAGCGTTTTAACACAGGAAAATACACAGCCAACTTATAAAATCTCAGTTCAGAAGTATAATTCCAGAAATACTTGAAAAATAAAGTTAGCTTGAAGCTTTAATTTAGATGCTCTTTCTGTTCCAGTGATACAAAAAGTTTAAAAAATTCAAAGGTAATTTTAAAGTTCTGAACATGGACTAATGCAAGCTCAAAACCCCAAAAGAAACCAAACTGATGTTTGACTAGGAATATTTGCAAATATTTTAGTGGAAAATCCCTGACCATTAACAATTTTCTGTCCAAATAACAACTGCCCTTATGCAACCAACCAGTCCATACATTTTCTGAAGAATACTGCAGGAGCAGGCTGGAAACTAGGACCATGCGTGGCAATAAGTTAGCTGAGGGGAATGTGCTCGGGCTTGTCTAGACAACAATCAACATGATGAGCTTGTCTAGACAGCAATTAACATGATAAGGCCTGTTTGCAGAGCACAGGGGAGCGGAAACGGATGGCGCCAAAGTTGGCGCCAAGGAAAGGCAACACCTTGCTGTTAATTAGCCGCCAATCAGGGATTGCCTAGTATGCAAGGGTTAGCCTCAGGAACCAATTGGTTTAAGACGCGCAGCCTTTGAAAGTGTATATAAAGTTGTGCTCCTGTACAATAAACCGACATTTGCTTGCATCAAGCTGCGTCCCGTCTCTTCATTCGCCGCAAATTGGTGACCCCGACGTGATACGTTTAAGGATCTAACGTGAAGGGCTCTCGAATCGCCTATCTGAGCGACATGCAGCGAATCCCACAGAACTTTGAATGATCTGCTGAAAGGAAGCAGGAGCCGGCCATAAATCCCTCCGGAGGTGAGAGGTGAGCTGTGGGGAATCCGTAATGGGGAATCAGGCTTCGTCCCCAGAAGGAGACGTTTATGAGCTTATGAAAGGTCTTCTTAATAAACATAAGAAAAATATCTCTGGACAAGACCTTAAAGCAATGCTCAGGTGGGTGCAAGTAAATATGCCCGCAGTGACTGCATCTACAATTTTTACGCGGGAACTTTGGGACGACACAGGGGTGAAATTATGGGATTCTGCGACAAAAGGCAATATTGAGTCCCACCGTCTGTTTTCTTCATGGAGAGTTATTTTTGAGACTATGAAAGCAGAGGAAGGAGAGGAGGAGGAATCGCAAGCTCCTACAGCTCTTTCCTCATCAGCCTCTAAGTCACAGTGCTCTAGACCCCTGGGTGTCAATGCAGTGGGGTATCCGCCAGAAGAAGATCCTTTCGACCCAGGACCGATAGACCGTGAAAAAGAACCTGATTTATACCCTCCTGATCTACGTGATGTGTGGACAAAAATAAAGAAACAAGCCTTAAAGGAGGGGGATTTGGACATGGCTAAAACTATAGTTGCTCCGGTCTTGTATTCTCAGGGTCGAGCAGGGGGAGCACGATGGGAGGCTCTTTCTTTTTCGGTTGTTAAAGAACTGCGCCACACGGTTACGGAACATGGTATTTCTTCTCCCTATTTTATAAGCCTGTTATCTTCTGTGTTTGATACTTATATCATGACTCCTCATGATTTGAAATCTTTAGCACGATTGTTACTAACCCCGACTCAGTATACGTTGTGGGAGTCGCATTGGAGAGGAGGACTGCAAGCACTCCTGCTCACGTATGTCAATCATAATGATGCTGCATTAGCTGCACTGACAATAGAGCATCTTACGGGCACCGGGGCACATGCTGATCCGGTAACACGGGCTCAACACTGCCCCCGTGCGGCTCTCGAGGCAATTAGAGAAGAGGCAAAAAAGGCTTTTTTCCAGGTTCCTGGTGTACAAAAGCCACAAAAAGCTTTTACTAACATCACTCAGGAGTCTCGAGAACCTTACATGCAGTTTATTGATAGGCTAAAACAGGCTTTGGAACGTCAAGTAGATAATGCGGAAGCTCGGGATATATTGCTAACAAAACTAGCTGTTGAAAATGCTAATGCTGATTGTAAAAGGCTACTGAAGTCTCTTCCCAACCCAAACCCCACTCTGGTGGAAATGGTGGAAGCATGTAACCGAATCGGTACGGTTGACCATAAGTTTGAAGCTATGGCTGCTGCTTTTGCAACAATGCGTGGTGTGGGGAATTGCTATGGTTGTGGTAAGCCTGGCCATTTAAAGAGAAATTGTCTTGCGCGGGCTGCGGGGAATAAACAACAACCTCCTGGTCCTGGAGTTTGTCCGACATGTTGGAAAGGGCGTCATTATGCTAATCAGTGTCGATCTAAGTATGATTTCCAGGGACAACCGATACAGGGAAACGGACCGCAGAGCGCGGGGCAGCGACGCGCGCAGACACAAATGCCACAGCTGACATTTCAACAAGCTCGGAGAGAAGTACCGACACCTCAAGTCTCTGTCCAGCAACCTCAGGCAGCGCAGGATTGGACCTGGCAACCTCACACACAGTAATGTTGCTCGATTCCTCGGTTCATTTATTATCAACAAATGTCAAAGGACCTAGATGGATCCCAGCGAAGAATGTAAGACCTTTCCGTGAACCTTTATTGCAGACAACTGATACCGACACCGACCCTACAGAATGAAATAAAAACTGTGTGAAGATTACTGTTTAGATATAGTTATGTAACTACATGAATGATTTCTGCCCTGAGCCTGGTGGCGCATACAGCTGCGGCTTGTGTCCGGGCTCAGAGATGTAAATAGGGGCTTCTCTGTTATGGTAAAGTGTCTCTCTTTGCATAAAAAAGAGAGGGAATGAAGGGAATGACCCCAGAGGTGTGTTCAAAGAAGGCATGCGATGTTTGATGTTTCGAACTTTTTGATTGAACCAGTTCTTGTTTGGTGTGCCCTTCCATCTATGTATAATGTTAATTTAAAAGAAAGATGATATTGTTTACACTTTGTCGATAATTGTCTTTCTGTAGATGTTAATGTAGTAGGAGGCTATGATAGGAACGTGTATCGCAGCGGTTCTTATCTTACCCAGAGTAACTGTAGGAAAAGCATTAAAGAGTTAAATCACCTTGTTTGGTAGGCAGTTAAGAATGTGAGTCAAAATTGCTACTGCCTTTGTTGTTGGTTCAGGGACATGGCTGTGAGGATTTGGATGGTATGTGCTGCGTGGATTTTAGGCGCCCCACTGCAGCAACATGTTATCAAAATCTGAGAAAATTTCAGCCTTTGTAGCATTCATTCACTCAATTGGCAGTATTGTTTGTTTGCTATTGCCTTGGTTGCTGTCATGTTTGCAAGGGCCCTGCAGAACATGGCAAACCTGGTACTAGCTGTTCAAAAAGCAAAAAGGGGAAATTGTAAAATTGTACGGAACGAGGACAGTGGGTTATTTTGACATTGATATCATGTCTTAGTTGGTTTTTTATTTGTTCTATTACTTGTGCCTTTGTTTTGCTCGGTTTCAGGGGTTCTTTTGTGTAACAGGAAGGGGGAGATGCAGGAGCAGGCTGGAAACTAGGACCATGCGTGGCAATAAGTTAGCTGAGGGGAATGTGCTCGGGCTTGTCTAGACAACAATCAACATGATGAGCTTGTCTAGACAGCAATTAACATGATGAGGCCTGTTTGCAGAGCACAGGGGAGCGGGAAACGGATGGCGCCAAAGTTGGCGCCAAGGAAAGGCAACACCTTGCTGTTAATTAGCCGCCAATCAGGGATTGCCTAGTATGCAAGGGTTAGCCTCAGGAACCAATTGGTTTAAGACGCGCAGCCTTTGAAAGTGTATATAAAGTTGTGCTCCTGTACAATAAACCGACATTTGCTTGCATCAAGCTGCGTCCCGTCTCCTCATTCGCTGCAGAATACCTCATTGATATCAAAGAATTAACAAAGGGAAAAAATTAGTTCTAAGCTATATACATTCATAAGGGGATTTTTCAATAGTTACATACAGATTTACACACTAAGCCATGATGGCTTGTAGGTGATACACACAAGAAGAGTACGTTGCTTATCTGTCTGAATGTCTATGCTAAATTTGACAACTATGCCACAAGCCAAGCCTACATGGGTGCTGTGTGTTATGCACGTTCCTTAACAAACAGAAGTATAATAGACAAATTCCCAAGATCTAGTCCCCAACCTAATTATATTATTTTGTAGCCAATTAAGGAAAATAACACAAATGTGCATATCTACATGTGCACACACCTTTTAGTTCAGAACCAATCTGTGATAAAAGGCCTTAGCCTTATGGCATCATCGAATCTTAACGGGTACAGTAACTAAAAATGCAGTCTTACTGTAAGTGCGATTTATGCTGACATTCCCTCAAATGCTACACGTGAGAATTTCTCGCTCAACTGCCTCAAGTTAAAATAGTAGTATTTGTTAATATGTATTAAAAAATCATTAATTCTCTACAATAGCAGTTGACTTCCATAACACTATGTAAGCAAAAGAGGCCTAAGATGGGTTTTCTGAATACTAACAATTTATTTTAGACTGTCTAAACTCAGGTCTTGAAAGATTTCACTCTGCCAGACGTAGAAACACTGTTGCACTCCAGTTGTGATATCCCTTTTCCCAAGTTGCCACATGCACATCTCGCTCAAGCAACATTATTGTTAAAGTTTCTCTCTGCTACATAAAAGCATATTGCACTTGTAGATATAAAAGACAGCACCCTTACTTAGATTATTACCTTATTACCTCATAACTCTTAGTATACCTTGTATCTCTGATTTCATCACTTCAAAAATTCACCAGAAGCAGATAAAACCACAGCCTCAGACTAAACTACACCTTAACTGCTGATTCAAATAAAGGCATTCTCTTCAGATATGCCTAATGCTTACAAATAATTTTGGCTGGTTTTGATCAAAAAACTATTATTACAATAATGATCAAAAATAATAATCCCGTTTGCAAAATGCCTTTAAGCCAGCCTCCTAGTCCCAACCAATTTCCACATTCAGAATACAGCATAAATACAGAATACAGAATAAATTATCTCCATCAAGGCAAAAAGGCTTCTCTTTAAGCACAGAGATGTTTGCTAGGTCAAGGCAGAAAGCCATTTCTTGTAGGGGACATCTGAAGCACTTTTTTTTTTTTTTGGTGGGTTTGTAATCAATTCCGTATTTTTCCTTCAGAAGCTTAAGCTGTTCCTCTTGTTTCAGAAGTGTTTCCAACTCTGATTTGTCGAATAGGTCCGTATTTCCCAAAAATATCATACATTTCCTCCGCTGTGATTTTATACGGCAGGTTCCGAATATAAAGGATCCGATTGACCTCTGGGGGCAGCCGGATGTTAGCTCGCTTGGCCGCTTGCATCGCCATGGCGCCGATCGGAGGGGGGGGGGGGATGGTGCCGCCTTGGAGAGAAACCGCGGCCGGGAAGGGGCCTGCTGGGCTGCGCGCCGCCACTCGCCGCTGCCGCGGGGGTCCCGCATGCTATCCCATACGCTAATAACCCGGGTAATGCCTTTTTACAATCTATGTCCCGAATGCTCCACTTTTCTAAAAAGCATATGAGCGAATCGTACGTCGCTTGTCTCTCCATACCTTCGTCAGCGCTGTTGCAGCCTTTGCGAGACTTCGGCGACGCGTGGCCGGCGGGACCCTCTGTAGGTGCTCCCGGGCGCGGGGACTGTGCCCTTCCGCCTCCTGCGCTGCTTTCAGGACCGGTACCCAAATCTCCGTCGAACCGTGGCTCGCAGGTTCAGCCCTCTCTAGTGTCCCTGTTCGGGCGCCATTTGTCGCGACGGAGGGAAGACACAGTCACTCAATATGAGTGATCAGCAGACTTCGTTTATTGTCCCTTACAGTCACCTTTTATGCCTTGTTATAATTAGCTCATACATATTACAAAAGTTAAGCTCATTATTGGCTAATTGCCTAAATACCAAGCCCGCCCCTAGTTTCTCTTCTGTAGTTATCTGTTCCCACCTGTAACATTTTTTTCCCACCGCAATCTTCCTGTTACTGTGTAACTTTTGCTTTACTTCAGATAAGCTGAGAGCGATGTGCATTTTTGTCCAGCCAGCTGGACTATGTCTATGTTACATTTTTCAGCTAGCCAGTTATCCACACAGTACGACCAGAATAATGGCTGGCTGTAAAACGACGATGGAAAAAGAAAAGGAGAAAGAAGCGTTGTCATTAATATGGATAATGATGTTCACATCTGGATCTTGGCCTATTGAAGGTAGCTCTTATCCCCCTTTTCTACCAAAGGTAAACGTTTGGGTCACATTGGCGAACTTGACTGGACCGGATACTCTGTGTCTTCCTATGGCCACTCCGGATCAGCCTTTTTCCACATGTCTTGTGGGCTTACCATTAGATGAATGGCCTATACCTAGAAACCTTCAAAGTCTTTTTCCACCCAAAAACGTATCAAAAAATGTGACAGACAATTGGGATGTATGGACACCCCATCTCCCACTGGCCACTTTGGAACCACAAGAAATTGAACTTCTTGGTTCTGTAAAAATGGATTTTTGCATAAAATTTAACTACACGGGAAAGAATCAATCTAGGGCATGGGACGTTTCCCCTATTCATCCTGTTTTTAGAAATGCAAGTATCTGGTGTAATTACACTGCTAACAACTTGTCTAAATCTAGCAATGCTCCGCTCTCACTACCTGCTGGAGTATTTTTTATTTGTGGGGATCGAGCATGGCCTGTATTTCCCTCTCATATAAAAGGAGGTCCGTGTAGTTTAGGGCGACTTTCCGTCCTGACTCCTAACACATCTGTGATTTTACAACATCGTTACTCTCGAAGGACAAAGTGTGGCACTCATGCATTTGCCCCCGATTGTGATGATAACATGCAATTTTGGTCCTTTGGCCAACGCTTTACTGCATCTCTTTTGTTGCCTGAAGCTGCTGCAGGAAATGCTCTGGCAACATTAAATAAGCTTGGCTGTTGGCTTGCCAAACAAACTAATGCCACAAGCAGTGCCCTGTCTGGTCTTTTATTAGATGTTGATAGTGTTCGCCACACGACATTACAAAATAGAGCTGCAATAGATTTTTTGCTTTTGGCACAAGGTCATGGTTGTGAAGAGTTTGAAGGGATGTGTTGCATGAACCTTTCAGATCATACGGAATCAATTCATGCTAGCATCCAAAGATTGAAGGATGGAGTTTCTCATCTTCAACAAAGTGATACTTGGGATTGGTTAGATAAACTGTTTAGTGGTTGGGGTATTTCAGGATGGTTAAGAAGTTTAGTGAAGATGATTATATATGCTTTAGTTGCTTTTTTGTTTGTTCTATTACTTATACCTTGTTTTTACTCGTTCGGTTTCAAAGGTTCTTTTTGTGCAACAGGAAGGGGGAGATGCAGGAGCGGGCTGGAAACTAGGACCATGTGTGGCAATCAGTTAGCTGAGGGGAATGTGCTCGAGCTTGTCTAGACAACAATTAACATGATGAGACATGTTTACAGAGCACAGGGGAGTGGGAGACGGATGCCGCCTGGCACCAAGGAAAGGTAACACCTTGCGGTTAATTGCTGGTAGTTAACCACCAATCAGGGATTGCCTAGTATGCAATGCTTAGCTTCAAGAACCAATTAGTTTAAAACGCGCAGTTTCTGAAAGTGTATATAAACTCGTGCTTCTGTACAATAAATTGACATTTGCTTGCATCAAGCTGCGTCCCGTCTCTTCATTCGCCGCAGAGCAGGAGTGTGAGGAGTCCCCCCATTGAGGAGGAAGGAGCAGCAGAGACAGTGTGTGATGAACTGACCACAACCCCCCTTCCCAACCCCCCTTCCCCACCCCCTGGTCGCTTGGGAGGAGGAGGTAGAGAACTGGGGAGTAAAGTTAAGTCTGGGAAGAAGGGAGAGGTGGCGGGAAGGTGTTTTAAGACTTGTTCTTATTTCTCATTATCCTGCTCTGATTTGATTGGCAATAAATTAAACTAATTTTCCCAAGTCAAGTTTGTTTTACCTGTGATGGTAATTGCCAAATGTCCTGGTTTTGGCTGGTATAGAGTTAATTTTCTTTTCAGTAGCTGGTATAATGCTATGTTTTGGATTTAGTATGAGAATAATGTTGATAACATACTGATGTTTCCAGTTGTTGCTAAGCTATGTTTATACTAAGCCAAGGACTTTTCAGTTTCTTAGGCCCTGCCAGTGAGGAGGCTATTGGGAGGGGACACAGCTAGGACAGCTGACCCAAACTAGCCTAAGGGATAGTCCATACCATAGAAAGTCATGTCGAGTATATAAACTGGGAGAGTTGGCCAGGGCCTTCTAATTGCTGCTGGGGGACTGGCTGGGCATCAGTTAGTGGGTGGTGAGCAATTGTATTGTGCAGCAGGTTTTTTCCTTTTAGATTTTATTCCTCTTTCCCTCTCTCTCTCCTTTTCATTACTGTTGTTGTTATTATTATCTTTTGTGTTATTTCAATTATTAAATTGTTCTTATATCAATTAATGATTTTTTACTTTTTTTTCCCCAGTTCTCCTGCCTGTCCTGCTGCGGGTATGCGTGTGGTGTGAGTGAGCAGCTGCCTGGTGCTTAGTTGCCAGCTGGGGTTAAACCATGACAGTGATCTTTCCCTGTTCTTATCTTGACCCATGAGCCTTTCGTTTTATTTTCTCTCCCCTGTCCAGCTGAGGATGGGAGTGATAGAGCAGCTTTAGTGGGTACCTGGCGTCCAGCCAGGATCAACCCACCACAAACAGTACTTAAGAAAATGATCAGGAAAGAAGCACTTAAAACTCATGAATAAATGGTCAGCTTTGTCCACAGCTGTGTTTCAGTAGAAATCTAGAGAAGAAAATTACTGAAATATGATGGTGAGTCAGATCTCAAATCAGTGGGCCTAAATGGGACATAAAGGTGCTCTTCTTGACTGTCTTGGTTATAGGGACAGTTCTTTACCAGTGCAACTGCAACTTTGTCACATCTGTGAAGCTAAGCATGAATCTTCAGTATACTTTTTTTCCTAACAAATTTGTTTTTTGGCAAAATTTTGCCAAGAAAGAAAACTTCTCTCAGAAATACTGAAATGAAACAAAAATATCTTGGGTTGGTCCAACATTAATTTTGAACCCATGTAGGCTTCTGTGGTGCCCCTAATTTTTGTGGACGTAGGGTCATTATGACATGAAAGACTCATAATAAGCTGCATTTGTAAATATTTAAATACCTTTTAAATTTTATTTCTAAATCCCTTTATAAAGCACTATTTACAGATACTAATTGAATATCACTCAGGTTTTTGCTCAGGAAGAGCTTATTGACTGATTCTACTTGTGACATGCCAAGATACATACAGGAGTTGCTATGTGCTGTTATGTGTTAGGTCCTAAAATTCCAGAAAATTGATCATTTAAAAT
This sequence comes from Falco cherrug, assembly GCF_023634085.1. Taxonomy (NCBI): domain Eukaryota; kingdom Metazoa; phylum Chordata; class Aves; order Falconiformes; family Falconidae; genus Falco; species Falco cherrug. The sequence continues at coordinate 3,873,209 of NC_073719.1, forward strand.
AAAAATTTTGATGAAATAGTTTAGGAAGACAATATGATAAAAATGTAATTTTCACATGCTTTATTTAGGAAACACTATAGCAACAATAAAATAGGATATTAAATATTATGCTTTCCCTTGAAAGATTAAAATATGATGTAAAAGCATTAAACAACGTACACAGTATTTTTCAGAGATAATAAGTACTGGTACACTTATTTAACAAGTGACTCGCCTAAAGGATGAGGCAGAGGTTGAATGAAAGATTTTCAAAACTTTCCCCTAAATGTTAAAAAAAAAATATTCAAAACATTCATTATTCTTGTTAATCATGTTTATTACAGTAATGCCACAGATCTAAAGGAAAATGGATTCCAATGAGCTTGTTATTATATAAAGTGCATTCAGGTCTCTGCTCTGAAGTTTCCAAATAGTTAATGTGACAGCAGCAAATGTGATATTAATTTCATTACTGTTTGAAGATGGGCTATGGGGGGAAAAAAAAAGAGAAGCAAGAAACAGAAACACTGAAGAAAATTATGACAAGGGAGAAGAGGGTATGAGAAAATTTGGAGTGAAGCAAAGGTGACAACAACTGTCAAAAAGGAGTCAACGCTTAAGTTTTGCAGGCTTTTCAAAATCCCCACATTTCCTATTTCTATAGATGTACCTAACAGCTGGATCCTCTGGCTGATTACTCCAAGAAAATTGCTTTCATAGAAGAAGTCTGAAAAGCTTTTTATGTCCAACAGTGATAGCAGGTATTCTGAAGGAAGAACAAAATGGGGCAAGAGAAGGGCATGAAGTTAAGAGAATGCTTGCAGAAACATTGAATTGTCTGAACAATGTTGGCTCTGATGCTGCAGCATTTCTAAAGGGACCCTGCCAAATTAATTCAGTCCCCAGATCTCTCTGGCTTGCGAGCGGCGGGGAATAACACGCAGCCGACTCAATATGAGTGATAAAGCATGATTCACTTTATTAGCCCGAATAGCTCCTATTTATACAGTGTATCTAATTATGCATACTCAGCAGTCTATGATTGGCTAGAATCACTTCCTAGTCATTTACATGGTCCTCCTACTTGCGGTTAGCTAGCTTACATAACTTCTTTATCTTTACTGCACATACCTCCTCAGAGTTGTTTGTGAAGCCTGTTAAGGCCGTGGTGTCCCTGCAACTCCGTGGTGTCCCTGCAACTCCGCAGCCATCAGCACAGCTGGCAGCCTCAGCTGAGGCCTAGTCTTGATAGCACACTGGTTAGATTTGGCTCTGCTCGTACAAATGCTCTAATGATCTGTGACCCTTCTCATCCAGCCATTCTCCAACACTGGCTACACATGTTGTTTTCCTCAACTTCAATTTTGTGATGAAAAAGGTTTGTATAGCTCAAAACAGGAGTGTAAAACAGAGTGGTTATTTCAACTATTGCTATATATACATAGGCTCACCAATGGCCAGAATACTCCGCTATTCCCAAGTTAGATTTAGAGAAACAAAACCCCGGAATCTAACCATAGTGGAATCCATAGCAGAGAAGAGAGTTCCAGTGGAGGACTTGAAATGCAGCAGCAACTTACTTTTTGGTATCCTCTTCCAGGCTGGAGTTTGGGACCCAGAATGGAGTGCTGAATGCAGAAGGCATGTCAGAATGGAAGCCAAGCCGCCTTAAACCTGCAGCCTACTCCAACCTTAGACCAAGGTACTGTGTAGATGAATTTACAGTTCACCAGGCTAAAGATGAAGAATGCTGAAACTCAGCATTCATGTGAGTTCTGGATCTCTGCTCCCTTGCAGCTTTATGTGGTTTATCTGCTTAAAACAGAAAAAATAATGGGAGCAAGGACTAGAATACAAGTTCTCTTTACCACCAAGGAAGTTCCTTAACAGTCTTCAGTGTTTACTGGCACTGCTTGAAACACAAATAGACTGCAGGCCTCTACACCATTTTGCTTCCTTGTGCACAATGCTCTGCCCACTGGGTCGAATGATGGCAATGTGCCCCCTCCTTCCCTGCAATTACCTCACAGTTTCAGGTCACATCACAGAGGAAAAGCTACACTGATCTATTTTTGCCAGGGAGAATATGCCTAATTGTGGTGATCCTTGAGCATGGAACAGTCTCCGGCTGCTGGGCTGGGACGCAGCTTCTCTTCTGTTAAAGGACCCTTCACATAAGAGGCAGGCTTACCTGTTTGGCTTACCCAGCATGTGCTGTCCCTGAGTGTCTCGGCAGTGGCAGTGCTGCACTGGGAGGTGCAGTGAATGTGCTGGTTGAGCGTGAGATGGAAGAAAGGGGCAAATAAGTGACTGACAAACATGATGTCCGCCTTGCTTTTATCGCCCACTTCCCCCCAACTGTAGTCTGGAATTCAGGGAATTTTTATGGGAGGTAGGTGCAAGCGCTCTAGAAATTGACTCACCTTCAGCTTTGGTTTAAAAGAAAGTGGCAGGTGCCACTGTGTTTTGTGAGGAGTCCAACATTGTTAGTGTGTGTTAGGCTCTGAGGATGCTCTGACAGTGCCTATGGGATCAATCTCGTCAGAGCTTGGAGAAACAAGAATGCCTCACTTTCACCTGCTGATTAGGTTTACTGTTAAGCAAGGTGTTAAGCTCTTCCACTTTGTCAAAACTAAGTTACGCTGTGTCACTGCAGATGTAGAACTTTCATGTGTTTTGGAACTGCTGTTTTAGAGAAGTAAATGCTAAATTCAATTTTATGTAGGTTTGCCCTTTACTAAATCTAGTTCCTAGTTATTAAAGACATCTATAGAGAGAGATATTAATACCTTGTATCTTTAAGTTCCAACTGCCTATTGGAGCACAGTTCCAAAGACAAAGGTACAAAGCAAAAGTGAGTCTGTGGAGGTTAGCTATTTTGACAACTCTAGTTTTAGTAAGTAACCTTGTTTTCTCTTTCATTATTTGTTTTCTGAATTCACCTATTAGAACTTGAGGCATCTGTCTTAAATGATTTATTTTTCTACTTGCAACTTAAATTGATTAAATAGATTTTATTCTCGGCAACAGAACCCACCTTAACTCAGTTCCACAGAAAATGGTCTTAGCTTTTCAATGTCCCTTCCCATCATTTTAGATGCACATAGCTCATATGATTAGAGAATTTTTGCAAAGGAAACTAGCGAGAGCAATGTATGTGTGTCTTATCCTCTTGAGAAAAGAGTAAGCTATGGTATACTTATCGTATACTAGTTTGTCCATAAAGAGTATGTTCACAAAGTATCTGTATCTGAGCTTACTTCCCAAAACATTCCCTTGTAGACCAATTCCCATTAGTCAAAAATGGGATTTGAGCCACTGGAACAGTCTCTCATGTACAGTAGTAAGTTAGGAGTCCCTTCATGACTAAGAAATCAGTGAAAATATTCCAAACAAAGTGGAAAAAAGTCAGAATTTGCCCCTAGAATCTGATATGCTCAAAATCACAAGAAAATTGTAAGCATTTAGGAAAATTACAGTAAATGTTTGCAGAAGCTGAATATAAAGGTTTGGGGAAAATGAGACTTTATATGATAAGAATGCTCAGTCATGAACTTGCTCCAGATCCTGAAAGCTATTCTTTAGCAGGAGAAAAAGATCTCATTGACTTTTCTCATTTTGGACAGTCCCAGTCAAGTCATCAGGACAACTTGCTGAGCAAGGTAACTTGCAAGTAAGCCTTGCCTGTAAGAATTGTGGGATCTGGCCTGCCAGATTGGAACAACTTACTGAGATGATTTGTAGTATATGCTTCTGAGTGCAAATGGGAAGTTTTATATTTCCCGCAGTTTTCAGAAGTGCATAATCTCAACATTTTGTACTTCTTTAATAGGGTTTTTAAGGTCAGACTTTTAAGTTCTTAACATCTGCAATATTTTGGAAAAAAAAAACCCATACGAATTCAGGGAACATTATGCCATCAGCATGCCATGTATAACAGCATTGATTCTTGCAGTGAATATTTGTAGAGGAACAAAGGTAGGTTAATTAACATTGATAAAATACAGCTGTGGGCTTGCTTCAGGGGTGGTGGGCTGGCTGATGTGGATAATGTGCAGCTGTGGCTGGTTCGTGCTAAGTAGTTAAATAGCTCTAAGGGGTATGGAAGGGATGGACTGTATGAAGAGAGATCTGGGAGAAGCAAAGGGAGGAGAGCAAGAGTGCACCCTGGATGTAGGTGAGATGAAGAGAGGCTGCTGGGAGAAGAAGGGGGCCTGGAAGAGGAGCCAGAGAAGGAAGACTCCAGATGCAGCAGAGGCAAGAAGCAGGGTGGACTGGCCTGAAGAGGCTGAAGAAACAGCACTGACTGTAGAAGAACTCTTGAAACTGTGAGGAATTGGTGACTGTGCTGGGGCAAGGCATGGGAGCTACTTATTGAAGTTAACCTGGTGTGGGATGGTAAAAGCCTTATTGCAGCCTGATAGTTTGCCAGTGCTGCAACAAATATTGACTGCTTTCCTATTTTTCTTACATGTTATTGTATTACTGTTAATTAACTATACTTTCAACAGGCCTCATTCTGGTTATCATGGTGCAACCTCTGCAAAGCACTCTACCTTATTCTTAACTCTTCATCTGGCTGTTGAAGCAGTGCTAACTAACAGAGGTAGGATACAGGGGCAGTGCCTGTAATCCAGAACTCCAAGGATCAACATTAATGTCACTCTCGCCACCTCTGGCACACATGGTTAGAGGAGTACAATAGCAGTGACTGCAAAGGCATCTAGGGAGGGCAAAGATCTCCAATCATGCTGCATGATTGGTATCTAGCTTGGGCAGAGCTTTAGTTTGTTGCTCTATCTGCTGATACTACCTTGTTTTTCATTCATGGTTATAAAAATTCCTCCCTGTTGAGCTAAGTGTTCTTATGTTTTGTTTCTGCTCAGCTATACTGCCTGCCAGCAGTGCTTTATTTAACATCTTAAGTTAAACAGTTAAAATGGTTTCTATTGTGTCTGTCTTAATGTAGCTCTCATGTTATAAGCCTGAAGTCTCCTTTTCTCTATAATTAGTAAAATATTTTGGAGCAGTTTTGGGTTTTTTTGTTGTTTGCTTGTGTAGTTTAAAAAGCAGATAACTTTAAAGCATCGTAATTTGGGAAAAATTTGGACACAACTGGGTATTTTAAAACAACCTTAGGAACTGATCTAATACTACTTAGGTCTGAGAAATTACCCTCTATTACTTAATGAAAACATCAGAAATCTACTGTAGATTGCAAAGGAAAACAAAAGTAGAAATTAACTAAAACTATATATTTAAAGCAACACCATGTTAATGTTTCTGTGCACTGCAACAAATTAGGGAATGCAATCAAGGATGTGATTTTTAGGTCTACTTCCTTAACTTTTCTTGAACTCTGGGGGCGTTACATGTAACAACTATATTATAAAAGTAACAGATGCACCCTAACGTAAAATAAAGAAACTTGGAATTTTCCCAGTTACAAGATTTACGGTGACTTTTGTCATGGGCTGGAAGGAACATCTAGAGCTGATCTAGCCTAACCCCCATGCTCAAAGCAGTGTCAACTGGAGTAGGTCACTGAGGGCTGTGTCCAATTGAGTTCCGAGTATCTCCAAGGATGGAGACTCTGCAACCTCTCTGGGCACCTGTTCCAATATTCTACCAACCTTGCAGTAAAAAAAAGGGGTTTAGAAATGTTTAAATTTCTTGTATTTCAATTTGTGCCCACTATCTCTTGTCCTATCACTGGATACCACTGAGTCTGGCTGTGTTGTCTTTATGCTATCCCATCAGGTATTTATACACATTGATAAGATTTCCCCCTTCTAAGCCTTCTCTTCTCCAAGCTAAATCCCAGGTATGTCAGCCTCTCCTTGTATGTCAGATGCTGCATGCTCTTGATAATCTTCATGGCTGTTGACTAGACCTGCTCCAGTATGTCTCCTTCTCTTTTCTACTAGGGAGCCCGGAACTGGACACAGCACTCCAGATATGGCTTCAACAGTGCTGAGGGAAAGGACCAACTCCCTTGACCTGCTGGCAACACTTCCTAATGTAGCATAGGAGGCTGTTGGCCCTTTTTGCCACAAGGGCATGGTGCTGGCTCATGTTTGGCTTGGTCTTCACCAGAACCCCCAGGTTTTCTGCAAAGCTACTTTCCAGGTGGTTGGCCCCCAGCCTGTACTGGTGTCTGGGTTTATTCCTCCCTAGATTCAGGACTTCACAATGCCAGCCTGAACAACAGAAGACAGCTGCTTTCAAAGTTAAGTTCACACAGATATATGTTGCCATGCACCCCTTGGCTCCTCACACAGTTTCATTTCATGCAAAAAAAGCTGCTGTCAACATATATATCAGACTGGCACAGAGACTGCCAATTCTGGTTTCACTGTGCCAAGCGCACACAGGAGTACTTGCATTATTTAAGCATGTCAAATGCTTGAGAATATGAAAGGGACATTTATAAAAGTGTTTACACAGTTGTGTGGACCTGTATCTTAAAATACAGTTCTGAGTTCTCTTTCTGTTTACATCCCAATGTAGTGTACTTCACCTATAAAGCTGTCTGAGTTCTAAAACATCACCAGTCTTTATCATTCTATAAAGAAGATCCCCTTTCAAAACAGAGATTTGCATATTTTCATCTTCCTGTTGTTCCAAGTATTTTTCCTTTTGGAAAAAAAAATCACAACCAACGCATTTTCTTGCTGCTTTACTTTCTCCAGTTTTGACCATTACTTCTGAATACTGCAAGGGTGTGCAATGTGATTCAGGACATTTAATTTCTGATAAATTAACACAGCAGAAAATATAATGAAAGAACCAAACCTTGCTTGCTTTCTTCAGAAGACAGTCTTGTTAAAAATCACTACAAATTTATAGTATAAAAGTGTGTTGAGCAGGAATTGACCCAAAGTCCTGAGAATACCAACACTGAAAGAAGAGTTTGCGGCGAATGAGGAGACGGGACGCAGCTTGATGCAAGCAAATGTTGGTTTATTGTACAGGAGCACAACTTTATATACACTTTCAAAGGCTGCGCGTCTTAAACCAATTGGTTCCTGAGGCTAAGCCTTGCATACTAGGCAATCCCTGATTGGCGGCTAATTAACAGCAAGATGTTGCCTTTCCTTGGCGCCAACTTTGGCGCCATCCGTTTCCCGCTCCCCTGTGCTCTGCAAACAGGCCTCATCATGTTAATTGCTGTCTAGACAAGCTCATCATGTTGATTGTTGTCTAGACAAGCCCGAGCACATTCCCCTCAGCTGATTGCCACGCATGGTCCTAGTTTCCAGCCTGCTCCTGCATCTCCCCCTTCCTGTTGCACAAAAAGAACCCCTGAAACCGAGCAAAACCAAGGCACAAGTAATAGAACAAATAAAAAACCAACTAAGACATGATATCAATGTCAAAATAACCCACTGTCCTTGTTCCGTACAATTTTACAATTTCCCCTTTTTGCTTTTTGAACAGCTAGTACCAGGTTTGCCATGTTCTGCAGGGCCCTTGCAAACATGACAGCAACCAAGGCAATAGCAAACAAACAATACTGCCAATTGAGTGAATGAATGCTACAAAGGCTGAAATTTTCTCAGATTTTGATAACATGTTGCTGCAGTGGGGCGCCTAAAATCCACGCAGCACATACCATCAAAATCCTCACAGCCATGTCCCTGAACCAACAACAAAGGCAGTAGCAATTTTGACTCACATTCTTAACTGCCTACCAAACGAGGTGATTTAACTCTTTAATGCTTTTCCTACTGTTACTCTGGGTAAGATAAGAACCGCTGCGATACACGTTCCTATCATAGCCTCCTACTACATTAACATCTACAGAAAGACAATTATCGACAAAGTGTAAACAATATCATCTTTCTTTTAAATTAACATTATACATAGATGGAAGGGCACACCAAACAAGAACTGGTTCAATCAAAAAGTTCGAAACATCAAACATCGCATGCCTTCTTTGAACACACCTCTGGGGTCATTCCCTTCATTCCCTCTCTTTTTTATGCAAAGAGAGACACTTTACCATAACAGAGAAGCCCCTACTTACATCTCTGAGCCCGGACACAAACCGCAGCTGTATGCGCCACCAGGCTCAGGGCAGAAATCATTCATGTAGTTACATAACTATATCTAAACAGTAATCTTCACACAGTTTTTATTTCATTCTGTAGGGTCGGTGTCGGTATCAGTTGTCTGCAATAAAGGTTCACGGAAAGGTCTTACATTCTTCGCTGGGATCCATCTAGGTCCTTTTTCTGTAGAGACACAAGCATAACCTTTTCCCCATGTAACAAGAGGATATGGTCCCATAATTTTACCTGTTTTTGGATCTCGGACCAATACTGGGGCTTTATCCCGTGCCTCGAAAGAGGCATTTGCAGTAAAATGTCTTACTATCGGTGGATTGTTATCTATTAAAGAACAATTCAAAAAATTAAAAACATACAATGCTTTCTGTAACCGTTCCTCCGGAATAGCCATTCCCATTCCCCCTTTTTGTTGTTGTAATAAACGCTTTAGAGACTGATGAGACCGTTCAATGAGAGATTGACCGGTGGGGGAATGAGGAATGCCAGTAATATGAGTTACACCCCATAGGGCAAAAAAGGTTTTGATAGTGGTTGAAACATAAGCTGGACCATTATCTGTCTTTATCTTTAAGGGAATACCCAAAGTAGCAAAAGCACGCATTAAATGTCTACGAACATCTCGTGCCTTTTCTCCTGTGTGACAAGAGGCAAACAAGGCACCTGAAAATGTATCAATGGAAGAGTGGATATATTTAAGGTTACCAAATTCAGAATAATGTGTGACATCTGTTTGCCATAATTGTAGGCTTTGTAATCCTCTAGGATTAACTCCTGTAGCAATTGATAGGAAAGAGTGTTTTTGGCAATCAGGACAGACAGCAATAATACTTGAGGCCTGTTGAGAAGTAAGGTCAAACTGTCGCTTAAGAGCTCCAGCATTTTGATGGAAAAAAGAGTGACTTAGTTTAGCTTGTGCAATACGGTCTGGCAGTACTTGAACTGGTAATGTCAGTAGATCAGCTCGTCGATTGCCTTCTGCAAGAAAACCAGGTAGTGAGGTATGAGACCTAATATGCATAACAAAATAAGGTGCGGATCGAGAGTCCAAAAGGAAAATAAGTTCCTGTAACAGGGTAAAAAGTTGTGAATGTGAAACATTCCGCAGCACAGAAGCTTCAGCTCGTGTAACAATACCTGCAACATAAGCAGAATCAGTAACAAGGTTGAGTGGTACGTTCCATTTCCGGAAAACACGAACAACTGCATTCAGTTCTACTATTTGAGGTGAACCGGAGACTGTCTCTATGTCCGAGTCCCATTGTCTCCGTTGATCATCCCACCACAGAAGAACAGATTTATGTGATTTGCCTGATCCATCTGTAAAGACAGTAAGCGCCTGTAAGGGTTGTTCGCTTCTTCTGGGTTTTAACATCAGACGAAAATCAATGTTAAACAGTTTGTGTGAAGGTGGATGAGAAGTTATTTGGCCTGTATAGTCGGCAAGTGCCATAACAAAGGTGTCTGATTGCTGATAAAGCCATTTTAAGTATACCGTTGTTATTGGTAGACAAATACAGACAAAATCCTTCCCTGATAAGGTTAGCAGGCGTGATCTAGCTTTAACAATCAGAGAGGCAAACATTTCATGTTGTGTCAAAATAGTTTTTGTAGACTGGTTAGGTAAAAAGATCCATTCAATAATTAACAGGGGGTCCGATTTCTGAAGGTCCCATTGAAATATCAGGGCATAAGGCTGTCGTACAGGGTTTAAAATAATCAAGTAAAAAGGTAATTCAGGGGCCCATCGGTGGGCCTGTCGAGAAGCGATAGCCGAGGCAACCTTTTGTAAAGATGTATCTGCTTCAGAGTTAAGATTACGTGGAGAACAAAGATTAGTGTCCCCTTTTAGTAGGTCAAACAAAGGACCCAAGTCTGTATTAGAAATTCCCAATAATGGTCGAACCCAGTTTATTGTTCCCAGTAATTTTTGTGCATCATGCAGGTTTCTTACATTGGTATTGATCTGCAATGGTTGAGGAATAATAGTTTGTGCTCTTATTCGCCAGCCCAGATATTTCCAAGGGGGAAACTTTTGGACCTTTTCTGGTGCTATACAGAGACCTGCCGAATTCACGGCATCTGTGACAAGGGCTACAGCTTTCTCCATGACTTCGTGATGTTGTGCTGCCACTAAAAGGTCATCCATATAATGATACAATAACACAGTAGGCATAGCATTTCGGACAGGACTGAGTATTTTCGCAACATACCATTGACACATTGTAGGGCTATTTTTCATACCTTGTGGCAGTACAACCCACTGATATCTCTGCAACGGAGCTTGCATGTTGATGCTTGGAATGGAAAAGGCAAATTTTGGTGTATCATCTAGATGCAATGGGATACTGAAAAAACAATCTTTAAGATCTATGACAGTTAGATGCCAGTGTCGAGGGATCATAGTTGGAGACGGGAGCCCGGGTTGGAGGGCTCCCATATCTTCCATAGCATCATTAATTTTTCTGAGATCATGGAGCAAGCGCCACTTGCCAGTTTGTTTTTTAATAACAAAAACTGGTGAATTCCATGGGCTGGTAGAGGGCACAATGTGTCCTTTGGACAGTTGTTCTGAGACTAAGTTTTGAAGTGCGCGAAGTTTTTCCAAAGGAAGGGGCCATTGATCCACCCAAATAGGAACATCAGTTTTCCAAGTTATTTTTAGGGTGTCACGCACTTCAATGGCCCCATCTAAAAATGGGTTCGGATAGACATTCCCCATTGTGACAATACATCACGTCCCCACAAAACCATAGGGACAGGTAGCACAAAAGGTTTAACAGAAGCCACATGTCCCTCTGGTCCTTGAATTTGAATTAGTTCCAAACTCTGACGACTATTACCGGTCCCCCCTATCCCAGCCAGTGCCTGAGAGACATTAGTCAGTGGCCATTGCGGAGGCCATTTGGCTTGAGAAATTACTGTGACATCAGCTCCAGTGTCAATGATCCCATTTAGTGCTATTTGTTGGTCATTGTAAATAAGGGTACACTGATACATAGGTCGCTGTGGAGAAATGGATTGTACCCACAAAATGTGAGGTAACCCTGTAGATCCAAAACTTCCTTTCCTCTGCAGAGGGTGATCAGAGGTAAGAGAGCTTACCCCTGCCGGGATCAAAATCAATTGCGCTATTCTACTACCTTGAGGTATCGTACAAGGCGGAAATGGAGTCCATGCCATAATTTTAATTTCGTCCACACTGTCAGAGTCAATAACACCTGGTAAAACAAATAGACCAGACAATGTTGTGGAAGATCTACCAATTAATAGAGCCTGTGTATCAGGGGGTAATGGTCCTTTGACATTTGTTGATAATAAATGAACCGAGGAATCGAGCAACATTACTGTGTGTGAGGTTGCCAGGTCCAATCCTGCGCTGCCTGAGGTTGCTGGACAGAGACTTGAGGTGTCGGTACTTCTCTCCGAGCTTGTTGAAATGTCAGCTGTGGCATTTGTGTCTGCGTGCGTCGCTGCCCCGCGCTCTGCGGTCCGTTTCCCTGTATCGGTTGTCCCTGGAAATCATACTTAGATCAACACTGATTAGCATAATGACGCCCTTTCCGACATGTCGGACAAACTCCAGGACCAGGAGGTTGTTGTTTATTCCCCGCAGCCCGCGCAAGACAATTTCTCTTTAAATGGCCAGGCTTACCACAACCATAGCAATTCCCCACACCACGCATTGTTGCAAAAGCAGCAGCCATAGCTTCAAACTTATGGTCAACCGTACCGATTCGGTTACATGCTTCCACCATTTCCACCAGAGTGGGGTTTGGGTTGGGAAGAGACTTCAATAACCTTTTACAATCAGCATTAGCATTTTCAACAGCTAGTTTTGTTAGCAATATATCCCGAGCTTCCGCATTATCTACTTGACGTTCCAAAGCCTGTTTTAGTCTATCAATAAACTGCATATAAAGTTCTCGAGACTCCTGAGTGATGTTAGTAAAAGCTTTTTGTGGCTTTTGTACATCAGGAACCTGGAAAAAAGCCTTTTTTGCCTCTTCTCTAATTGCCTCGAGAGCCGCACGGGGGCAGTGTTGAGCCTGTGTTACCGGATCAACATGTGCCCCGGTGCCCATAAGATGTTCTATTGTTAATGCAGCTAATGCAGCATCATTATGATTGACATACGTGAGCAGGAGTGCTTGCAGTCCTCCTCTCCAATGCGACTCCCACAACGTATACTGAGTCGGGGTTAGTAACAATCGTGCTAAAGATTTCAAATCATGAGGAGTCATGATATAAGTATCAAACACAGAAGATAACAGGCTTATAAAATAGGGAGAAGAAATACCATGTTCCGTAACCGTGCGGCGCAGTTCTTTAACAACCGAAAAAGAAAGAGCCTCCCATCGTGCTCCCCCTGCCCGACCCTGAGAATACAAGACCGGAGCAACTATAGTTTTAGCCATGTCCAAATCCCCCTCCTTTAAGGCTTGTTTCTTTATTTTTGTCCACACATCACGTAGATCAGGAGGGTATAAATCAGGTTCTTTTTCACGGTCTATCGGTCCTGGGTCAAAAGGATCTTCTTCTGGCGGATACCCCACTGCATTGACACCCAGGGGTCTAGAGCACTGTGACTTAGAGGCTGATGAGGAAAGGGCTGTAGGAGCTTGCGATTCCTCCTCCTCTCCTTCCTCTGCTTTCATAGTCTCAAAAATAGCTCTCCACGAAGAGAGCAGACGGTGGGACTCAGTATTGCCCTTTGTCGCAGAATCCCATAATTTCACCCCTGTGTCGTCCCAAAGTTCCCGCGTAAAAATTGTAGATGCAGTCACTGCGGGCATATTTACTTGCACCCACCTGAGCATTGCTTTAAGGTCTTGTCCAGAGATATTTTTCTTATGTTTATTAAGAAGACCTTTCATAAGCTCATAAACGTCTCCTTCTGGGGACGAAGCCTGATTCCCCATTACGGATTCCCCACAGCTCACCTCTCACCTCCGGAGGGATTTATGGCCGGCTCCTGCTTCCTTTCAGCAGATCATTCAAAGTTCTGTGGGATTCGCTGCATGTCGCTCAGATAGGCGATTCGAGAGCCCTTCACGTTAGATCCTTAAACGTATCACGTCGGGGTCACCAATTTGCGGCGAATGAAGAGACGGGACGCAGCTTGATGCAAGCAAATGTCGGTTTATTGTACAGGAGCACAACTTTATATACACTTTCAAAGGCTGCGCGTCTTAAACCAATTGGTTCCTGAGGCTAAGCCTTGCATACTAGGCAATCCCTGATTGGCGGCTAATTAACAGCAAGATGTTGCCTTTCCTTGGCGCCAACTTTGGCGCCAACTTTGGCGCCATCCGTTTCCCGCTCCCCTGTGCTCTGCAAACAGGCCTCATCATGTTAATTGCTGTCTAGACAAGCTCATCATGTTGATTGTTGTCTAGACAAGCCCGAGCACATTCCCCTCAGCTAACTGATTGCCACGCATGGTCCTAGTTTCCAGCCTGCTCCTGCAAGAGTTTACTTTGACTTGCAGTCTTAAAAGATCATCAGCTAAAACTAGAACATTTCAATTTAAGATATTTTTACTTATAATCTTTATTCCCTGAAAGCTGTGATAGCATCGGTAATCTCAGGCATGCACCTGCTCTTTGATAAAGCTTCACCTATTTCTACAAGAAAAATACATATGAGAGCAAGTTAAGAAGAGGGTGTAATAGCTATGAGGCCCTATTAGGTTAGAGATGGAATCTGAAGTTTCCCTTCCCAATAAAAGTAATTATTTTTTTTTATTTGTGACATTTTAAACAGACCACAGTGTAATGTCATTATTCATCCTCAGCATTTTCTGAGTAAAAGACCTTCATATTTAGACAAATCCTGAAATCTCCTGTGATAGCTCGTATTTGTCAGATACATATTGTTCAGATGCAGCCTTTGGCTCAGGAACCCCTAAACTACTGATTGCTGGGAAGTGGCAAGTATACTAGTGAAGGCATCGTTCTATGCACAGTCTGCTTTTTATATGCTAATTTACAAAATCTTTGCTACTGGCAGCTGTCAGATTTGGGCTAGCTGAGGTGACATGGTCTAATCCAATACAGACTTCGTAAGGTTTTCCTGTTTCCTTGCTACTTCCTTATCTCTGTCATAATCTCCTTTGTTTTTCTTTCTCTCCGTTTTTAAAATGTAAGTGTGGCTTTCACTCCCTCCATTTCCCTAGCTGAATTTCCTTTTGATAGTTTATCAGCGTATACTTTTTCTACAGCTACAACTCCAGTCTTTTCTTCTTGTTCATATTACACCACTGTCCTACTCTGATGTCCATCTAATATTTCAGAACTGATACGCCCATGATCAAAGTTTTTTTCCTCCTCATAACTTCTTCTATCCTGTTCAGTTCCTAATGGAGTTTGCACAGTGCAGTGCTGTGTATTTTGAACTACAGCAGTGAACTAAATGAGCCTTTGTCCCATCTGCTGACTACCAGCGATTTCTGAGCAGTACACTACCCTCCTGACCATTTAATATCGGGGATGAGTTAATACGTTCCTGTCCCTAAATATTTTTTTTCTTGATACTTTTTCTTCCTACCAAATTAGGTTCCCATTCCAGATCCTATGCCATATGCACTACATCACTCTTCCTGGTGAATTAAAGACTGAACCTCTGAGACTATGTATTACTTCTCTCCTTATATTTGTTTTCTACACTGAAGCCTTGCTGCACCTTCATCTCCAATCTTTCCTCACAGATACACCAAAAAAGTTAAGTTGGCTCACATGGCTTTCCTCAGCTGTAGGAGGGTGAGGATGTGAAGCACATCTTGTAAAATGTCTGTCAAACTAAACAAGTATTGTTATGCATATCACATTATTATCAAAGTTATTTAAAACAGTTTTAGATTCGTTTAATGTCAATCTTGCAGCAACTGCACAACCTTCAGGAGATCTTTGTATATATGACAAACTCCCAACTGTGAAACGATTACTTAAAAAAAAATCATACTTCTAAATGAGCATGTGTCTATGATTTTCTTTATGGAAAAAAATTTAATCCAAGTTAGGTTCTGCCATTCAGATGTATTATTTTGGTTTGTATTAGTCTCTCTTTTGAGTCTGAAAGTACACGTGATCAATTTCACTGTTGTTTGTTTCCACATTTCAGTGTTACAGTGTTGAGGTAGTGTACACTGGTTAAAAAGAACTGTATCTAGTGGTTGGTTTGGGTTTTTTTAGTTCTCACAGACTTTAGTAACTTGAAAGCATGTATTTTGTTTGAGGAACAAATCAGAGGCTGTAATATCAACTTAAGAGTCTTTGCACAAAGTCACATCTGAAAATGTTAATAGTTTACTAATATGACCAACCCGTGTTTTCTTCTGTTTAGTTTTTTAGTGTGGCCTTCCCTTATATACTAAACCTATGATAGATTTCTCATATACATTAAACTGATGAAAGAACTTCAATGGGAATTAGGCAGAGCTGCAAAAAAAAGAAAGTTTTTTTTCCAGTGGCACACAATGGTTTATGTTGGATAAGGCAGGTGCAGAGAGTTCTGATGAAGTGTGGTCAGAGACAAAAGTCAGAAGGTACATGTGTTTATACAAATGCCCCAGTCACCATACTTTGAATAACCCGCAAATAATTAGACTTCGTGTAAGCAGCATGAATTCACATTTTTTAAGATACAGTTATTTAACCTGCTGTGGGAAAATCACTTGGCGGGGGAGAATTAGAGAAAACTGGGACCTAACAGAAGCATAGTATTACAGAAAGCTTTTTAGGGTAAAATACAGCTATCACCTTCAGGATGGTTGGCATGCACGGAATCTACATCACCACAGTTCCCTAAACAACACATCCTGCCAGCCCAGCACATGCTGATGGGAGTGATGGAGGATGGAGCGGAGTGGAGTGGAGACCCCACGGCCATGCTCTGTTGTGCTCCCTGCAGGAACGGGAACTTGATGGCACCACACAGCTGATAAGCTTCATACCAGTTGTCACATGAAGAATCCATGAGATGTCCGTGGCTGAGCCAACCACTGTGGCGAAATGACTTTCCTCAGATGAAATAATCTCATTGTAATACTAACACGCACCTCCATCTCAAAGTTACCTGCCTCCAAGGTACTACTACACCTCGCTGGACACATGATACCAGTTAGTAACAACAATATGTATGACTAGAGTCACTCAAGCTCCACCTAAATGTGATGGAAATGGACTAGTCCTGGACTTAAATAAATCCAGATGGGGGGGGGGGGGGGAAATTGTTGTCAAAACTCCCAGATTACCCAACTCTGATTTAATGTTCACAAAGCTAGGTCAAGCTGACCCACTCTAAAGTTGTTATGAATGAAGGGACCTCTAATCAAGGGAGTCAGCCTTGGGGAGCGTAAGAAACAAAGAACAGATAGTGAAAAGAACACCATTATCTAAATTACACAGAAAGAAGCCTTCAAGTGAGGAAAGTTCTGGCTATGAGAGGCAACAGGATGATAAGGTGTTGCAATCCACTGACATCAACAGAAAATTAGTTGAAAATAGGGCAAAGATAATTGTGGTACTGGGAGATTGTTGTTACCGAAATCTCGGAATGAAGAACTTATCGACACCAATGTGATGTAGATAAGCAGACACTTCTTTATTAACGGCCGGGTGCGTGAGCGAGTCCTCTCACGATCAATGCACGCCAGGTCTCAAAATCAGACACCATATATAGAACTTATTCATACATATTTGTTGCGACGGAGGGAAGACACAGTCGCTCAATATGAGTGATCAGCAGACTTCGTTTATTGTCCCTTACAGTCACCTTTTATGCCTTCTTATAATTAGCTCATACATATTACAAAAGTTAAGCTCATTATTGGTTAGTTGCCTAAATACCAAGCCCGCCCCTAGTTTCTCTTCTGTAGTTTTCTGTTCCCACCTGCAACATTCTTTTCCCACCAAAATCTTCCTGTTATTGTGTAACAAGGACAGCCAAAGACAGTGTATTTTGCTTTACTTCAGATAAGCTGAGAGCGATGTGCATTTTTGTCCAGCCAGCTGGACTATGTCTATGTGACCCTTTTCAGCTAGCCAGTTATCCACAATTCCCCCGTTTTTATTTTGGGCGACATAGGCCTGGTTGACCATTTTCAATAACAGCGTTTTAACACAGGAAAATACACAGCCAACTTATAAAATCTCAGTTCAGAAGTATAATTCCAGAAATACTTGAAAAATAAAGTTAGCTTGAAGCTTTAATTTAGATGCTCTTTCTGTTCCAGTGATACAAAAAGTTTAAAAAATTCAAAGGTAATTTTAAAGTTCTGAACATGGACTAATGCAAGCTCAAAACCCCAAAAGAAACCAAACTGATGTTTGACTAGGAATATTTGCAAATATTTTAGTGGAAAATCCCTGACCATTAACAATTTTCTGTCCAAATAACAACTGCCCTTATGCAACCAACCAGTCCATACATTTTCTGAAGAATACCTCATTGATATCAAAGAATTAACAAAGGGAAAAAATTAGTTCTAAGCTATATACATTCATAAGGGGATTTTTCAATAGTTACATACAGATTTACACACTAAGCCATGATGGCTTGTAGGTGATACACACAAGAAGAGTACGTTGCTTATCTGTCTGAATGTCTATGCTAAATTTGACAACTATGCCACAAGCCAAGCCTACATGGGTGCTGTGTGTTATGCACGTTCCTTAACAAACAGAAGTATAATAGACAAATTCCCAAGATCTAGTCCCCAACCTAATTATATTATTTTGTAGCCAATTAAGGAAAATAACACAAATGTGCATATCTACATGTGCACACACCTTTTAGTTCAGAACCAATCTGTGATAAAAGGCCTTAGCCTTATGGCATCATCGAATCTTAACGGGTACAGTAACTAAAAATGCAGTCTTACTGTAAGTGCGATTTATGCTGACATTCCCTCAAATGCTACACGTGAGAATTTCTCGCTCAACTGCCTCAAGTTAAAATAGTAGTATTTGTTAATATGTATTAAAAAATCATTAATTCTCTACAATAGCAGTTGACTTCCATAACACTATGTAAGCAAAAGAGGCCTAAGATGGGTTTTCTGAATACTAACAATTTATTTTAGACTGTCTAAACTCAGGTCTTGACAGATTTCACTCTGCCAGACGTAGAAACACTGTTGCACTCCAGTTGTGATATCCCTTTTCCCAAGTTGTCACATGCACATCTTGCTCAAGCAACATTATTGTTAAAGTTTCTCTCTGCTACATAAAAGCATATTGCACTTGTAGATATAAAAGACAGCACTCTTACTTAGATTATTACCTTATTACCTCATAACTCTTAGTATACCTTGTATCTCTGATTTCATCACTTCAAAAATTCACCAGAAGCAGATAAAACCACAGCCTCAGACTAAACTACACCTTAACTGTTGATTCAAATAAAGGCATTCTCTTCAGATATGCCTAATGCTTACAAATAGTGTTAGCTGGTTTTGATCAAGAAACTATTATTACAATAATGATCAAAAATAATAATCCCGTTTGCAAAATGCCTTTAAGCCAGCCTCCTAGTCCCAACCAATTTCCACATTCAGAATACAGCATAAATACAGAATACAGAATAAATTATCTCCATCAAGGCAAAAAGGCTTCTTTTTAAACACAGAAATGTTTGCTAGTTCAAGGCAGAAACCCATTTCTTGTAGGGGACATCTGAAGCACTTTTTTTGGTGGGTTTATACTCAATTCCGTATTTTTCCTTCAGAAGCTTAAGCTGTTCCTCTTGTTTCAGGAGTGTTTCCAACTCTGATTTGTCGAATAGGTCCGTATTTCCCAAAAATATCATACATTTCCTCCGCTGTGATTTCATACGGCAGGTTCCGAATATAAAGGATCCGATTGACCTCTGGGGGCAGCCAGGTGTTAGCTCGCTTGGCCGCTTGCATCGCCATGGCGCCGATCGGAGGGGGGGGGGGATGGTGCCTCCTCGGAGAGAAACCGCGGCCGGGAAGGGGCCTGCCGGGCTGCGCGCCGCCGCTCGCCGCTGCCGCGGGGGACCCGGATGCTATCCCATACGCTAATAACCCGGGTAATGCCTTTTTACAATCTATGTCCCGAACGCTCCGCTTTTCTAAAAAGCATATGAGCGAATCGTACGTCGCTTGTCTCTCCATACCTTCGTCAGCGCTGTTGCAGCCTTTGCGAGACTTCGGCGACGCGTGGCCGGCGGGACCCTCTGTAGGTGCTCCCGGGCGCGGGGACTGTGCCCTTCCGCCTCCTGCGCTGCTTTCAGGACCGGTACCCGAATCTCCGTCGAACCGTGGCTCGCAGGTTCAGCCCTCTCTAGGGTCCCTGTTCGGGCGCCATTTTTTGCGACGGAGGGAAGACACAAGTCGCTCAATATGAGTGATCAGCAGACTTCGTTTATTGTCCCTTACAGTCACCTTTTATGCCTTCTTATAATTAGCTCATACATATTACAAAAGTTAAGCTCATTATTGGTTAGTTGCCTAAATACCAAGCCCGCCCCTAGTTTCTCTTCTGTAGTTTTCTGTTCCCACCTGCAACATTCTTTTCCCACCAAAATCTTCCTGTTATTGTGTAACAAGGACAGCCAAAGACAGTGTATTTTGCTTTACTTCAGATAAGCTGAGAGCGATGTGCATTTTTGTCCAGCCAGCTGGACTATGTCTATGTGACCCTTTTCAGCTAGCCAGTTATCCACACATATTCATTAAGTATTCATGCATAACCATGATATTTCCCATAAATCATTAACATATTCTCCTCCTATATCCGATTCTGCGCAGTAGAGCTTAGAAAGGTCTAGAAATGGGTCTGGGGTACGATTTGGGTAGGTGGTATATGAGTCGGTGGTCGCGATCTCCCCCTGCCGGAATTACCTTTTACTAAAGTTCACAGTTTCTTGGCAGGCACCTACAAGCTGTTCCAGTCGACTCTCCCCAGTTCCCATTAATCTCATATTCTGACATTTCAATACACCTCTGCATACAGAAGACTGGTTAAATACAAAGAAACCTTTCAACCCTAAAGTTATTACCTATGTTTTAACAATGGTTCCAGCCCCTTCTTCTAGCCTTGGTACAGGACGTACAGAAGATCTCATAACAACTTTTACTGTGTAGCTATAAGTTTCTTATAAAAAAAAATATTTTTTTCTTATCCTTTTATATTTTAATTTTATTAAATGATTTTATAAAATCAATTAATCAAATAAAATCAATCAATCTTAACTTATTAACAAATCGATAACATTGTGACCTCCAACTCAAATAGCCCCCCCCAAAAGAGGGCAAAATCCCGCTTGAGGAGCATCCGTAGTTAGCAGAGAACTTCAGTAGTGCTATCTGAGGATGCGTACTAATTTGCATTAGAAGCAAGAAACTTGTAACCGGTCCTGTGTATGATGAATGAATATGCAGTATACTATGAAGTATAAAAAGTGGACAGATGAGGGGAGAAGTTAGGGAAGACTCCATCGTAACTTCTGGGATCAGTTGACAGGCTGAACCTGTCTTCTCCCCCATAGGGACATCTATTGGGTAAGAACTTTTTTCTATGACTAACGTATGTTAGCTGTTAATAGATATATTGTTTAAAGCTTGCTTTGCAGTCAGTGTATTTATCACCGGCAATCTTTGAACCTTGTTCTGTCACGATTTTATATTAATAAAGAGTGGTATTCCATAAACTGTTAATGTTAGTCCTTCAGGGCACTAGCAGTCACTGGCAGCGGGTAACATATTCAAATAAAGTGGGAAGACCCCCTGAGGGGTCCCCCTGATGCTGTTGGCGTGTTTCCCTGAACAAGGCAGTCGAACCACCCTCCGATCCAGTGGGACTGTTCAGTGAAGGGTCCCTGTAATGGGACATTGACAGACTGGTCAGGCACAGGGTCTTGGCTTTCCTGGGGTGCTGATAGACAGATCAAACACCTGGGGTTGAGAAAATCTCCCCGCTGCCCCCCCTCCCCCCCCACCTTCACATGACACCTGGTTTATCTTGTAATGAGGCATAGTGTCAAGTATGGGATGATACATTCTGTCACCATGGAAAGGAATGTATATAATGTAATACACATAAGTCCATCAAAGAATAAATTCAAACATTATATGCTGGCAAAGCTTCAATCCTCATTTCAACACAAATAAGGATTCAAAAACATGTAGAATGTAAACACAAGTTTTCACAATAGTATTTTTATTTCCCCTCTTACGTAATTTTCACCTAATTATTTTTTCCTCTAATTTTGCTAAATCTTTAGTTGAGCTGAATTAGTTGTCTCTAAATGTTCAGTTAGGTATACCCAATGAAGGACTGAGCAGAAAGCTATTGCCATTTCATCCTTGAAAGGCAAGGCTTCTCCATTGATCTTTTTAAGTTGTCTAGTGATACAGAGTAAAATCCTGTTCATCTTACATAAAAGCATCCAGTGAAATCTGTAAGATACCATCTTGGTAAGGGGACCAGTATTTGACTCAAAATTGCACTATCATAAGGATTTGAGCATCATGTAGAATTTGTGGTCATACATCTCTGTGTCTAAACCAGAAACACAAGTTAATGCTTTTGCTGACTTTCCTCAATGTAGTATTTAGCAAAGATGTGCACATGAGTAAAGCTTTAATTAAACATAAGTAGACTCCTACCCAGAAATTGCTGCTAGTTTTTTATGAGCCTGATAGGCCACCTCACATCCTTGCGTTCGAGTTTTGTGCATTTCTGCATGCAGAGATGGACAGGTGACTGAGATCCCCAGTGGAAATGACCAACTCCCGGTATAGAGCCACCTGGGTATTGAACTCCTGGACAAGCTGAAAAACAAAGAGGATTTACTTACATGAGACATTTGACTACACTGATAAAAACAATCCATTTTTTTAAAAAATTGCCCAGCTTGTTCCTGCTGCTCCCAATTTCATGGCATACAGGATCAAGTGCCTAAGATTTAGTAAATGACTAGGGCCTCCATGCCAGCTGCCTCTTCTGTGAGCTATAAATGTTCTTTTGCAGGAAAGCAGTGTTTCTGCTTTTAATCTATGAAAGTGTTTGACTTATTAGTCTTAAATATTAAGCAGACAAAAAACAGCTGGTTTACTAGTAGCATGAAGTTATTTTTTGCTGTCAAAAGACAAAAATAGCTCCAGAAAGTATTGCCTTTGCTACTCCTGCTTCCTGATTAACAGCACATTTAGGGATTGTAGTGTAGCATTTGCTTTTACACTGGAGATTTTGCTAATTTATTTTGTAATGATTTCTGTTCTGCCAGTAGCCTCTAACCAAATTTTCAGACTTAAAACTCATCAGAAGCTATTAGCTGAGAAGATGTATTGGATAGGCGCTTTCCAGTTAGGATTCTAAAAAGCACTTATTCCAATGTGTGTGTGTGTGGGGGGAACGGCGAACAACAACAACCCCAAAGTAGTAAATAAACACTTCAACCTTTTCACAGAAATCTAATATCCAGCAGATACACATGGATGCTATTGGATAAATGGGTAACTTTTACAATGATGGAAAGATCATTATTGTTTAGTTCCATTGATCACCTATGTGGGATTATATTTTAAGGCAACAAAGCATTTGCTGTCTTCTGAAAGAAAGCACATAAGACCATTTATTTGCTTCATGTGGTGGCAAAGATGGAAGGCAGGGAGCAATAGAACAGGATATTTATTTATATTTGTTTTGCTAATTTGACCTCGATTTCCAAACTACATAAAACCACACAAGAGTAACTGCTCATAATTCTGCAGCCATCGTTACCACCCGGAGTTCAACGTATCCCAATATACAAGCATGATAAAAACCTGGTCGGATCTAGCAGAATGCAACTCCAGCTGCTTGGCAGCGCCTCGGAGGCAGCATGTGCTGGGGTGAGGGATCCTGCTCCTGCAGGACATGGCGCCCAGCTCTGGTCCCTAGCCAACCTGTCCTGCAGCACCCAGCCGGCTCCCCATAGATCTCGTTTTTCCCTCCCCTCTCCCGTGTTTGAAACGCTACGAGTTATGCTAACAGGGCAGCATCCCCGACGGGGACCGCAGTTATAAAATAGTGCAACTTCACGTGACGGGAATAGACAAACTGGCAGGAGGAGCGGCATCGCCGCCAGCGACGAGAACACTCGGAAAATATAAAAATTAAGGCAAGCCCTTTTGTAGTACCCACCATCTTGCAGTCATCCAGGCCTCTCTGGGTCTGGTAGGCAGTCTCGGAGCCGCTGCTCCGGCGTTCACCGTCGCGATCGTGCTGCGAGGTCTTGCTGCCCTGGAAGATGGAGGTGGCGGAGCGGGGGCGCTTGCTGCGCCAGCTCGGTGCAGAGCTCATGCACACGCATCCGCCGCGCGGAGCCGCCCGCCGCGTGGGGCCCCGCGGGCACGGGCAGCGCCTTCCGCTGCTGACGCCCCAAAGAGGGGTACAGGCCCGCGCCGCTCGTCGCCTCGGACCACCCGGGGCCGCGCTGGTCACGGCAGCGATCGCGGCTGCTGTGGGTGATAGCCTGACACCTGCAAGAGAGCCCAGGGAGCGCACTGCAGCATCGCCTTCGCTACCGCCGGGAGAGGCGGAGGGGCTGGTACCTTCCTTCCTACCCCGCCGGTGGCATGCTCTGCCCTTTTCCTTCCCGCAGCCGGCGTGGGGGGGAGAGCGGCCGTGTCCGACGAAGAAGGGCTCTCATCCAGCGGCCGCCGAAATCTGCCCTGTGCTCTCAGTGGGGGAGTCCGCCCCGCCGCAGCGCGTCTAGCCGGGAGCCCGCCGGGAGCCGCTCAGAGGGGCCGGTGGGGCGTCTGGGCTCGGCAGGCTGACGCCATCAACAGCGCACCGC
Source organism: Falco cherrug (assembly GCF_023634085.1). Taxonomy (NCBI): domain Eukaryota; kingdom Metazoa; phylum Chordata; class Aves; order Falconiformes; family Falconidae; genus Falco; species Falco cherrug. The sequence goes on from NC_073719.1 coordinate 3,897,064, forward strand.
CCCCACAGGGAGGGAGCGCGAGCGGCAGCCACTTCCCGGGCCTCGGCGCCCTCCCGAGCCCGCCAGCAGCTGCGGCGGCTCGGCCGGCCGGCCGCCTGCCATGGGAGGCAGGTCAGCACTGGGGCAAAGCGCCCTCCGGGCCGCAGCCTCAGCGGGAACCGCCCCGGGGCCGCCGGGGCAGTTTTCCTACGGACGTTAGCAAATCACCCGTCCAGCTTTTGCCGAAGTTGATATTAATCCTCAAGAAGCTTACTTAGAAAAATTTTCTCTATTTAACGAAGACTTGGTTCACTGCTCAGAATTTTTTTCTTTCACTAAAAACATCTTATTTGGGGGCTCTAAAAAAATGTTGGGAGTGTGATGCAACTACACTGTAGATTGTATTTGTTCATTGTAGAAAAGATTAAATATTAATCGATTGGAGAAATTGTTCCCTCTGTGCCCCAGCACAACAGTACAGCTGCAGTTCAACAGGCTCACAGTCCCCCCAGGCCTTGATCACTGGCCCCTCTGATGCAAAGAGCTGTGGGGCTGTGCCCACACTGTCTCTGCAACCACTTTCCCCAGGGTCCCTCGGGGACCTCACTGCCCTGGGGCAAGCTACGGGCTGGGCCAGCTTCAGCTCCAGGGCTAGTCCTATTCCTGTCTGTAGCCAGGTAGCTATGGCCATTTAGGAGTTTACCTCACTTCCGGTAAAATTTTATTTCTTCAGGACATTAAACAGATTTTTTTTTATGTTTCAGTAATGTTCTTGACACCAAAGGAATGCCAAACATCACACGCATAAACCTAGTCTTGCCAAGTATCATGGTGTTATAGTTAAATTGAAATAAACTGAGTCCAAATAAATTCACTAAATATTTATTAAGGCAGGAAAGCAAAAACAGCGCGCTGGGCGGCCGGGGAGTCGCAGCTCCACCTAAGGCTCGCGAATTCAAGCAAGCTGAGCAGCTCTTTTTATCTTCACCGAGGTCGCTTCTGACATCTTTGGTACGCCCCTCTGCTGCTTCTGTTATCGTGGTTTCTTGTCAAACAGGACGTTCCCATGTTTGGTGTAGCAAGATAACATTGTGGGCATGTCTCTTCTTGTTAAACAGGAAGTTCTCAAGACCACCACAATGGCTTCGTTCCTCTTGCTTATCTTGTTTGATCAGCAAATTACCCTTAGTTACTTATTACAATCCCCCCTTCTTTTATTTATAAGTGATTTGCTGATCAAACCTAGACAATACCTCACAAGCTGTATCTAATTCAGGATTTTCATTTGGTATGATTTTCATTCTCCAGTTCTGATTGCTTCATCACCATTAGCTGCACTTTTCATCGACCTAAGGTCCAATTGAAGGGTTGATGTTCATTTTTTTTAAAGTCGTGGTAATCAATACCATTAATAGGATACTAGCTTTCATTTCCCCACTGTTCAGTACCTCTCTGCCTTCCTCGTCTACTCTTGCAGAGAACAACGGGATATCAATATCTTCTCGGCAGCAGTAGGTAGTCTTCAGGGGAATTTTGCTGTTATCCTGTCAATAATTTCCAAGGTCTAAAGAGTTAGTTATCTCTCAAATATATTTCCACCTGTTTGGTTGTTGTGTCCGTTTCCAGGCGAATCTTATAGTACACTGTCTTAAAACTCTATACCAGTCTGTTTCATATACTTCCCAAAGTTCAGGTACTGACAGTTCCCATCCACGGAATAATTTACGAATTTCCACTTGATCCTCTGGTCCCCTGGACGTATCAAATCATTGCGACATTTCATACAGTAAGGTTGTCTCTTAAACGAAACACAGGACCAATCTCTATTACAATTTAGACATCGGCAAACAACCCAACATAAATGTCTGGAAGTAGGGTGTTTTAAGCAGGGTATTCCCCAGAGATCTCCTGTTCTGGGTGATTCGGGTATCTCCGTCTCTGTGTTGTTTTGTGGTCAGCCAGCAATGTTGAGACAGATAGCACAGTCCCAATAACGTCCTTCACACCGCCCCGTGGCTCAACATTGCTGCTCCGTGGGTGGCATAGATAGAGATAGAGAAAAGATTCTGCCAACTATACAAACGAGGTTAACAATCTTTATCTAAGCATTAAAACCATTTACCATTATCAATAAACAATAACAGGCAATAACTAAAAATTACTAACAATAGCTATAAATCCCTAACAAACATTAGCTAACAATTAAAAACTCAAACATGTCATAAGCTAATTTCAAAACATTATCATAACAGGATTACATAACAAAACAAAATAAAACATTTCTTAGCATATATAAGGTTTGTTTGTGGGGGTTAAGAATCAAGAGCCAAGAGGTGGGCATTTAAAAGCGTAAATTTTCATGCCCCTTTAAGGCTAGGTCCAAATCGTAGCTGCGCATGCGTTTTCACTGTGCAGTTTTGGTCAGGGCATTAGCCTGAATCTTGACCAGGAGGGTCACAGACCAATTTGTTTGTCTTGCCACAAACAATCCTTATAATTTTGGAAAAGATGGGAGCAGGAAACGACACACTTTGTACAGTTTTGCTGTTCAGCCTTTGTCTCATCGTGACTACAGTAACCATCAGTATGTGTTTTTGTGAGTGTTTTTGGTCACGCTGGTACAGAAGAGTGCGAGGAACCAAAGCAGAGTGCGAGAGACTGTTATATAAACAAAAGAAAACTGTTGATCTCCAGCAAAGTTACCATGTGACTTGTTATTCGTTTCTGTTCATCTTCGCCACCTCGTGAAGAAAAATACCAAGGACCAGACACGGACTATCATGGAGGGAACAGATGGAGTTACCACCCCGACATTATTCAGGACTGTGTTGGACTCACGAGTGAAGAAGCCTGTTTTCCACGTTACATGAGACTTTGCTGGACTGTTATTCTGTTATTCAGCTTCTAGTTCATGTTTGTTAATAAATTGTTATTTGTTGTTTACTGGTTGTCAAATGATTCATTGAATTTACTTTGCGTCCAACACACGGTTTTCAAAATAAATCAAAAGGGTTGGGTATTACTTGTATCAATAACCTACAAAACCCAAAACCTAAAACAATACTTATAGCTATATGTTTCACTTAGGTAATAATAAAAATCAATATTATTTAAATGAACTATAAACACTATAGTTTCTTAACACATTCCCTTTTTTTTTTTTTTTTTTCTTTTTTCATGCGTCACTATCATGGCTAGACTATAGGGATTTCGCATGCGCAGTCTTTCCAGATTTTTCCAACACATTCCGTGGGGCTTTAAAATTGTGCATGCGCATGTTCAAAGGCATCACGGATCATTCGTGTGATAAAAGACGGCTGCTGAGTGTCCAGATGAAGTCCCGGACCCACTTCCCGAGCATACCACTCCGGTAAGTCTGTTAATAGTAACATTTATGGCACTATGGCCAAACGACAGGTCCTTTCTTTCAATGTATAATGTTTTCTCACCATCAGACCGCCACGTCACCTGCCAGGGAGGAAGGGTCTGTAGTGCACATTTTCCCGTCTGAACATCCCATAAGGTGAGTGGTTTTTCGGGGTTGTTTGGTTGGTTTTTTTAAACGTCTAACCTATATGGTTCATTATAAAGGGGAATCAAAACCTTTTTTTTTTTTTTTTGTGTTGTTTAGGCAGAGGGTGCGTTTTTCTACTGTCACACGTCAAGAACTTATGGCGGAGGTGGAAAAGTATAAAAGACGTCACCACATCCTTGTCTATGCGTTCCTGGCAGTTGTTTTCTTTGCTATTCTATTTTTATTTTTAATCAGCCTACATTGTTATATGAATTGTTAATAGTCAATTGTTCCCAGATTCTTGTTTGCTATTAAATTGTTATTGTGTGAACTATATAATCTGTATTGTCGACTGTACATTTTGGCGTACCACTCGAATTTGTTTAACGCCATCGGGTGAAACCATAGTAGCAAATTGTATGTTAGTTATAACGTGTTGAATTAATCTTATAAAACATGGAACAGCACATGGCAAAAACAATAAGGTGGCTAATCCACATAACAAATAAAATAGGGTTCGTTTTACCCAAGGGCTCCCGGGAAGCCAGGAAAACAAGTCAATGTTCCAGTCTTTCCAAGTTTGGATGGGAACATGGGCTAACTTCCCTATCTCTGATGTGATTTGTTTAACTACCTCACCATTGTCATCAATTTTCACACAACAATTGGAAACATTTAATTTACCACAAACACCTCCTTCTTCGGCTAGCAGGTAATCGAGAACCATCCTGTGTTGATAAATTGCATTTCGCATTTGAGTTGCTTGGTCTGCCAGTAAGTCAAGAGCTTTAGCTGTTTGGTTAGTAATAATTTCCAAGACAGCCTGTAGCCGAATGATACGATTCAGATTGTAGATAGGTTCTTGAGCACCGCTAACGAGTTCATTGGGATTCCAAGTTGCAGGTCCATAATACTGTATGATACGTTGGGGTGTCCATTCATTTTCCCCAGGATTGGCTATTTCCACTTGTCATAGAAGTATCAATGGACTGTCGATGTCGATTTAGGTCATCATATACCTTAACTCCCAAATTATTTCCCTTTTGGTCTGGTAATAAAAAAAAGAAGGGGCGTATAAAGCCTATATAACATGTCCCACTCCAATTACTTGGTAATTTTTGATATGCATAATGACCACAAATCCAATAGTGACGTTTTAAAGCCCAAATTCCATTTGCAAATGGTCCTTTCCCTTTCTGTCTTAGGTTGGAATTACAAAGAGTCTCAAAATAGGTGGTGTTTTTCAAACCCAAAGGGTGTTTAATGTGACTGTTTGATTTTACTCCATTAATCCAAAGATTACATTTCCATGCTCCTATTCGACTGATATAGTTGCATTTAATGGTGACTGTTTGGCCAACTATACCATTTATGGCCAAGTTACAAAATTAGCTTCCCCCAATTTCACGATCCCTGTGAGATTGGTTCTAGACCAAAAGCTATCAAATTGTTTTTTATGTCCAGTTTCATTGACCCATGCCCACCTTGATTGTCGAGGGATGAGATTTTCATCATTGGTGTTATAATACAAACACCATAACATGTCACCTTCGACAGAATGGGAGGAGGAACGATCATAAGTTGAACAATTAATGGGTCGACACCCAGGGATGATACAGTGATCCCCATATTTAAATGTCCAATTACATATACTATGACCCACAAAAACTCCATTGCTATCATTACGATTAAGACAATACTCTCCTTTTCCCGGAAACTGGATTTTCCATGGTTCCATTTCTTCATTCAAATATAGCGAATTATTGCCAGTCGTGTATCACTTAGATCACTTACAAGCCATCTTGGGGATATCGGTTTTGACATCCATGGCCAGTCCCTGAATCCTAAAGGACTCCCACATACCCAACAGTTTGTCAAATTGGAAGCATTGGCCACCTGTTGGTCTAATGTTATAAATCCATTTTGCCACCTCTGTTCGAGGAGGGGGGTACAGGAGTTTCCCTTAGTATTAAGGGCGGTGATAACGATCAACCAAAACACTGTCTGCGATAGTATTTCACACATCCTATAAATATTAGCAAAGCAATCACCACAAAAATTAATTAAGCCTCTCTCTTCCCAAATTTTTCCAAAAGTATGTACCACCCCAAAGGCATACTTTGAATCTGTATAAATAGTTCAAATTTTATTTTCTAAGAGTTTTAATGCTCTTAACATAGCATATAACTCACACGCTTGTGCAGACCGAGCTTTACTTAATGGTCCTGATTCTTTTATCTTAAAAGTATACCCATCCACAATAGCATATCCTGATTTTCGTTGTGCTTCAACCACTCGTGAGGAGCCGTCCACAAAGAATTTTTCTCCTTCGTCTAATCCATCTTCTTCTAAGTCCTCCCTTATTTTAGTCTGCAAATTTATTAGTTGGAGGCAGTCATGTATCAAATCTTCTTTAGGTTCTCCGTATAAAAATTGGGCAGGATTCTGAATAGAAGTGGTTTCCATTTCTAGCCTAGGGGAGTTAATTAAAATTCCCTCATATTTTAGCAATCGACTATCTGTAAGCCACTTATCAGCCCGTTGTTGTAATACTCCTCGAATGTTATGGGGGGTGTATACTTTTAGTTCACCTCCTAAGGTGACTTTTCCAACTTCTTCTACCAATAATGCAGTGGCCACTATTCCTTGCAAGCAGGTGGGCCACCCGCGGCTTACAGGATCCAGTATTTTAGAATAATATCCTACAGGCTTTCTTTGTCCTGCCCATCCTTGGGTCAGAACCCCATAAGCTGTCCCGTTATCCACATTGATAAAAAGTTGAAAGGGTTTACGGATATTGGGTAAACTGAGGACAGGTGCTTCTACCAGATCTCTTTTTATATTTTCCCAACGATTCTCATCTTCAAGGGATCATTTTACCAACCCGTTTTTAGTTAATTTTTCATACAAGGATTTTACTTTACTGCTGTAATTTTCTATCCACTGTCGACAATACCCTAATAATCCCAATAACTGTCTTATCTGTCTTTTATTAGTGGGCACTGTTAGAGACAAAATTCCTTTTACTCTTTCGGGATCTAATTTCTTGTGTCCCTTTGTGAGCCAATGCCCCAAATATTTTACCTCTTCTTCAGTAAACTGTAATTTGGACTTAGAAACCTTTAATCCCTTGAGGCCTAAAAAGTTCAATAATTGATGCTCTCATTTCTGACTCCTTCTTGAGTTTTTCCAGCGATCAATAAATCATCCACGTATTGTATTAGAATTAGTCCCTGACTTAATTCATAAGATTACAGGAACTGTTCCAGAGCTTGTCCAAACAAGTTTGGAGACTCTGTGAATCCCTGGGGCAAAACGGTCCACCGTAATTGTTGTTTTCTATGGGTCTTGGGGTTCTCCCACTCGAAAGCAAAATAGTCCCTACATTTTTCTTCTAAGGGACAAGCCCAAAAAGCATCTTTTAGATCTATAACACTATACAATTTATAATCTGGACTTAACTGCTTAAGTATAATGTGTGGGTTAGCCACCACAGGGAACCGGGTAATGGTTCGTTCATTTACAGCTCTCAGATCTTGTACTAAATGATAAGATCCATCCGGCTTCTTTACGGGCAATATGGGAGTATTGTGGGGAGACATACAGGGTTCCAAAAGCCCTTGGGCCAAAAGTCCCTCAATTACTGGCTGCAACCCTTCTCTCCCCTCTCTAGAGATGGGATACTGTTTTATCCTAATTGGCTGGTCTGGGTCTTTTATGGAGACCGTGATCGGTTTGATATTTAATTTTCCCACCGACCCTGGGCTATACCAAGTTTCTGGATTAATTTTGGCTTCATCTTCTGCGGTTAATAAGCATAATCTTACTTTTAATTCCTCTTGATCTACTTCCAAATTGATTCCTAATTCCACCATCAGGTCTCATCCCAGAAGGTTATATTCAGCTTCTGGGGCCAATAAAAATGTTCCCACTCCATATTTATTTGGAGCTTCTATTGTTATGTTCCTTATCAGGGGCACTTTGAAAGGTTCCCCCTTTGCACCAATTACTTGGAGTTCTCTAATACCCTGAATTATCATATCCCAGAGATTGACCATATTATTTCAATGTACGGGGTCTTGATTGTTCCAATTTGGCCTTTGCAGGGGCCATTTTTCATCTCTGTCGGGACCTTGCTGATGCCTCTGTTCCCAATGTCTCATTCCTCGTTCTTCGTTTGCAAACAAGATCTTTAAAATAGACTCCATTTCGTCCCAAGTATAAATGTTAGGCCCGAGGAATTGATCAAAACGTTCGGCTACCCCTAATGGGTCCTCTAACAAGTGTCCCATTTCTTTCTTAAATTCCCTCACATCCCCGGAGCTGAGGGGTACAGATACAAATCCAACTCCGGGTTGTGGTTCCCCCATAGCAGTCTCCCTTAATGGATACAATAGATTTTCCTCCCTCCTTTCTCTAGTTTGACTTCTAGTCATTCTTCGATTGGGAGGGGCCTCTTCCTCAGATTTGGGGGGTGCTGTTGGAGGAAGATCATGCTCAGGACCTTGTGGTAGCAGAGGAGGGGGAATATAGGGTGGGGGAGACGCTGGAGGTTCGTCTACCTCCCGCCTTTTCTTTCTATCATTTTTCTTTTCTTTTAATGGGAACAAATTAGCAGTCTGAGCTGTGCCCAGGATCCATAAAAAGGCATACTCGCTCTCCTCTTTATTAAATGGTTGTTTGTTGTTAACATATATGTTTAATTGTTGACATATCCAATCCTCAACAGATCCATAAATTGGCCAATATAAATATTTTCTTATTTGTTTTCCTCCCCGTACTTCCATACAATAATGGACCATTTTCTCCTTGGACTTCCCCTTTCGAGAAGGGGAAGTACCCCAATATTGGATCATTAGGCCTAACGGGCTATCTTGGGGTATATCAGGGAGCCCACCCCGTACCTCCTGCGTGGAACCAGAAGCCTTACTCTTCTTCTGTCCCATCTTCCGAGAATGCCTTCTTTCACTCAAAATTCACTCACTTCCCTCCGTTCGTGGCCCACATCCTCGCAGACAATGGGAACCGCACTATTAGGAGGTCCACACTCGCTTCACCCAGTGGACTACTAAGCCCAGTGGACGTCTCACTCACTCGCACTCCGGGTAACCCAATCCCCGACCGAACGGAACCACAATATACTCACTCACTCCCGAGTCTTCATCCGGCTCTTCGTGCACAAAAATTACGGGTAACTGCAGTATCTCCTTTCTCTTTCTTTTTGCTTTCCTATCTCAGTTTGGAAAATCCAGGTGAGCTAAGTCAGAATCTCCTCCGGGACCATCCGAAGATGGGGCGCCCTCCCAGAGTTGAAGTCCGAGTCGGCTGTCTGAATCCGAGTCACGGCACCAAATTTGTTATAGTTAAATTGAAATAAACTGAGTCCAAATAAATTCACTAAATATTTATTAAGGCAGGAAAGCAAAAACAGCGCGCTGGGCGGCCGGGGAGTCGCAGCTCCACCTAAGGCTCGCGAATTCAAGCAAGCTGAGCAGCTCTTTTTATCTTCACCGAGGTCGCTTCTGACATCTTTGGTACGCCCCTCTGCTGCTTCTGTTATCGTGGTTTCTTGTCAAACAGGACGTTCCCATGTTTGGTGTAGCAAGATAACATTGTGGGCATGTCTCTTCTTGTTAAACAGGAAGTTCTCAAGACCACCACAATGGCTTCGTTCCTCTTGCTTATCTTGTTTGATCAGCAAATTACCCTTAGTTACTTATTACAATGGTTTAATCCCAGCCAGCAACTAAGGACCACGCAGGCACTCGCTCCACTCCTTCCTCCCCCGGTGGGATAAGGAGAATCGGAAAAAGGAAAACCCCATGTGTTATCCCAAATCTGGGTTCTTCAGCCAGTGTGCAAGAGCCAATCCACACACTGAGTTGAGATGGCGGAAGTTCTGGTGCCTTGAAGTCAACGGCAGAAGCCCCGCTGACTTTAGTTAGTTAGAATTTAGTTCCTGGTGATCAATCTGCCCTGTATAAAGCTGAGTCAGAGCTGAATTTTGCCCTTCAGCCAACATCTGGGACAGTTTTGAAGTCCCAGTGATCTACATCATGTTCACTCCTGACTGTTTATATTTTCAGTATGTCCACATTTGGAAGTGGATCTGGTGATTCTTTTGGTAATTTATAAGACCTCATGTTTTCTTAATTCTTCCAGATGGCCTCTGAAATCATCATGGAACATGATGAATTTGATGGCACCCGAGTTACCTTGGAGAAGTAGGACTGACAGGGAACAAGTCAGTCTGTGATGCAAAAGAAACAATGATTTTTGTAGGCATCCCAGTTCTCGGGCTGGGGGGAAAGAGCTCCAAGCTAAGCTACCAAATGCTGTCGCGGGGGGGCGCCGGGAGCAATAAGACTCAGTTTGAAAATATATACCACCAGGAAACAATGCTCTCCTGAGAAAACAGAGGAAAACATTTTCCTGAAAAGAAAGAAACATGATTCTTTCCTCTTGTCTGAACTAGAGTTCCTGTCGCAAATGGCCTTATTCTAGCTTTGTCTCCTGGTGTTTAATGGATTACAACAAGCAGGGGCTTGCTGTTCCCTCCTGCAGCAGCCTCTAAAGAGCATGGGGAGGCGACCTTGAAATGAGTTCAGAGAGTACTTGGCCTGTTAGTCAAATTCTTCAGCAATTCCACAGCTCATAATGAAATAAAAGTAAATATGTAGGTTTTGCTATAGCTAGCCTGTATTGTAATACTAAAAAATGACCTGAGATGAACTTTTTCCTTGGGAGTATCTCTTGTTCCATTTTGTTGTAATCTTTGTCTAATCCATTTATTTCTCTAGTCATTGGTTTCTCGTAATATTTCCCAAGGGTGAGTAGAATGTAATAGACTAAGTAAGTTATGAAAAAGACACCGATTAGCTGAGAAATGTGAGATGCCTTTGGAGGAAAAGAAGAAAAAAATTTAAAAGAGGCAAAGGAATACAGAAGGCAAAAAAGGCCATTTCTGTAGAAAGAGATACAGAGAGAGAAGAAAAAACCAAGAAACAGGTACTGAAGAAAACACAGGAAAGGAATTCTGCATTATTTCCTTAGGGCAGGGAAAAAAAAGTTTTAAAGTTAGATTGAAAATGAAAATTTAAGAATAACAACAGAGACTTTTTTTCACATTTCTGTAAATATTTTTTTTTAAAAGAAAGTGAACTGACTGTCTTTTTAAGTAAATATGGTACATTTCAAACAGAGCACAAATTTATTCCCTGGAAATGCAGGGTCAGATCAGTGTCTGGAGATATTTTATTTTTGTACCAGGCTTCATGTGGCATAAAACTGTTTAACTGTCATAAATAACAATGTGTCGTGGTTTAACCCCGGCCAGCAACCAAGCACCACACAGTTGCTCGCTCACTGCCCCTCACCCAGAGGGATGGAGAGGAGAATCGGAAGAGAATGTAAAACTCAAGGGTTGAGATAAGAACAATTTAATAGGTAAAGCAAAAGCTGTGCACGCAAGCAAAGCAAAGCAAGGAATTCATTCACTACTTCCCATGGGCAGGCAGGTGTTCAGCCATCTCCAGGAAAGCCGGGCTCCATCACACATAACAGTTACTTGGGAAGTCAAACACCATAATGCCAGATGTCCCCCCCTTCCTCCTTCTTCCCCCAGTTTATATACTCAGCATGATGTCATATGGTATGGAATACCTCTTTGGCTAGTTTGGGTCAGCTGTCCTGGCTGTGTCCCCTCCCAATTTTCCCGTGCCCCTCCAGCCCTCTGGCTGGCAGGGCCCAAGGAACTGAAAAGTCCTTGACTTAGTATAAACATCACCCAGCAACAACTAAAAACATCAGTGTGCTATCAACATTGTTCTCACACCAATCCAAAACACAGCACTGTACTAGCTACTAAGAAGAAAATTAACTCTATCCCAGCTGAAACCAGGACATGAACTAATCACATAAGCTAACTGCTTCAGGTTATGATTAAAGTACATTAACATACATATTACTGCATATATGAACACATAGTCTTATGAGAAATAATTTTAAAATTGGTATTTATGGGTTAGATTGTATTGGTGATTCCCATTACTTAGATCTACTTTTCTGCACATTAACTAGAATTTACATTAAGTGTTATGATTCCTTTTCCATTAAGAACAGGAATTTAAAACAAGTCATAAGTAGACATGATTTCTGCAGTCTTTTTTTAATAGAAGTATCATGGTTTAACCCCAGCTGACAACTAAGCACCAGGCAGCTGCTCACTCACACCACACACATACCCCCAGTGGGATGGGCAGGAAAATTGGGAAAAAGGTAAAAATCATTAATTGATATAAGAACAATTTAATAATTGAAATAACATGAAATATAATAATAATAACAACAAAAACTGTAATGGAAAGGAGAGAGAGGGAAAGAGGAATAAAATCCAAAAGGAAAAAACCTGCTGCACAATACAGTTGCTCACCACCCACGGACCAATGCCCAGCCAGTCCCCAGCAGCGATCAGCAGCCCTGGCCAAATTTCCCCAGTTTATATACTGAGCATGACATTCTATGGTATGGACTATCCCTTTGGCTAGTTTGGGTCAGCTGTCCTGGCTGTGTCCCCTCCCAATTTCCAGTACCCCTCCAGCCCTCTCACTGGCAGAGCCTGAGAAACTATTAAGTCCTCCCTTAGTATAAGCATTACCTAGCAACAACTGAAAACATCTGCTATCAACATTGTTCTCACCACAAATCCACCAGCTACTAAGAAGAAAATTAACTCTATCCCAGCTGAAACCAGGACAAGAAGGTATTAAAAGTTTTCATATAAAGGGAATCAGATGGTTGCTGTCTTTAGAATTTACAAAAAAACTATGAATTAGTAGGAACTTTATTCAGAGATACATCTTAGTTCTCCAATATCCAGTTGTCTTCTTTTGGAAGTTGTATGAAAAGGTCAAGTGGAAAGACCTTCCTTCAATCACAGACATCCTTAAACTGTAATATAGAAATTAAATATGGGAAATCAGCAGTAAGGATTATAGTATAATTTACTAACAACTATGGGGGGTTTTGTGTTGTGGCTACCTATTACCATCCACTTGCACTGAAAGAAGAGTATTCATCTGTTTTATTTGTGCAAAAGCTGATAAGGAGGTTAAAAGTATTGAGAAATAATATAGCAGACTTAAAATTAGGTTTTGTTCTTGGGAGGTGACACAACATTAGAAAGCTGTTATATTTGATAGTTCTTCACTAGAAAGTAGTGCAGCACTAGGACAGGTTGCCCAGGGAAGCTGTGGATTTTCCATCTTTGGAGGATTTCAGGACTCAGCCAGAAAAAGTCACTTGGAGTGGGAAGACATACTAGGTGATTAGGCTCTACAGACATGTAGCTGCAACCTTTAGTTAATACCTCTTTCCATCTCTGAAAGGAAGAAGTGTTTGTGTTTCACAGCAACGCTGAAAAATAGTGAAGTTACACCAACTTGAATAGTCCTTCTATTCAGATCAGAAGCTTTAGGACTAAGAGAGAGAGCAAAACTATGATTTCTTTTTAATTCAGGTAAACCACGTTTTTACATTTGGGTGATATTCTCTTTGTAATGAATTCACAAATCAACAGCTGTCCTGGTTTCAACTGAGGTAATTTTCTTCTTAGTAGCTGGTGCAGTGCTGTGTTTTGGATTTGGTGTGGGAACAATGCTGATAACACACTAATGTTTTTAGTAGGGAGAGTTGGCCAGGGCTGCTGATCACTGCTCGGGGACTGGCTGGGCATCGGTCAGTGGGTGGTGAGCAATTGTATTGTGCATCACTTGTTTTCTTTTCTCCCTTCCCTTTGGATTTCATTCCTTTCCCCCTCTCCCTCATTTTCATTATAATTGTTGTTATTATTACTATTATTGTTTTTGTTGTTATTATTGTTTTTATTTTATTTTGTTTAAATTATTAAATTGTTCTTATCTCAACCGTGCAGTTTTACATTCCATTTCAATTCTCCTCCCCATCCCTCTGGGTAAGGGGAGAGTGAGCAAGCAGCTGTGTGGTGCTTGGTTGCCAGTTGGGGTTAAACCACGACAGTCCTTTTTGATGCCCAACGTGGCACAAAGGGTTGAGATAATGACAGGTCTGACTAGAGTGTGTTAGAACAAAATTGTTGTCGGTATTCATTGTAGTGGTTTCATAATCACTGACCAGAATGCTAATTTCTTTGCTCTTTGAGGAGACTGAGGCACGGACTCCTGAATTTGACCAGAAGACCCTTTATTAGTCTAAACCACATGCTTATATATCCTCGTTTGTTGTTCAAGCGCAATGTACTAAAATATCATCGGTTAATCAATACTTTGCACACACTTCTCTAGCTATATATAATTGGTTATGACGTACGGAATTAGACTCTATAACTCGAAAGTTGTCTTCTTCGGCCTCCTGGTGGTCATGGGGATGAAGACTCCTTGTCTTCCTCACGTCATGAATTCCTCGTCTGGTACTTCTGTACTTCCTTTTTCCTTGCTTCCTTGACCCCCACACAATGTTATCTTGCTTTACCACATTTGGTTAGTTGAGCACTTCCGGTTAGTCTTACACAATGTAGCAATATAGTTAGCCTTGCAGTTAGCCTTACATAGTTTATGTGGCAACCTCCTTCTCCATTGTCTTTTAACTGAAATTGATGAACAAACAGTTTACTATCTATCACAATCCCCCCTTTTTCTTTTCACCATTTTGTTCATCAAACCGCTTAAGTTCTTGTCGGCTTAAAATAAAGGTTTCTTCTGTTTCTGGTATTTCTAGGGATTCATACTTGGTTCTCATAAGCATTAAATGAGCTGTTTCCAATCTACCTTTTACAATTTCTATGATTTTGTTAAAAATGCAAGGGCCAAATGTTAATCCTAATACCAGGAGAATTATTGGTCCTGCTACAGTTGATAACAAGGTGGTGAGCCAGGGGGAATTGTTAAACCAGGTCTCATACCAGTTTTGTTGTGTCTCTCTCACTTTCTTTCTTTGTTCTGGTCCTTCCCTCAGCTTAGCCATTGAGTCCCTTACAATATCTGTTTTATTTGCATATACACAGCATTCTTCCTACAAAGCAACGCACAATCCTCCCTGTTGTAAAAATCAAATCTAAACCCCTTCGATTTTGCAGCACGACCTCTGACAATGACTGTACATCTTGTTCTAAGACTGTTATTGATTGTTCGATATGTGCTAAAACTGCATCTACTGCCACTCTTAAGGAGCTAAACTCCTGGTCTTGTTTTACTAAAGACGCTACCCCTGTACCAACACCTGCTCCTCCTAACAGCACCAGAGTAGCTACAGTCAAGGCTGTCAGTGGTTCCCTTTTTGTAAGGTGATGTTCCCTGATGTCTTGGAGGCTGTATGCATACTCTTCTGGATGATATATGATTTTGGGAATTATCAATACTTGTATGCAAAAATCAGTAGACTCATTAAACAGATTCAGGGAAATACAGGGGGTGAGCCCTTCTCTAGAACATATCCATTTGGTGTTTTTTGCTGGAACTAACCACTCCGCTGGGCTTTCCAACTGTTTTGCCTTAGTAATTATCCCACAGAAATGCCTTTTTTGTTTGGGAACTTCCCCAATGCATCTACCCTTTCCAGTTACTGCCGCTAGGGTTATTCCGCGTGTTTGAGTATTTTTCCAATCACATTGGGGGGGTTGCTTTCATTCACTCGTTTTGATTTTTCCATGACTCCTATCGCCTCATAGAAAGGGGGTTTGATATTAAAACAAAGTCAACAGTGCTCAGTGAGGTTGGGTCTGGTGGCATTAAGAACTTGATAAGCAGCATGCATAAGCTTCCAGAGAGTATTTTGTTGTGGGTCTATGGTTGGGAGTATGAGGGGCTCACTCTCTGGTGTTAGGCTGCTATTATTTCCCTCAAGTATTTTGTTATTTACCTTAGGTAGTTTGTCTTTACCCATTATTGGGTTCGGGCCTACAGCTTGATAGTCATTGGGCAGAGGTTACTTCGGGCTTGGTATGCCTCAGAGGGCTTACATCCTCTCGGTCCCCATCCTACTTTTAGGTATTTGTCTGGGCCTCCTCCTGGTTCAAAATCATATGCAATAGTTTCACATCCCCAATAGGCACAATAGTAGTGTCCGGGCCAATTGCAATAATTTTTTTTTTTTCTCGTTGTTTAGGCAGAGGGTGCGTATTTCTACTGTCACACGTCACGAACTTATGGCGGAGGTGGAAAAGTATAAAAGACGTTACCACATACTCGTCTGTGCGTTCATGACTTGTTTTCTTTGCTATTCTATTTGTATTCTTAATCAGCCTACATTGTTATATGAATTGTTAATAGTTAATTATTCCCAGATTCTTGTTTGCTATTAAATTGTTATTGTGTTAACTATATAATCTGTATTGTCGACTGTACATTTTGGCGTACTACTTGAATTTGTTTAACGCCATTGGGTGAAATCATAGCAGTAAATTGTATGTTAGTTATAACATGTTGAATTAATCTTATAAAACATGGAACAGCACATGGCAAAAACAATAAGGTGGCTAATCCACATAACAAATAAAATAGGGTTCGTTTTACCCAAGGGCTCCCGAGAAGCTAGGAAAACAAGTCAATATTCCAGTCTTTCCAAGTTCGGACGAGAACATGGGCTAACTTCCCTATCTCTGATGTGATTTGTTTAACTACCTCACCATTGTCATCAATTTTTAAACAACAATTAGAAACATTTAATTTACCACAAACACCTCCTTCTTCGGCTAGCAGGTAATCGAGAATCATTAGAATAGTTTGGCTCCCGATCTGTACTTACAGTTTGGATTTTACCATCTGGTAATAAGGATAATTCCTCCTTTCCTACCTCCTTTTCTGCAGAGTTTCATCTGCACATCCCATAACAAGTCACTGTCATGGTAAAACACACAGATTTACATTAGTAGAACTACTACAGAGTGTATTTTATTTCAGTTTTTCTGCCAATATTCCCTATAGCCTTGCTGACCAAGGGATATTGTTTTACCTGAACTGGGTAGGCCTTCCCCTTATCATTTTTACTGTAACAGGTAAAGCATTTTTTCCTTACCTGGAATTTATTTCCAGATATACCTGGTTACAGATTTCTTTTACTTCAGGGAGGTCCTCTTTTCCACTTAAAGATATTGGTGAATTTGGCATTCTTATTTGTTTTCTTAGTTTGTACTTTCAAAGATTCACCTTTATTCTCCTCAGACCCGTTGCCTACCCTCCTAAAGGGGCCGTTGCGGGTCCTGTTGTACTGCAAATGCTGCAGCAATTGGGGTGACATTGTCAGGTCCTTCTGCTCAATTGTCAGCAATAGCAACCCCCTCCTCACCAGCAGAAGGATTCGGGGCAGGAGATGCTGTTCCTGCTCTGCAGGTTACACAAGCCTGCCTCTGCAACAGCTTGTGTTGCAACAGCTTTTAACTCTTTCTTACCCTGAATGCAAATCTGCTACTTGTTGCTTTAAGTCTGTGTTCTTACATATCATGCCTTTGCAGGCAAACAGAAAACACCCTGCCATGCATCCCAGCATGACTCAGTCGCACCTTGGAGGGGGTACGGGGGTTTGTACAAACTCACCCCAATACTTTAACACTTTCACAAGGTCTTTGATTCTCCACCCACCCCACCCCCCGCCGCCTCAGGTTTTACATACATTAGTACACATTTTTATCTTACAACGTGTTTCATTCTGGTTGCTCCACAGAAGGAACCACAACCCGAGCTTTTTAACACAAAAATTTCAACAAGAACAACTTTCTAGTTTAGGTCTCAGGGGGTTTTTTTTCCTATCCTTTTCTAGAGGCACAATCAAAGATCAGGTGATGTTAATCCCGCACTCTTTCTAGTGCTAGTACCATAGGATCCCGAGGGGGTACTAATCCACAGTCCTTTTGCCACTCGGGTTTGTCCCGGAGGACGAAGAACATGTCTGCATATGATACTTCGTCCCATTTTCCTTCTCTTCTCAGAAACAACATTAATTGCAGGAGAGTGTTATAATCTAATGCTCCTCCCTCCTGAGGCCATTTCGCATCACTCCCCAATTTACAAAAAGGCCACCACTGATTACAATATTTAATCAATTTCCTTCTATTTTCGGTGCCACCCTGTCCTACGATATCCCTCCAATGTTTTAATATACAGCCCATGGGCGATTTTTCACAGGGCTTACTCCTTCCATTTCCTATTTCACAATTTTAATTACTTTGTTTTTCTCCGGCCGCCTTAGCCACCCAAGGTCGGAAACACGGATAGAGCTCCTTACTCGTATTGCACTCAAACGCGTGTCTCAAGCACTCTTGCACTCACACTCAGTCAAAATAATTAAGCTATACACGGAAAATCAAAATGCGCATCTCAATCACACCATTCACACTCTCCGGGCAGCCCTCAGTCACACAAGCAGTATGTTATACGGTACCGTGCACTTATGTACAACTTTTAGGAACACTGACAGTTCACAAAGTATGCATTTCAATGAACAATTGCCAAAAAACAAACAACAAACAAAAAGCCAAATTTTTCCTGGTCTTAAGCAGAGTGTTAAGTTTTCCGCTATTTGCCTAGAATTACCAGAATATTATTATTTTTCAACATACATTTCATAACTCCAAGTTTTGAACATGTAACAAGACAACACATAGAACAAACAAGACACAGAGCGCTATTTCAGTTGTTACATTCTAGGAATTCCCCAATTCTTAAGACAACCTAAAGGAAGTTTTTAGCTTCCCCCCCTTTTTTTTTTTTCTTTTCTTCTTTTTTTTTCTTTTTTTTTTTTCTTTTTTTCCTACGCAAAAGTTTCCCTTTTACTTTTGCTATGAGGTCCCTCTTGTTACTGTGAGATTCCGCCTTATTCCGGCCCGCCCCCCGCTTTCCGTCACGAGGCCTCCGGGCTTTTAGGAATGGTAGTGACCTCAAGTTTGCTCGATCTGCCCTCAAGATCGCTAGCGGCCACCCCTTGGTCAGCAACCCCCCTCCCAAGGTACCTTTCCTCCTGGGGACTACGCTGCGCACCAGACGTCTCCGTGCGTCTCACCAGCCGCCCTGTTTCTGAACATACCGTTTTATCCGTGGATCCAGGGGTTTCTCTTCTGCTCCCGGGTGAACAGCTGAGAAGAGGAGGCTCCTCTGAGGAAATCTCCCGGGGCGCGCCTAGGAGCGTCCGCTCTGCAGCTGGTCCCTCAGCCGAGCAGAAATCCTCCTGCCTGGCTCGCCAAAATGACGTACGGAATTAGACTCTATAACTCGAAGGTTATAAAGTAGGTTTGGATAACTGGCTAGCTGAAAAATGTAACATAGACATAGTCCAGCTGGCTGGACAAAAATGCACATCGCTCTCAGCTTATCTGAAGTAAAGCAAAAATACACTATCCTTGGCTGTTCTTGTTACACAGTAACAGGAAGATTGCGGTGGGAAAAGAATGTTGCAGGTGGGAACAGATAACTACAGAAGAGAAACTAGGGGCGGGCTTGGTATTTAGGCAACTAACCAATAATGAGCTTAACTTTTGTAATATGTATGAGCTAATTATAAGAAGGCATAAAAGGTGACTGTAAGGGACAATAAACGAAGTCTGCTGATCACTCAAATTGAGTGACTGTGTCTTCCCTCCGTTGCGACAAGTGGCGCCCAAACAGGGACTCCCAATCCCTGTTCTTCACCGGACAGCGAGGACGGAGAAGCACTGGTAGCAGCGACCAGGGAGCAAAGATCGACTGATGCTGGCATCGTGCCTGATCCGTGCTTGAACCAACGTTAATCAAGGAAAGGTTCGCCGTCCGTGAGTGACTACCCAGGGAAAAGGCTGCATCTTAATCAAGGAAAAGAACTGTTTAAAGCGCGCTATGGAAAAAGAGATAGCACTCACTCTTTTACAATGCTTTTTAGAAAAGCGGGGAGTAGGCCCTTTAAAAGATCTGGCTGGATTAATTGTATTAGGTAAAGCAAAAGGATATTTTGCAGATCCTGAGCATATGTTTGAAGTAGAAGAATGGCGTAATTATGGGGATTGTTTATGGGATTTAGTAATAGATGATGATAAGGCAGCAAAAAAATTGATGAAATCATGGCATGAAGTAACTAATTGTATAAAAAGATATCAAGCAGAAAAGCGCCTTGCTGCAGCACTAACAAGCCGACTTGCAAGCGCAGATCCTAATGCAGGAAAAATTATGCCATGTGAAAATTACATTCCAATACCCCCTTTATCACAAACAGTGCTCTCTGTACCACCTATAGAGCCCACTGTACCACCTATAGACCCTTCGTGCCCTCTGCCCCCCCCCTCCCCCCCGGCACAGTAGCCTCGGGGGGGGCCAGAGGGCGGGGACACATCTGACGAAAGTGCTGCTGAGGAAGAAAATAGCAGTGGGCAGTCAATACAAAATTAAAAAAAAAAAAAAAAAAAAAAAAAAGGAACAAAAAATACAGTAAACAAACTGGTGCGTTCTACGTGCATTAATTGGCAAAAAATAGCACAGAAGCAGCTGCTCAGGGAATATTTGATATTGCTGAGCAAGTCAACCCTCCACAAGCTTTCCCTGTAACGTATCAGATAAATGCCGCTAACCAAAGACAGGGAACCTGGGAGGCTTTGATTGGAAAATATTAAGTCAGTTACGTAGTACAGTGAATGAGTCAGGCCTCCACAGTGAGCCCACCAGATATACCTAACTTTATGAAAGGGCCGTTATTGTGCCAGTGTATTCTGGAGAATAGTAACAGTTACACCAAAGGCATTTTAGTAACCCTGCCCTTAGATTCTTCTGTAGAAACAATGCTAGAGCGAATGAGTTGGGTGCCAGTAGGTCAGCAAGCCTTGCTAGTGGAAGCAATCCAAGCAGTAGGGAGAGATTTAGTGCAAGCCCAAAGTCAGGCTTTTGCAGCGCTTGCGCCTCTGCGCCCCCCTGGGGCTACCGCGCCCCCAAAGCCAGCGACTACCACGCGCCGAGACTTCCCCTGCTATCGATGTGGGAAGCCAGGACATACCCGTGACCGATGTCGACAACGTCAAGTGTGGTGCCAAAATTGTCAGCGAGGGACCCACAGCACCAACGTCTGTCGGCAGACGGGAAACGAGAAACCGAGTGCGAGGAGCCGCAGCGCGTCGACCCCAATCGCGACTCCTGTCACCTTCACGACACCCGCTCCAGGAGACATGACCAACTCTTATCAGCAGACACCGTGTTACAACCCGCCACCCGAAGGAGCCTCGGCCTGGACCTGGCAACAGCAGTAGATACAACATTAATTGACAACCGACCACAAAACATCGCAACTCGTGTCCGAGGACCTCTGATAATTAATGGACAAAGCTATGGTGCTCTATTATTAGGGCGGTCTTCTGGTAGTTTGAAAGGGCTGTTGTAAAGTGTGTTGCTTATAGTAATAATTGCTATCATTGCACTCGTATGTTTAAGCTGTGCTCTCTCTTGTATTCAGAAATTACTCGAGCGTGTAACTGCACAAGTTTTGCTTGCGCAAAGAGAAAAAGGGGGAAATGTTGCAGAATGGCTGTGTGATCATGGCCATGACTCCCTTAAAGATCTTTGTGAAACAAAGTTAGCGTAAGTTAGCTGAAGCAGGCCTTGCAGCTATGCTGAGGCATGCTGATAAGGAAGCTGAGAAAAACACTGACCTTGTGCCTAATGTTGTAAATAACTTTGAGGAATTCACGTAGACAAGAGAGGAAAAAAAAATATGTAGCTAGCTATCCGCAGAAACCGCAAGTAGGAGGACGTATGAAAATGTAACCCTTTAGAGCTTAGCCAATCAGCAGATGACTAGTAGGCATAATTAACTGGAACTGTATATAAGACATAATTGCGCCGTAATAAATTGAAGCTTGCTCTATCACTCATATTGAGTCGGCCGCGTGCTTCCCCTCGCTCGTCGCAAATGGCGCCCGAACAGGGACCCTAGAGAGGGCTGAACGTGCGAGCCACGGTTCGACGGAGATTTGGGTACCGGTGCTGAAAGCAGCGCAGGAGGCGGAAGGGCACAGTCCCCGCGCCCGGGAGCACCTACAGAGGGTCCCGCCGGCCACGCGTCGCCGAAGTCTCGCAAAGGCTGCAACAGCGCTGACGAAGGTATGGAGAGACAAGCGACGTACGATTCGCTCATATGCTTTTTAGAAAAGCGGAGCGTTCAGGACATAGATTGTAAAAAGGAATTACCTGGGTTATTAGCGTATGGGATAGCATCTGGGACCCCCGCGGCAGCGGCGAGCGGCGGCGCGCGGCCCGGCAGGCCCCTTCCCGGCCGCGGTTTCTCTCCAAGGTGGCACCATCCCCCCCCTCCGATTGGCACCATGGCGATGCAAGCGGCCAAGCGAGCTAACATCCGGCTGCCCCCAGAGGTCAATCGGATCCTTTATATTCGGAACCTGCCGTATAAAATCACAGCGGAGGAAATGTATGATATTTTTGGGAAATACGGACCTATTCGACAAATCAGAGTTGGAAACACTCCTGAAACAAGAGGAACAGCTTAAGCTCCTCAAGGAAAAATACGGACTTGATTACAAACCCACAAAACAAAAAAAAAAAAAAAAAAAGTGCTCCAGATGTCCCCTACAAGAAATGGGTTTCTGCCTTGAACTAGCAAACATCTCTGTGTTTAACGAGAAGCCTTTTTGCCTTGATGGAGATAATTTATTCTGTATTCTGTATTTATGCTGTATTCTGAATGTGGAAATTGGTTGGGACTAGGAGGCTGGCTTAAAGGCATTTTGCAAACGGGATTATTATTTTTGATCATTACTGTAATAATAGTTTTTTGATCAAAACCAGCCAACACTATTTGTAAGCATTAGGCATATCTGAAGAGAATGCCTTTATTTGAATCAGCAGTTAAGGTGTAGTTTAGTCTGAGGCTGTGGTTTTATCTGCTTCTGGTGAATTTTTGAAGTGATGAAATCAGAGATACAAGGTATACTAAGAGTTATGAGGTAATAAGGTAATAATCTAAGTAAGGGTGCTGTCTTTTATATCTACAAGTGCAATATGCTTTTATGTAGCAGAGAGAAACTTTGACAATAATGTTGCTTGAGCGAGATGTGCATGTGACAACTTGGGAAAAGGGATATCACAACTGGAGTGCAACAGTGTTTCTATGTCTGGCAGAGTGAAATCTTTCAAGACCTGAGTTTAGACAGTCTAAAATAGTTAGTATTCAGAAAACCCATCTTAAGCCTCTTTTTGCTTACACAGTGTTATGGAAGTCAACTGCTATTGTAGAGAATTAATGATTTTTTAATACATATTAACAAATACTACTATTTTAACTTGAGGCAGCTGAGTGAGAAATACTCACGTGTAGCATTTGAGGGAATGTCAGCATAAATCGCACTTACAGTAAGACTGCATTTTTAATTACCGTACTCGTTAAGATTCGATGATGCCATAAGGCTAAGGCCTTTTATCACAGATTGGTTCTGAACTAAAAGGTGTGTGCACATGTAGATATGCACATTTGTGTTATTTTCCTTAATTGGCTACAAAATAATATAATTAGGTTGGGGACTAGATCTTGGGAATTTGTCTATTATACTTCTGTTTGTTAAGGAACGTGCATAACACACAGCACCCATGTAGGCTTGGCTTGTGGCACAGTTGTCAAATTTAGCATAGACATTCAGACAGATAAGCAACGTACTCTTCTTGTGTGTATCACCTACAAGCCATTATGGCTTAGTGTGTAAATCTGTATGTAACTATTGAAAAATCCACTTATGAATGTATATAGCTTAGAACTAATTTTTTCCCTTTGTTAATTCTTTGATATCAATGAGGTATTCTTCAGAAAACGTATGGACTGGTTGGTTGCATAAGGGCAGTTGTTATTTGGACAGAAAATTGTTAATGGTCAGGGATTTTCCACTAAAATATTTGCAAATATTCCTAGTTAAACATCAGTTTGGTTTCTTTTGGGGTTTTGAGCTTGCATTAGTCCATGTTCAGAACTTTAAAATTACCTTTGAAGTTTTTAAACTTTTTATATCACTGGAACAGAAAGAGCATCTAAATTAAAGCTTCAAGCTAACTTTATTTTTCAAGTATTTCAGGAATTATACTTCTGAACTGAGATTTTATAAGTTGGCTGTGTATTTTCCTGTGTTAAAACGCTGTTATTGAAAATGGTCAACCAGGCCTATGTCGCCCAAAATAAAAACGGGGGAATTGTGGATAACTGGCTAGCTGAAAAGGGTCACATAGACATAGTCCAGCTGGCTGGACAAAAATGCACATCGCTCTCAGCTTATCTGAAGTAAAGCAAAATACACTGTCTTTGGCTGTCCTTGTTACACAATAACAGGAAGATTTTGGTGGGAAAAGAATGTTGCAGGTGGGAACAGAAAACTACAGAAGAGAAACTAGGGGCGGGCTTGGTATTTAGGCAACTAACCAATAATGAGCTTAACTTTTGTAATATGTATGAGCTAATTATAAGAAGGCATAAAAGGTGACTGTAAGAGACAATAAACGAAGTCTGCTGATCACTCATATTGAGTGACTGTGTCTTCCCTCCGTTGCAACATAAAGTAGGTATGTTTATTGCGCGCAGATGCACGGGGGATCGCTCCTCCACTAGCGTGCATGCCCAAAGTGACGAACCATCTCACATTTATACAATAAAACAAATGAATATTCAATTAACGCCTATACATATTTGTTACCTAAACCCTCTTACTCTCTCTTCGTATGTTAATTAGCTTATCAGTCCTTTGCCTGGAATGTGGTGGTCTTGCAGGTTTGTAGGTGATTCATGTCCTTGTCACCATCTGAACTTCTCCAGCAAGAAGACTTAGCACTCCCTCCCTCTAGATAACATTGGAATGTCTCTCATCCTTTTCTCATCCTTTTTATAAATAGCCCCTTTGTTAGAGGAAGAAGGGTAGGTGTCTCCTCAAAGCTGTGTGCCTATGTGACCAGACACCACACCCATGACCAGTCACCATACCAACATTCCTTGAGCAGACATATACAATCACAATCGATGTCCATTGTCCCCATTTCACACTATTTCTCCATATCAACCCAGCTACACATAACCTTTGCCTTGTCACAATTAAAAAGCAAAAAAATGGAGGATAGAGTATGTCTGAAAAGAGATATAGGAGAGGAAGATGGAGAATATCTGACCTAGCGAGAGATGAGAGAACAGCTAGGTATTGTGAAGGAGAGTAGGAAAGATGAACATGGTTATCTAGTGATAAATAGGTGTCTGCATGCTTTAGTGATATATAGCTATGTAACTACATGAATGATTCCTGCCCTGAGCCTGGTGGTGCTGATTTGGAGAACCAGTCATAAGCACCATAGACGAGATGGGCCGCGGGCATTTGATCGCCCAGCAAAGGCTTGCAAA
This sequence comes from Falco cherrug, assembly GCF_023634085.1. NCBI lineage: Eukaryota > Metazoa > Chordata > Aves > Falconiformes > Falconidae > Falco > Falco cherrug. Next base: position 3,921,917 of record NC_073719.1, read on the forward strand.
GGAGCAAGGGCTGCCAAGACCTGACTTTGGGTAGCCTGCGCCTGCTCCTTTAAAGCACTCCCTAGTTCTTTTATTGCCTCGACTAACATAGCCTGGGGCCCGACCGGCACTTGTGCCATTCTTTCCAAAGCTTCTTCTATGGTCCATGTCCCTGGTAGCGTAGCTAGGATGTTACGTGTGGCTGGGTTACAATTCTGTACGGCACACTGCTTTAAAATGGAGCCTTTGAGATAGTCTTGCACCCCAGCCGCCTGTATGGCGTTTGCTAGCCGATCGATAAATAACCCAAATGGCTCCTCTCTTCCCTGCTTGATTCCCATATATGAAGGGATTCCCCCAGGTTCCTTTATACGGTCAAGCGCTAGTCTAGCTAGCCTCATCGCTTCCTTTGCCTTATCCGGTCCCATCAGTGCCTGAGCTTCGGTTCAAAAATAGGGTCCTAAACCCATCAGCTCTTGTAGAGTAACCCCATGCAGCGGGTCCCCTGGCTGTCTAACCACTGCTATCGATTCCTGACAAGCAGCCTGCCAATGAGCGTTAAACAGAAGCTGCTGATGTTGGCTCAAGATTAACTTCATTATACTGCGGATGTCACTCGGGAGTAAGATATTAGTTCCCCAAATATAATCTGACATTTGCCTGGTGGGTTCCCCTTTCAAACCTGACTCACTCACCGTAGCCCGCAGCTGAGTTAATAATTTCCAATCTAAGTTAGTGAGAGAAACCGTGATATTCCCCTGCGCATCTGGCTGTGAATACGTGACTGGGAAAGCCTCATGCACGATTCCTGCGGCAAAATCGCGTTCACCCTCAAGCATAGCGCTTTCTGCTATCTGCTTCCAGACCTTTTGCCTATTCTGGGCAACCTGAAGACATTCTGCAAAAGGATTCGTACATTCGCTACTCTCTAACGGGTTTTTACGCTCTATTTCCTCGCTTACGTCATCATTCCCCGACAGGGGGGGCTGAGGGATTCGAAGAGGGCGGCAACGGGAAGGGCGACTGTTCCCACCTTCCCGCAGTCCCCTGTTGAACCGTCAGCGTACGCACCGAGGGAGGCAATGGGCAATCGGGGGGGGGGGGGGGGGGGGGAAGCCAATTCCCCCTGCCGTGTGGCTATTGCAGTCCCGCTTGCAAGTCCCAGTCGCTCAGAGGCAGCAGCATCCGCTCTCTGTTCGGCTAGATGTTGCAAAAGGGCATTAGAGACAGCTTGCCACGGTTTCATCAGTTTTTTGGCAGTTTTATTGTCGGCTATTACTTCAGCAAAGAGTGTGTCCCCATAATTACGCCACTCTGCATGCTCGAAAACCGTATCGGATTCCTAAAATATCCCCTCGCTACCCCATACGCTAATAACCCGGGTAATTCCTTTTTACAATCTATGCCCCGAATGCTCCGCTTTTCTAAAAAGCATATGAGCGAATCGTACGTCACTTGTCTCTCCATACCGTCGTCAGCGCTGTTGCACCCTTTGCGAGACTTCGGCGACGCGTGGCCGGCGGGACCCTCTATAGGTGCTCCCGGGCGCAGGGACTGTACCTTTCCGCATCCTGCGCTGCTTTCAGGACCGGTACTTGAATCTCAGTCAACTCATGGCTTGCAGGTTCAGCCCTCTCTAGGGTCCCTGTTCGGGCGCCATTTGTCGCGACAGAGGGAAGACACAGTCACTCAATTTGAGTGATCAGCAGACTTCGTTTATTGTCCCTTACAGTCACCTTTTATGCCTTCTTATAATTAGCTCATACATATTACAAAAGTTAAGCTCATTATTGGTTAGTTGCCTAAATACCAAGCCCGCCCCTAGTTTCTCTTCTGTAGTTATCTGTTCCCACCTGCAACATTCTTTTCCCACCGCAATCTTCCTGTTACTGTGTAACAAGAACAGCCAAGGATAGTGTATTTTTGCTTTACTTCAGATAAGCTGAGAGCGATGTGCATTTTTGTCCAGCCAGCTGGACTATGTCTATGTTACATTTTTCAGCTAGCCAGTTATCCAAACCTACTTTATAACCTTCGAGTTATAGAGTCTAATTCCGTACGTCATTTTGGCGAGCCAGGCAGGAGGATTTCTGCTCGGCTGAGGGACCAGCTGCAGAGCGGACGCTCCTAGGCGCGCCCCGGGAGATTTCCTCAGAGGAGCCTCCTCTTCTCAGCTGTTCACCCGGGAGCAGAAGAGAAACCCCTGGATCCACGGATAAAACGGTATGTTCAGAAACAGGGCGGCTGGTGAGACGCACGGAGACGTCTGGTGCGCAGCGTAGTCCCCAGGAGGAAAGGTACCTTGGGAGGGGGGTTGCTGACCAAGGGGTGGCCGCTAGCGATCTTGAGGGCAGATCGAGCAAACTTGAGGTCACTACCATTCCTAAAAGCCCGGAGGCCTCGTGACGGAAAGCGGGGGGCGGGCCGGAATAAGGCGGAATCTCACAGTAACAAGAGGGACCTCATAGCAAAAGTAAAAGGGAAACTTTTGCGTAGGAAAAAAAGAAAAAAAAAAAAGAAAAAAAAAGAAGAAAAGAAAAAAAAAAAAGGGGGGGAAGCTAAAAACTTCCTTTAGGTTGTCTTAAGAATTGGGGAATTCCTAGAATGTAACAACTGAAATAGCGCTCTGTGTCTTGTTTGTTCTATGTGTTGTCTTGTTACATGTTCAAAACTTGGAGTTATGAAATGTATGTTGAAAAATAATAATATTCTGGTAATTCTAGGCAAATAGCGGAAAACTTAACACTCTGCTTAAGACCAGGAAAAATTTGGCTTTTTGTTTGTTGTTTGTTTTTTGGCAATTGTTCATTGAAATGCATACTTTGTGAACTGTCAGTGTTCCTAAAAGTTGTACATAAGTGCACGGTACCGTATAACATACTGCTTGTGTGACTGAGGGCTGCCCGGAGAGTGTGAATGGTGTGATTGAGATGCGCATTTTGATTTTCCGTGTATAGCTTAATTATTTTGACTGAGTGTGAGTGCAAGAGTGCTTGAGACACGCGTTTGAGTGCAATACGAGTAAGGAGCTCTATCCGTGTTTCCGACCTTGGGTGGCTAAGGCGGCCGGAGAAAAACAAAGTAATTAAAATTGTGAAATAGGAAATGGAAGGAGTAAGCCCTGTGAAAAATCGCCCATGGGCTGTATATTAAAACATTGGAGGGATATCGTAGGACAGGGTGGCACCGAAAACAGAAGGAAATTGATTAAATATTGTAATCAGTGGTGGCCTTTTTGTAAATTGGGGAGTGATGCGAAATGGCCTCAGGAGGGAGGAGCATTAGATTATAACACTCTCCTGCAATTAATGTTGTTTCTGAGAAGAGAAGGAAAATGGGACGAAGTATCATATGCAGACATGTTCTTCGTCCTCCGGGACAAACCCGAGTGGCAAAAGGACTGTGGATTAGTACCCCCTCGGGATCCTATGGTACTAGCACTAGAAAGAGTGCGGGATTAACATCACCTGATCTTTGATTGTGCCTCTAGAAAAGGATAGGAAAAAAAACCCCCTGAGACCTAAACTAGAAAGTTGTTCTTGTTGAAATTTTTGTGTTAAAAAGCTCGGGTTGTGGTTCCTTCTGTGGAGCAACCAGAATGAAACACGTTGTAAGATAAAAATGTGTACTAATGTATGTAAAACCTGAGGCGGCGGGGGGTGGGGTGGGTGGAGAATCAAAGACCTTGTGAAAGTGTTAAAGTATTGGGGTGAGTTTGTACAAACCCCCGTACCCCCTCCAAGGTGCGACTGAGTCATGCTGGGATGCATGGCAGGGTGTTTTCTGTTTGCCTGCAAAGGCATGATATGTAAGAACACAGACTTAAAGCAACAAGTAGCAGATTTGCATTCAGGGTAAGAAAGAGTTAAAAGCTGTTGCAACACAAGCTGTTGCAGAGGCAGGCTTGTGTAACCTGCAGAGCAGGAACAGCATCTCCTGCCCCGAATCCTTCTGCTGGTGAGGAGGGGGTTGCTATTGCTGACAATTGAGCAGAAGGACCTGACAATGTCACCCCAATTGCTGCAGCATTTGCAGTACAACAGGACCCGCAACGGCCCCTTTAGGAGGGTAGGCAACGGGTCTGAGGAGAATAAAGGTGAATCTTTGAAAGTACAAACTAAGAAAACAAATAAGAATGCCAAATTCACCAATATCTTTAAGTGGAAAAGAGGACCTCCCTGAAGTAAAAGAAATCTGTAACCAGGTATATCTGGAAATAAATTCCAGGTAAGGAAAAAATGCTTTACCTGTTACAGTAAAAATGATAAGGGGAAGGCCTACCCAGTTCAGGTAAAACAATATCCCTTGGTCAGCAAGGCTATAGGGAATATTGGCAGAAAAACTGAAATAAAATACACTCTGTAGTAGTTCTACTAATGTAAATCTGTGTGTTTTACCATGACAGTGACTTGTTATGGGATGTGCAGATGAAACTCTGCAGAAAAGGAGGTAGGAAAGGAGGAATTATCCTTATTACCAGATGGTAAAATCCAAACTGTAAGTACAGATCGGGAGCCAAACTATTCTAATGATTCTCGATTACCTGCTAGCCGAAGAAGGAGGTGTTTGTGGTAAATTAAATGTTTCTAATTGTTGTTTAAAAATTGATGACAATGGTGAGGTAGTTAAACAAATCACATCAGAGATAGGGAAGTTAGCCCATGTTCTCGTCCGAACTTGGAAAGACTGGAATATTGACTTGTTTTCCTAGCTTCTCGGGAGCCCTTGGGTAAAACGAACCCTATTTTATTTGTTATGTGGATTAGCCACCTTATTGTTTTTGCCATGTGCTGTTCCATGTTTTATAAGATTAATTCAACATGTTATAACTAACATACAATTTACTGCTATGATTTCACCCAATGGCGTTAAACAAATTCAAGTAGTACGCCAAAATGTACAGTCGACAATACAGATTATATAGTTAACACAATAACAATTTAATAGCAAACAAGAATCTGGGAATAATTAACTATTAACAATTCATATAACAATGTAGGCTGATTAAGAATACAAATAGAATAGCAAAGAAAACAAGTCATGAACGCACAGACGAGTATGTGGTAACGTCTTTTATACTTTTCCACCTCCGCCATAAGTTCATGACGTGTGACAGTAGAAATACGCACCCTCTGCCTAAACAACGAGAAAAAAAAAAATTATTGCAATTGGCCCGGACACTACTATTGTGCCTATTGGGGATGTGAAACTATTGCATATGATTTTGAACCAGGAGGAGGCCCAGACAAATACCTAAAAGTAGGATGGGGACCGAGAGGATGTAAGCCCTCTGAGGCATACCAAGCCCGAAGTAACCTCTGCCCAATGACTATCAAGCTGTAGGCCCGAACCCAATAATGGGTAAAGACAAACTACCTAAGGTAAATAACAAAATACTTGAGGGAAATAATAGCAGCCTAACACCAGAGAGTGAGCCCCTCATACTCCCAACCATAGACCCACAACAAAATACTCTCTGGAAGCTTATGCATGCTGCTTATCAAGTTCTTAATGCCACCAGACCCAACCTCACTGAGCACTGTTGACTTTGTTTTAATATCAAACCCCCTTTCTATGAGGCGATAGGAGTCATGGAAAAATCAAAACGAGTGAATGAAAGCAACCCCCCCAATGTGATTGGAAAAATACTCAAACACGCGGAATAACCCTAGCGGCAGTAACTGGAAAGGGTAGATGCATTGGGGAAGTTCCCAAACAAAAAAGGCATTTCTGTGGGATAATTACTAAGGCAAAACAGTTGGAAAGCCCAGCGGAGTGGTTAGTTCCAGCAAAAAACACCAAATGGATATGTTCTAGAGAAGGGCTCACCCCCTGTATTTCCCTGAATCTGTTTAATGAGTCTACTGATTTTTGCATACAAGTATTGATAATTCCCAAAATCATATATCATCCAGAAGAGTATGCATACAGCCTCCAAGACATCAGGGAACATCACCTTACAAAAAGGGAACCACTGACAGCCTTGACTGTAGCTACTCTGGTGCTGTTAGGAGGAGCAGGTGTTGGTACAGGGGTAGCGTCTTTAGTAAAACAAGACCAGGAGTTTAGCTCCTTAAGAGTGGCAGTAGATGCAGTTTTAGCACATATCGAACAATCAATAACAGTCTTAGAACAAGATGTACAGTCATTGTCAGAGGTCGTGCTGCAAAATCGAAGGGGTTTAGATTTGATTTTTACAACAGGGAGGATTGTGCGTTGCTTTGTAGGAAGAATGCTGTGTATATGCAAATAAAACAGATATTGTAAGGGACTCAATGGCTAAGCTGAGGGAAGGACCAGAACAAAGAAAGAAAGTGAGAGAGACACAACAAAACTGGTATGAGACCTGGTTTAACAATTCCCCCTGGCTCACCACCTTGTTATCAACTGTAGCAGGACCAATAATTCTCCTGGTATTAGGATTAACATTTGGCCCTTGCATTTTTAACAAAATCATAGAAATTGTAAAAGGTAGATTGGAAACAGCTCATTTAATGCTTATGAGAACCAAGTATGAATCCCTAGAAATACCAGAAACAGAAGAAACCTTTATTTTAAGCCGACAAGAACTTAAGCGGTTTGATGAACAAAATGGTGAAAAGAAAAAGGGGGGATTGTGATAGATAGTAAACTGTTTGTTCATCAATTTCAGTTAAAAGACAATGGAGAAGGAGGTTGCCACATAAACTATGTAAGGCTAACTGCAAGGCTAACTATATTGCTACATTGTGTAAGACTAACCGGAAGTGCTCAACTAACCAAATGTGGTAAAGCAAGATAACATTGTGTGGGGGTCAAGGAAGCAAGGAAAAAGGAAGTACAGAAGTACCAGACGAGGAATTCATGACGTGAGGAAGACAAGGAGTCTTCATCCCCATGACCACCAGGAGGCCGTAGAAGACAATGAACGACCCCCTAGCAACAAGTCGCACAGACTCAGAGTATACCGCTAAAGGAGACACGTATACCAGAAGGCGAAGGGTATAAAACCATGACTCTCGGGAACTGGGTGCGCGCCGTTGGTGGAGCAGGAGACTCCCCGGCTGCCCAGCACTTTTTTGCTTGTTGCCGCTTGCTTTAATAAACTAATTTGGCTCAATTGGCTCTGGCCCTGATCAGTTATTATCACCAACATATATAACAGCGATTATGAAAGTTGCCCGTTTACAATTTTCATTGGCTTTATCATAGCTAGTTGTTTTAAAAGAAACCCTTGAGCTTCCTCATGCTTGACTTGTTGTTCCAAAATATTCTGAATCTGTAGAATTAGTCGACACTTGGCGAAGTGTAGCCAGAATTTGCCACCAAGGTGCTAAATGCATTCTCGACATGGAGTCCCCCTCCACAGCAGCATCATACAATCGTCTGCTGACCACTTGCCAGGCAGGAATTTGCAAAGTACCATCAGGTGGAAAGTTCAGCACTTTGTCACGGATCCATTCCAACAGAGTCACTACCTGAAGACCCATGATCACATTCTCTAATAAAGTTTGTGTAAAAGGAGAATACAGTCCATTTTGCATTACAGTTTTCCGTAGTTCCTTAATCATTTCCCTGGGTATTACAAGATATTGACCTGGGTGTCTATCTTGCAATATCACGGGAAACGCGTGCACTCCCTCTTTCATACTTTCCAAGTGCACTCTCCTCCACCCGTCTTTAATCTGTCTCCCGATATCATTTTCATTATCGCTACTGTTTTCCTTATTAGCACTCTGCCGTACCACTTGCTTCTTCCTTACTTTCGAGTTTTCCTTTTTTAATTGCAAATCCTCCAACCGTAAATTTAACAAATTTTCATCTTGTCCATCCTTATCCGAGTACTCCAACTCTGCTCCTGCTAGTTCATCAGAAATATGCTCAGTTTCAGCATCAGCCTTGCTCTCATTTGGCTCCGTCTGTTGAGCAACATCTTGTTTTGTTGTTACAGTGGCTTCCTGCCCCTTCTCAGTCTCCGACCAAGCCTCCGTAGCAATACCTGCAAGCTGTTTTTCTGCACGCATCTCTTTCAAGGTCTCGAGCACTAATCTCCAAGTAGTCATAATTTGGGTAGCAGTTATATCTCCTCGAGATGCCTTTTCCCAAATTTGCTCTCCTGCTGACTCCCACATTCTAATATCAAATATTTGTGTCGAGGTAGCTGGGGTGCCTTGGCTCTTTAACCAGGCCAGCAACAGTCCCAGATTACTTTTTTCATATACAACTCCTATTTTTTGCAAAATATGCTGAAACATCCTTAATATACTTTTTTCCTCTGCAGACATATGGGATCCCATTTTGTAAAGTTTCAAAAATTTCTTAAAATTTCTTAAAATTTCTTAAAATTTCTTAAAATTTCTTAGAATTATTAAAGTCTCTAAAGGTTCTTGGCTGCTCGCCTGTCTCAATGAGTACAGGTTTCTAAAGCTTCTTGGCTGCTCACCTGCCTCAATGAGCACAGGTTTCTAAAGCTTCTTGGCTGCTCGCCTGTCTCAATGCGTACAGGTTTCTAAAGCTTCTTAAAATTTCTTCAAATATTTAAAATCTCTAAAGTTTCTTGGCTGCTCACCTGTCTTGATGCGTTCAGGTGTTATCCCCGGGGTTTAGGTTGTCTGCCTGGTCCAGCCGGCAAGATGATTGTTCAGCCAAGACGTCTCCTCCGGAACACAGCCCTCTTCCACGAGCTGTCGTTTTTATCGCACATTTCCGTCCTTATTCTTCCAAGGCTTCGGAACTCCTCCGTAGGGGTCACCATTTGCGGAGATTGAGGCACGGACTCCTGAATTTGACCAGAAGACCCTTTATTAGTCTAAACCCCATGCTTATATATCCTTGTTTGTTGTTCACATGCAACGTACTAAAATAACATTGGTTAATCCATACTGTTCACACACTTCTCTAGCTACATATAATTGGTTAATTACTAAGCTACAAACACACTGAACTTGTTGCATTTTTTTTCTCTCTTCTTTCTTATCTCTGTGAGTTTCATGTTCTCAGCCAGCTGCTGAGACGTGGCATCGTGCATCTGCTCCAGCCTCTCTTCATATCCCATTTGTCTTCCGGGCATTCAGCCAACCTTATCTTACTTTCTTTCTTCTTTAGCCTTCAAGGTCCTTCACAGGCATCATGGCCTCCAGCACCTGCCATAAAGCTCTCTACAACTCTTAAAGTTGCTACCCATGGTCTCAGGATTGTGTTATTTACTTTGCTTGCAGTATGTGTTCCCTGTTGTGCTGTTTGTTTTACTTGGGGCCTGGGATAAAGTTATCATAGTGTTGTACTGGCTTATGATATGATAGACTTGCTGGTCGTGAAACTAATCTTGTTTGTGTAGTCAGTTTTGTTGTTGCCCCTGTGTGTCGGGTGGTCCCTGGCAGGGAATACTAACAACTTCACCTTTTGCTTTTCCTTTTCGAAGAGCCAACCTATGGGTGGGGCCTACACCTTCTCCTACTCCCTAGGGCTAATTACTGAAGCATTTAAGATTTTTGGAAATTCTGATTATCTTTGGACTGTTGGAACCACCATAGTACAGGTCCTGATCCTATTGCTAGGAATGCTGAATGTGGTTTTGACATCCTGGACCTGGTTTAGAATTAAGCAACTAACTGTAACTATGTTAGCCCCTACAGAAGAAACAGTTGCTGCTCCAGCCCCCACAGCTACTCCACCCTCTGTGGCTACTCCAACCCCCACGGCAGGCACTGAAGCTACTCCAGCCCCCCTTGACAAGTGATGCAGAAGACCAATTCATGTCAGTTCCAGTTGCCCCTATACACAAGAAGAAATGGAAATGGAAAGCAGCTCGTTTAGGAAAGGAGGACAAAGCAGGGCCATCACAGGAACAAGAAAAAGAAGACAGTCAAGAGGTAACCTCTTGATCCCTATCCCTGAATGAATTGTGGGATATGCAAAAAGATTTCAGCTGTCATCCAGGTGATCACATTGTCACCTAGCTACTTCAGAACTGGCATAATGGGGCTAACAGTTTGGAATTAGAGCAGGGGTCCTCAAACTTTTTAAACAGGGGGCCAGCGCATGGATGAAGTGGCAGGAAGTCATCTGTGGCTGCTTGGCTCCCCCCCCAACCCCCAGCGGGGGGTGGTGGTTCTGTAAATACCGGGGGATGGATTGAGGACCCTGGGGGGCTGTATCTGGCCCACGGGCTGTAGTTTGAGGACCCCTGAATTAGAGGGTAGGGAAGCCACACAGCTGGGATGCCTTTCTAAAGAAGGGGGCATTGACAAGGCAGTTGGAAGAGGGAAACAAGACCTCAGTCTTTGGAGGTGACTCCTGTCAATCATGAAGGAAAGGTATCCCTTCAAGGAGGATATTACACGTCTCCCAGGCAAGTGGACTGCAATAGAGAAAAGTATCCAGTACCTGAGCGAATTAGCCATGAAAGAGATGATCTGTTATGACCAGGACAATGCACAGTTACCCACAGATCTCAATGAAGTCCTATGCACAATCCGTGTGGAAGAAATTTTGTATGGAATGCTCCATTATCATATGCAAACACATTGGCAGTAATGAGCTGGAGTGACAAAGAGCAACTGACAGTGGATAAAGTGGCTCAGAAACTCCAGGAATATGAAGATAACATCTCTACCTCCCTCACCTCAGCTGTGGAGAGACTGGTCCAGTGACTCAAGGAGGACAGATCCTACTACCCTCCTGTACAGACACGTCAGGTATTAACAGCAAGCGCCCTTCTGCTCAAGAGGGAGAATATAGACAGTACACACCACAGGGTACCCTGTGGTTTTACCTGTGGGACCACGAAGAGGACATGAAGAGGTGGGATGGAAAACCTGCCTCAGTCCTGGAGGCGCAAATGTGTGACTTGCAAGGAAAACCAATCACAAATAAGCAGTCTTCCAGGAAGGATGATGCTCCAGTCTCCAGAGGGCAGTTTTCCAGACAGAGAGTAAGGGCTGATCGTACTCCTGATCCTATGGAAAGGAATTCTAATCCATTTTTGCAAGAAGTAAGTGGGAAGGACTGCAACAGCTGTTCTGCACTGCTTGCTGCCCTGGTGGAGAATCCTATGACCAGGATTAGAGGGGCCCTGCCTCCAGCCAGGTGGAGGAGAGGGATACCCGGGTTTACTGGACTGCGTGGATCCGATGGCCTGGCACGTCAGACCCACGGGAGTATAAAGCTCTAGTAGACACCGGTGCACAGTGTGTACTCTAATGCCATCAAGGTATAAGGGGGCAGAACCGATTAGTATTTCTGGAGTGACAGGGGAATCCCAACAGCTAACTGTATTGGAGGCTGAAATAAGCCTGACTGGGAATGAGTGGCAAAAACCATTGTGACTGGCCCAGAGGCTCCATGCATCCTTGGCATAGACTAACTTAGGAGAGGGTATTTTAAGGACCCAAAAGTGTACCGGTGGGCTTTCAGTATAGCTGCCTTGGAAACAGAGGAAATTAAGCAGCTGTCTACCTTGCCCAATCTCTCAGAGGGCACTTCTGCTGTGGGGTTGCTGAAGGTCCAAGAACAACAAGTGCCAATTGCTACCACAACAACACACCAGCGGCAATATCGCACAAACCGAGACTCCCTGATTCCCATCCATAAGGTGATTCTCCAACTAGAGAGCCAAAGAGTGATCAGCAGAACCTGTTCCTCCTTTAATAGCCCCATATCAACAGTGCAAAAGTCAAATGGAAAATGGAGAATAACAGTGGACTATCGTGGCCTGAATGAAGTCACACCGCCACTGAGTGCTGCCATGCCAGGCATGCTAGAACTTCAATATGAACTGTAATCAATGGCAGCCAAGTGGTATGCCCCCACTGATATCGCAAATGCATTTTTCTGAATCCCTTTGGCAGCAGAGTGCAGGCCACAGTTTGTTTTCACTTGGAGGGGCATCTAGTACACCTGGAATCGATTGCCCCAGGGGTGGGAACACAGCCATACCATTAACCATGGACTGATCCAGGCTGCCCTGGAACAGTGTGAAGCTCCAGAACATCTGCAATACATTGATGACATCATCATGTGGGACAACACAGCAGAAGTTTTTGAGAAAGGGAAGAAAATAGTCCAAATCCTCCTGAAAGCCAGTTTTGCCATTAAACAAAGTAAAGTCAAGGGACTGGCACAGGAGATCCAGCTTTTGGGAATAAAATGGCAAGATGGACATTGTGAGATCCCAATAGATGTGATCAACAAAATAACAGCAATGTCTCGACCAACTAGTAAGAAAGAAACACAGGCTTTCTTAGTCATTGTGGGTTTTTGGAGAATGCACATTCCAAACTACAGTATGAATGTAATCCCTTTTTATCAAGTGACCTGGAAGAAGAATGATTTTAAATGGGGCCCTGAGCAACAACAAGCCTTTGAACAAATTAGATGGGAGATAGTTCATGTATTAGCCCTTGGGCCAGTCTGTACAGGGCAAGATGTAAAGAACATGCTCTACACTGCAGCTGAGGAGAATGGGCCTACCAGGAGCCTCTGGCAGAAAACAACAGGGGAGACTTGAGGTCGACCCTTGGGCTTTTGGAGTTGGGGATATAGAAGACCTGAAGCCCACTATAATCTCCAACTGAAAAAGAGATATTGGCAGCTTATGTAGGGGTTCAAGCTGCTTCAGAAGTGATTGGTAGTGAAGCAAAGCTCCTTCTGGCACCCTGGTTGCCAGTGCTGGGCTGGATGTTCAGAGGGAGGATTTCCTCTGCACATCACACAACTGATGCTTTTTCCCAATTCTCCTCCCCATCACGCTGGAGCAGGGTGTGTGTGTGTGTGGGGTGTGTGTGAGTGAGCGAGCAGCTACATGGTACTTAGTTGCTGGCTGGGGTTAAACCATGAGAAACCCATGAGAGGTAAGGGGGTAGGGAAAACAAAAGCGTGTGCCAAGAAACAAGGAACAAATACCTGTATGCTTCAATGTCATATAAATAAAATACCCCAAACAGCATCTGCTTGTTCAATACACTTTGAGACTCGAAAACAAGATCACCTAAGGTACCTACTTTGTCTCAGTTTTCTGAAATATTCAATAAACTACATCCCTACTGTGTAACAGACCTGTAGGAACAGAAAGATTCAGTGTTTCATGCAAGGGAAGTCAATATACTCATGCATGTACTGCAAAATCTCCCGTAACATATGCAGGTGCCATTTGTCAGAATTTCCAATAGAATCACCCAGCAGAATAGTAATAGAAGAATAGTACTTCACTGCTGAATTTGGTAAAGCTGGCAGGTCAGACAGGTAACACCAGCTCCAGTTTTAATGGAATAGCTATTCAGATGTGACTTGGATATCTTTACACAAAGTTACATCTCACAACTCAAATACATTTTTAACTAAGACACAGTCTGTGTTTCACAGTGGAGACTGAAAAAAAAAAACAACCCCAAAATACAAAAATGTATAGGAGTTAAACCTTTACATAGCAGTAGACTGGTATCTTCCTAGACCCTGTTGACAGTGTCTGAAAAGGTTAAGCCCCCTCTACCTAGGTAGAGGACAGGTGTACAGAGCTTGATCTTCCTTGCTCCCACCAAATCCTCGATACTGAAATTTGATTATTATTTTTAGCTTTAAATGATAATGCTAGAAGCAGGGGTTTAGACTAGATGTTTTATTTGATTAAAAGCAAAGAAACTACTAGAAGTTTTCTTTTCTCACTCCCTTTTTCTCAAGCACCAATCCTCGAGAAAATTAACAACTGACATAGCAGCAATTATCACTAAAGATCTCATTCATTCAGTTGAACACAAGGTTGCAAAAAAATCTTTGCCAGCCTTTGAATGGAAACATGAGATGTCTTCCTCAAGACACACACCCCCACCCTGAATGGGAACAAGCTTATTAAGGTCTTCTCTTTTGTTAAGAGAAATGTTTACCTATTACCAAAGTTCAGGCTTGTTCAGCTGTTCTCCAAGGAAACACTCCTCATGTCTCAGGATCAATAAAAAGTTGTGAAGCTATGTGTTTGGCTGACATAGATCTAAATACCTTGTAAATACTGCAAGCGTTTCTCCCTGTACTACCTCACCATAATTCTCAACGGCTCTATTTAAACAATAATCTAGTGGGACACAAATGTTAATCCAGAACAAAACATGAGGAGGAAAAGCAAGTCTGACAATAACCATTCTTTGGATCAAACATTAAAGAAGGTGGCTTAAACTAACAGATGATAAGAACATAGCACTTGGTCATCACTCATCCAAAACATTGGAGAGAGGCCTAGAAGAAAGCGACTGCATGGCTGCCCTCACCAACAGCTGTCCTGACACCCCCTCACCTACTCCCAGCCGTCTCCCTCCCTCAAAATATGCCAACGACAGTTGGTTTAGAAAACCAGCTGCACAGGCCAGAGCAATGTTTCTCCACCTGCAGCCCCTATGGCATTAGGGAGATATACCACCCCTGCCGCCCTCCCCTCCTCACACTTCCCACTGTGACACACAGTCACATGCCCTCACTGCGTAATTTTCCATCAGCCTGCCGCTTCTTTCCCCTTCTCAACATGCTGGCCCTGGGGTCAGTCAGTCCTTCTCTCCCCACAGACCCATCCAGGAGTCCCTCACACAGCAAAGCCATTGTATGTCCTACTGCCATCCTCACCAGTCCAGCCCAGGCCTGCAGTGGTGCCTCTCCTCACTGGAAGGTTTTGCCCAGCACACTCTTGGACAATGCCACTCGCAGGGTGGACAAAGGACCTTAGTACTGAGTGGGAGCCATGGGGAGGGACTGCATGTGTCTGGAGAAGTCTCTAGGTCTTTCTGAAATTAATTTGCTCCTTAATGACTCCCATGGAGACTCTGACTCATCCCTTCCTCCTGTCTTGGGCACCCTCTCCCCCACCTCACTGGTCTGCATAGAAACGCCCAAGATTTGGGGCAGTAGAAAGAGAAGTGAAGCATAGCTGAGTGTTGGTCTCAGGTGGTCACCTGCCAGGATGTTCCTTTCCTGATCACAAGCAACAACTACATCCAGGATCCCCTCACTAATGGCAAGATGAGGCTCGCCCATGCCAGAGGCAGGGGTAGCGATGAGCATGGCGCTGACCATTGGGAGGAGGGGAGCCATACTGCAGTGTAGGTGAAGGTGTTGTGTGCTACTTGTGGATTATGCAGGTGAGGAAATTGTGTGCATTGGGGGGGGCTTTGCAGGTGAGGGGGACACTTTATGTGTGTGCAAGGGGTTATCTGGGTGAAAAGGTTGTGCCCTCTGTGTGTAAGGGTATTGCAGGTGAGGGGGTTGTGCACTGTGGTTGCTTTTGCAGGGGGTGTGAAGGAATTGTACATTGCAGGGGGTGGAGGGGAACAGGTGAGGAGAATATCGTGTGTGTGTGGGGGGGGTGTTTCCATGTTGTAGTGCTGGCTTGGTTGAAGTTAGTTTGAGATGTTATAGCTCTTGAAGACATTACCTTAATTTTATTATGATTTCTTGCTGAATTTAATGATATAACTTGTCTTGTAAGAGAGGCATATGTCTTTGGAGATTTAAGGCATATTTATTCTTTTTCCATGTTGTTTCATTGTGGAAGTGATAAAGAGTATCTAAGTTTCTATCATGTGTCAGGTACCAGGTCATTGGCCTTGAAGTCTTACACTTATTAGCTCAGAACTGTATCTTAAGTATTGGAAATACTATGTAGGACTAACAATAGTGACCCGGTATATTTGAGTATCTACTACTGTCACTGATGTCATGAATTCAGAAGTATTTTTTAACTCAGTAATGATATTCTTTGATCAGTGACTAAGTTGCAATAAAAGTAATGATGTATTTATGTATATTTTTATAAGTTTTGCTGAGAACAACAGCAGGAGATATTGATATAGAATTTTGGTCAAAAGAAGCACCAAAAACATGTCAAAATTTCATCCAACTTTGTATGGAAGGTAATGGCTGAACGGATAGGAGCTGTTGAAATTATTTCATGTGCAATATTGAAATGTCTGTGCCTATTTTTGTAAAATAGAGGTCATAATTATGTTTTAAATTTAACATATTAAATTAATTTATTTGTATTTTAAAAATATTAATGAGCATCCAGAAAGAGAATGTTTTTCAATGTTATTAAGGAACTCAGTGGGAAAAAAAAAGTTTTTTAGTTGATTTCTCAAATAGAGTAGATAGCATAGTATTTACTGGAAAGCTATATGTCAGAGGCGTGGGAAGGCTTATTTTTGGCAAATGTCTAAAACGTTTAACTTTTCCTTTAATGAATGTATGAAATGGCAATGATGCAATACTTGGACATCCTCCAAAAAACCCTCATTTCCCTATCACCATCCTTTTTACCTTTTCCTTTTTTCATAAGTGCTTCTAATGTTTCACTTGCTGTAGTTTTTTTGTTGACTGAAGCTCTGTAATGTTCCTAACTGAAGCAGTGGGTACCAGAACGAGAAATTCCCTATTGGGAAAACTGTACCAAGAATTTGTGAAAGACCTAGTACTTTGTGCTTTCTAGCCGCTGCTATTATCCCATTTATGCATTTATAGGGCAGTTAAGAGTTCTTTTAGCCCTTCTCTGTTCAGGAAAAATAGCAGTTGGGGATTTGTGCCTCCAACACAGATCAAGCCTGTCCCATGTTCTTATATCTGATGTGGAGGTTTTTTTCAACAGTAAATCAACTTAGCTCTTCGTAAGTCTTGAGAATTACCTTCACTTATTCCCAGTGTTAATGAACTGGGCTTTATTTCCTTTCTGAATTTGTCTGCTGTGCATGATCCTATACTTTTGTCATGGAGTGATGCACTTATAAGGGAGAAGTAGCGATATGTTTATTGGTATAAAACAGATTTAACAAAGTTTGATAGTAAATGTGACAGTAGTTTAACAAGATTTGATGGTAATGTACACGTGATTATTTACTGCACAGAGGACAGGGTCAGACAAAACTGTCAGGGAGACTCTCCTGCTGAGTCGTGAGGT
This sequence comes from Falco cherrug, assembly GCF_023634085.1. Lineage (NCBI taxonomy): Eukaryota > Metazoa > Chordata > Aves > Falconiformes > Falconidae > Falco > Falco cherrug. The sequence goes on from NC_073719.1 coordinate 3,938,802, forward strand.
TCAGAAAGGACCCCCTTGTGTTCTAAACTCTTTCTCAGAGGGGAGTTTAGGTGTGGCTAGATCCAGACTTAGTCCCAGACTTGGCCAACAGTTTATGTCTAAAGGATTATATGTGCACAAGCAATCTGTTGTACCACTTAGCTAAGATTTTAAAGTTTAGCATGTATTATTCACTTGCCGAGAATCTGTTGATGTGCGGGATCAAATCTACAACTCACGGAGAATTATAAAGTAGATATGTTTATTGCAGCGTCGGGTGCAAGGGGGATAGCTCCTCCTAACTTGCACACCGAGGAGTTAAGTAAGCAGGTACTTATTAAACAGAAGCATACGTATTCATTAGATTCCCAAGAAAAGGCAGGGTTAATACAATTAGTTCCAAGAACTCATTATCATAAGTCTCCTCCCTCTGGCACAGGCACTTTGACATGTGGTGGTCCTGGGCCGGGGTCTCTGGGAGGAAGGCTTGCAGTCTTCTTCAAGATGTACTTTTTGCCTTTGGAAAAGAGGGAAAAAGCCGAGTAGTCCACATCAGCAACCACAGAACCAGATTGTACTAGTTCTCTTCCCGGGTAGTACATCTTGCAGACAACACAGTTCTTGCGTACAGCTTAGCTATTTGTCTGTATCTACACGTGCAGACAGTGTCCTTGTTAGCCAGTCTGTTATCTACAAGTGCTGAAGCACTAGTTGTAAGGTCTGTGTACTTACCGAATGATTTTCAGCTTTAGCTATTTCACTGTTGTGTCAAGGAATCACTCAGCCTCGAGAAGTAAACTTGAGAGGCATCCCTACAGAGGCAAAAAGCAAGGTGGACTGGCCCAAAAAGGATGAAAAAACAGTACTGTAAGAAACGGTCCAGCAATTCGTGTCAATGGTCCAGCAATTCGTGTCAATAGAGGGTTTAAAAGGTAAACATTGGGACCTGGATCTAGGGGACAGGAGAACAAAGGAGTTTCAAAATGACTGTTAACTATTGCATGGGATGCTACACAAGTCTCTGACATCCAGCCAAGAGATTACCAAATAAGGAAGAAAAGGAAACTGAAGGACGACTGGAGGACACAGCCTGGGAGGAAGACTGTGAGCCTTCAGCCCAAACGACCCCCAGAGGGACCACCGAGAACTGATACGCATGTGCCAGTGGAAGGGGTCGAATTCTGGAAACTAGTTGCAATAACCCTGCCTTTCTTAGAAGTAGTGATGAATATGTATTAGCATAGGAACATAAAAAACCAGCCACCCGATGTAACATGTGTGCGTGTTAGAGGAGCCCTGACTCCCCGTGCCCAGCGCTGTTTACTTGCCTTTTATTAACCCCATAAATAAATCATATAAAACTAAAAATTGACTCGGAATATATAACAATTTGGTGACCCCGACGTGATCCTCTTGGGTCCCGAGACTGTGAATGGCTAAGGGAGGTGCCCCCACCCTGGTTTTTTTGTGGCCCTTACCAGGAGCAGTGCGGAGCCCAGCAGGATTACGAATATAAGAGTCAAGTAAAGAACAAAGAGCTCTCCCCTCCTCCGGTACCCGTAATTCTGCGCATGAAGATCTGAACGAAGATTTATTGTTTTGTGAGTATACCGTTTGATTGGGTGGATACGGTTGTGTGACTGTGTGTAAGGGTGTGACTGAGATGGAACTCAGTTCCGAAGTGAGTGCAGAGGTCTTTTAACTGCAGTTCCGATATCCCGCAAGGGACTCGGCCAGTGAAGGACCGAAGTGATCGTTCTAAGTGTTTGTGGGTGGGATAACACTCGCAAGACACCTTTAGATACAGGCACAGCCAGGAGTTGAGAACTTTTTGTATAGAAGGTTCCAGTAATGGGTCAGGGACAAAGCAGATCCTTAGACTCGGAAGGTTCAAGGAGGGGCCTCTGGTTTAAAAGGGGAGGAAAATTTCCAGACATTCAACTGGATAGTCCCTTAGGGCTAATGCTAAGATATTGCAATAGCTTAAAAAGCACTAAACATAAGGACAAGGCAAAAATGATTCAGTTTTGTATGGTTAAATGGCCAAAAGAACCCTTAAGACCCCACGTATTTTGGCTGATGTTCGGGTCCACGGAGGACTGGGTCTGTCAGGCTTTGAACATTTATGTTAATAGCAGAACACCTGTGGATCTGGAAGAGAGCAAGTATGCTGCGGCCTGGTTGGGACTAATGGAAGCACCTGCCACTCAGATATTTAGTTTAACTACAAAAAAGGAGGGTGAGGAAGATAAGGAGGAGTGGGAGCCCCTTGATAATTTACCCCCTCCATATAACCAACGCTCCCCAACTGCACCAACCCCTAGCCCATCCCAACCTGCCCGAAGGACAAGGAGTCAACAAAGGAACAGGGAAAGGGAACAGGAAGGGGCTGAGGAGCAGAGGGGTTTATACCCGCTGCGGGAGGTACCCTTGGGAGGTAATCAGGGAGAAACAGGCTTTGTGACGGTGCCCCTCAATAGGTCAGATGTGAGGAATTTTAAAAAGGAAATGGGTAATTTATTGAATGACCCTCTAGGGGTCGCAGAGAGATTAGACCAATTCCTGGGACCCAACACATATATGTGGGAGGAAATGCAGTCGATTTTGGGGATCCTCTTCACAACGGAAGAAAGGAGAATGATTAGGCAAGCGGGTATGAGAATATGGGAGAGGCAAAATCAAGCCGGACCGCCTGGAGATACAAAATGGCCGAATGTGGACCCTAACTGGGACCATCAAACGGTGGCAGGAGGCAGAACGTGAGGGATCTTAGAACTATAATAATTCAAGGCATCGAGGAAGCAGTACCGAGGGGACAGAATATTAAAGCCTTCAATGAAGACCAAAAGAAAGAGGAGTCCCCAACGGAATGGCTGGAAAGGTTAAGGAAAAGCCTCCAAACGTATTCTGGCCTGGATCCAGATTCACCCGTGTGTGTGTGTGGGCGCTATTGAAAACTCAGTTTGTGGCAAAATCATGGGAGGATATACAGAAAAAGATAGAGAAACTGGATAACTGGCAAGACAGGGGATTGGAGGAATTGTTGTGAGAGGCTCAAAAAAACTTTTTGAGGTGTGATGAAGAAAGACAGAAAGCTAAAGCAAAAATTTTTGTGGCTGCTATCAGAGAAAGCCAGAAAGGAGGGGAAAAAGGAAAAGATAAGGGAGGTAGCTTAGACAACAGACTGAAAAAGAAGGATGGGAACTTACCAGCTTGTTATTATTGTGGGATGAGAGGACACTTGCAGAGAAACTGTCGGAAGAGACAGAAAGATGAGAAAATGTTTAAGGAAGATTAGAAGTGTCAGGGGCTATACCTTCAGGGGACACAAACATCTACAGAGACCTTGATAAAGTTATTAATAGGCCCCCACAAGGAAGAAGTTTTGTTTCTGGTAGATACGGGGGTCAAAAGATCGACCATCCGGAATATACCAGATGTACTCAAAAGGTGGAATAAGCAAATGTCCATGGTAGGGGCAAAAGGGGAATCCTTCCCTGTGTCAATACTGGAAAATGTTGAGGTAGAATCTGAGACCTATGTGGGTCTTAATGATCTTTTACTTGTTCCAGAAGTGTAGAGGGATTTTTAAAAGACCGAGGACATATTTTACCATTGTCCGGGTTGGACAACCCAGGCCTATTAGTTGAAACTGCAGAGCAGCTTTAAATTGTCCTTGAGCCAAGCAGTGTGAGAAAGAAAACAAGCTATGCACAAGCAAGAAGCCAGGTGCAGAGCAAGTCCTGGGAACCACGGAATCAACACACTCTCATAGGCACACTCTGATCAGGCACCTGCAGCATGCTCACCGATCAGCGACAGGGACGCCCACGTGGCCAGAAACTTTTATCCAATCACCTGTGTGTAAAGTCGTGTGAGCGGTCGGTTTAAGTTATAAATATGACCTGTTTGTTTAATAAAGTGAGCACGGCATGTAGCCATATTGGTGTGATTGTCGTGACTTGGCCGACTCTCCACGGGGGACCGTCTTCGGCTGGCGCCCGAACAGGGACCCATTTATTCGCTTAAATGCGGTTCGCTTAAATGCTGTTCACTTAAATGCTGTTCGCTTAAACGCGGCAGTCTCCATGCATCGGACCCGAAGGGAAGTTGTCCGATTAGGGAGCTGGAGGTCGGAGGCGGGCGGAACCTTGAAGGCAAAAAGCGGAGTCCAGAGTTTGGTGTAGAGCTGCAGATGGCACCCCCGCCAGAGGTAAGACCGCGAGTAAATCGCGGCAGGGCTCTCCGCTGATTTCCTCTCTGAGAGAGGGGGGGCCACTAAAGAAGATCACGATGAGTGTGGTGGGGCTCTCCGCTGATACCCTTTCTGTGATAGGGGGGAGCGCTCAGGAAGTCCGCGATGGAATTAGACACGGCAATTAAACTTTTAACTAGTATCCTCTTTAAGAGAGGGGAGAGCATTAAAGGAACAGAAGTGGAGGCTTTCGTTCACTGGGCACGAAAAAAGGATAAGATTCCCGAGCCCGCGTTATTGTTTAGTAGTACGGAATGGAGAGAAGTGGGAAATTGCCTCTGGGATACTATGATCAAGGGAGGTAAAGAAGGAAAAGAAGCTAAAGCATTAGGAGCTACATGGCAGTCAATAGTTAACACTCTGGAAACTATGAAGGCGGAAAAAAAAGTAGTGGCGGCAACCATAGAAGCATTGGGAGGAGATGTGGGAGAAAAGCCAATAGAGCAGAAGGGTGATTCACCTAAGCCTTCTCTCTTGGCTACACTTTTCAGAGTTGGGCATACTCGTCCTATGAAGGGTATGTCAGCCCCTGCGTGTTCAACAGTGCAGGAGCTTGTAGATAAAACAGCGGACAAACCGGAAGTTACTCCTCGGGAGCCTGCTGTAACTGAGCAGAAACCGGAAGAGGCGATTGAGCCTCCCGAGGAAGGCGGGGCAGCGAGTCCTGCTGCACCAATTGGAGCTGTGGGTGGAGCAAGACCAAAACGGAGGGTGGCTACAGCTCGTAGGTCACATCAGGGTGGGCAAAAGCGCCATCCGACGTCGATGTCGTATCCTCCTCTTCCTGAAACATCATCTGACGAATTTGAGGAGGAAGGCAGGGAGAAGCATTGTGATAACAATACAGAGAAATCCTTACAGGAGGTAATAGCTAAATTAACAAAACTGGAAAAGCGAGTTGAAATGAACCTGCCTACTACTTCAATCCCTGTAGTTCCTCCAGTTAGCCCAACTACCCCACCGATGCTGAACTCGAGAAAAGATCCAATTCTACAGCGTTGGTCTGGTGTTATTCGTGATGCTATTTTGGAGGGTGATTGGCAGGTGACCAGCTCGTTAGCTTGTCCAGTACTGATTAATAATCTTGATGCACATAACTGGGAAATGATTTATGGAAGGCTAATGATCAGTTTTTAGCGATGGGAGTGTTGCAACATGCTCTTCCACCTTTTATGATGATCCCTCAGATTTGGGAAATTGTTGTGATAGACTTGAAAGACTGTTCTGTCTTTTTCATGATTCCCTTACACCCTGATGACACACAAAGAGACTCACTAATGATGATTTGCAACTGTTCCGATCCCGGTTGCATGGCACCGAAGCCAACAGTCCTCAAACTTGTTCACCAGAACAGCGGACTGCCCTAGAAGTTGTGTCCCGCAAGATTCAGACTGGCTGGTGTGGTTGCCGAATGGCGAGTCATCTGTTATCTGTTTTGATTTGTAATACTGCCACTTCATCTTTTGCCTTTATTTTGCAATGGCAAAAGAAAAAGGGGGAAAATACGGCGATCGTTTTAGAGTGGTTGTTTTTGCCATTGCAACCCAGACATTGTATTTTAAGTCGCCCTGAAGCAGTAGCGGCCTTGGTGAGAAAAGGAAGAGACGGGATTGTTGAAATTGATGGGACTGAACTGGCAGATATCAGTATTCCAGTCCGTGGTGATGATCATGAGTGGCTCCTGAGACATTCAACAGCCATACAGGAAGCCTTGATGGGCTATACAGGTGTTGTACACAACAACCGGCCAAAAGGACCTCTCTGGAAGATGTTAGAGCATTACCAGTGGATTGCTAGACCATTATGCTCAAAAAGACCAGTTGAAGGGCCAACGGTGTTCACAGATGCAGGAAGGAAGATGAAGAAGGCTGCGTGTGTTTTGCAATCTGATAATCAGTGGCAGAAACCGGTGAACCAGGGGACAACCTTCAAACCTTAGAACTGAAAGCAGTGTGTTGGGCATTGGGAAGCTGGAACAATACACCTGTAAACATAGTATCAGATTCATTGTACGTAGTTGGTGTAGTACAGCGCATTGAAGATGCCTTGTTGAGAGAGACAAAGAACCAACATCTTGGTGAAATGTTTATACAACTGTGTAGTACTCTTCGACAGAGAAAACGTGAATTTTGTATTATGCATATTAGAAGTCATCAGTGGACCATTGGGTTGGGGGAAGGTAATGCTAGAGCTGATGAAGCAGTCAGCTGTCTGGCAATAACTCCTCCAACAAATAAGTTTGAAGAAGCTCTTTAACAGCCACGAGATGTTTCATCAGAATGCAAAGTCTTTACATTGACAGTATCGAATACCCATAGCAGATGCAAAGGGTATTGTCCGCTCCTGTCCTCAATGTAGTCATCATGGGCCTGGTTTAGGGGTGGGCACTAACCCAAAAGGTCTGAAGGCACTTCAGGTTTGGCAAATGGATGTAACACATGTACCTGACTTTGGGAAGCTTAAGTATGTGCATGTCACAATTGACACCTATTCTCATTTTATATGGGCCACTGCACAAACCGGTGAAAAGGCGTTACATGTGGAGAGACACTTAATGTCTTGTTTGGCTGTCATGGGAGTACCTGCAGAAATAAAGACAGACAATGGTCCAGCGTATAGTAGTCAACAAGTCCCTAGGTTTATGACAATTTGGGGAATTAAACACATTAAAGGGATTCCTCACTCCCCAACGGGGCAAGCAGTTGTTGAAAGGGCAAACCGTACCCTGAAGGATTATCTTCAGAGACAGAAAGTATCGCAGGACATAGATGTAACTAAATGGTTGACTAAGGTGTTGTTTACCTTAAACTATCTCTCCCTTACGGAGGACAGAGAGGGACCACCTGTTGTTATACATCACCAAACAGCGCGAGGGAACCAAACAACTACAGTTCCTGGTTTGAATGTTTTGTATAAAAATATGGCTTCAGGCGTATGGAAAGGACCTAGTCCGGTGTTATTTATCGGTAGAGGTTATTTTTGTATCTCCACAGATAAAGGACCTATATGGGTCCCTAGCAAGTTTGTGCGACCTGTATGTCAAGATCAGAAGACAGAAGAGAAGACTCAGAGCGAGCAGACAGAATAAACTGTCTATGTTGCAAGGGATGTAACTCGCGGATATTATGCCGATGTATGCTATGTGGGGTAAAATGGTTCTGTAAGCCAAAGTTTAAATGTAAATGGTGTAAAAGGTGTATGTGTTTGATTAGTAACTGGGCATGAAGCAAGAGAAAGCATACGACTAGTGTATAACCATGCTGACTGGATACAGTATACATCATCAGAATCTGTGAAAGCACAGATTTGTGGGGTGGAATGTAGCCAAAAAAAAAAAAAAAAAAAAGTGGGAATTGCAAGAGTAAACATGTTTGAGTCGTGGACTTGGTTTGCGATCTTGAATTTTTTACCCATAGGCCAAAGTATTTTTGACATCTTGCCTAGGACAAACATATGGGTGACATGGGCAAATATCATGGGAATAACAGACTTTTGTTTAAGTCTGCAACAGGCAGACAACCCCTTTAGAACTTGTTTAATTGGTATTCCCCTGCAAGAGAATGAAACAAATTTTGATGGTTTTTTGGAATGTTAAAGCAGTGGATCTGACTTCCAATCAGAATGGTACATGTATGAGTCCAAATGGGCAATATGTTTGGCCTTCTATGCGTAATGCAGCGTGGCAGAAGACGGTTATTGAGAATTTAAATCAGCCACATCATTTACCTTTACAGGAGTTAGACCTATTGGCTAGCGTTGTACCTGTTGAATATGTTAATGTAACTGCAACTGGTATGGCAGACTGTACCCACATGTCATCACCACTTCAGCCCGTGAATGGCACTGGCGTAATTTGGGTTGGTGACCCGTGGCAGTTATGGCTAACACGTCAAGGTGAACGGGGGTTTTATACAGGGTTTCAAAATCTAACCGGTTCACCTATTCGGGGTGAACTGAAAACTGGGGGTTTCCATGTAGATGTACCAGGGGGTTATCAGTTGCCACCGGGAGTCTTTTTGATATGTGGGGACAGAGCGTGGCCAGGGATTCCTTTGTATCCTGTCGGTGGACCATGTTATTTAGGGTGTTTGACTTTCTTTGCTCCACATATGAAAGACACATTGAAAATGGCTCAAAAATCTCATAGATCACGGAGGGCACTGCGCACTTTTGATGAAACATGTAATGACCGTGTCGATCTACATTCAGTAACAGCAAATGTCCTAGCCTCCATATTTATGCCGGGGGCAATGGCATAATTAAATGCTAAGAATATACGAAGGTTAGCGTGCTGGGGAGAGAAACAATTTAATCTTACATCACAGATTTTAAGTTCGTTATTGCTCGATGTAGATAGTGTTAGGCATGCTATGTTACAAAATAGAGCTGCAGTAGATTTTTTGCTATTAGCACATGGACATGGTTGTGAGGATTTTGAAGGGATGTGTTGTGTGAACCTTTCCGATCATTCCATATCGATGCACAAGAAGTTGTCACAACTGCAGGGAAACATGAAGCATATTCTTGCTGATGATAATCCCTTTGATGAATGGTTGAGAGGATTTGGGATAACAAGTTGGTTAAAGATGTTATTGATGGAAGGAATACGCTTTGTTATAATAATTTTTTAAATGTTTTTATCTGTTTATTTTCTTGTGTGAAGAAAGGTTTAACATCTATTGTGAAACAGACATGGGTTGTCCAAAAAGAAAAAGGGGGATATGTAGAGGGATTTTTAAAGGACCAAGGACATATTTTACCATTGTCTGGGTTGGACAGCCCAGGCCTGTTAGTTGAAGTTGCAGAGCAACTTTAAATTGTCCTTGGAACAAGCAGTGGGAGAAAGAAAACAAGCTATGCACAAACAAGAAGCCAGGTGCAGAGCAAGTCCTGGGAACCGTGAAATCAACACACTCTCATCGGCACACTCTGATCAGGCGCCTGCAGCATGCCCACTAATCAGTGACACGGACCCCCACGTGGCCCAGAGAATTTTATCCAATCACCTGTGTGTAAAGTCAGGTGAGCAGTTGGTTTAAGTTATAAATATGACCTGTTTGTTTAATAAAGTGAGCACAGCATGTAGCCATATTGGTGTGATTATCGTGACTTGGCCGACTCTCCACAGGGGACCCTCTTTGCAATAGCAGAATATAACCTATTGAGGAGGGATTTGATTATCAAAATGGGCTTAAAGCTTAGAGGGGAAAATGGAAAAGTCCGGTTATATACATTAACAAAACAAGATGAGGGAAATATAGATCCCCGGGTATGGTATAAGGAAGGGGAATTGGGCAAGTTGTAAACGGAACCCCTAATGGTAGAAATAACAGATCCCCAGAAACCTATAAGAGTAAAACAGTACCCCATTCCATTAGAAGGAAGGAAGGGATTAAAACCAGGCATAGATCGGCTATTACTAGGAGGGACTTTAGAGCCATGTATGCCCCCCCATAATACGCCTATATTACCCGTAAAAAAGGCTGATGGGACATACCGATTAATCCAAGATCTAAGAGCTGTGAATCAAAGAACGGTGACTAAATTCTCAGTAGTGTCAAATCCTTACACACGATTAAATCATTTGACACCCACCCCCCCCCAACATATTTGGTATAGTGTAATAGACTTGAAGGATGCCTTCTGGGCATGTCCATTAGAAGAAAAATCCAGGGACTATTTTGCCTTTGAATGGGAAGATCCAGAAACAGGAAGGAGACAACAGTTACAATGGACAGCATTACCACAGGGGTTTACCGAGTCTCCTAATCTGTTTGGACAAACTTTGGAAAAATTATTACAATCTTTTGAGACGGAGAGGGAAGTGAAGTTACTACAATATGTGGATGACCTACTAGTGGCAGGAAAAACTGAAGATGATGTGAGGAAAATCACTGTTAAACTACTCAGTTTTTTGGGAGAAAAGGGACTGAAGGTGTCAAGATTGAAACTGCAGTTTGTGGAGAATGAAGTATGATATTTAGGGCACCGGCTGAGTTATGGGAAAAAGAAACTGGATCCTGAAAGAGTATCAGGAATTCTGGCCCTATCAGCACCAAGGACCAAGAAAGAGGTCAGTCAATTTTTAGGACTCCTGGGATATTGCAGACCTTGGATTGAAGGATTTAGTGAAAAGGTGAAATTCTTATATGAGGAATTAACAATGGAGAAAATCAAATGGAATGAGGAGGATGAGAGACAGTTGGAGATGGTGGAATGAACATTGACAGAGGCTCCAGTATTAAGCCTTCCAGATTTAGGGAGGCCTTTTTACCTATTTGTAAACGTCTCAAATCAGACAGCTTATGGGGTATTGATGCAGGAATGGGCCGGTATTAAGAAACCCATAGGGTACTGTTCCAAATTGTTGGACCCCGTAAGCAGAGGATGGCCAATATGCTTGCAAGCGATAGTGGCCACCGCATTATTAATAGAGGAAGCAAGGAATGTTACCTTTAGTGCACCTTTGAAGGTATACACCCCTCACAACGTGAGGGGGGGTATTACAACAAAAAGCGGAAAAATGGTTGACAGATAGCAGAATGTTGAAATATGAAGGTATTCTAGTGGATTCTCCGGATTTAGAACTAAGAGTAACTACAGTACAAAGTCCAGCTCAATTCCTTTACGGGAAACCAGAAGAGGGGCTTCAGCATGACTGTACAGAAGTAATAGAAATGCAAACTAAAATACGGCCCAATTTAAGAGAGGAAGAATTGGAAAAAAAAAGGAAAAGCTGTTTATAGATGGATCTTCCAGGATTATAGAGGGAAAGAGGAGATCAGGGTATGCAATAGTAAATGGACAACTGGATTTGGTGGAATCTGGACCTCTGAGTCCTACTTGGTCGGCACAGGCTTGTGAATTATATGCTTTGTTGAAGGCGTTGGAGTTGTTAAAAGAGAAGCATGGTACAATATATACGGATTCTAAATACGCCTATGGGGTAACCCATACCTTTGGGAAAATTTGGGAAGAAAGAGGACTCATTGGGACACATGGAAAGGGATTAGTGCACCAAAAGCTAATTATTAAGATTTTACAGGCACTGAGACTGCCCAAAGAAATTGCTGTAGTACATGTAAGGGGACATCGAAAAGGAACAAATTTGCTTGTAAGAGGAAATAACTTAGCCAACAAAGAAGCTCGGGGAGCTGCATTGCGAAGACCTTCTCCAATACTGTTATTAAGGGAATTGGAAGGAGTGGAGAGCCAGGAAAAACCAGGGGGGGCGGGGGAGGCAGTTTTCGGAGAATGAAATAAGACTTATAAAGACTACAGGGGCAAAGCAAGAGGGAGAAAAATGGGTCCTGCCAGATGGCAGAGAAATACTGCCTAAGAGTCAAGCAAAGAAGCTGCTATTTCAGATGCATTTGCAAACTCATTGGGGAACTCAAGCATTGAGTAATCAGTTTTTTGAAATTTTATGGGTGCATTGGGATATATGAGATAGCTTGGCAAATTACACAAAGGTGCCTAACATGTCAAAAAGTAAATAAGAAAAGTATGAGGCAAACACCTACTGGGGGACGGAGGATCGCATATAGGCCATCGAAAGAGTACAGGTCGATTTTACCAAGCTACCGAAAATAGGACAATATAAATATTTGTTGGTGATAGTGGATCAATTAACCCATTGGGTAGAGGCCTACCCTGTGGTGAGGGCAACTGCCGCTACGGCAGCTAAAATTCTGATGGAAAATATAATACCGCGTTTTGGGTTGGTAGGGAGTATTGACTCTGACCAGGGGACACATTTCACACCTAAAGTGTTACGCGATTTAGCTACAGCCCTGGGCATTAAATGGGAATACCATACTCCCTGGCATCCACAAAGTTCAAGACGAGTTGAGAGAATGAACCAAACGATTAAACAACAATTGGCCAAATTAATGATTGAAACCCAACTGTCTTGGATAAGATGTTTGCCATTGGCATTATTGGACATTCGGACTATGCCCCACAGTGAAATGGGTATCTCACCATATGAGATGTTATATGGGATGCTGTATTCCCAAGGAATGCCATTGGAATATTCTTTGATAGAGAATTATGAGAGCCAGAAATATGTAATTATGATAGGGAAGCAATTACAACAACTGAGGGAAAAGGGAATTTTAGCACAAAACGCCCCGCTGGGGTTTGCTATTCATGAAATAAAACCAGGAGACAAAGTCTTAATAAAAACCTGGATGGAAGAATCATTAACTCCTCGATGGGAGGGACCGTACCTTGTTTTACTTGCTACTGAAACAGCTGTGAGAACAGCAGAATGAGGTTGGACCCATGCCTCCAGGATAAAGGGGCCAATAAATACCGAAGCTTGGAGGGTTGAATCCACACCTGGGGAATCGAAACTGAGGCTGAAGAGGGACTAATGCCCTGGCAACTGGCAACGCGGCTTTGCATGAATTAAAGGGCACCAGATAAAGAGGACAAGACTAAAGGGAGGAAAGGGAGAAGGCAAGACCGGGACAGGACCCTCCACTGCGGTGTGTATAGTCTACCGAGGGAGGCAACCCCTATGGGTATTGACTACCGAGTGAGAGGGCCTCGACCGGACTTCTCCCGCACTAAGGTTACGCTGTCCTGAGAAAATAATATAAAAATCCTTTTAAACCATATAAAATTATAATTAGTTTTCCAGGAGCCTGATCACCCCGAAAGGCTGAATGGTAACACAAGCCCAGATCGATCCTGAAGGCAGCCCAACCCCTTGATTGGAGGCATTTTCCATACCCTCAAGATTGGACTTTTTCACTCTGGGGGAGGAGGTGGCCAAGGCCTTCAACCTTAGTAACTGTTGGGTTTGTGGAGGACTGTTGGGGAACTGAAAGTTGGTCCTGTGTAGCTGGCTCGGTTGAACCTAAGTGGTGGGTTAGTAATTTGAGTGAGGTTCATAATGGGACACAGTTTTGGAAATAAGAAGGAGGCCCATGGCAATTACACTCGTCAGATCGGGGACTATACTGTGTAAACCGAACAGGAGTGGGAGCCGTAGGAAAAAGCATTTGCAATTGGACTCTGTCTCCCGGATATGATTGTATCAATCCTGGATGTAGACCTATAATGTGTTGTAATAATACTGTTATTTATACCTTGTATGATACCTTGCTTTACATTATTGATACGCCAAATAATAAATAGTACCCAATTTGTGATGACTCTGATAGAAAAGAAAGGTAATGTACCCATCATGATGCTTAAGAAATGGACCCCCCAGGAACTGAACGATGAAATCCAGTTGGTACTAGCAAAAGTTGAAGAAGAGACACGAATTGAAAATACTAAAAAGAAAATGAGGGATTGTAAGTGCGAGCGACGGGGAATAACACGCAGCCGACTCAGTATGAGTGATAAAGCATGATTCATTTTATTAGCCCGAATAGCTCTTATTTATACAGTGTATCTAACTATGCATGCTCGGCAGTCTATGATTGGCTAGGATCACTACCTACTCATTTACATGGTCCTCCTACTTGCGGTTAGCTAGCTTAAACAACTTCTTTATCTTTACTGCACATACCTCCTTAGAGTTGTTTGTGAAGCTTGTTAAGGTCGCGGTGTCCTTGCAATTCTGCAGCCATCAGCATAGCTGGCAATTTCAGCTGAGGCCTAGTCTTGATAGCACACCGGTTAGATTTGGCTCTGCTCATACAAATGCTCTAATGATCTCTGACCCTTCTCATCCAGCCATCCTTCAACAATTCCCCCTTTTTCCTTTTGTACGAGCAGGGCCTGATTCACAACATGATCTAAGCTTTTACACATACATGACAATAAGCAAGAAAATAATAATAATACTACTATGATTACAATCATGATAAGCATAGCGCTTTGCAAAAGGCTCTTTATCCATCCTGACAAACCAAACCAATTTGTAAAACCTTCAAGACCAAAGAATCCCTTGTCTTGCTGGATTTCATCAGGATGGTTGATTAATTCTTTTATTTGTCCATGGATGGAATTAGAACGATCTTCTAAATCCATACAACAGAGCCCTTCAAATTCTTCACACCCGTGCCCGTGGGCTAAAAGCAAAAAGTCTATTGCCATGTGATTTTGTAAGACAGCATGCTGAGTCTGAGCTAAATCATCTGCTAGTTCTCCTAAAACTCTACTAGTCAAATTTGCTTGTTTAGTTACCCAACAAGACAGTTCTTTTAGGTTAGAGTGTGCTTTACCAGCAGCCAAGCCTGGAAAAAATATTGAAGCAGCAATGAATTCCTCATAATTCCATAATTTTATGTTATCATCACAGTCCTTTTTTAATTGGACAGTTGTATCTCTTTTCCAGCGTGTGGGATAAGTTTTATTGGGGTGATGATGTGGTAGTGCTAGACTTAAACGACCAATTGTACATGGGTCACCAATAGGTCGGAAAGGAATTCCATTCCATGCTCTATTACCACAAATAAGAAACAATCCGGTTGGCAATTTCCTTGGGAAGGTGGTAGCAGGTGTTAGACCCTGATAGGTTTTTGTGTCCCTTTTCTTGCTTGCTATTTTCTGTTGCTGTAGGTGCCCGTATGCTGCGGTTCTAAGTTCCGATTCTTCACATCCTGTTTACATACCTGAAAATTTGTGGCCATCTTAAAGATACACGGCTAAGTCTTTGAAGTCAACTAACTTATCTGCAGACCTGCTGCAGACCCCAACAATTCCCCCTTTTTGTTTTTTGACCAGCTAGTACCAGGTTTGCCATGTTCTGCAGGGCCTTTGCAAACATGAAGGCAACCAAGGCAATAGCAAACAGACAATACTGCCAATTGAGTGAATGGATGCCAAAAAGGCTGACATTTTCTCAGATTTTGGTAACATGTTGCTGCAATGGGGTGCCTAAAATCCATGCAGCACATACCATCAAAATCCTCACAGCCATGTTCTTGAGCCAACAGCAAAAACCAATAGTTGCTCTGTTTTGTATATAATGGTGGCAAATTTGACTCACATTCTCAACTGCCTAACAAACAAGGTATCGACATTCAAAGTGCAAACAATATTGACTTCTTTTGGGTTAACATTTTACAGAGGTAATCAATTATCAAAAATATCAAGACTTTCAGTAAGATTCTTCATTCCCTGCATACATTCACTTTTTTGCAACAATGTCTGCAAGTCAGTTTCAAGGAAGGGCACACCAAACAAGGACTGGTTCAGTAAGGAGGCCACACATTAGTTGTTGGGTTGACTGGCAGCAGCAGCGCTCCTACAATCTGGCACGCTAAGCTCAGGCCGCACACAGCGAGCAGGTATCCATCGCGGGCCTTCATCTGTAGAGACACAAGCATAACCTCTTCCCCAAGTTAACAATTCATGCTGTCCCGACCAATGCCGGGTAAGAGGGTCTTTCATGCGTACTGACACCTTCATGCTTTTGCTGCTTGTCACCAATTGACACAAAATGTTGCACAATGGAAGGCACCGCATGGTCAGCAGAGATTTTCAGAAAGTTCAAAACATAACATGCTTTCTCTAATCGTGCCTCTGGGGTCATTCCCTCAATTCCCCTCTTTTTTTTTTTTTTTTTTTTTTGAGTTAGTGCCACTTTATTAATAGACTCACATCAATTTAAACCCCAGCTAAAAATACACAGGCTACGCAGGCTTTGTTATTTAAAAGGCGATAGGTTAAAACTACTCGTTCACACACTTCCATCTCCCCTATGATTGGTCCCGGTGTGGTGCCCACATGCTGCTCCCCCCTTGTGCAGGCATCCTGTTTTTTCTCATCTTTCTGTCCAACTCTCTTATCTCTCTGCGAATACAGTTTCTTTGTCTCCCTTGGCCTTGCATATGACCTTCACAACACTTGCAGCTTGTTACAGTTTCGGCCTGCTCGGCCTGCTATTACAACAAAGTTACTTGGTCTGGATTGCTCATAATATGTCCGTTGTCTTCCAGCCATTCCACAAATCCCCCTTTTAGTTTTTGAGCAATCCAGACCCCTTTTATTATTCTGTTCGTAATTCTCATAAAGCAATTCCACACACAGATCAATATAATTAAAAAGATTACAGTGGCAATTAATACCGTTGTCCTGTGCAGAAACAAATCTTTTAACCATCCAGCAATTCCTAAACTCTGTAGCCAGTCCGTTAACCCGTTCTCAATCTTTATAGCCTGTACATTTTTTCTTAACTCAGCAAGCTGCTTATGAATAGAGTTTGAGTGATCAGTCAAATTCATATGCTTTCCTTAGCGCTGTTCATTATAGGCTACTCTCTGCTGTTCATGCTGTTTCCTTATCTTCTAGGGGTGAGATCACATTCCTCCTTTGTTTCTGTCTCATCCTAGTTTCTTCTCATACTCCCCCAAAGTTATTTAACTCTTTGCTGCAGGATCTCAGCTGCACATCATTAAAGCAAGGCCAAAACTGCACATTATCAATCTCAAAACAACCCACTGTCTCTGTTCCGTTGTTCTGTACAATTCTACAATTCCCTAATTCTACAATTCCTTTATTTTTATTTTTTTTTAACAGCAAAATACATTTCAACCGCTGTAATACAGTAGAGTACAGACAGCTTTTGTGCGTGACAGAACACAGTCACCCTGTACTGCGAAACAGTTTTTTGCAAGTCCTGCACTACTTTCCAAGCAAATGGTGTATGAACGTGAGGATTACCAGCAGCCACATCTCCCAATACAATAGGATATGCGTGCGGTGCATCGGTGGAAGGCGTAGGAAGATCAAGGAGCGGTCCGCCTATCAGTTCTACTAAATTCCAGTTCCCGTCTTTTAATGCCCCATCTCTTACAGCCTGCCAAAATCGGCGAGGGTCGCGCGTCATTACCGTACCACTGGAAACTAGATTTTTACCACCTCCACCTTCTTCATTGCCTGTGACTGATAACGTTGTGGTAGCTGGACCCGAATCCGGGTTTTTGGCATTTCCATCCTGCGCAGGCAGGGCTGGAGCCGAGGGGGCGGGCGGGATGGGCAGTGCCAAGGACGCGGGAAGGGGGGCCGGCGCCGAGGGGGGAAGGTGTGCTGGCTGGGGGGAGTCAGGGGGGCTGGGATCGGTCCACCGAGGCTTCTGCTTGCCGTCCTCGGAATCGGTATCAAGTATAAGTCGATGCAGTTGGAGAGATTTAGGGGATTCGGGGCATTGGGGAGTGGCGTCTGGTAAGGGACACAGACTCTCCCCCTCCCCCACCCCCTCATCCTCTTGTCTGTGTTCTGGAGGGGGATACAGGGGAGGTTTGAACGATGTACCCTCATTAACATTTTGCTGACTTTTTAAGCCCCCACTTGGTCTTGCAGATTTTGCAAGTCCCCACTCGCGTCTTGCGGACTCTACAAGTCTCCACTCGCATTTTGCTGATTTGGCAAGCACCCAATCGCAGTTTGCTGATTTTTCAAGCCCCCATTCGCATTTTGCGGATTCTTGAAGCCCCCTACAACATGTCTAAGCAGTCCCCATGTAGGCAAAAACCTGGACGCCTTTTTATCCCCTTTTTCAAGGGCTTCTGACAGTGTTGATCCTAAATTGTCCCAGGTCCACAGACTAAGAGCAGTCGCGGGGGACATTTCCACTCCATGTGTTTTGGCCCACTTTCACCACTCTACCACATCAAAAAGTGAGTTGGGATCCTGAAAACACCCCTTTTCCCTTCCTAATGCAACTAAACCCGATAATTGCTTAACGCAATCTACACCCCACTTTTCCAAAAAGAGTTTTATAAGATCTAGGGCTACCTCGAGATCCATGTCGCCGGTATGCTTTCTGCTCCTTGATTAAGGCACTCTTTCTGCTCCTTGATTAGTCCTTTTACGTAGTCATCTGTTGCAGCCTTTGCAGTAGCCCTCACAGACGGCGAACCCCTTTTGGACGGTTCAGGCTCCTTTGGTCGACACACCGAGCAAGTCAGTGTTCGGTCGATCTTCGCCCCCTGGTCGCTGCTACCGGTGCTTCTCTGTGTCCGCCGCTCCAAACAAAGTTGTAAAAGGTCCCTGTTCGGGCGCCACTTGCGAGTGATGGGGAATAACACGCAGCCGACTCAGTATGAGTGATAAAGCATGATTCATTTTATTAGCCCGAATAGCTCTTATTTATACAGTGTATCTAACTATGCATGCTCGGCAGTCTATGATTGGCTAGGATCACTGTTACCGAAACCTCGGAATGAAGAACTTATCGACACCAATGTGATGTAGATAAGCAGACACTTCTTTATTGATGGCCGGGTGCGTGAGCGAGTCCTCTCACGATCAACGCACGCCAGGTCTCAAAATCAGATTCCATATATAGAACTTATTCATACATATTCATTAATTATTCATACATAATCATAACATTTCCCGTAAACCATTAACATACTCTCCTCCTATATCCAATTATGCGCAGTAAAGCTTAGAAAGGTCTAGAAATGGGTCTAGGGTACGATTTGGGTAGGTGGTATATGAGTCGGTGGTCGCGATCTCCCCCTGCCGGAATTACCTTTTACTAAAGTTCACGGTTTCTTGGCAGGCACCTACAAGCTGTTCCAGTCGACTCTCCCCAGTTCCCATTAATCTCATATTCTGACATTTCAATACACCTCTGCGTACAGAAGACTGGTTAAATACAATGGAACCTTCCAACCCTAGAGTTATTACAATAGGTCCAGGCCCTTCTTCTAGCCTTGGTACAAGACGTACAAAAGATTCCATAACGACTCTTATTGCGTAGATGCAAGTTTCCTATAATTTTTTTTTTCCTTAGCCTTCTACATTTTAATTCTATTAAATGATTTTATAAAATCAATTAA
This sequence comes from Falco cherrug, assembly GCF_023634085.1. Classification (NCBI taxonomy): domain Eukaryota; kingdom Metazoa; phylum Chordata; class Aves; order Falconiformes; family Falconidae; genus Falco; species Falco cherrug. The sequence continues at coordinate 3,957,789 of NC_073719.1, forward strand.
TTAATCAAATAGAATCAATCAATTTTAATTTATTAACTAATCGGTAACATTTCCCCCCTTTGAAAGTGTTGAAAATCATTATTTCAATACTTTCACTTTATTCATATATCTTTTGTTTCAACATATTTGGGTAATGGATCATGTCTTGGTAAAATAGTTGGTACTTCTCTCATAATGATACGACTCACTGCAATTCCATTGGTAAATTGTTTCTTCAGACATGCATATATCAGCATGCTCATCAAAAAGACAACTAGTAACAGAAACAAAGTCTTAATTATAGATTGTATCCAAGAGCTCAAATTCCATCCCAGTTTGTTAAAAATTTTCCCAAGCCAATCTTCTGACATATCCTTTTGAATTGTTTCAGTTTCTTTTTCAATTTTTCCCAATAGGTCTAGATCATGTTCCACATCCTGAGTGACATTTGGAATGTGGATACAACAGTGGTCCAGTTTATCCTTAAGATATCCACACACTCCATGTTCTTTAAGTAGGAGCATATCTAGTGCCATTCTATTTTGCAAAGTCATTCTGGAAGTTGCCTGTAGTTGTATATTCAATTCCTTAAACCCCTTCTTGGTAACATTTGCCAATTTTTCCACTTGACCAGTTAACTGATAGAGCCATGCTCTGTTTCTATATGAAGCTATAGGATTTAAAAGTGATTCCAGTGCCCAGCCAATTTTCACTCCTGTAGATGGTTCATTCCAAATATCATCATTTATCCCTGATCTCTTTATTCGTTTTAATTCTAGATTCTCTAGAGATCCTTTAAATGGTGATTTCTTCCAAATCGGACACAATGTTGGCATGCCTAATGTGATTTGTTTCACCTTACCATCTAATGGTAGGTGTGTTGTCCAGGTTCCATCACTTAATGCCCAAACTAAATGTCCTGGACTTCGAATAGAAGATTTTCTACAACTAAACAAAGTTCCTCTTCTGACTGTAAAGACGCTGGTTAAATTGAGAGTATTCTTAAGACCTCGACAAAAACAACCATATTTCAAAGCAGCAGCCAACGGAGGAATTCTTTGAATTACTAAGTCTGCATTATTACAATCATACACTTTTTCACATTTCCACCATGGCACTATTTTATTTTCCTTCTCTCCCGATGTAGTTGACCTATCATCTACCCAGGGTAATACTGAAAAAACCTTTCCATCCCAGGTAAAACACCAAGAAGTTCTTGCTATATACTGAAAATGGGAAAATATGGACATAGACCATATAGAGTCCCACTGGTCTACTAACTGGGTGCTCTGGCCAGTTTCGTTACACTTCCATTTCATAACACTTTTGCTCACGTTGATTTTAAATTGTTCATCATAAGAACACCATCCCACAGTCTTAAATCTTCCTATTTTGGTAAAAACATAATTTAACAATTTTTCACAATCCTCCAGATTACCTGGGGTTTTCCACTGTTTTCTGGTGACTTTTACTTGCTCATACCATTGAGTCACTGGCCTCTGTTCACAATAATTGGTTTCATTTTTATGTTCCAGGTTAGTCAAATTCATAGTTAAAATTCCCCATGGAATAGATTCACCTACTGCCCTCGGTATTGGCAAACAAGCAGTAATCTGCGTGATGTTTTGTAAATTGGCAAATTCTTTAATCAATCCTACCATCAAATTTTCCTCAGCCATTTGTTTGGGAATGTCAATCACTTATTCTGTTTCTATTTGTCTTTTGTTCCTGTCCACCAAGTCAGCCCATGATCCCACCAACACTACCAACCAAAAGAAAATCCAAAACCCAATCATAACCTGATATGCAAAATTAAACATGTTTCAAAGTCAATTTTAAGTCTCTGAGTTACGTTTCACAATCTTCCACGGAATAGATGCTTTCTTCACAGTGCTTTCTTCACTCGAGTATAATGTATCCAAGCATCCGATTCTGCAATTTTGATAGCTGTAAAAGTGGTTAACAGTATCTGGAAGGGTCCTCTCCAGCGCTCCTGCAAAGGTTCGGAGGTCCAATTCTTCACATAAACATAGTCTCCCGGCTGGAAATCATGCACTGAATTTTCCAGAGATAAAGGTCTATTCCAAATTACTGCACTCAGAATTGCAGTCAAAGTTTTTCCTAGAGAAAGCAAATAGTTATATACATCCGGCTTTCCTTTCACGTGTATGTTCGGATTTGGTTCTGGAGACTCATATGGTTTTCCATATAATAATTCATAAGGACTGACTGAGGTTCCACTCTTTGGTTGTACTCTGATTTGTAATAATGCCAATGGAAGTGCCTGAGGCCACTTTAAACTGGTTTCTTGACAAATTTTACTTATTTGTCGTTTTAACATTTGATTCATCCTTTCCACTTTCCCACTAGATTGTGGCCTCCAAGATTAATGTAAATCCCAATTAATACCCAATGCTTTGCTAACACTTTGGACTACTTCAGCCACAAAGTGTGGACCTCTGTCAGAGAAAATTCCAATAGGAACTCCAAATCTTGGAATTATTTCTTGTAATAACCATTTTACAACCTCTTTTGCTTGTGTAGTGCGACAGGGAAGGGCTTCTGGCCATCCTGTAAAAGTATCAACCCCTACCAAGATGTACCGGAACCCATTGTATCTAGGCAACTCTGAAAAATCTACTTGCCAGTAATCTCCAGGTTTTACACCAGATTTCAGTCTACCCATTTGAACCTTTTTCTTAATCACTGGATTATTTTTCAAACATACTTCACACTTTGCAGTTACCATTTTGGCTATTCCTAACATCTTAACTGATATTACTTGCTTTCGTAAAAATGTTACTAAGGCTTCTGCCCCCCAATGACATTCTTGATGTCTCATTTGAATTATTTCTCTCATCAAAAGAGGTGGAATTACTACTTGTCCGTTAGGAGTTACCCACCATCCCGCTAAGTTTTTCTTAGCATTTAATAACTGACCCAATTTGTCATCTTCTTCTGAATATCTCGGTTTTTCCCTGGGAAGGGTTACTGTTTTAGAAGGAATTATTGCCATTTGCAATGCTTGTTTCTTTGCTACCCTTTTTGCAGTCCTGTCAGCTAAATTATTCCCAGCTATTATTTTTGTATTCCCACTCTGATGTGCCTTACAGTGCATGATTGCTACTTGATCTGGCTTTTGAACTGCTTGTAATAATCGTAAAATCTCTGTTTGATGCTTAATATTTGATCCTTGAGAGGACAATAACCCCCTCTCTTTCCACAAAGCTCCATGGACATGCACTACCCCAAAAGCATATTTTGAATCAGTCCAGATATTTACTCTCTTGTCTTTGCTTAATTCTAAGGCTCGAATTAAAGCGATGAATTCTGCCTTTTGGGCTGATGTGGTACTCGCCAATGCTCCTGCTTCTATAACTGTAGTCTCTGTTGTTACCACATATCCAGCGTATGGGACTCCTTGTTCCATAAAGCTGCTTCCATCAGTATACAATTCCCAGTCTGGTCGCTCCAATGGCACATCCTTCAGATCTTCACGACTGGAATAAACATACTCGATGGTAGTCAAGCAATCATGTTCCAGTCGTCCTTCTTCCTGTATGGAACTTAAAAACACTGCAGGATTTACCAGGTTAGTTGTCTTTAGAATCACATCATCTTGTTCAGTCAATACCACCTGGTATTTCATCATTCGGCTGGGAGACAGCCAATGTCCCCCCTTCTGTTCTAGGACAGTTATCACCATGTGTGGAACATAGACTGTTATTGTTCTTCCCAAAGTCAATTTCCGAGCTTCTTGTATGAGCATCACTGTTGCGGCCAGTGCTCGAAGGCAGTTTGGCCACCCTTTACTCACTGTGTCCAGTTGTTTAGAGAAATATCCGACTGGTCGTTTCCAGCTTCCTATCCTCTGGGTTAACACGCCCAGTGCAAGGTGTTGTCTTTCATGTACAAACAGCTGGAAATCTTTGGTTAGATCCGGCAGTCCCAAGGCAGGTGCAGACATTAAGGCACGTTTCAACTCTATAAAAGCCTTTTGTTGTTGTGGGCCCCATACAAAGGGAGAGTTCTTTTGGGCCTCGTACAGCGGTTTAGCTATTAGCCCATAGTTCATGATCCAAAGGCGACACCACCCAGTCATTCCCAAAAATGCTCTGAGTTCATGAATATTTCTCGGCTCAGGTATACTACAAATAGCTTCTTTACGATTTTTTCCTAATTGTCGTTGTCCTTTTGAAATCTCAAAGCCCAGATATATCACAGTCTGGCAGGCTATCTGGGCTTTCTTTCTGGACACTTTATATCCATTTAGTCCCAGGAAATTCAAGAGGTCAATAGTCACCTGTATACAGGTAAGTCTTTCTTCTGTAGCTATCAGTATGTCATCCACATATTGTAGGAGTAAATGTCCAGGCCTTGATTTATCCTGTTTCCAGACTTCAAGTTCCTTTGCTAATTGATTTCCAAAAATAGTTGGACTGTTTTTAAATCCTTGGGGTAATCTAGTCCATGTCAGCTGCATCTTTCGCCCGGTTTGAGGATTTTCCCATTCAAAAGCAAACAGTTTTCTGCTTCCCTTTTCCAAAGGTATACAAAAGAAAGCATCTTTTAAATCAAGCACTGTAAACCACTGATAATTCTCCCTCAATGCTGTTAACAGTGTATAAGGGTTTGCTACCACAGGATAAATATCCTTAACTATTTGATTTACTGCTCTCAAGTCTTGTACCAGTCTATATTCACCCGAAGGTTTTCTGACTGGTAAAATAGGAGTATTATATTCAGATTCACATTCTTCCAAAATTTTATACTCCAAAAATTTATCAATCAATTTCTTCAATTCCTGTCTCACTTCCGGTTTGATTGGATATTGTTTAATTCTCACTGTTCCTGCGCCTTCCTTCAAATCTATTTTAACCGGTTCTGCTAGTTTCGATTTGCCAGGAATATCTGTTTCCCATACAGTAGGGATCACTGCCAAATCCACCTCCGGTGGAATTTCTTGTTCCTTTACCTTTTCTTGTATCATCAAAACTTCTCCCATTTTTGACTCGGGTATCTTCAAAAAGAATTCTCCTTCATCAAAAACAATTTGTGCATTTAATTTAGATAATAAATCTCTTCCTAACAAGGGTACCGGACATTCTGGTACATACAAAAATTCATGTGTAATTATTTCCAAATTTCAAATCTATGGGTTGTAGGAATGGCCTGTTTTCTTCTTTCCCTGTTGCTCCTTTTATATTGGCTGGTTTTGTTCCAATTTTTCCTTTACAAGTATTTAATACTGAAAATGTCGCTCCTGTATCTACTAAAAATTTAACTTCTTTATCTCCCAGCTTAATTTTAACCAGAGGTTCAGCTGGGTTCCCCTCCGGTCCCCTTCAGTTATCTAAAACCATTACTTTGGCAAGGTTGTGAGAAGCACTCCTGTTTCTGGGGCAGTCCTTTTTCCAATGTCCTTCCTCTTTACACAAGGCACACTGATTTATTCCTAAGAGGGTATTAAATTTCCGATCACCACAATTCATATACCCTCCTCTTCCATTAAATCCTCGTCCTCTTTCTCTGCCCCTTCCTCTATCTGCTGTTCCTGCCATTACTGCCAATAAATCTATTCTCCTTGATCTTCTTTCTTCCTTTTCTCTGTTATTATATACCTTCCATGCCACTTCCAACATTGCATTTAAACTCCTTGAATTCTCTCCCTCCAGTTTCTGGAGTTTTTTCCTTATATCTGGTGCCGATTGTCCCATAAAGATCAAAGCCAATTGTATCTGTGCTGCCTCTGTTTCCACTCTCAAATTAGTGTATTTTCTAGCAGCTTCCTTTAATCTTTCCAAAAATGCTGAGGGAGATTCATTTTTATCTTGTCTTACTTCATATAATTTAGACCAATTCAAGGATTTAGGCATGGCATGTCTAATCCCATATAAAACCCATTTTTGATACCGCTTCAGTCTTTCTCTATGTGCCACATTATTTGGATCCCACTGCGGATCCCCAGATGGAAAATTCTGTTCTATTGTTCCACCTGTTATCCCACTCATTACATCCAACTCTGCTTGTGTTTTGCCAGCTTTTAATACCATTTGTTTCTCTGTATCATCTAACAAATTATCCAAAATCACCTGTAAATCACTCCAGTCTGGATTCTGTGTTCTAATTATAGTATCTACCACCTTGCCCACTTTTTCAGGATCTTCTCTATAGTTTCCTGCTACCTGTTTCCAAGTCATCAAATCCGTAGCTGTAAAAGGTATTTTCACATAGACTGGTCCGTCACTGCCAACTCCCTGTCGCAGGGGAGCTATTATATGGGTCTGTTGCCGAGTTCTCCGTGAAACAGGAGTATGAATTACAATCTCCGATAATCTTTCTCCCACATCTCCCGTTCCACTGCTATCCGGTTCACTCGCTGGTTCTTGTATCCTTAATTCTCGACCCTGATTCATTTCTCTCCTAGGAGGGGATATATCTAACTCTGGTCCATCGTCATTCTCAATAACAATCCTTTTCTTCAAACAACCTTTCCCAATTTCACAAGTTGAACAACACTTTTTGACTTTCTTATTATCAGCGGTTACAGCCATTACTAAATTATCTCCAATAGTTAACTTACATTCCTCCTGCCAATCTTTTCTTTGTCTCAAGTAAAAGAACAAATCCACATCTGGCATTTCACTCCATTTCCCTTCTCTTTTACAATACAACATTAACTGCAAAATAGTGTTATAATTCAGTGTCCCATTAGTGGGCCACTTTTCCTGATCTTCTCATATATAGAGTGGCCACCAATTATTACAATATTCAATCATCTGGCTCTTTGGCAAATCCTCATATAAATCCCCCCAATGCGCCAGTAAACATCCCAATGGAGAATTTTTCGGGATTTTATCATTTAACACAAGATTACCCAAGCTTTTACTTTTAAACAACGGAGTTAACTTAGTTGCCATGGTGTAATTACCCACAGTACAATACACAATTATCCAACTCTATCACTCCGATTCGCGGATCCACACTCCACACTCACTTTCGTTTTCAATTATACGTCTCACTCTTACAGCCACACTCACACTTTCCCACAGTTACTTTAAACAAACATATAACACAATATTATACCTCTTAATTTTCTTCTTAATACACAAACTCACAAAACAACAAAGAACACCAAAAACTTCTAACTTCTTGTTAGAGGCACTACCTTAGAGAACACTATAGCATATAGTTTCTCTTGTCTACACTTTTGTCCAACCCTGCAATAGCTTTCGCTTATGTCTTACGGGCAGACTCCTAGTCCTACCCTGCGCAGCTCTTTCACCGCGTCTGACAGGTAGACTTACTCAGTGGGACTCCAACCCACTGGTGGGACTCCATCCCACTCTTTCCCATACAATTATTATAGTGGGACTCCCCCCCACTTTCTCCAGTGCACTTACTTACTTACTTTAGTGGGACTCCCACCCACTTACTACAACAATTAAAAAAAAGAAGTGTCTTACCAAATATCCAGGGAACGTAGCGAAGAGCCTTACGGATCGGGGATCGATGGGTGTCCCCGAGAAATCCTCGGTGCCGGCCGGAACCGATCAGGTCCCCGACTCCTCCGGTCTCCTTCAGCGAGGTCCCATCTGGGTCGCCAAAAATGTTACCAAAATCTCAGAATGAAGAACTTATCGACACCAATGTGATGTAGATAAGCAGACACTTCTTTATTGACGGCCGGGTGCGTGAGCGAGTCCTCTCACGATCCACGCACACCAGGTCCCAAAATCAGATTCCATATATAGAACTTATTCATACATATTCATTAATTATTCATACATAATCATAACATTTCCCGTAAATCATTTACATTCTCTCCTCCTATATCCAATTATGCGCAGTAAAGCTTAGAAAGGTCTAGAAATGGGTCTAGGGTACGATTTGGGTAGGTGGTATATGAGTCGGTGGTCGCGATCTCCCCCTGCCGGAATTACCTTTTACTAAAGTTCACAGTTTCTTGGCAGGCACCTACAAGCTGCTCCAGTCGACTCTCCCCAGTTCCCATTAATCTCATATTCTGACATTTCAATACACCTCTGCGTACAGAAGACTGGTTAAATACAATGGAACCTTCCAACCCTAGAGTTATTACAATAGTTCCAGGCCCTTCTTCTAGCCTTGGTACAAGACGTACAAAAGATTCCATAACGACTCTTATTGCGTAGATGCAAGTTTCCTATAATTTTTTTTTTCCTTAGCCTTCTACATTTTAATTCTATTAAATGATTTTATAAAATCAATTAATTAATCAAATAGAATCAATCAATTTTAACTTATTAACTAATCGGTAACATCACTACCTACTCATTTACATGGTCCTCCTACTTGCGGTTAGCTAGCTTAAACAACTTCTTTATCTTTACTGCACATACCTCCTTAGAGTTGTTTGTGAAGCTTGTTAAGGTCGTGGTGTCCTTGCAATTCTGCAGCCATCAGCATAGCTGGCAATTTCAGCTGAGGCCTAGTCTTGTTAGCACACCGGTTAGATTTGGCTCTGCTCATACAAATGCTCTAATGATCTCTGACCCTTCTCATCCAGCCATTCTTCAACATGTAAGAAACGGTCCAGCAAATCGTGTCAATGGTCCAGTAATTCGTGTCAATAGAGGGTTTAAAAGATAAACATTGGGACCTGGATCTAGGGGACAGAGGAACAAAGGAGTTTCAAAATGACTGTTAACTATTGCATGGGATGCTACACAAGTCTCTGACATCCAGCCAAGAGATTACCAAATAAGGAAGAAAAGGAAACTGAAGGACGACTGGAGGACACAGCCTGGGAGGAAGACTGTGAGCCTTCAGCCCAAACGACCCCCAGAGGGACCACCGAGAACTGATACGCATGCACCAGTGGAAGGGGTCGAATTCTGGAAACTAGTTGCAATAACCCTGCCTTTCTTAGAAGTAGTGATGAATATGTATTAGCATAGGAACATAAAAAACCAGCCACCCGATGTAACATGTGTGCGTGTTAGAGGAGCCCTGACTCCCCGTGCCCAGCGCTGTTTACTTGCCTTTTATTAACCCCATAAATAAATCATATAAAACTCAAAATTCACTCGGAATTTATAACAGTATGGACAGTAGATGAACTGTTGAAACCTTGTGGGGGATTGGTGGCTGTGCTGGGGCAAGTTGTGGTTAACTTCAATAAATAGTTCCCTGGTATGCGGTGGTAAAAGTTGTTGCAGTCGGCTAGTTTTGATAGTGCTGCGACATATAACCATTCACGACTGTATCTTGCTATGCTGCAAGACTTGCAGCATTTGCTTTGTCTTGCAGCAAGCTGGAGATTTATTATTAAAAAGATAAACATCAGCCAGAAATATGTGAAAGTTTAACTTTTTTAAATTTTTTTTTTCCTCTCATGATCTCATAATGTCGTCTAAACTCCTGAATTATTGAACTCTGATTTAGTTAAAGTTTAGGTGAATCTGACCCACCCTCTCAAGTCATTAAATCACTCACTCTCTCAAGTAAGCACCATCTCAAGTCATCAAAACTCATGAATGAAAGGACTTCTAATCAAGGGAGTGAATCTTGGGAAACAAAGAACAGATAATGTTAAGAACACCATTATGTAGAAAGAGGTCTCCAAGTGAGAAAGTTCTGGCTGCAAGAGAAAACAAGCTGATAAGGTGTTGCAATCAACAGAAAATTAGTTGAAAGTAGGACAAAGGTAACTGTAGTGACCTGCAACTCAAATAGCCCCCCTCAAAAGAAGGTAAACCCCCACTTTGTGTGCACGTGTAGTTGGTAAAAAACTTCAGTACTGCTATCTGAGGATGCATACTAATTTGCATTAGAAGCGAGAAACTTGTAACCAATCCTGTGCATGAATGAAAATGAATGTGTAATGTACTATGAATGTGCAAGTACTCTACTGTATATAATGTGCACCCTCAAGTGACTTGGTGTGCATGTTAGGAGGAAAAATCCCCCATGCACCCAGCGCTGCAATTAGCTAATGTCAGCTTTCTAAACTATCATTTGGTTTGGAGAGTTTTCCTGGTTATGATTTTCGGTAACAATAACCCTTTTCTGATGTGTGTGTGTGTGTGTATGTATCAATTAAAGAAGATAACTTAGGGAGAAAAATGTAGTATGTATTTCAGTCTCTGAAAATCATCTGGGTACAGTGTAGGTGGTGAAAGCTATGTGATGCAAGAAAATATAGTGAGAAACCTAAAACTTCTGCAGGCAGGAGTTGCATAGAAAACACAACCATCAAGAAAATATAGTGAGAAGCCTAAAACTGCTGCAGGCAGGAGTTGCATAGGTAACATGAACCATCAACACCCAAGCAGGAGCCTCACTGTCTGCAAGAGAACTCGCCCCACTCAGCACTTCAAGAAGGGACAGTTAGTACAGATGTAGATGAGCTCAACAAGAATGTAAATAAGGAGCCTTCTGATAAGGAGGTGCTAACTGCTAAAAGAAAACAAACTACTGAAGTGATAAAACTCAAGGATACTAGGGTAAAATCATTGTGGTAGTGGAAGATCTCGACCTCCTTCTCAAGGTACATAGCTATATCTTATGCATTAATTTTTGATTATTCTCTATCAGTTGTTCTTCCTACTGTGTTAGGTTGCAAGAAAGCAAACCTTATTAGAAATGTAGCGTTATTCATATACGGTAATTGCTTTCACGTGTTGCTTCAGTATTTTTGAATATGCGTTTTTGAATTAAGAGTTCTTAAATCTAGCTGTTCTGATATTATGATAAATGTCTAACCTTACTATCATGAACTTCACAAGGAAAAATAGGAAGGGAAAGAGGGAAGTGTAGGTGATATGAGGCAAACTCAGATGCAGAAATGTACGTTGTTTACGCACATTGTATCTCTTTTAGTAAAGGTTTCTGAATGTTGTATGTGTTCATTGCTATTGATACTGGCATGGCTCATCTCTTAACCAGAAGACTCAGATCCTGAGTGATGCTACACATGCACAACAACTGTGTTCTGTTCTGCCTGATTGCTTTATTTCAGATGGGGTAAGCATCTTTAGCTTGTGACTGAAGCTGCATAGCCTGTCTAGGCCTTCCATCTACTGCTAGAAGACTCATGCATGTAACACAAATGTGAAGTTTGTGGAAGAGACTGGTACCTGAGCAGAGAACAAAACAAATATTACTGATACTGTAGTAGCATTGCTGCTTAAAATCAGTGGTTTCTCGATACCGCAGCGTTTAGAATTGTGATACTACCATGGTATTAATGTATTACCCATCGCTTTCACTGTGCTTTGAAAGTAGTCCTATTCTGCCTTCTCATGGTCCAGAAAATCTTCATATGAATTTGTGCAATACGGTGCAGGAGCGGGCTGGAAACTAGGACCATGCGTGGCAATCAGTTAGCTGAGGGGAATGTGCTCGAGCTTGCCTAGACAACAATTAACATGATGGGGCATGTTTGCAGAGCACAGGGGAGTGTGGGGGACGGGTGGTGCCAAGGAAAGGTAACACCTTGCTGTTAATTGCTGGTAGTTAACCACCAATCAGGGATTGCCTAGTATGCAAGGCTTAGCTTCAAGAACCAATCTGTTTAAAACGCGCAGCTTCTGAAAGTGTATAAAAACGCGTGCTTCTGTACAATAAATTGACATTTGCTTGCATCAAGCTGCATCCCGTCTCTTCATTCGCCGCAAATTGGTGACCCCGACATGATGCGTTTAAGGATCTAACGTGAAGGGCTTTCGAATCGCCTATCTGAGCGACATGCAGCGAATCCCACAGAACTTTGAATAATCTGCTGAAAGGAAGCAGGAGCCGGCCGGCCAGAAATCCCTCCGGAGGTGAGAGGTGAGCTGTGGGAAATCTGTAACGGGGAATCAGGTTTCGTCCCCAGAAAGAGACGTATATGGACTCATAAAGGGTCTTCTAGTCAGATCAGAGAGTCCGTGCCTCAGTCTCCTCAAATGGTGACCCCTATGGTGGTGTTCCGAAGCCTTGGAAGAATAAGGATGGAAAAGAGACAGCTCGTGGAAGAGGGCTGCGTTCCGGAGGAGACGTCTTGGCTGAACGATTGTCTTGCTGTCTGGACCAGGCGGACAACCTAAACCCCGAGGATAACACCTGTATTCATCGAGACAGGTGAGCAGCCAAGAAAATTTAGAGACTTTGAAAGAATGAAAGTGTGTACAGACAGCAGCCAATTGTATGATGCTGCCGCGGAGGGGAACTCCGTGTCGGGAATGCATTTAACATCTTGGTGGCAAATTCTGACTACTCTTTGCCAAGTGTGGACTAATTCTACTATCGGTGCTAAACCAGAGGAAGCTGTAAATTCCACCGACAGCGCGACTCTTCTCAAGACACCGTCAGCGATGGCGATTCCATCCACACCTCCTCTGCCCCCAAAGCTTCTGTCACTGATTGCAGCGATCTTCACAACACAGGAGCACGCACGGGAACAGGACAACTCGGACAATGATTCCATTGACACTGATAAACCTTTTGATCCAGGTCCTATAGATCTGGAAAAGGAGCTAGACCTTTCCCCCACCCCCTCGTCTCTCCTGATGCATTGATTGTATTTTTGGGGAGGGTGAAAGGGAGTCTGAGGGATTGGTGGCAGGAATGCAAGTGGGAAACACTTCAGTGATGGGTTTTGGGAGTCGCTAGGGCATGTTCAGTATTTTGTCAGACAAATCAACCTGCAGAGTGGCAGCCTGTGCAATACGAGGCTGTTACAGAGTTAAGCAAAGCAGTGCGGGAAGGGAGGATTCATAATACATTTGCTATGTCCCTTCCTGAAGTGATGGCAGAGCCTTATACACTCACACTGCATGATTGGAAGTTACTGCTTTGTATGGTACTAACTGATACAGTATATGATGTGGTTATCTGATTTTTGTGAGCTATGTGTAGTGGCCTTGACTGAAAACCTTAATCGGGGAATTGCTGTTAACTATGAGCAGTTAGCTGGAGCAATTAACTGTGCCGATTCTGTGACTCAGGCAAGGTATGCCAGGGACAACTGTTTGCAAATGAATGAGATGGCTATTAAAGCAGTCAGGATGCGGGAGTCTTGCCACAGTCTTGCAGGGTGCTAGAGAGTCACTAACTTTAATACTAACTTGATTGATTGGCTTCAGAATATTTTGCAACAAGTCGAACATCAGGAAGCTCAAGGGTTGCTTTTAAAACAACTAGCTGTGATAATGCCAATGAAAATTGTAAACGGGCAACTTTCACAATCGCAACCCCAACATGTGTCAAATGATTGTAACGGAGAACTCACAGCAGACTGTAATTCTCAGGCTGAGTTCTGGAATGCAGCGTAACACATTTTTGCTTCTCTAATCTCTTCTGTAAGAATAGTACACGCTTTTAACTTGCTTAGTAAATTAGGCTGCTAGCTTGCTAAACAAAGTAATACTACAAATACTATTTTTTTTTTCTGGCTTATTAACAGATGTTGATTCTGTCCATCATATGTTGCTACAGAACCGAGTTGCTATTGATTTTTATTATTAGCACAGGGACACAAGTGTGAAGACTTTGATAGGATGTGTTACGTGAATCTGAGTGACCACTGTGAATTAATTTACAAAAGTATACAAAACTCAAAAGCCTTAAAACAAAAGATCTGCAACAGAGCCAGGGGTGGGATGCCTTTGGTCTCTTCTCACGGCTGGGAAACTTTGGGCCATGACTCAAAAGTATTACAGGATTTATTATAATTATCTTTAACCACCTTATTGATGTTTGCCTTATGTCTCCCATACCTTTTTTTTTTCCTGTATTCAGTGTTTAGTTGATTGTAACATAAATCAGGTCATGGTCACCGAGCTACACACAACCTTTGCCTTGTCGCAATTAACAAGCAAAAAAGGGGAGGATAGAGAATGTCTGAAGAGAGAGATAGGAGAGGAAACTGGAGAATATTTGACCTAACAAGAGATGAGAAAACAACTAGGTATTGTGAAGGAGAATAGGAAAGATAAACATGGTTATTTAGTGTTTAATAGGTGTCTGCATGCTTGTAGAGATATATAGCTATGTAACTACATGAATGGCTTCTGCCCTGAGCCTGGTGGGCATACAGCTGCGGTTTGTGTCCTGGCTCAGAGATGTAAATAGGGGCTTCTCTGTTATGGTAAAAGTGTTTCTCTTTGCATAAAAAAGAGAGGGAATGAAGGGAATGACCCCAGAGGTATGTTCAGAGAAGGCATGCTATGTTTCGAACTTTTTGACTGAACCAGTTCTTGTTTGGTGTGCCCTTCCATCTATGTATAATGTTAATCCAAAAGAAGCTGATATTGTTTATACTTTGTCGATAATTGTCTTTCTGTAGATGCTAATGTAGTAGGAGGCTATGATGGGAACGTGTCGCAGCGGTCCTTCTCTTATCCAGAGTAACAGCAGGGAAAGCATTTTAGAGTTAAATCACCTAGTTTGTTAGGCAGTTAAGAATGTGGGTCAAAATTGCCACTGCTTTTTGTTGTTGGTTCAAGGACATGGCTGTGAGGATTTTGATGGTATGTGCTGCGTGGATTTTAGGCGCCCCATTGCAGGAACATGTTAACAAAATCTGAGAAAATTTCAGCCTTTTTGGCATCCATTCACTCAATTGGCAGTATTGTTTGTTTGCTATTACCTTGGTTGCTGTCATGTTTGCAAGGGCCCTGCAGAACATGGCAAACCTGGTACTAGCTGTTCAAAAACAAAAAGGGGAAATTGTAAAACTGTACGGAACAAGGACAGTGGGTTATTTTGACATTGATAATATGTCTTAGTTGGTTTTTTATTTGTTCTATTACTTGTGCCTTGTTTTTGCTCGGTTTCAGGGGTTCTTTTGTGCAACAGGAAGGGGGAGATGCAGGAGCGGGCTGGAAACTAGGACCACGCATGGCAATCAGTTAGCTGAGGGGAATGTGCTCGAGCTTGCCTAGACAACAATTAACATGATGGGGCATGTTTGCAGAGCACAGGGGAGTGTGGGGGACGGGTGGTGCCAAGGAAAGGTAACACCTTGCTGTTAATTGCTGGTAGTTAACCACCAATCAGGGATTGCCTAGTATGCAAGGCTTAGCTTCAAGAACCAATCTGTTTAAAACGCGCAGCTTCTGAAAGTGTATAAAAACGCGTGCTTCTGTACATTTGCTTGCATCAAGCTGCATCCCGTCTCTTCATTCGCCGCAATACAGTACTATTGTAATCTGTTATTGAGCTTCTAGTTATTTTACATGAATTAGGATTTTTTTCCCCTAAATATAGCACTGTTGTGCGGATCCCTCAGGGACAAGACATGACACTCAGCAGGTAAAAGCTTTGACTTTCTCAAAAGTGTAGCATCACCATATTGGGAACCCCAGGATGCCTACACCAGTCAAAATGGGTATGTGATGCAGCAGATCTGTGCTTGGGAGTGAGGCTCAAGGGAAAGCACTGCAGGTGTGGATAATAAAAACTTGTGCTGGTTAACATATCGTACATATGCAATGTTTTGTTTTGCTGATTAGCAAACTTGCTGATGTAATGCAGATGCTGTTGACTTGTGGAATCAGACTCTACAATCTTAGCAGGTTGTAAAGTAGGCATGTTTATTCAGCGCTGGGCAGCACTGGGGGGTGGGGGAGGTGTAGTCCCACTAAAGCCGTGGGCACCTGGGGCAACAACTTGCCTCAATTTGTACAATCAAATGTTGCATATACATAAGGTTTCCAACAAGCCTATATATATTCATGACCTATTCCCGCTTCATATTAAAATTAGTTCCAAGAAGTCATTTCCATAAGTCTCTCCCAACTGAGCTTGTGTAGTGCCTCTTGGTGGGGGTCGTGGGGATGAAAGCTTGGTTGTCTCCCTCGCTCTGAACTTTTTACCTTCTCTCTTTGCGCAGACTCATTTGTTCCTTGGTCTTTGTCCAAACTATAGAGTTGGTTTTAGCTAGTTCTCATCAGGAACTGTCCTTCAGGAGGAACTGTAGACTCCTTGCTTCAGTTAATTTACACAATAGTTAGTAAACCAAAGCATTATTTATCAACAACAATCTAGGTAATCGTTAAGCAATTAGATCTACTAAAATTTCTTTAACCCATTCCCTCAGTCCCCCCTTTTCTAGAAAATTAGTAAATTCCTTTACTATGCTCAATCTAATACATCATTTCTTTATCTAACATTTTTTCAAAATATTTGTTGGACTCTAGTTTCTGTCGTAATTGATTCTTCTTCCATTCACTATAGGAATCTCCTGTGTTTTGGAAACACCACAAGCCACATCAAACTGTTATGCAAAAGATTATGGACAACAGGATAATTATTATTATTATAACAAACAATTGTTTTAACCATGTTAAATTTGGTAACCAGGAGGTCAGCTTTTTCCCACAGCTCGGAAAAACCCCAAAAGATGTCATCTTGAGTTACTTCATGTAAGATCTTTGCCTGTTTCCTGATTTCCTGTAAGTCAGCAGTGATTCGGCCACTCTGATCTACGTACATACAACGGCTGACATTAATTATTGTACATACTCCTCCTTGTGAGGCTAATAATAGATCTAAAGCCATACAATTTTGTGCTACTACTTTTGACAGGCTCGTAATTTCTTCTTGGAGGGCTCTGATTGCATCTATAGTTTTGTTTTCAATCGTTTCTATTACAGCTGAGATGTTCACTATAGCTTTTTTTAACTCACTAACTCCCAATGATGGGATTAGCCATCGCATAAAGCTATGATAGCCTGTCAGTCTTTCAATTAAGGGGTTATCTGTCCTTCGATTTCTGATCAAAATACTCCTCCGTCCTCTTCTCACAGGGTTTCTTGGTGGGGATTGTGGGGATGAAAGCTTGGTCGTCTCCCTCGCTCTGAACTTTTTACCTTCTCTCTTTGTTTACCTTCTCTCTTTGCGCAGACTCAGTTGTTCCTTGGTCTTTGTCCAAACTATAGAGTTGGTTTTAGCTAGTTCTCATCAGGAACTGTCCTTCAGGAGGAACTGTAGACTCCTTGCTTCAGTTAATTTACACAATAGTTAGTAAACCAAAGCATTATTTATCAACAACAATCTAGGTAATCGTTAAGCAATTAGATCTACTAAAATTTCTTTAACCCCTTCCCTCACTGCTCTCTGAATTCTGCGATCTTTGTGTTGTTAGATTTACTTGATTATTCTGTAGATGATTCCTGCATGATGTATTGCAAGTTGTTAATTTTTTTTATTTTATTCCTAGGGTTTTAATTTGTGTCCTACTAAGTCATAAGTACTGCTTTGTACATGGCATGGCAAATCAGAGAACTACCATTATTGGAAAGTCAAGTTCTTACCTCGTCATTTACCCCTTTGCTCATGTATAGACAATCTTTTTTTCCTCCTTACTTTATTCTTACTTTAAAATGAAGTGCATTATTGTTGTCAAAACACCTTTTAAATCCATGGGCTTGATGCTCCACTTTCTAGAACTAGTCACATGAAAAGAACACCTTCTCTGTTCTGCTATTAGAAGTGTTTATACTTACTGCTTAGGCTAGAACTAATGAGAAAGAAGTTATCTTTTTCTTACCATTACCTCTTTTACCATCTACTGTCTCAAACACTGAAGTTTATAACACTTTTTTCTGTCTTTTTTTATTAATGAAGTATGAAGGGAAAAAGTAAATGTAGTCATGATCTCCTGAAGGATTATCCACATCTAACAAAGCTCAGTTCCCGCTGTCAAAAGGTTAATATATGATTTCCAATTTCCAGAACATTTTTACTTTTTTTCAGACCTGATTAGCATCGTATGTTTATTATTTGTCTGTTAGTCTTTAAGAAATTAAGAATGGTGTTAGCAGGGGAACGAAAAACCCATCTACACAAAGTAGATAAGCAGGCACTTTATTGCAGCACTGGGTGCTTGGTGGAATCACCACAAATTAAGCACACCTATGCAGATTTCACCATTACATTTATGCACAAAAATTACAAGGTAGTACACTCCCAGTTACAATGTTTTGTTATTAATTTGCATATAATTATAATAACTGCTGTGTCATCCTCTTCTGTTACTACGCTTGCACAGGGGAAGGATCTTCACCTGGGCAAGGGTCTTCTTGATCTGTGGGTGTGTTCTTGTAGGTAGTTCACTTTGGGACACCTTAAAAGTAAGTTTTGTTGCCAGGTTGGATGACTAGATATCTGCCTCGCCAAGTTGTCCAATAACTCATACTATACACAATAGAACCCAGGTGCTCTGGTTATGGTCTAGAGCAGGGGTCCTCAAACTATGGCCCGCGGGCCAGATACGGCCCCCCAGGTTCCTCAATCCCTGGTGTTTACAGACACACACACACACCCCTGCCGGGAGTTGTGGGGGGGAAACCAAGCAGCCGCAGATGACTTCCTGCCACTTCATCCGCGCGCCGGCCCTCTGTTTAAAAAGTTTGAGGATCCCTGGTCTAGAGAATAAGGATTTCAAGTAACACAGACTCAATTGACAACAGTGCAACAACCCATACATCATTAGTTAATAAGTGTTAACATAATGCTAGCATAGAGGCTGGCTTCTTAAAATCAAGATATTCCTACAGTTAACTGTTTCACAAATAAACACAAAATATGTCTTAATCTGCAACAATGGCAATGCTGGATGGGACCAAATGTTCCTCTAACTCACTATGCTGTAACCAACAGTGGCCATCAGTGGATGTCCAACTAAATATAAAAGCAGGACAAAACCTTGTTTCCCAGAGTAGTCTCCCAGTCTCCATCTACTTTTAGCTCAGGGGATTGTCAGTTTGATGTGATTCATCTACTTAGTAATCCTTAACAGAGCTCTCTTCAAAGTCAGACTCTTCTTGTAATGTGGTTGGTTTTGTTTGTGGAGTTTATTTGGTTTGGGTTTTTTTTTTTTTTAACGTTCACATCCTCTTGTCTGTTGCAGTAAGTAGTACCTCCCCTTTTTGTTCTGAACCTGGCTGCTACTATCATTTGATAACTTCTAACTCTTATGCTGGAAGAGACAGTGAGCAGTCAGTCCCTTTATTACCTCACTGTCAAAATCCTTCCTTAGGCCATCTCTTATCTATCCTGAACTTATAAAGCCTACTCAACTTTTCCTCACACAGTTGTTCTGTACCTGTGGTTATTCTTGTTCTTCTGTGATCCCCTTTCTGTTCTAAATCCACCCCATAAATTCCCCCTGAATCTAACCAACATATTAAAAGTGAGGGTGAATCTTAAATCCATATGTTCACATAAAGATAGTATTTGGTTTGTTCTCCATTTCTTTTTTTAATACTACTTTTAATTTGCTTTTTTTAACCACTGTTGAGTATTGAGCTGAGATAATTCCATAAAAATATATCAACTCCAAGAATTTGCTTATGATCAATAATTGTCAGCTCAGAGCTCCTTGTCCTGTATGTGGGATGTCTTTTCCCCATATGTGTAGTTTTTATCTACTTCAAATTTAATTTATCATTTTATTGTCTCATCATTCAGGTCCTTCAGCAGTTTTTTAGTCTGCTCTTCTCTTTACTATCCTGAGTAACTTAGTATTATAAAACAAACCCAAACACGATCCAACTTGATGACCTGGCTGCTTGCCTGCTGTTATTGAGTTCAGTGAACAGCTCAAGCCCTAGCACAGACTACTGTTGATATATGCTAATGATCTTCCTCCATTGCAAGAAGTGATTGCTTGCTCCTAACTTTTGTTTCCAGTGTTTTAACCATTTATTTCTTCATGCGTGGACCTTCTTCATCACCCCAGGGCTACTTAGTTTCCTTAAAAACCTTTGGTTAGAGATTCTGTGTGAATCCAAATATATCGGAGAGATCACCTGCAACCACATGTAGCCCCTTAAACTCTCCAAAAGGTTGGTAAGGCAGTTCCTTTTGCAGTCGTGTCACAAATCCCAAGAAAGTAATTTTACCTCTTACTATAGCTTCTACTTGTTCAGTACTGACATCAGAATTGCAGATCTGGATACATTAAAAATCTTTAATTTAATACTTTAAAATGTTTGGGGTTTGATTTTTAATCATAATCTTCTATTAAGAAATACTTCCACAGAGAGTTTTCTGGATTAATTTTTAAAAATTAAATTACTGTTATTGGTTCTGCCACATTAAGGGGGAGGTTTTCCCGTACTTTATGTTCAACTAGTCTGTCAACATTCCAGGAAAGATGAGATCCTTGCACACCCAACCAGCCTGTCAGAATTCACTACAGAGACTATTGGACAGTACACTGTATTGGAGGGTGATTCACCCATGCTAATCAGGGATTCATGGTGACAGATTCACTAATTAAATCAATTATTCAAGTTTCTGGAAACGCACACAACAGATCTCAGCTGAGAATTTTTTATTATACAAATTCATGACAGATTAAGGTTCGAGATTGCTGTTGATAGTACACTGACTGCAAGAACAAGTCTGAAATGGTATACACACAAAATCTAATCAATAATAAAAGCCAGCTGGAGTTAATTAAGCACACATGGAGTATAGATCTTACCCCATAGGGGTCCCAATGGGGGAGAAGACGGGTTCCACCTGTCAACTGATCCCAATAGTGACAATGGAGTCTTCCCTAACTTCTTCCCTTCCTAACTTCTATATTATTTATTTACTTCTAGGTGGAGCTTGAGTGATTCTAGTCATACATACTTTTGTTACTGCTTTACCTTTAAAGGTACAGTCAACAAAAAATATAAAGCGCATGCTCAGTGAGGGGTGGTCTTGTTACCAAAATCTCGGAATGAAGAACTTATCGACACCAATGTGATGCAGATAAGCAGACACTTCTTTATTGACGGCCAGGTGCGTGAGTGAGTCCTCTCATGATCAACGCACACCAAGCTTCAAAATCAGACACCATATATAGAACTTATTCATACATATTCATTAAGTATTCATGCATAAACATAATATTTCCTGAAAATCATTAACATACTCTCCTCCCATATCCAATTCTGCGCAGTAAAGATTAGAAAGATCTAGAAATGGGTCTGGGGTACTATTTGGGTAGGTGGTATATGAGTCAGTGGTCGTGATCTCCCCCTGCCGGAATTACCTTTTACTTTCTTGGCAGGTATCTATGGGTTGTTCCAGTCGACTCTCCCCAGTTCCCATTAATTCTACATTTTGACGTCTCAATGCATTCTCCTATGTAAATACGTAAATACTGTATCCAATCATCTTTAATCTTAAGTCTGTTATCTAAGTACTAATCATTCCTACTAGGTGATTCTGACCTATTCTTTCGGCCTTGGTACAGGGCTGTACAAATAATTTCATAGTAGCTGTCGGTTGTTGTGCAAATACAAAGCTCCACTAAAATGTTTCTTATAATTTTATATTCCTATTAAATAACTCTATAAGATCAAATGTGTTTCAATATAATCAAATGTGGTTGCTAATTCTAACTAATAATGAATCTGTAATATTCTTGTCTTGGAGGCGGATAGTTTTGAGATACAGGTGTGCTTTGGTATTACAATGAGATTATAATGAGCAAAATTCATTCAAGGAAAGCATTTTGCTATCTTAGCAGCCGACATTTTCCCTTATCGTCCTTGCTGGACAGCTGCTATGCATTTTATCAGCACATTGTGCCATCAAGTCCCCTTCCTGCAGGCAGTACAACAGAGCCCGGCCATGATATCTTCACTCGGCTCCACCCTCTGTTCAGTTCCTCTTGGCATGTGCTAAGGTTGCAGGTTGTGTTGCTTGAGGAACTACTTGGGGAGTAGATTCTGTGCATACCAACTGCATTCCACTCTGGAAGTAGCAGCTGCAGTTTTACTGATGTGCGGAATCAAACTCTACAACTTGAGGAGAGTTATAAAGCAGGTATGTTTATTGCGGTGCCAGGTGCAAGGGGGATCGCTCCTCCTAACTTGCATGAACCCTGAGTGGGGGATCCACCCTCTTCGGGGTGGGGGCCATTTGAGTAGGAGGTCGCTGATCTCCTACTACCACAATTATTTTACCCTGGTTTGTTTTCTTTTAGCAGTTAGCACGGCCTTGTCAGAAGGCTCCTTATTTACATTCTTGTTGTGCTCATCTCCATGGGTACTAACTGTCCCTTCTCGAAGTGCTAAGTGCTAAGCTCCTCCCCTTTGCTCTTTCTCGGGTGTTAATGTTTCTGTTATCTATGCAGCTTCTGTCTGCAGCAGTTTTAGGTTTTTTTCACTATATCGTTACCATAAAAGTTCCTTAATGTTATAATAAAACTTTAGTAATTATTACACAGGTTCCAACAATTTTATGGTCTTATTGATGACTTGGAGTGCAATTCAGAGCCTTGACTTCGGGGACTCTTAATGCTCCTTACTTTGTTACTCTAACATAACTTCTTTTTAAAAAAAGTGTGTGATGGAAAAATCTTCAAGGGTCTTTATTAGTTTGCGACAATTAACAGTGGATATGTTAATATATTCAAATAGATTCTTTTTTTAATATGCTAAGATGTAGCTGTTTAACAAATACATTTTGATTTTAAGCTTAGTTATTATAGTGCATGCTGAACATACCTATATAAAGAAGGCTTTCCTAAATATAGACTATTTGCAATTAAATGCTAGAAATACTTTGATATGAGATCAAAAATGTCTGTCTTAACAGTGAGTTATGATTTCTTTTACCTGCAATGCAAATCAAACAGTAGTCAAAAAACATGATGGTGTACTAATTTGTTGTATATTTGGTCTGACAGTATTCTTGTACTGTTGTTCAATTTTTTTGCTTACTCTTGTAAGATATCGCACTTATACTGTGTCATAGCACTTGACTGTCTATTTGTTATTCCAGATTGATTTCCAAGTCTATCCTATAGTCTTCTATCTACTTGCCCAATCTTACTCTTTTTCTTGAACTAAAAATGTTTGGTTTAAACTTCAAATACTAATAATAGTTGTTGTTATAATTCTTCCTTTCACAACACTGTATGCATTAGTGTTTTGTCTGAATGGTTAGAATTTATCCATTGTATGACAGTCTATATTTTTTACCTGTTTTTTTAAACATTTACAGTTAGAAAGGATTATGACAGTCAAATGATAGAAAATATTATTAATTGATACTGTTGGGAAATAACTAGGTTAACAAAAATTTCAAGTAGCTAAAAACCCCAATTTTTTATTTAAGAACTGTTTTGGGGGGTTTTTTAAACATAATTTTAAATCTCCTGGTACTTTAAAGTAATTATGATTAATTTTCTTCTTTTAGTGAAGCAGCAAGTGAAGAAAGGGATTTGAGTGAGGTAAGTAATTTTCTTTTAAATATTTGTTTTTACTCTGTGTGAATTAGATTTTCCTAGGGGAACAAATGCTCCTTTTGAGATTTTTATTTTTTTTTTTTTTACAACTAGCTCAAGTCAAGATATCCAGCAAAAGGCTGGAGGTCCTTTGCAAGCTCTAAGGTTTGCCATTGTGAACATTCACAGCATACTACATACTGCTTTTTATAAAAACTGCTGACCTGATATTTTGGTCAGTAATTAGGTATATAGGAGATTATGTACCACAGAGTGACAAACCATTAATAAAAGCCCTGAATTTGCTTCTTTAACAAAAAAACACACATACACCACCAACACCCCCGCCCCAAAAAAATAATTATGATGAATAATGATATAACTCCAGTCTTTGAGGGGAATTCTGCATATCAGTTGAGTGAGAGTCCCATTGGAAAGATTTCTTCAAATAAACAAGATTCCAGTGAATATTTATCACTAAAAATACTATTGATGAAGCAGTAGTAAAATGGACAAACAACCAAACATTGAGATTTTTACATGGGTAAAAAGCTGGCTGGATGCCTTGGACCAAAGTGTTTTGGTGAATGGAGATAAACCCAGTTGGCAGCTGGTCACAAGTAGTATTCCCCAGGGCTCAGTATTGGAGTTAGTTCTGTTTAATATCTTGTCATGGTTTAACCTCAGCTAGTAACTACTTACCATGCAGCTACTCGCTCACTCCCCCCTTACCCAGAGGGACGGGGAGGAGAATCAGAAAGGAATGTAAAACTCAAGGGTTGAGATAAGAACAATTTAATAGGTAAAGAAAAAGCTGTGCACGCAAGCAAAGCAAGGAATTCATTCACCACTTCCCATGGGCAGGCAGGTGTTCAGCCATCTCCAGGAAAGCAGGGCTCCATCACACATAACAGTTACTTGGGAGGACAAACGCCATAATGCCAGATGTCCCCCCCTTCCTTCTTCTTCCCCCAGTTTATATACTCAGCATGACGTCATATGGTATGGAATATCCTTTTGGATAGTTTGGGTCACCTGTCCTGGCTGTGTCCCCTCCCAATTTCCTGTGCCCCTCCAGCCCTCTGGCTGGCAAGGCCTGAGAAACTGAAAAGAAATAAGCATTACCCAGCAACAACTAAAAACATCAGTGCCCTATCAACATTGTTCTCGCACCAAATCCAAAACACATCACTGCACCAGCTACTAAGAAAATTAGCTATTCCCAGCTGAAACCTGGGCATATCTTTATCAATGATCTAGATGAGGGAATGGAGTGCACCCTCAGTAAGTTTGCAGATGACAGCAAGTTCCGGGAGAATGTTGATCTGTTTGAGTGTAGGAAGGCTCTGCAGAGGGATCTGGACAGGCTGGATTGATGGGCCGAGGCCAGTTATATGAAGTTCAACAAGGAGAGGTGCTGGGTCCTGCACTTGGGTCACAACAACCCCATGAAATGCTACAGGCTTGTGGAAGAGTGGCTGGAAAGCTGCCTGGTGGAAAAGGACCTGGGGGTGCTGGTCAACAGCCAGCTGAACATGAGCCAGCAGTGTGCCCAGGTGACCAAGGAGGCCAATAGCATCTTGCCTTTATCAGAAATAGTGTGGCCAGTGAGACAAGGGAAGTGACCATCCCCCTATACTTGGCTATGCTGAGACTGTTACCAAAATCTCGGAATGAAGAACTTATCGACACCAATGTGATGCAGATAAGCAGACACTTCTTTATTGACGGCCAGGTGCGTGAGTGAGTCCTCTCACAATCAACGCACACCAAGCTTCAAAATCAGACACCATATATAGAACTTGTTCATACATATTCATTAAGTATTCATGCATAATCATAATTTCCCACAAAAATCATTAACATACCCTCCTCCCATATCCGATTCTGCACAGTAAAGGTTAGAAAAGTCCAGAAATGGGTCTGGGGTACGATTTGGGTAGGTGGTATATGAGTCAGTGGTTGCGATCTCCCCCTGCTGGAATTACCTTTTACTAAAGTTCACGGTTTCTTGGCAGGTAACTATAAGTTGTTCCAGTCGACTCTCCCCAGTTCCCATTAATTCTATGTTCTGACATTTCAATACACTTTCTACATACAGAAGACTAGTCAAATACAAAGAAATCTGTAAAATCCCAAATTTATTACCTGTTTTAAACAATGATTCTAGCCCATTCTTCTGGCCTTGGTACAGGGCTGTACAAAGGATTTCATAGCAGCTTTTACTGTGCAACAAGTTTCATTAAAATATATTTCTTATTCCTCTATATTTCTATTAAAATGATTTTATAAATTCAAATAATGTCAATTAATTCTAATTTATTAGCAGATCTGTAACAAGACCACACCTTGAATAGAGTGTTCAGTTTTGGGCTCCTCACTACAAGAAACACATTGAGGTTCTGGAGTGTCTCCAAGGAAGAGTGCATGTCTTATGAAGAACAGCTGAGGGAACTGGGGTTGTTTAGTCTGGAGAAACAGAAGCTGAGGGAAGACCTTGTCGCTCTCTACAACTACCTGAAAGAAGATTGTAATGAGGTGGGTGTTGGTCTCTTCTCTGAAGTAAGAAGTGATAGGGTGATAGAAAAAGGCCTCAAGTTGTGCCAGGGGAGGTTTAGATTCTATATTAGGAAAAAATTCTTCACTGAAAGGGTGGTGAAGCATTGGAAAAGGCTGCCCAGTGATGTGGTCGAGCCTCCTTCTCTGGAGGTGTTTAAGACATGTAGGTGTGACACTTGGAGACATAGTGTAGTGGTGGACTTGGTAGTGTTAGTTTTAAGGTATCTATCCACCATGCATAGGTACTGTACTGTTAGTCCATGCACTGTATAAGTGAAGGAAAGACAGCCTTTCCCATCTTGTGCCTAAACAAAAAGGAAGCAGTCCACTTCCACTCTTTTTCCTGTTGCTTTTTCCACAAAGGATAGTATGAGATCAGGCTCTTGGACTCTTTTTTATAATTCCTGCTGTGCAAGAGCATTTACGTGTTAGAATGGTTCTGAGAATGGTATTTAATTAATAATTCTTCAAATGTTCAAATTATTAAATGAACTGGATTTGGGGAATATTTTCTTAGTGTTTTTCTAGAAGAAACTGGTGAAATCCTGTGCAGACTGAGGGGAATGGAAGGTTCTGGAAATAGGGGATTCAGCTGAGTTGAACAAGTTGATCTATTTTGTTTCTCCCATTAATATAGGATCCATGGAACCCCCCCTCCCATTACTCATGTTTTTGCAATTTTTAATTAGCTTACTATTGAGCAATTGCAGTTTGTCTAGAGTTGTCCACTTTTATTCTAGAAATTCTCCTATCCAGTTACTCATCTTTCAGTGAAATGCTCTTGCCTCCACCAGAAGTCTGTCTTCATTCTTGACTGTTAAACACCTTGAACACAGTCCTGTCATGTTCCTGTTTCTCTTTTCTCTATTAAAAAAGAACAAACAAAACCCCCACAAAAACCTTTCAGTTATTTCTTGACAACTTTCTGCTATTTTACTGTGCTGAATATTTACAGATTTCATTTTTTATTCCTGACTGATATTCTCTTGTCCAAATTTAAAATCAAAGCTTAGTAGTCTGAGGATTCCTAAACAGTGACTCAAATTCAACATCTGAAATCCAGCTCTTGATTTTTCTCTTCCCCAAATTGTGCCTCTTGCTGCTTTTTATTTTTCTCCCCCTCTATGTTTAGGGACATTGTCTTTGTGCTACTCCTTCTCCTACCTGTCAGTCATATCTAAGATATGTACATGGTCTTTATAGTGTTCCTCTCCAAGTGCTGATGTCCTGGCTGTTTATTGGATGCAGTACAGTCCTCTTGAATACCATTTATAGGTCTGTCCTTTCTGTGTGGTCAAAATTACAATCACATAGCATCTTATGCTTTCTATTTGGCTAATAAGCACCACTCCAAAATAAAGAGATGTGCCATCTAGTCTTTGAATTAATAGCATTCCATGAAGATTCATACAGGCTTCCTTCTTCAGGGAAACTTTGATGTGCAGTAGCCAAACTTGGATCCTTTGGTCTAGTCGGGCTGCTTCTTCATTGGTGAGAGGAATGACTTATTTCTCCCTCTAAATGTCTTTGAATCTAGGTGATCATCCCCTTTCTCCTTCCTCTGCTAGGCCTGGAAGCATAGTACCTCTACAACAAGTGGGGATGATTGATTCCACAGGTTTTTACAACATCTTTTGATCAATGTGGTATTTGTAAATTCTCTCATGGAGACTGACAGGCAAATGTCTTCCATTCCATTATGACTGTAGCATAGCCCTGTGGCAGGAAACTTTTAATGATTTTTGTTTCCTTTTAATGGAAAACTGTAGAGGAATGAAGGCAGTGGGTTGATTAGCATTGATAACATGCAGCTGTGGCCTTGCCTAGAGGGCAGTGGGTTGATTAACATGGATGATGTGCAGCTGTAGCTCATTCCTGCTAAGTAGTTAAATAGCACTGAGGATGGTAGGAGTGAGGGTTGGATAGGGAAGAAGTAGTGTGTTCTGACCTCTGGAGGAAGGAGAACCAGTATAGACAGTAGAATCTGACCAGCAGTAAAAGCCTTGTTGCAGCCTGGAAGTTTGTGTGGCAACAATTGGTGCCCTGTGTGAAGCTGAGTTGGACTCTGACTATAACAACTGGTACCCAATGTAGCTGAGACAAGTGAGAGAGCTTGTGACCCATAACAGATACCATGAGAGGTGAGGTGTTGATAACTAATTGATATGGATATATTGTAATACTTATTGTCCATCTTAACTCAAATGGCATCTTTTGGTGCCCAGCATAGATGGGGACTAATTGGTATGGGTGCAGAAGAAGAAAATTCTATGTTAACAATGCTTACAGATATATTTGAAACATGAAGCATAAAGTATAACAAGAAGGCAATAAGAACTTTGCTAGAGTGGTGCAAAGTAAATGTGCTAGTTAGGCTGAAAAATGTCTCCAGTGTTCAGACATGGCAAAATGCTGGAAAGTTACTTTCTGTGGCTGCCTTGAGGGGGGATAAAATTGAAACAACATGGAGATTAATCTTAAACTTACTAGAAAAATTAAAAGTGGACAGGGAGACAAATTATTTATTTGGAATGTTTACAGATATATTTGAAAAAGAGAGGTGTAAAGTATGTATAAGAGTTCTGCTAGTGTGGTGTAAAAAGAATGATTTGCCACTCTACAGTGAAAAATGTCTCCAGCATTCAGATATGGCAAAGTGCTGGAATGTTACTTTTTGGGGTTGCCATGAGAGGGGACAAAATTTGTTACAATAACATTGATAACATGGAGATTAGGCTTAGATTTACTAGAACAATCAGAAGCGGACAGGGAGGCAAAGGCTGCAGTTGAAATAGCCACATCCCTGGTTGGTTGCAGAGATGATACCCAATAAGGTACCTTTGGTGCCATTGCCTGATTCACACAGGGCTGGCAGGAGGAGCAGAGCGGTGCCAGATTGAACAGGTAGTCTGTTCCCTTATGGGTGGCAGGGAGATCCAGTCATTGTCCCATTGCCTGACTCTGATCCCAAGCCACCTGTGAAAAGTTTATTGGAGGAGACCTTGGGTTGTGTTCAACAACCAGTCCAAATTACAACATTGGGACCAGATCCTGCCAAAATCTAGAAAAAGATGTGGGAGCAAGCACTCGCAGAAGGGGATATTGATGCCACAACCACCATGGGGGGCAGAGTGTGTTAGCCTGCCCAGTGCTTCGAAGGGACAGTAATGCTCCCCCTGAGTGGGAACCTTTCATCTGGGGGGTGATAAGAGTTAAGAACAACCCGTACACAGTGTGGAACAGGCTCACCCTATACTCAATCATTGTTATGTAGTCTTTTCACAGCAGAGCTTACTGCTCATGATTGCTGTATGATTGTACAAATTATATTGACCCCTATGCAAATGTTAGTTTGAGTCAAATTGGAGGTGCTTGGCAAATGAGCAATCACTGATGAATTTAGAATACCCCCAGGATGATCCACATTTTGGAGAAGGGATTCCCCAATTGATGGGGGAGGCTCTGGTTAACTCCTCAGTTACAAGCTTGCTTACATCCTTTAGTCCTGCAGCAGGGAAAGTTAGCTCTCCAAGCCTTATTGCAGGTCCTATATCATGGCGCTCCACAACAGTCATGGACCACAATAAAACAAGGCCCAAATGAGGGATATGTGTCATTCCTGGATAGGTTGAGAGACTCCTTGGACAAGCAAATACGGAATGGGGCAGCTAAGGAAGCATTGTTACTTCAATTAGCTAAGGACAATGCAAATGAGGCTTGTAGAAAGGTGATTGCAGGCATGGTGAATTGTAATCCCACTTTAATAGAATTAATGGATGTATGTGGGAAGGTAGGAACCGCTGCCCTCCAAATGGAGTGTCTGGCAAAGACCTTTGCTGATGCAGTCAGGGTCGTCCACTGTTGTTACACATGTGGGCGAGAAGGTCACCTAAAGAAGGACTGTCCAAAGAGAAGGGCTGATGGCTCTGGTTTGGTATGCTGTTGATGTAACAAACCAGGGCATTTTGCAAAATACTGTAGATCTAAATTTAACACTCAAGGACAGTTACTTGCAGGTGGCAACAGAAACCAGGGAAACGGTGGGAGGAACGTGGGGAGCAGCTGCGTGATGATACAAATGAATCCTCCACAAGAAGTCCAGGCTTATGCAGCCAACTCGCAGCCTGAACTTCAGGGAGTGCTGGATTGGATGTTACCACAGCAACTGCCATCAAAATAGAGGTTGATAAGGATGACATAAGGTCCCACTGAATGCCATGGGACCCATCGGCATTAAATTGAGTGCACTGTTGCTTGGACATTCTAGTATAACATTACAAGGTTTGTTTGTCCTACTAGGAGTCATTGTTGCAGATTATATGGGTCAGATTCAAGCAATGGTGTGGACCACCCACTCCCACCCCCTGTGTCAATTCCTGAAGATAGCCGGATTGCACAATTAATTCCTTTCCGGGCGCAAGATGATTATGCCCATGACAGAGTCCGGGGTAAAGAAGGGTTTGGTTCGACAGGAACACCACAAATTTTCTGGACTTGGAGCGTACAAAATGATCGACCAACTCTAACCTGTAAAATCACCTTTACCAAAGGGACGCCTTCTGCAATATGGGTGACTGGAATGATTGACAAGGGAGCAGATGTAACTATTATATCTGTGTGCATCTGGCCTCACTCTTGACCTGTCTGTTCGGTAGGTTCCATATTGGCAGGAGTGGGTGGTGTGATACAGTGTCCAGAGTCAGTTTCTAGTGCAAGTTTGAAACCCTGAGGGCCAGACAGCAACAATATGTCCCTATGTGCTTGATGTCCCTCTGAACTTGTGAGGATGGGATGTTTTGGGACAATAGGGAGTTGTTATTGGTATCTAGAAGGATTTTTAATAGGGGCCACTGTGATGGAGGGTGTCAAAGACCTACTCTGCCTTTGACTTGGAAGACAGATACCCCTGTTTGGGTGGAACAGTGTCCCCTTCCTGAGGAAAAATGTGTAGCCCTCCAACAATTAGCAGAAGAACAATTAGCACAAGGTCACCTAGAACCTTCCCATAGTCCTTGGAATACCCCTGTGTTTGTGACAAAAAAGAAATCAGGCAAATGGTGCTTGTTACAAGATTTAAGGAAAGTAAATGATGTAATGGAGGGAATGGGAGCCCTGCAGTCAGGTGTGCCTTCTCTGATGATGATCCTGTGAAACTGGGACATTTTGGTAATTGATTTAAAAGACTGTTTTTTTCACTATTCCTTTACATGAAGCTGATAAATGTAAATTTGCTTTTTCAATACCTAGCAGGAACAATATGGCTCCTTGTAAGCGATACTGATGGATGGTGTTGCTGCAGGATATGAAAAACAGTCCTACTATATGTCAATGGTATGTAGCAAAGGCATTGTCACCTGTATGGGAACAATTTCAGCAAGTGTATTGCTATCATTATATGGATGATATTCTTGTATCTGCTGCAAATAAGGCTGAACTTCAGCAAGTGTATCCAGTTTTGCAGCAGTTGTTGGCCACCTTTGGGCTATGTATAGCACCAGAAAAGATTCAATAACAAGCCCCGTGGAAATACTTGGGAGTTAAAGTGCTAGATCAAATGCTTGAGCCACAGTCTATCCAGCTCTGAGTAAATGTCAGAACCCTAAATGATTTGCAAAAAATATTAGGGACCATAAATTGGGTAAGGATACACTTGGGCCTTACAACAGACCAGTTGAAACCACCCTTTGATCTATTGAAGGGTGACACTGATTTGATGTCTCCCCGATCACTAAGGAAGCCAGCTCAGCCCTAGAGAGAGTGGCTGATGGTCTGCATCAAAAAAGGGTACACCATGTAGACTTAGAAACTCCGATAAGTTTATATGTTGTCATTACTAACTATCATCCTATGGGATTGTTGGGCCAATGGAATGAGTGCCGGCAGGATCCGCTACATGTCTTAGAAAGGTTATTTTTATCTATACAACCATGGAAGACAGTGAGCACTCAGATTGAACTAGTATCGAAAATCATCACCAAGGGATGTACATGGTACGTTCATCTCACAGGCCAAGATCCCCATTACCTGATAATTCCCACTGAATGTGAGTACATAAACTGGTGTTTGGCAAACAGTTTACAGTTTATTAGCTCTGGAAGGATTTAAGGGACAAATATCCTATTATCTTCCCAGTCATAAATTGTTACCAACTTATTCGGACATACAAATACTTCAAAAGCTGCTGGCAGCAGATAGCCCAGTGCAAGGCCCTACAGTCTTTACGGATGGTTCTGGGAAATGGGGAAAGGCAGTGGTCACTTTGTATGATGGGAAGCAATGGCAAGAATTGATACACTTGACATTGACACAGGGATCACATCAATTAGTTGAACCTAGTGCTGTCATTGTTGCCTTTAAAAAGTTTTCTTGATGTGCTGTAAACATTGTTGCAGACTCTGCTTATGTTGCAGATGTCACATGACATAGTGACCGTGCACTGCTTAAGGAGGTAAATCCAGAACCATTATTTTTTTATTAAAAACATTATGGGTGATGGTGAGCCAACATACACATAGATATTACATTCTGCACGTCCACAGTCACACTGGATTGCCAGGATTCATCTGTGAAGGAAATGCCCATGCTGATGCTCTCGCAGCTCCTGCTTGGACTCCTCCAGTGCTGGATCTTATATGACAGGCCCTCATGTCTCATCAATTTTTTCATCAGGGGGCTTGGGCACTGGTCCGTCAATTTAAAATATCTTTTGCAGATGTGAAATCCATCATTGCTGCTTGTCCAGAGTGTCAGCAATTGGTTCCCGGACTGACGTTTCCACGAGGGGTCAATCCACGTGGATATCAGTCCTTGGATCTGTGGCAAACTGATGTCACACATGTGCCTTCTTTTGGTTGTTTACAGTATGTTCATGTCTCTGTTGATACCTTCTCAAAAGTCGTGTGGGCATCAGCCCATACTCGGGAGAAGGCTCTGGATGCATTTTCACATCTTTGACAGGCTTGGGATGCTCTGGGGATTCCGAAGCATCTCAAGACAGACAATGGACCAGCATATTCAGCTGCACGCATGGCCAAGTTCCTTGCCTCTTGGGGGGTGGAACATGTTACTGGCATCTCTCATTCTCTGACTGGCCAAGCCATCATGGAATGTGTTCATCATAGTTTAAAGCTACTTCTTGAAAAAAAAAAAGGGGGGGGGGAATGGGTTCTGAGACTCCGCATGCTCATCTATGGAAAGCTGTGTATATGTTGAATTATTTGACTGTGCTGGCTGGGAAAGTGTCCTGCGATTATCTCGCGTTTTTTGTCTTTGCAGGGAGAAGATCCTCCTATCTGAGCAAAGGTCTTAATGTGAGACCTACAAATGGGAAAGTGGACAGGCCTGTGGGATTAATTACCTGGGGACATGGGTATGCTTGTATCTCCATGGATGCAGGGCTGTGGTGGCTTCCCACTAGGTGTGTTAAGCCTGTTTTAGATCCTAGAATTGACAAGAGGACATCAGATACCGGCTGTTCCGCAGACCCCTTGAGAGAAGAGTCACAACATCTGGGTGACCCTGATGTGGAGCCTGAATCAGATGCAGTTTTGTGCCTTCTTAACTCAACCTGAACAGCCTTTCCACACATCCTGCCAAGGGCCCTGCAACAGATGATAGACACAGCCTTCATGGTTGAAAACAAAAAGGGGGAATTGTAGAGGAATGAAGGCAGTGGGTTGATTAACATTGATAATATGCAGTTGTGGCCTTGCCTGGAAGGCAGTGGGTTGATTGACATAGATGATGTGCAGCTGTAGCTCATTCCCACTAAGTAGTTAAATAGCCCTGAGGATTGTGGGTTGGATGGAAGAGGAGCAGCAGCAGTGTGGTCTGGCCTCTGGAGGAAGGAGAAACAGCACAGACAGTAGAATCTGACTAATGACAGTAAAGGCCTTGTTGCAGCCTAGTAGTTTGCTTGTGCTGCAACAGAAAACAAAGGAAATGTTTAATGCATTACCTTGACCAAATTTTGGATTTGTGAACAATGACCAGACTAATACCATATTGCTATGAGATCTTCTGCAGAGCTGTAAGGATTTAAAGTCTAGAACCTTTTAGGGTTAAACCATATAAAAAATGTAACTTGTGTATTAAAAAATGTTTAATTATCATATTTCTAATTTTGTGTTCCCTCTGAAGCAAATAAGGAGACATTTGTTTGAAAGGTTTGCTTTGAAACAAAGTTTTGTGTTTCTTAAAGGATCATCTTTTTTTAAACAATACAAAACTGTGAGAAATGAACAAACAGAGGTTGGCTTTTTGCTAAGTGCTGTACTAGACAGATAACAAGCTGCCCTCCTCAGGTCCAAAGTACACCACAAGGAAGATATCTGACTTCATCCCTGCACAACCACCAGAGGACCCCAACTACTGAAAAGTGCAAGCGCAGTGGGGGTGGACTTATTTAAATAATTTCAAGGAGTATGTATATGGCTGATGCAACCTCAATGGTATAAGTAGATCACATTTGAACTTTTTTGGTGTGCCTCTGACTAGTCATGCGCCCAGCACTGTGGTTTTTGCTCTTTGACTTTGCCTTAAAATAAAAGAATTCCAAAATGTCCTTTAGTGGGTCAAGTATTTATAACAAATTTGGGGCCTCCTTCGGGGTAACTAGTTCGCCTGGCCCCAGGATCTTTGGTGAC
Source organism: Falco cherrug (assembly GCF_023634085.1). NCBI lineage: Eukaryota > Metazoa > Chordata > Aves > Falconiformes > Falconidae > Falco > Falco cherrug. The sequence goes on from NC_073719.1 coordinate 3,992,175, forward strand.
TGTCAGATAGGAAGCGCGCCTCACTGATTTCAGTGAACTCTCTGATGGCATGCCTCT